>NC_044982.1:29692367-30292367 GCF_008728515.1 Papio anubis
AGACGTCCATTGGAATCTGGCAGCATGATAAATGGGCAAGAGCAAGGAATTTGAAGCCAGGCCTAGGAAGGTCTGAATTCTTAGCCCAGCTCTTACTACCTATGTGAACTTGGCTGAGTTCCTCAACCATGCTGAGTTTTTGTTCTTTTTGGGAAGTAAAAGTTAATCCTTAACTTGGGGATTGGTTGTGAGATGGATTTATTAAGCACTTGGCACTTAGGAGACCAGTGATGGCAAAAAGGGAGACCAGTGATCCACTTATGTGGCTTCCAAGCTATCAGTAATGGCTCTTTGGAGCACTGTGTTGAGAATTCCGACACCTTGGTCTGGCCTGGAGGTGATGGGTGCACCTGTGATTGATTGGTGATGTTTGTCCTAGTGCAAGCCTGGGCAGTAGCATTTACTCCATAATAGCTATGCCTTTTTATGTTTTTTTGCTCCTTGGGAAGGGAAGCAGGATTCTGCTGGGGTCAAAAAGGCCAGGATCCATTCCCATTAGCACTGCCCAGGTTCTGAGTCATGGAGTCACCTCTCCTGGTTCAGCACAGGCTTCTCAGCAGGGTGGACGCCTGGCAAGCTCTCTCTTTTAATCAGCAAACTGCTTTAGCCCTACCTAGGTTGTTTCAAGGTCTTTTACTGGGACCTCTGCTCATTTTTTTTTTTTTTTTTTTTTTCTGAGATGGAGTCTTACTCTGTTGCCCAGGCCAGAGTGCAGTGACACCACCTCGGCTCACTGCAACCTCCGCCTCCAGAGTTCAAGTGATTCTCCTGCCTCAGCCTCCCCAGTAGCTGGGATTATAGGCGCTTGCCACCACGCCCGGCTGATTTTTGCATTTTTAATAGAGATGGGGTTTTGCCATGTTGGCCAGGCTGGTTTTGAACTCCTGACCTCAGGTGATATGCCCGCCTCGGCCTCCCAAAGTGCTGGGATTACAGGCATAAGCCACTGCGCCCAGCTGACCTCTGTTCATTTCAATCCCCAAATGCCTAGTCTGATCCTCCCTGCCAGCACAGGTACACCACACACATGCACACACACCCAATCCCATGTTCACATAGTAACTCAAATCTCATATAGTAACTTGAATTTCTCAACTCCATGTTATCCCACTTCCCAAGCCTCCTCCATTATCTCCTGTCCCACCTCAGGGGGCCTGACATTATTCCAGTGACACACACCAGAGTTGGTTGAAGGTAGAAGAGAGAGAAGAGAAACCATGCCATAGGCATCCT
Organism: Papio anubis; assembly: GCF_008728515.1. Classification (NCBI taxonomy): domain Eukaryota; kingdom Metazoa; phylum Chordata; class Mammalia; order Primates; family Cercopithecidae; genus Papio; species Papio anubis. Next base: position 29,693,601 of record NC_044982.1, read on the forward strand.
ATGATGAGTGCTGGAGGTGCTGGATCAGCAGGTGGTCCCTGGGGCAACCAAGAAGATGGGAGGGACCAAGGAATCCTTCCCCCCAAATCCTCCTTTCTAGTTTTAGTTGCATATAGGAGCAACCTTCATTTATTCAAGAAATATTTATTGAGGACCTGCTATATGCCAGGCAGCAGTGCAGGAAATAGACAGGGTCTCTGCTGTGAAGGGCAGACAGTCGTAACCCAGTGCAGTAAAGTGCTAAGTGGAGGCAAGCACAGGGGAACTCTGATTGGGGTGGCATGGTGGGACAATCAGGGAGGACTTTCCTGAGGAGGTGGCTCCTCAGCCGAGTCAGGAAGGATAAGTTGTTCCAGGTGGCGTGGTAAGGGCAGCATATGCCAACATTCTGAAGGTGTGTGTTTGAAGAGCTGCTGGTTGCTGGCAGGTCACCATGGCTGGGGCTCAGAGCTAGAAGGGAGGAGATACTGGAGCAGAACTGTCTGGGGGCTGGGGGAATGCAGGGGGCAGGTCCTACAGGGCCTTGAAAAGGGGCCTGGATTTTCCCAAAGCAGCACCCACCCCACCCCAGCCTGTCTTCTGCCTGCTTCAGCAAGTGAGGCCCTGAAAGGATGCACCTTCCAATCCTCTCCTTTCTGTGAGCCGTGGGGCTTCCAAGGCAGTTGGGGGCAGATTCCCATCTCAACCCTTCATGCCCTGTGAGTCATCGGGAGAACAGTGAAAGCTGACTCAGGCAGTGGCGGGTGGGCAGATGGGTGGCAGTGGCTGAGTGAGGAGGAGCTGCAGAGCAGGGCCCGCTACCCCCAACCTGCTGAATGAAGGCTTTAGTGCAGTCCCCGTAATAACTGGCAGGTCCAACCATCAGGTGCAATATAGAGTAAAACAGGTGTTCAGGCGTTTTATTTCTCCAATGACTAAGTAGCTGTTACCTCTTCCTCTCATTAACCCCCAGCCCCTTTCTCCCAGCCGCCTCCTATGCTCAGACTTGCTTCCCTTTGGAAAATGGGAAATGATGTATCTATGAAGCAAAGTGTGGCTCTGCATGTATGCATATAGCTATATGTGTGTGTTCATGAAAGTATTTCATGTATATATGAGGAAGTAAACAAAAGGAATATATGGGCTGGGTGCAGTGGCTCACATGTGTAATCCCAGCACTTCAGGAGGTCGAGATGAGCAGATCACCTGAGGTCAGGAGTTCAAGACCAGCCCGGCCAACATGGTGGAAACTCCATCTCTACTAAAAATGCAAAAATTAACCAGGCATGATGATGGGCGCCTGTAGTCCCAGCTACCTGGGAGGCTGAGGCAGGAGAATCGCTTGAATCAAGGAGGCAGAGGTTGCAGTGAGATGAGATTGTGCCACTGCACTCCAGCCTGGGCAATACGATGATAGTTCATCTAAAAAAAGTAAAAATAAAATAAAATAAAATAAAAGGAATATATGTACTTATGTGTGCATGAAAATATTTCTGTTGGTGCCATGCATGGGAGCACATGTGCACGAAAATTGCATGGCACTGTGTGTTTAAGTAGGCATGTCGGGAACATGGAGGCAGACGTGTGCACAGGTGTGCAGGACAGTGTGGGTGGTTATGAGTGGAGGGGACATAAGGCACATGTGTGTGTTTGCAGTGAGTGTGCATGCGACTATCACTCCTGCTACTGTGACAGTGATTGTCTTTGTGGGAGAGAAGTTGTTGGGCTGGGATATTCCTATTAACCAAAGCAATAAAACACCCAACTGGTCTGGCTGCCTCCCCTCTTGCTCCTTTGTAATTCATTCTCCACCTAGCAGCCAGTGCAAGCTTTTAAAAATGCAAATCAGGGCCGGCACGTTGGCTCACGCCTGTAATCCCAGCACTTTGGGAGGCCAAGGTGGGCAAATCACCTGAGATGGGGAGTTCGAGACCAGCCTGACCAACTCTACTAAAAATACAAAATTAGCTAGGCCTGGTGGCACATGCCTGTAATCTCAGCTACTCAAGAGGCTGAGGCAGGAGAATCGCTTGAACCCCTGAGGCGGAGGTTGTGGTGAGTCGAGATCGCACCATTGCACTCCAGCCTGGGCAATAAGAGCGAAACTCTGTCTCTTAAAAAAAAAAAAAAAAAAAAAGCAAATCAGATTTTGTCACTCTAAGGCTGAAAACACTCCAGTGGCTTCCCATTGCATTTGGAATAAATCAAACTTCTGACTGTGGCCTGCAGGATGTGCCTCCACCCCAACCTTTGAAGCTTTGCTGTCTCGTCTCCTCTCACTCTCTGGGCGGGCACGCCATGCCTCAGTCACACATCCAGAGCCTTCACACCTGCTGTTTCCCCTCTTGGACTCCTTTGCTGTCGGGTGGTGTCCTGCCCTCAGGTTTCAGCTCAACATGATGGCATAATTAGTGGGGGCATCCCTGATCCCCCAGTTTAAATTGGCACCCCCAGCCAGGCACGGTGGCTCACACTTGTAATCCCAGCACTTTGGGAGGCCAAGGCAGGTGGATCACTTAAAGTCTGGTGTTCGAGACCAGCCTGGCCAACATGGTGAAACCCCGTCTTTACTGAAAATACAAAAATTATCCAGGCCTGGTGGTGCATGCCTGTAATCCCAGCTACTCAGGAGGATAAGCCAGGAAAATCACTTGAACCCAGGAGGTGGAGGTTGTAGTGAGCCAAGATTTCGCCACTGCACTCTAGCCTAGGCGACAGAGTGAGACTCCATCTCAAAATAATAATAATAATAATAATAGAGGCCGGGTGCTGTGGCTCACGCCTGTAATCCCAGCACTTTGGGAAGCTGAGGCGGGCGGATCATGAGGTCAAGAGATTGAGATCATCTTGGCCAACATGGTGAAACCCTGTCTCTACTAAAAATACAAAATTAGCTGGGCATGGTGGTGGATGCCTGTAATCCCAGCTGCTTGGGAGGCTGAGGCAGGAGAATCGCTTGAACCCAGGAGGCGGAGGTTGCTGTGAGCCGAGATCATGCCATTGCACTCCAGCCTGGGCAACAAGAGCAAAACTCCATCTCAAAAAAAAAAAAAAAATAATAATAATAATAATGAATAGGCTGGGCGCAGTTGTTCACGCCTGTAATCTCAGCACTTTGGGAGGCCGAGGTGAGCGGATCACGAGGTCAGGAGTTCAAGACCAGCCTGGCCAACATAGTGAAAACCTGCCTCAACTAAAAATACAAAAATTAGCTGGGCATGGTGGTGTGTGGCTGTAATCCCAGCTACTCAGGAGGCTGAGGCAGGAGAATTGCTTGAACCGGGACCCAGGAGGCGGAGGTTGCAGTGAGCCAAGATCACATCACTGCACTCCAGCCTGGGCTACAGAGGGAGATTCCCTCTCAGAAAAATAAATAAATAAATAAATAAATAAATAAATAAATAAAGTAAATTATAAAAATAAATAAATAAAAATAAAAAATAAATAGGCCGAGCATGGTGGCTCACGCCCATAATCCCAGCACTTTGGGAGGCTGAGGTGGGTAGATCACCTGAGGTCAGGAGTTAGAGACCAACCTGGCCAACACAATGAAACTCCATCTCTACTAAAAATACAAAAATTAGGCGGGCATGGTGGTGGGCACCTGTAATTTCAGCTACTGAGGAGGCTGAGGCAGGAGAACTGCTGGAACCCGGGAGGCAGAGGTTTCAGTGAGCCGAGATTGCACCATTGCACTCCAGTCCAGGCCGACAACAGCAAGACTCAGTCTCTAAATAAATAAATAAATAAATAAATAAATAAATAAAATTGGCATCCCCAATCCATGTTCATCCCATCACTCTTACTTAGTTCCTCCCCAGCACTAGGTCCCTTGGGTCTGAAGCTGGCACTGAGATGGAGTTAGGAGTGCATAGGGCTCAGTGGGGAGTGGCCCCTGTGACATGAACAGGAAGGATGCCAGATTGGGTGGGGGAGCCATCAGACCGTGGTGCAGATCTGACAAGGTCTCTGCCAGCCCACCAAGGGGCCAGTAGCAGAGACAGCCCACTGGAGGAGTCCTGAGATAAGTAGAAATGGCTGGACTCTGTATAATAGACTGGCTCAATTGGGGACTGGAACCATCCACTCAAATAAAAAGGGGAGTCACAGACTGAGAGAAAATATTCAAAAGACACATTTGATGAAGGACTGTCATCCAAGATAGACAAAGAACTTGGGTCGGGCGCAGCGCTCACACCTGTAATCTCAGCACTTTAGGAGGCTGAGGCGGGAGGATTGCTTGAGCCCAGGAGTTAAGAGACCAGCCTGGGTAACATAGTGAAACCCTTTGTCTACAAAAAAATTTTAAAAATTAGCTGGGTGTGGTGGCGATTGCCTGTAGTACCAGTTACTTGAAAGCTGAGACAGGAGGATCACTTGAGCCGGGGAGGCTGGGGCTATAGTGAGCCAGGGTTTTACTACTGCACTCCAGCCTGGGTGACAGTGAGGCCCTGTCTCAAAAAAAAAAAAAGAATATTTTATATATACACACAATGAACTCTTTTTTTTTTTTTTTTGAGACGGAGTCTCGCTCTGTCGCCCAGGCTGGAGTGCGGTGGTGCCATCTAGCCTGGTGCGCCCGGCCCACAATGAACTCTTAAAACTTAACAATAAGAAAACAAACAACCAGATTTTAAAAACCAGCAAAAGAGCCAAAGAAGACATCTTACTAAAGGAGATATATAGGTAGCAAGTAAACATATGAAAAGATGTTCAGGCTGGGTGCGGTGGCTCACACCTGTAATCCCAGCACTTTGGGAGGCCGAGGCGGGCAGATCACAAGGTCAGGAGATCGAGACCATCCTGGCTAATATGGTGAAATCCCGTCTCTACTAAAAATACAAAATAAATAAATAAATAAAACTTAGCTGGGTGTGGTGGCGGGCACCTGTAGTCCCAGCTACTCGGGAGGCTGAGGCAGGAGAATGGTGTGTACCCCGGAATTGGAGTGAGCTGAGATTGCGCCACTGCACTCTAGCCTGGGTGACAGTGCAAGACTCCCGTCTCAAAAAAAAAGGAAAGAAGGAAAAGATGTTCAATGTCATATATCTTTTTTTTTTTTTTTTTGAGACGGAGTTTTGCTCTGTCACCCAGGTTGGAGTGCAATGGCACGATCTCGGCTCACTGCAATCTCTGTCTCCCGGGTTCAAGTGATTCTCCTGCCTCAGCCTCCCGAGTAGCTGGGATTATAGGCACCCACCATCATGCCTGGCTAATTCTTGTATTTTTTTGGTGCGGGGGGGAGGTGGTGAGACGGAGATTTACTCTTGTTGCCCAGGTTGGAGTGCAATGGCACGATCTCGGCTCACTGCATCCTCCGCCTCCCAGGTTCAAGCGATTCTCCTGCCTCAGCCTCCCGAGTAGCTGGGATTACAGGCATGTGCCACCACACCCAACTAATTTTGTATTTTTAGTAGAGACGGGGTTTCACCGTGTTGCCCAGGCTGATCTCGAACTCCTGACCTCAGGTGATCCACTCACCTCTGCTCCCCAGAGTGCTGGGATTACAGGTGTGAGCCACGGTGCCTGGCAATTTTTGTATTTTTGTAGAGACAGGGTTTCACCATCTTGGCCAGGCTGGTCTTGAATTCCTGACCTCCGGTGATCCACCTGCTTCGGCCTCCCAAAGTACTGGGATTACAGGCATGAGCCACTGCACCCAGCAATGTCATATATCTTTAGGGAAGTGCAAATTAAAACAACACTGAGATTCCACCATGCATCTATTAGAATATCCACAATCCAGGACACTGACAGCACCAAATGCTGGCAAGGATGTGGAGCAACAGGAACTCTCCCTCATTGCAGTGGAAATGCAAAATGGTACATTTGAAGACAGTTCGGCAATTTCTTTTCTTTTCTTTTCTTTTCTTTGTTTGAGACAGGGTCTTACTTACTCTATTGCCCAGGCTGGAGTGCAGTGCAGTGGCGTAATCTCGGCTCACTGTAACCTCCACTTCCTGGGTTCAAGTGATTCTCCTGCCTCAACCTCCCTAGTAGCTGGGATTACAGGCACGCACCACCACGCCTGGCTAATTTTTGTATTTTTAGTAGATGTGGGGGTTTCACTATATTGGTCAGGCTGGTCTCGAACTCCTGACCTCAAGTGATCCGCCCGCCTCAGCCTCCCAAAGTGCTGGGATTACAGGTGTGAGCCAGCACGCGTGGCCTCAAGTTCAGCAATGTCTTACAAAATTAAACATACTTTTACTATATGATCCAGCAATCATGCTCCTTGGTATTTACTCAAACTTAAGTTCACACAAAAACCAGCACACGAATGCTTATAGCAGCTTTATTAATAATTGACAAAACTTGGATGCAACCAAGATATCCTTCAGTAGGTGAATGAGTGAATGAACTGTGGGACATCCAGACAATAGAATATTATTCGATGCCAAAAAGAACATAACTATCAAGTTATGAAAAAGCATGGAGAAACCTTAAAAGCACATTACTATTCTGGGCATGATGGCTCGCACCTGTAATTCCAGCACATTGGGAGGCCAAGGCAGGAGGATTGCTAGAGCCCAGGAGTTCTAGGCTGTATATGATTGTGCCACTGTACTTCAGCCTGGGTGACAGAGAAGAAAGAAAGACAGAAAGAGAGAGAGAGAGGAAGGAAGGAGAAAGAAAGAAAATAAAGAAAGAAAGAAAAAGAAAGAAAGAAAAGAAAGAGAAGAGGGAGGGAAGGAAGGAAGGAGAAAGAGAAAGAGAGGAAGAGAGGAAGAGAGAGAAAGGAGGAGAGGAAGAGAGTGAGAAAGAAAAAAGAAGGAAAGAAAAAGAAAGAAAGAGAAAGGAAGGAAGGAAGAAAGAAAGAAAAAAGAAAGAAAGAAAGAAAAAGAAAGAAAGAAAAGAAAGAAAGAAAGAAGCAAGCATATTATTAAGTGAAAGAGGCCAACCTCTTTTTTGAGATGGAGTCTAGCTCTATTGCCCAGGCTGGAGTGTAGTGGCATGATCTTGGCTCACTGCAGCCTCCACCTCCCAGGTTCAAGCAATTCTCCTGTCTCAGCCTCCCTAGTAGCTGGGATTACAGGCGCCCGCCACCACACCTGGCTAATTTTTGTATTTTTAGTAGAGACAGGGTTTCACTGTGTTGGCCAGGCTGGTCTCGAACTCCTGACCTTATGATCTGCCCGCCCCGGCCTCCCAAAGTGCTGGGATTACAAGCATGAGCCACTGGGCCTGGCCAGGCCAAAGAAGCCAATCTTAAAAGGCTACCTACTGAATGATTCCAACTATATGATATTCTGGAAAAGGCAAAACTATGGAGACAGCAAAAAGATCAGAGTTAGAGCAATGAAACTATTCTGTAGGATACTATGATGGTGGATACATGCCATTGTACATTTGTCCAAACCCATAGAATGTACTATACCAAGAGTGAACCCTAATGTAAACTATAGACCTCAGTGATGATGATGCGTCAGTGTAGGCTCACAAATTATAATAAATGCACCCCTCTGGTCAGGGATGTTAATAATGGCATGGTGGAAGCTATGCATATGTGGGGACATGGGGGATATAGGAAATCCTTGTACTTTCTTTTTTTTTTTTTTTTTTTTTGAGATGGAGTCTCACTCTGTCACCCAGGGTGGAGTGCAGTGGTGCGATCTCGGCTCACTGCAAGCATTACCTCCCAGGTTCACTTCATTCTCCTGCCTCAGCCTCCCGAGTAGCTGAGACTACAGGCGCCTGCCACCACGCCCAGCTAATTTTTTGTATTTTTAGTAGAGACGTGGTTTCACCATGTTAGCCAGGATGGTCTCAATCTCCTGACCTTGTGATCCACCTGCCTCGGCCTCCCAAAGTGCTGGGATTAGAGGCGTGAGCCACCGTACCTGGCCCCTGGAAATCCCTGTACTTTCTTCTTAATTTTGCCAAATTGCTCTAAAAGATGAAGTCCACAAAAAAAAAAAAAAAAAAAAAACCAGGCCGAGCCGGGCACAGTGGCTCACGCCTGTAATCCCAGTACTTTGGGAGGCCAAGGCGGGCAGATCACCTGAGGTCGGGAGTTGGAGACTCCCCTGACCAACATGGAGAAACCCCCGTCTGTACTAAAAATACAAAATTACCTGGACGTGGTGGCGCGTGCCTGTAATCCCAGCTACTCAGGAGGCTGAGGCAGGAGAATCGCTTAAACCCGGGAGGCGGAGGTTGTGGTAGCCAAGATCGCGCCATTCCACTTCAGCCTGGGCAACAAGAGCAAAACTCTGTCTCAAAAAAAAAAAAAAAGGTCAGGCGCGGTGACTCATGCCTGTAATCCTAGCACTTTGGGAGGCCAAAATGGGTGGATCACTTGAGGCCAGGAGTTTGACACTAGCCTGAGCAACATGGCAAAGCCCCGTCTCTACAAGAAATACAAACATTAGCTGGGCATGGTGCTGTATGCCTATAGTCCCAGCTACCCGGGAGGCTGAGGTGGGAGGATGGCTTGAGCCCAGGAGGCAGAGGTTGCAGTGAGCAGAGATCATGTCACTGCACTCCAGTCTGGGTGACAGAGAGAGCCCCTGTCTCAGAAATAAAATAAATTCAATTTAAAAATAAAAGAAAAGGAAGAAAAGAAGAGAAGAGAAAAGAAAAAAGAAGAGAAAAGAAAAACGAAAAGAAAAGGAAAAGAAAAGAAAAGCTTGTATTCCTTCTGGACTCTCTTCCCTTCTCTCCTCACGGACATGCTTCTGCTGCCCAGGCGTTCTGACTTCCCCTCAGGTGAATGTGCTTGCTACGTGTTTTCCTCTGCCTGTCCTTTTCTCCTCTGGTTTGGCCGAATCCTTTGTTAACAATTTTCTGGGCCGGGCGCGGTGGCTCAAGCCTGTAATCCCAGCACTTTGGGAGGCCGAGACGGGCGGATCATGAGGTCAGGAGATCGAGACTATCCTGGCTAACCCGGTGAAACCCCGTCTCTACTAAAAAATACAAAAAACTAGCCGGGCGAGGTGGCGGGCGCCTGTAGTCCCAGCTACTTGGGAGGCTGAGGCAGGAGAATGGCGTGAACCCGGGAGGCGGAGCTTGCAGTGAGCTGAGATCCGGCCATTGCACTCCAGCCTGGGCGGCAGAGCGAGACTCCGTCTCAAAAAAAAAAAAAAAAAAAAAAAACAATTTTCTGGCTTAGGGGCTGGCCTGGCTGGAAACTCCTGGATCTCTGTGGCTCCTCTGCCCTCCTTGCAGCTCTCTACCCCACCTTCCTGCGGCCCGCTGTCCTTCTGGAAAGAATTTCATAAACAAATGACAGCCACTGTAAGCCCTGTCCTGGTATAAATACGTACCCTGACACCCAACTGGGGAGAAGGAAATTCAAGATTGGAGAGAGAAGAAGAAAATCCTGAATAACTCATTAGCACCACCTCCAGCCAAGCTTAATCTTGCCTCCTTTGGTGTCAGACGGCAGCAGAGGCAAACATCTTCCCTCCCCGCCCTCCAGGGATGAAGCTGTCATGCAGAACAGACTTGAGGGGGGCCCACCAACTGTGCGCCCCACTTCCATTTCCCAGGCCTTGATTAAGACTTTTAGAGGCAGTAAGCTCCGAAAAGATTAGAGCATCTCCGCCCCCGTGAATAGTACAAAATGAAATCAATATTAAGCCACAAAATAAGTGTGAGGAAGCCCTTCAACATTTTGAATTTTCCTGTGATGACAGCTTTGAAGTTGTTTATTTTTTGAAGTATCAAATATAAAATTCTTAAATGATTTTCTCCTTCTTCACTGGCTTCCTTCCTGTGGGTTTTGTTTGCATGTTGTTCTTATCTGTGATCAGCCCTCACCCCCGGCTGGCCTTCCTGCCTCCACCAGGCCTGCCCTGGTGCTGGACATTAGGAGGGTGGTTCTAGGGCTGACCTTGAGGACCCCAGGGAGTCCTTCCATGGAAACTGGCCTGGCATACAAAGGGGAGGACCGCAAAGTCAAGTCCCCTCTCACCAAAGTTAGTGGACTTGCTGAATAATCCAGAGCATACAAGCTTAGGGCTGTCAGGGCTGAGCTGAGCAGGGAGGGCAGAGTCCTGGGTGGCTGTCAAACCTGGAAAATCAAACTTGAATCAAATCAACAGACAGCTACTGCGGTCCATGTTGTAAGCAAAAAACAAGTTGGGCTGGAAGGGAAGGCCAGGACTGGGGTCTTATCATCTGGTGGCCTTGGGCTGGTGGCTCAGATGGTGGAACAGAATGGTCAAGCACCCACTTGGATGCTGCCCATCAGCTCAGGTACATTACTGTCTGTAAGTACATTACAAATAGGCAAACTGAAAGCAGGGTCCATGCCCGGTGATGGAAGAGCTGGATCTGTCTGTCTGGCTCGGTCTGGAGATTTTGCTCACAGTAAGCCTCCAGAGTCCAGAGCCTGGGGCTGCTCACTCATGAGTTTTATCATTGTCTGGCACCTTCTGTTGCTGGAGGGAGAGGTGAGAAGCCTACAGGCATTTTTGTCCTATCTGCATATTTGGCCCACTATGTGTTGAGCGTTCACAAATCTGTTATCTCATCCAGGCTGCATCTCTGCAAAGTGGGCAGTGTGGGCCCCATTTTACAGATGAGCTCAGCAAAGGAGAGCGACTTGCCCAAGATGGTGGGGACTTCTGGCCTCCTGGAAGGGAATCTCCATGGGTGCAGAGCCTGTCTGACTTCAAGCTATAACCCCAGGCCACAGCCCCCAGCACAGCAGTCAATGCATTGTCGGCAAGCAATACATGTCTGGTGAATGAGTAAGTCCGTGAATACTGAATGATCATTTGATTCTGTTTGGCCCCAAATCTTTGCCCTCTCCTGGTTTTCACCTAGTCTGGGGAGCTGCAGCTGAAAGCAGAATCCCCGGGCCTTCCTGGTGGAAAATGCTCCCTGGGCTGTGCTGGTAAGAGCCCCTGGGTGAGAGGCCTCAGCACTGCCAAGGCCTCCCAGCTTCTGCCTCCTCAGGGAACCCCTGCCCTCACCTCTGCCTGCCACAGCCATCCCTGGTGGCCATGTATAGTCCCAGAAGATGCAGGGAGGGTTTCACCGCAGAATAAACATATAGGCTGTACATCCAGTGGTTCAGAAGATCCTGCTGTGCTGGCCTCCCTCTTCCCCAAACCATGCTGTTGCCATAGCAACAGGTGCCAAACCAGAGCTTGCTGAGGGCATCCCATTTCACCCCTTCCTGGTGCACAGGGCCCTCAGTACACCTGTCCACATGGCCTGGATGCCCATAGCACTGATGCCCAGGCTGAGAGACAATGGCACAGGGGCAACTTGTGCCAGACAGAGGCAGGGTGGTATTGTGGGCAGAAATGCAGGCTTTGGGGGTCAGAGGGCCTGAGCTGAATCTCTGCATCAGCTATGCGAACTTGGATACTCCAAGAAACCTTTCAAGCCTCAGTTGCAACATGGACCTAATACTGTGTCCACTCACAGAGCTGCTCTAGCAGTCAGCTGGATGAGGAATGCGTCATAATGTCCAGTGGAATACGTGGCATGCGGCTAATGCTCGTGACTTTGGGCTGGGTTCATGCTCTCTGCACAGGAGGAGCTGGCCAGCATGCCGTGTGTACATATTCAGTCCACTCCTCTTATGCGTGTTAGGGGTGGGCACATGGTTACAGACATACAGAACAGGGATTCATCTGGGAAAAAGGAAGCCGGTCCCTCTCAAGCTGTACCAGACCTGGAGCTTGCCCTGGGAGAGCTCTGTCAAATGGGCCATTCATTCCACCTTGAACTCAACCCTCTCAAGGCCCCACGGTGGTCTGGGACTCCCAGAGTGAGAGGTTTGACTAGAAACCAAGAGGGGTGGGAGGAAGCTGATGGAGGAGGGGGTGGGTCTGTGGATCTCTGGTGTGCAGAGGGGAGGGCCGCAGAGTCAAGTCCTCTCCACCAAGGTTAGTGGGCTTGCTGAATAGTCCAGGGCATAGCAGCTTAGGGCTGATCAGGGCTGAGTTAAGCAGGGAGGGCAGAGTCCTGGGTGGATGTTAAACTTGGACTTCCTCACACTTATTTTGTGGCTTACGAATAGTTCTGAGTGGGTGCTGGTGGGGAGGATAGAAAGTGAGGCTGTGCTGGAAGCTCTGGACTCACCTGGTGGCCTGTGGCCATGGCCCGCACCCCACCCCTGCCCCCTGTTAACGCCAATTGAGCAAAGGGCCCCTGGGGAAAGTGACAGCAGACAGTAGACCAGACAAGGCAGTATTAGTGGCCACTGTTGATTGAGAGTCAGCTAGGGGCCAGAGTGATAAAGCAAATAAGGCCATATTCCCTCCACCCACTGCTTAAAGCACTCTGATGGCTTCTCCCTGAGGGACCCAAATCTTCAGCTGTGGCTTACAAAGCCTCTGTCCTGGCCCCAGCGCACCTCTCTGCTCACTTTGTACTTCTCTATTCCAAGCTGCTCTGCTCCCAGTCACTCAGACTTGCTTTGTCTGTGTTGTTGTTTTTCAGATAAATTGCTTCTTTCAGCCTCAGCTTCTGCACAGTCAAGGCAGGTGCCTCTACCTGAAATGCTCACGTACTCTTTCCCCAGTTCATTTACTGCATCTCATCAGTTACAAGATATGCACTAGAAAAAAACCCAAACTTTTTATTTGAAATAATTTCAGACTGCATAAAAGTAGCAAGAAAACAGTACAAATAGTCTTCATATTCCGTTTACTCTGATTCCCCAAACGTTAGCTTTCTACTGTGCTTGCATTTATACTGGTGTGCCGAACACTAGAGCTATCTCTGTGCATCTCCTTCCCAATTCCCTCTTCAGTCACTTTATGGCATCAGCTTGTAATTGGCCACAGAGAGTATTTACGCCACAGAAATTGGTATCAGGGCTTTTTTTGCCCTGAGAGAGTTGGTTGTTAAACATTTTCAGCATACCACCATTTTATCAATCTCTCTCTTTCATCTTTTTAAAATCAAATTCTCTCTCTCTCTCTCTCCTTTTTTTTTTTTTTTTTTTTTGAGACAGAGTCGTGCTCTGTCGCCAGGCTGGAGTGCAGTGGCACGATCTTAGCTCACTGCAACCTCCACCTCCCAGGTTCAAGCGATTCTCCTGCTTCAGCCTCCTGAGTAGCTGGGACTACAGGCGTGCACCACCATGCCCAGCTAATTTTTTCGTATTTTTAGTAGAGACAGGGATTCACCATGTTGGCCAGGATGGTCTTGATCTCTTGACCTTGTGATCCACCTGCCTCAGCCTCCCAAAGTGCTGGGATTACAGGCGTGAGCCACCGCACCCGGCCCAAATTCTCTCTTTGTATGTATGGTGTGTGTGTCTGTGTTCACTCATTTTTTTTCTTTCTTTTTTTTTTTTTTTTTGGTCTGAGATGGAGTCTAGCTCTGTCGCCCAGGCTAGAGTGCAGTGTCATGATCTCGGCTCACTGCAACATCCACCTACCAGGTTCAAGTGATTCTTCCACCTCAGCCTCCTCAGTAGCTGGGACTACAGGCGTGCACCACCACGCCGGGCTAATTTTTGTATTTTTAGTAGAGACAAGGTTTCGCCATGTTGACCAGGCTGGTCTTAAACTCCTGACCTCAGGTGATCTGCCCACCTCAGCCTCCCAAAGTTCTGGGATTATAGGAGTAAGCCACCTTGCCTGGCCTCTTTTTCTTTTTCTTTTTCTTTTTTTTTTTTCCCGAACTGCTTGAGCGTAGGTGACAGATAAGTGCTTTATCCCTAAATACTTTGAAACATTCTTCTTCAAAACAAGGACATTCTTTCATATAATAACCACAGTACATTTATTGAAATCAGAAAATTAGCATGGCTACATACAGTTCTATTGGCTGATGTACAGACCTTATTCAACCATCTCCAACCGTCCTGCTAATGTCCTTTACAGCAAAAGAAGAAAAATGTTGGGCACAATGAGTCACACCTGTAATCTCAGCACTTTGGGAGGCTGAGGCGGAAGGATTGCTTAAGCCCAGGAGTTCAAGACCAGCCTGGACAATATAGTGAGACCCTATCTCTCCACACACACACACTAGCCAAGTGTGCTGGTGCACACCTGTAGTCCCAGCTACTTGGGAGGCTGACGTGGGAGGATCACTTGAGCCCAGGAAGTTGAGGCTTCAGTAAGCCTGAATTTCCCACCTCAGCCTTCTAAGTATCTGGGACTACAGTTGTGCACCATCAGGCCCAGCTAATTTTTGTATTTTTTGTAGAGACAGGGTTTTGCCGTGTTGTTCAGGCTGGTCTCAAACTCCTGGGCTTAAGCAATCTGCCCACCTCAGCCTCCTGAAGTGCTGGGATTACAGGCACACACCACTACACCTGCCTATTTAATTTTATTTTTTATTTATGTATTTTTTAGAGATAAGGTCTCACTATGTTGCCCAGGCTAGAATGCGGTGGCTATTCACAGGTGTGATCATAGTGCACTACAGCCTCGAACTCCTGACCTCAGCAATCTTTCTCTCTCAGCCTCCTGAACAGCTGGGACTACAGGCATACAGGCACGCACCACTGCACCTGGCTTTATTATTTTATTTTATTTTTTAGCACCTCCTCACTTTCTGGCACAAGATGTTCCAGGCTCACTTGTATTTTCCCTGAACCAACCTTGGAATTAGCTATTCTCCAAAGTGCCCTAGTTCCTTTTAGTGGAGAATGGCATTTGGAAACCAAGATTTGGGAGCTAGGGTGCTCCTTGCTTCTAGGGAAGATGCACCTTTTAAATTTCTGACCACAGGATGCATTTTAGAGATGATGTCTAATAATCCCCCAGCTTGGCATTTGCCTCTTCTCCTTCTGGCCACCCCAGAAACTGAGCCCAGCAGTGACCACTCAGCCGGGACCCCTTCCCCACACTTCTTCTCCCCAGGCCGGTCCACACGGCCCCTTTGTCCTACCTCTTCTTTCCACTGAATCAGAGCCCAAGAGCCTACCAACCACAAACCCGGGGATTTTATACCCGGCAAGGCTTGCTGCAGGGCAAGGTAGATTTCTCTTGGATTCTACCTTATTCCGATCTCTGCCACTACAGATCCTTCTTTGTTTCAAATTAGGGGGGAGAGAGAAAACTCCTCTGGGGCTGTAGAAGGTGAAAAGAGCTCTTTCAGTAAGCACAAAGTAACATTTCTAAGGTTAATTGGCTGAGTTTTTCTCTCAGTGTTATCTAAAATAATAGTGTGGATGATCAATAGTGTCTTAGATTTGATTAAATAGATCGCACCCAGTTATCCTTCAAAACTGAGCTCACACCACTACTCCTGAGTACTTTTCCTCTGTATCACTCAACACAATCAGTACCATGGATTTGGGGGTCACTGTTGGTCCATATCTCTCTGAGTGCTTCACAAGTGGACTCCCCTCTGTGTCTATCACGTATTCATATCTGTATCCTCAATGTGAGGTGCAGTTAGGTGCTCAATAAGGATTTGTGGAATACATGGCTGGATTAATTTTATCCTCTCAACAAGCCTGCAAGCACAGATGATGCTTTCTACTTTACGGGTGGAGAAACTGAGGCTCCTAGAGCCAAAGTGTGTTCAATATCACTCCACCAGTAAATGGTAGACTCCAGATGCAAACCCAGGCGTGTCAGATTCCAATGTCTGTACAAAGTGTGTCAGTGGAGGAAATGATTTTCGTGAAGAATTGAATTTTTATTCCCATGATGAGCTTGGTCCCCAGAGTGTATAAATTCCTAGAAATTGGGGCAGCACAAACAAGGCTGATCACGGCGGCTCACGCCTGTAATCACAGCACTTTGGGAGGCTGAGGTGGGTGGATCACCTGAGGTCAGGAGTTTGAGACCAGCCTGACCAACATGGTGGAACCCTGTCTCTACTATATACAACAAATTAGGCGGGCGTGGTGGCACATGCCTGTAATCCCAGCTACTCAGGAAGCTGAGGCAGGAGAATCGCTTGAACCCGGGAGGTGGAGGTTGCAGTGAGCCGAGATCACGTCATTGTACGCCAGCCTGGGCGACAAGAGCAAAACTCCTTCTAAAAAAAAAAAAAAGATGCAAGAAAGGACACAGAAGAGGGGCTGGCACAGAAGAGGGGCTGGTGCTGCAAAACCAGTTTCCACGGGTGGCCACAGTCACTAAGCTCCTACTGCCACTAGGTTGGCCTGGGCTGCCCTGACCTCCTATGGGAGGGCCAGGCAGAGGCGTGGGTAAAGAGCAAGCAACCTGGCTAGGCCTGCCTGACCCCAGGTATGCGCCTTGGCCCCTTGTGCTGCCTGACTAGCCCTGGCCTGCGAAGGGAACTTCCACACAGACAGCACTTCTCTTGAGGACTTCACCATCCCCCCGCTCGCTGCCCCTGCACATGCGCAGCAGCGGGGCCCGAGTGCAGGTTACAACTTCTGCTTTGCAGATGTGGAAACAGAGTCTCAGACGGTGTAAGTACTCACTAGAGGGTAAAGCCCTTGGTTCCTCCATCTATAGGATGGGAAGGCTGGACTTGGTGATGGCACAGGTTTCTCTAGCTCTGCAGGTAATGGTTCTACAACCAGAGGCCACCTCCTCTGTGTCTCTCTGCAACCCAACCTCAGGGCTTTCCTGACCACTTCCTAGGGGAAAGGGTGCTTCCCAGTGCTTCCCATTGAACAGACTGAATCAAAATACAATCGTCATTTACATTTCAAAAGCCCTGGTCAGTCACCCTAATCCAGACCAGGCTTACCGGTCCACCTGGTCTATGAACGTCCACTCTTGACCTGGGTGGGCTTTCATGAGATAAGGAGAGCATTTCTGGAAATAATTTGAGAGACATTAAGAAGATCATCTCGATTTCTTGATTATGTGCTAAATAAGGGGTGGATAATTCATGAGTGGGGATGTCCTGGAACTGAGGGTCCCTCCCCTGTTTAGACCATATAGGGTAACTTCCTGACGTTGCCATGGCATTTGTAAACTGTTAAGGGGCTGGTGGAAGTGTCTTTTAGCATGCTAATACATTATAATTAGTGCATAATGAGCAGTGAGGATGGCCAGAAGTCACTTTGGTCACCATCTTGGTTTTGGTGAGTTTTAGCCAGCTTCTTTGCCACATCGTGTTTTGTCAGGAGGGTCTTTGTGAACTGTTTCTTGTTCTGACCTCCTGTCTCATCCTGGGCCTGACATGGTGGCTCATGCCTGTAATCCCAGCACTTTGGCAAGCTGAGGCATTGGATCACCTGAGGTCAGCCTGACCAACGTGGTGAAACCCCGTCTCTACTAAATACAAAAAATAAGCCAGGCTTGTTGGCGCATGCCTGTAATCCCAGCTACTTGGGAGGCTGAGGCAGGAGAATCGCTTGAATCTGGGAGGCGGAGGTTGCAGTGAGCTGAGATCTCACTATTGCACTCCAGCCTGAATGACAAGAGTGAACGCCGTCTCAAAAAAGGAAGACAATCTCCTCTTCTAAGCAGATTTCTGTCCTAGAAAGATCACAAATTATAATAAGCATTCAACACTTACATACACTGACTAGGCGCCAAGTAGTCATTTAATCTTCACAGCAGCCCTGCGAGGTTGGGGTTATTTCCCCATTTTACAGATGAGGATGCTGAGACACAAAGAGCGACTTGCCCAAGGCCACGATCGGGAATGTGAACTTCTTTGTTGTTTTGTTTTGTTTGAGAGAGGGTCTTGCTCTTTTTCCCAGGTTGTTGTACAGTGGTGCAATCATGGCTTACTGCAGCCTCGACCTCCTGGGTTCAGGTGATCCTCCCACCTCAGTCTCCTAAGTGGCTGGGACCACAGGCTCGAAGCACCATTGCCAGCTATTTTTCTTTTCTTTTCTTTTTTTTTCGAGACAGAGTCTTGCTATGTTGCCCAGGCTGGTTTCAAACTCCTGGCCTCAAGCAATTCTCCTGCCTCAGCCTCCCAAAGTGCTGGGACTCCAGGCGTGAGCCACTGTGCCCAGGCAAGGAATCTGAACTTGAACCAAGATCGTGCCACTGTACTCCAACCTGGACGACAGAGCAAGACTCCGTCTCAATAAATACATAAATAAATAAATAAAGATGGGATGGCTTCAGGCCAGGCATGTTGGCTCATGACTGTAATCCCAGCAGTTTGGGAGGCAGAGGCAGGAGGATCACTTGAGGCCAGGAGTTTGCGACCACCCTAGGCAACATAGGGAGATCTTGTCTCTACAAAAAAATAAATAAAACAAAAAACTAGCTGTGGCAGCATGTGCCCCTAGTCCCAGCTACTCTGGAGGCTGAGGAAGGAGGACTGTTTAAGCCTGGGAGGTTGAGAATACAGTGAACCATGATTGTGCCATTGCACTCCAGCCTGAGCAACAGAGTGAGACCTCGTTTCAAAAACAAAAACAAAAAACAAGAAACAGATGGCTTCAGAGGAAGCTGATCATTACCAGACACTGAATCTGCCGACACCTTGACTGCGGACTTCCCAGACTCCAGAACCATGAGAAATCTATTTCTGTTGTTTATAAGCCAGCCATTTTATAAAATATCATTTTGTGGTATTTTATTCTAGCAGCCCAAATGAACTAAGACGGGGCATCATTATCACCCGGCCATCTGTCTCTTATTGGGGTGGAGACACCAGTAGCATTGTCCAGTGCTACTTAGTGGAGAGTAACAGTTTGCTTTCCTTCCATGTGTCCTGTCTGTACAACCACAGGAGGTGTGGCTGCTGGAGGGGTGAAGGGGAACTGAGGGGCTGAGGCTGGCTCCTAGCAGGAAAGGGCTGACCTGCTTGTTGAGTCTGAGCCTCTGACATCAGAGCCCTGCCACCCTCCCACCTCCACCCACACAACTTACACAAGCTCCTCTCCCTGGGCCACCCCAGACCTAAGCTCAGTGTGATGACGACGCAGTCATGGGTTTGCCTCTGAAATTCCCCTCCAGGAGAGCAGTGGCGGGCCTGTGCACGACCCATCCCTTACGTGGCTGCTGATGGAGGAAGCTGATGAGGATGGGGAGGGGACGGGCAGTGAAGGATGGGGGAGGTTCTAGGAGAAAGAGAAAGAGGAAGAGCAGAGGAGGCGTGGGCCGGTGGAGACAGGGTAGGGTGGTTGAACTAGATACACTCTCTGTGGGAGTCTGGATTTGGGCTCAGCCTTCAGGCAGGACTGGGGTGTTGGCACTGCCTAAGGGAGATTAGAACTCAGGCCTCCGGCCATGTCTGATCCAAAAGGACACCCCCCTCCAGGTTCCCTCCTCTCCAAACATCACTCTAGGATCCAGTCTCCTTGTGACACTCCTATTTGGGGCCAGGGACCTCTTCCAGGAATTTATAAGAGTTGGGGCCCCCATCCCAGGAAAATCTTCCTCCACACAATCTTGAGCTACTACTACCCAGGCCATCTGTGGACCCTCCTGGAATTCTGCATGAGGAACCTCAAAGCAAGAGGGGAAACAGCATTTTTCCAAGAGTTGGCAAGGATGCTTGCAAAAATAGACTCCCAGGCCTGACTTCAGCCATACTGAGGCAGGCCCTGGAGGAGTGGTCGGGGGCCTACAGTTTTTGTTTTTGTTTTTTTTTTTGAGATGGAATCTCGCTCTGTTGCCCAAGCTGGAGTGCAGTGTCATAATCTTGGCTCACTGCAACCTCTGCCTCCCAGGTTCAAGCGATTCTCAAAAAAAAAAAAAAAAAGTTTTCTCCATGATGACTTTTTTGTTTCTTAAATATCATGTTCTAAATATTTTTTGTTTTTTTTTTTTCCTTTTTGTGGAGAACGGGATCTCACTATATTGCCCAGGCAGATCTTGAACTCCTGGGATCAAGCTATCCTCCTGCCTCTGCCTCCCTGAAAGCTGAGATTATAGGAGTGAGCCACCACGTCTGGCTATAAAAATTTTTTCTCACTTTCTTTATTGTCCTGATTTGCTGTGACCTCAGCATGTATTACTCTGTGTATTGGGAAGTTCAGTTTTCCACGTGTGTATGTGTCTGTGTGCACAGATACATGCTGCATGCAAATATCACCCATACCTAGAAATGTAAACACACACACACACACACTCCATATTGACTAGTGATTCTTGATTATGGCTGCACATTGGGAATATCTGGGGAGTGAAAAAAATCTCAGTGCTCAGGCTGCACCCTAATTAAAATAAATCAGTAGCCCTGGTGCGGTGGCTCATGCCTGTAATCCTAGCACTTTGGGAAGCTCAGGCGGGTGGATCACCTGAGTTCAGGAGTTCGAGACCGGCCTGGCCAGCCTGGCCAATACGGTGAAACCCTGTCTCTACTAAAAATACAAAAATTTAGCCGGGTGTGGTGGCGGGCACCTGTAATCCCAGCTACTCAGGAGGCTGAGGCAGGAGAATCGCTTGAACCCAGGAAGCGGAGGTTGCAGTGAGCCGAGATGGAGCCATTGCACTCCAGCCTGGGCAACAAGAGTGAAACTCCAAAAACAAACAAACAAACAAACAAAAAATAAATCAGAACTGCTAGGAGTAGGACCCAGGTGTCAGTAGCTTGTAAATCTCCCCAGGTGATTTCAATGTGTCATCAAGGCTGAGAACCACTGATGTAAAACTGCAGCTTTCCTGATAGAATTCCTTTACTGAGCAGTTAACAAGAGTTGCATTCAGACTCAGAAACTGTTAAGAGACTGCACTTGGAGAGTGGCTGGCAGTAAAACGAAAAAACGCTTGGCCTGGGTGCAATGTTCTCACCTGCAAAGTGAGGCTATTGGATAAGACCATCTGCGGAGTCCCACCCGACTCTTAGAAAATGCTTTGATTGCAGTAAGTGTGTCCAGGAAGAAGAGAAAGAAATACACTGTTCAGGCCGAGGCCAGGCCCCTCTCTAGAGGCTGACGTGCGCTGGAGTTCTGAACGTCTACGGCACCATAGCTGCTTCTCTTTTTATCATGGGCATAAACCGAGGGTATCCTTGCCCACCTCACGGGACAAACAGCAGCCAATGTGAGCTGCTGCAGACCGGCGATTAGGGAGGGATTATTGAGTGTAGTTCACAAGGGACCTGGAGTCTTGCAGCCAGCTCAAGAGTCTGAAGTTCAGACCAGGCGCAGTGGTTTACGCCGGTAATCCCAACACTTTGGGAGGCTGACAGGGGTGGATCACCTGAGGTCAGGAGTCTGAGACCAGCCTGGCCAACATGGTGAAACCCCATCTCCATTAAAAATACAAAAATTAGCCAGCCGTGGTGATGGGCGTCTGTAATCCCAGTTACTCAGGAGGCTGAGACATGAGAATTGCTTGAACCTGAGGGCAGAGGTTGAGCTGAGATCGCGCCACTGCACTCCAGCCTGGGCAACAGAGCGGCACTTTGTCTCAAAAAAAAAAAAAAAAAAAAAAAGAGTCTGAAGTTCAAACACAATGAAGGGTAGAAGGAGCATGGAAGGGAGAGTGAGCTGAGGGAACAGGGATAGTGGGCCTTTGGCTGCTTGGACTGTGAAAAGTTTATTTGTTAATTACAGCCTGAGTATCCCTTATCTGAAATGTGTAGAACCAGGCTGAATTTCAAAATACTTGCATATACATAATGAGAGATCTTGGGAATGCAACTGAAGTCTAGCCATGAAATTCACTTAGGTTTCATATACACATAGTCTGAAGGTGATTGTATACAACGTTTTTAATAATTTTGTTCATGAAACGAAGTTTTTGACTGCATTTTGACTTCAATCCATCACATGCAGCCAGGTGTGGAATTTTCCACTTATGGCATCATGTCGCCATTCTCGCCATTCAAAATCTTTTGCATTGTAGGCCGGAAGCAGTGACTCACACCTGTAATCCCAGCACTTTGGGAGGCCGAGGTGGGTGGATCACCTGAGGTCGGGAGTTTGAGACCAGCCTGGCCAATATGGGGAAACCTCTTCACTAATAAAAAAATCTATATAAATTAGCCGGGCGTGGCCGAGCACGGTGGCTCATGCCTGTAATCTCAGCACTTTGGGAGGCTGAGGCGGGCAGATAACGAGATCAGGAGTTTGAGACCAGCCTGGCTAACATGGTGAAACCCATCTCTACTAAAAATACAAAAAATTAGCCAGGCGTGGTGGCATGTGCCTGTAATCCTAGCTACTCAGGAGGTTGAAGCAAGGGAATCGCTTGAACCTGGGAGGCAAATGTTGTAGATCATGCTACTGCACTCCAGGCTGGGCGAGACCCCATCTCAAAACAAAAACAAAAACAAAACAAAACAAAAAAATCTGTTGCATTTTAGAGCATTTTGGATGTTGGATTTTTGGATTAGGGATGCTTAACCTTTACTAGTTTTTTTTCTTTTTTTTTTTTAAGTTTAATTATAAAAGTAAGGTTTTTGTTGTTTTTGTTGTTTGTTTTTTTCTTCGAGATGGAGTTTTGCTCTTGTTGCCCAGGCTGGAGTGCAATGGCACAATCTTGGTTCACCGCAACCTCAGCCTCCCGAGTAGCTGGGATTACAGGCATTTGCCACCACACCTGGCTAATTTTGTATTTTTAGTAGAGACAGGGTTTCTCCCTGTTGGTCAGGCTGGTCTCGAACTCCCAACCTCAGGCTATCCGCCCACCTCAGCCTCCCAAAATGCTGGGATTACAGGCATGAGCCACCATGCCCAGCAAAAGTAAGGTCTTCTTAAAGTAAAAATTAGAACAATACTAAAGTATGCAGACAATAAATGAAAATTCTCCCTCTTACCGGGTCCTGCCTAATTCTACTTCCCTCTCTCACCATTTTGGTGTTTATCCTTTCAGGCAATTTTCTTTCTTTCTTTTTTCTTTTCTTTTTTTTTTTTTTTTTTTTTTTGAGACAGAATCTCGCTCTGTCACCTAGGCTGGTGTGCAATGGTGCAATCTCCACTCATTGCAACCTCCGCCTCCTGGGTTCAAGTGATTTTCCTGTCTCAGCCTCCTGAGTAGCTGGGACTACAGGTGTCTGCCACCACACCCAGCTAATTTTTTCTATTTTTAGTAGAGATGGGGTTTCACTGTGTTAGCTAGGATGGTCTCGATCTCCTGACCTCATGATCTGCCCGCCTCAGCTTCCGAAAGTGCTGGGATTACAGGCGTGAGCCACTGCGCCCTGCCTTAATTTTTGTATTTTTAGTAAAGACAGGGTCTTTACTAAACAAACACCATGTTGGCCAGGATGGTCTCGATTTCCTGACCTTGTGATCCACCTGTCTCAGCCTCCCAAAGTGCTGGGATTACAGGTGTGAGCCACCGAGCCCGGCCTTTTTTTTTTTTTTTTTTCCTAATTTCAGCTTTTTATTGAACATATTATAAAAGAGGTTTAGTCAAAAAGACCAAAGCCCATGTCATCATCAGAGTCCTCGGATTCTTCTTTCTTTGCTTCCACTTTCTTCTCCTCAGCTGGAGCAGCAGCAGTGGACCTCCTGCTGGTGCAGCACCAGCTGCTGGAGCAGGTCCACCAGCCCCTACATTGCAGATGAGGCTCCCCATGTTGACATTGGCCAGGGCCTTTGCAAACAAGCCAGGCCAAAAAGGTTCAACATTTACACCAGCTGCTTTAATGAGGGCTTTGATCTTTTTTTTTTTTTTTGAGACAGAGTCTCGCTCTGTCGCCCAAGCTGTAGTGCAGTGGCGCGATCTCGGCTCACTGCAAGCTCCGCCTCCCGGGCCCACGCCATTCTCCTGTCTCAGCCTCCCGAGTAGCTGGGACCACAGGCGCCCGCCACCGCGCCCAGCTAATTTTTTGTATTTTTAGTAGAGACGGGGTTTCACCGTGTTAGCCAGGATGGTCTCGATCTCCTGACCTCGTGATCCGCCCACCTCGGCCTCCCAAAGTGCTGGGATTACAGGCTTGAGCCACTGCGCCGGGCCACTGTGTCCAGTCTTGCCTCCCACTTCCATTTATTACGTCTCTCTGGCTTGAGGCCCTTCCATGGCTGTGTATTAACCACTCCCCATACCCTTCACCCCCAAGCCACTAGCCATCTGAATGGACTTCCTCCTCAGCCAGGGCAATCTAAAATTTAACCTGAAAGACTGGTTCCGGCCATGAAGGGAAGCCAAGCCTCATTATACCCCTAACATCAACATCAACACAAACCTTATGTCTGATAAGAAACACTTACAGTCCATTCTCTCAAAAGCCTGCTACTGGAGGCTTCAACTGCATGATAAAACCTAGGTCTCCACAACTCCTTATCGTAGCTCAGACATTCCTTTCTGCTGACAATAATTCTTTCAACCAATCGCCAATCAGATTATGTTCAAATCTAACTGTAACCTGGAAGCCCCCCACTTCGAGTTGTCTCACCCTTCCAGATCGAACCCATGTAAATCTTTCTTTTTTTTGAGAAGGAGTTTCACTCTTGTTGCCCAGGCTGGAGTGCAATGGCGCCATCTCGGCTCACTACAACCTCTGCCTCCCAGGTTCAAATGATTATCCTGCCTCAGCCTCCCGAATAGCTGAGATTACAGGCATATACCACCACACCGGCTAATTTTTTTGTATTTTTAGTAGAGAGGGTTTCTCCATGTTGGTCAGGCTGGTCTTGAATTCCCAACCTCAGGTGATCTGCCTGCCTCGGCCTCCCAAAGTGCTGGGATTACAGGCATGAGCCACCGTGCCCAGCCAGAACCCATGTAAATCTTACATGTATTGATTGATGTATTATGTCTCCCTAAAATGTATAAAAGCAAGCTGTACCTTGACCACCTTGGGCACCTGTCTTCAGGACCTCCTAGGGCTGTGTCACGGGCGCGTCCTTAACCTTGGCAAAAATAAACTTTCTAAAGGGACTGAGACTGGTCTCAGATATCTGGGGCTCATAGCTCTCCATCACCCTCAGGACAAAATCCAAATGACTGAGCAGACTTTCAAGGTCCTTTTGGGTCTGGCTTCTTTCCACCTTTGGGGACCCCAGCTCCCTGCACCGCCTCTCACCCTGTGAGCTCCAGCCAGCCTCACCCAAAAGGCACCACTCACAGGCTGTTCGCTTGGCCTGGAAAATCTCTTCCTTGCTCATGGCTGACTCCAAGTCATCTTTCAGGCCTGGATCCAGCTTCCCTCCCTCCAGGGAACCCTCTCTGGCTCCCCACGGCTGGCTTAGCTGTGCCTCTCTGTGGGCTTGTCAAGAACCATGTGTTCAACGGCAGAGCCTTCATCCATGTGTTTTATCACTTGATTGCATCTCTGTGTCCCAGGTGTCTAGAAGCTCTGTATGAGCAGGAACCTTGCCTGTCTTGCACTGCATTCCTAGAGCCTGGAACTGAATGCATTTGATAAGTATTTTTGACTATTGATGAATCGAGACTTTTGACGAATTGGGTGCAGCCCAAGACTTTGGCAACAGCCCCTGCCTTAAGAAAGGACCAGGGCTCAAGTTCTTGGGTGAGAAGCTGAAGCTGACAGAGAAGTGAGAGTGACTAGAAAGTGAAAGTAAAGCTGAGCAGGGAGGAAAGAACCCCACGGTGTGAAGTCTCTGGGGGAGGGACCGGGCCAAGAGTTCATTCAACACAGTTGAGCGAGGCTCCTGAGGAAGCCGACTGATGCCGGGATAGGCGGGGGGTGTGTGGGCGGCACAGTGAGCTTGACGAAAACGAGAGAAAATGTGTTTTGTAATTAGTCATTGCCCCCTGGGGTGAGGTTGGGAGTTTTCACCGGAGGTGGGTTGACCAGATTTGCAAAATGACAAACAGGGGCTAACCGCGGGCTGGGGCCGCAGCGGGGCTTCCGGCCCCGGAGGCAGAAGTTGAGCTTTCTAGTTTTTTCTCTGTCCCGCCCCCCTACATTCAAGGTTCCGCCAAATAGTGGAAACTGGGAGGAGAAAGGCTCTCAGGAGACTGCCCAGGGGCCAAACTGCCCTTTCTGACTCTGGCCCCCGCGCTCTGCGTGGACTCATGACCAGGGGAAAGGGGACAGGGTGGCCCTTGCTACTTGGAAGGATCCATCCAAGGATTTTGACTGACTTACCCTTTGGAGGTTCGGGGGAAAGGTGAAAACATTCCGAAGATGGGGGATCTGGGCCGGGCGCGGTGGCTCAAGCCTGTAATCCCAGCACTTTGGGAGGCCGAGACGGGCGGATCACGAGGTCAGGAGATCGAGACCATCCTGGCTAACACGGTGAAACCCCGTCTCTACTAAAAAAATACAAAAAAACTAGCTGGGCGAGGTGGCGGGCGCCTGTAGTCCCAGCTACCCGGGAGGCTAAGGCAGGAGAATGGCGTGAACCCGGGAGGCGGAGCTTGCAGTGAGCTGAGATTGTGCCACTGCACTCAGCCTGGGTGACAGAGTGAGACTCCCTCTCAAAAAAAAAAAAAAAAAAAAAGAAGATCGGGGATCTGGATGAAAGCTACCACCCCTCTTTTCCTGCTAATGAAAATAGCAGGCTGGGTGAGGTGGCTCATGCCTGTAATCCCAGCACTTTGGGAGGCTAAAGTGGGCAGGTCACCTGAGGTCAGGAGTTCGAGACCAGCCTGACCAACGTGGTGAAACCCCGTCTCTACTAAAACTACAAAATTTAGCCAAGCATGGTGATGCGCGCCTGTAGTCCCAGCTACTCGGGAAGCTGAGGCAGGAGAATCACTCAAACCCAGGAGGCAGAGGTTGTAGTGAGCCGAGATTGTGCCACTGCACTCCAGCCTGGGCGACAGAGCTAGCCTGTGTCTCAGGAAAAGAAGGAAGGGAAGGGGAGGAGAGGGGAGGAGGGGGAGAGGAGGGGAGGGGAGGGGAGGGGAGGGGAGGGAGCAAAGGGAATGGAGCAATTTCGGTATGAAGGTGTGAAGCATATATGGGAAAGTGGAGGTCAGTGGTTCCCCCACAGACACTCCTAGGGTGCTGTAACCAAACGCTAGGACAAAGAGACCCCCACCCCCACCCCACTGCCAACACATACACAAAGGGCACACTTTGGTCTCCACTCCTTCATTTTCCAGAGCAGTGGCTTACGAACATTTAAAATCAAGACCTGCACTAAGAAATGTGTTCCCATCTCAACCCATTACTCAGACAAGCATACTACCCTGAGGCAAAAACTTTACGAAATTAAACGTTCCTTTTAACCTGCACTCCTGTTCCTACGTTCTTTTCTATTTCCTTTTTTAAAAAAAAATTCTGGTTGGGCGCGGTGGCTCACGCCTGTAATTCCAGAACTTTGGGAGGCCAAGACAGGCGGATCACTTGAGGCCAGGAGTTCAAGACCAGCCTGGGCATCATGGCAAAACCCTATCTCTACTAAAAATACAAAAAAAAAAAAAAAAAATAGCCAGATGTGGTGGCAGGTGCCTGTAACGCCAGCTACTTGAGAGGCCGAGGTAGGAGAATCGTTTGAACCCAGGAGGTGGAGGTTGCAGTGAGCCGAGATTGTGCCACTGCACTCCAGCCTGGGCAGAGTAGTAGAATGAGACTGTCTCTAAAACAAACAAACGAGTATGACTATGATCCCTTAAATTGATTTCATGGCCCACGAATGGATCTCAACCTACAATCGGAAAAATCCACTGCTCTGGAGGAGTTGATTCCGTACTCTGCTGGATCTTCAATCCCTGCCCGCTGGAAATTGGCTGCAATTTTCCTGGTGAGTTCCTCCCTCCATGGTCTCCTCACTAGTACACCCTACACCAGACCGCCAGTCCTAAAAGCCACCACCTGCTTCATGTCACCACACCTGTGCCAATCAGATTTCCTGTGTTTCCCCTTGGACCTTCAGGGACCTCCAGGATAAATGCAAGGATCCCGGTTACTGGCAGACTG
Source organism: Papio anubis (assembly GCF_008728515.1). NCBI lineage: Eukaryota > Metazoa > Chordata > Mammalia > Primates > Cercopithecidae > Papio > Papio anubis. The sequence goes on from NC_044982.1 coordinate 29,721,126, forward strand.
AGATAAGAATGACAGCCCCAACAGGCCACGAGGTTCCTATCTGTCCATATTTGGTGGGCTGCTTTTGTCTGCAAGAAGAAAATACAAGTGGGGTGAAGTGGCTCACATCTGTAATGCCAGTACTTTGGGAGGCCGAGGCAGGCGGATCACCTGAGGTTAGGAGTTTGAGACCAGCCTTACCAACATGGCAAAACCTCATCTCTACTAAAAATACAAAATTAGCCAGGTGTAGTGGTGCATGCCTGTAGTCCCAGCTACTCAGGAGGCTGAGGCAGGAGAATCGCTTGAACCCGAGAGGCAGAGGTGCACCACTGCACTCCAGCCTGGGCGATAGAGCAAGACTCCGTCTCAAAAAAAAAAAAAGAAAGAACAAAACACATAACTCAAGTAATTTAAACAGTGGGGGTAAAACTGAAATCACACACCAGGAGGCCCAGAAGTCTGCGGTTCCAGAGTTGGTAAATGAAGTGACCACCCTATGTCTATTTCTCTCTTGTCATTGACACCCTTTGGAAGTGTCTTTTTCTGCCTTAGTCTCAGTATGACAACAGTGCGATGTCAGGGGGCTTTTGTGGGTAGCAGAAGGGAAGGGTGGGGCCAGGGTTTCAGCTGGCTGGGCAAGTGGGTGAGTCAGTAAGTGGCTGGGCCCCTTTAGCCCCATGTAAGGACAGGCTGCAGCCACCCACTGCCCGCCCCAACTGTGTCTGGACAGAAATGGACATGTCTGCTTTGCAGCAGCCACGCCTCATGCTGGGATAAACCTATGAATCAGGAAGGCCACAGATGCTATCACCCCTTTCTCTCCACCAGTCACAGGCCCCGAAAGCAGAAATGGCTGTGGCCTCACCTCCGAATCCTGAACAGCGAACTGTCTCTAGCTCAGTGCTGGATTCCCTGGAGCAGGAAGTGCCAAATGTGGCAGTGAGGGAAGCTCTTTGGTTCTCCCTTTCACTTTGGGCTCATTCTAAGTCCATTCTCTAGGCACCCAGACCCCTCATGTTGATTTCTTCTGCCCACATGGGCCCATCGTCTGTTGGTTTTCCCAGGGAGAGCTGGGAACTTGAGGGTTGGGGTGGGTGGGTATAATGGTGGCAGAGTCTCCCCCAGTTTCTGTGTCTATGGTAGTACCTGATAGCACAGACCTCGCCTTAACCTAGGTCTAGTAACATGTGGGACTGTGTGTGAGCCGGAAGGAACGTGAGTGCAGCCCCCCTTACTATGTAGATGTGGAGCCCCAGGCTCAGAAGGGGATAGTGATTTGCCCGAGGCCACACAGCTCCTTAGCAGCAGAGGCATACACTGGGGTTTCCTGGACTTCAAGCCTCCACTCTTTCACCACTCCCACCTGTGGGGATCCCTGGATTGCCCCAATTGGCTCCACCCCCCAAAGTCATCATAAATGGCCCAGGTGAGAGTGGTGCCCTGTTGCTAGGGACTACCAGGTCCAGGCAGTAACTTAGATGCCTACCCCAGGAAACTCTGACAGTGGAGGAAACGCCTGTGTTTCTGTCCCAAGCTGGTTTGCCTCACTCCTGCTGAACACAGTGAAAAGAGGGGAGTGAGAATCTGCACTGCAGGCTCTGAGACAACAAATGCTCACCCTTCTGAAGAAAGTTGCCTTTAACAAAGGGGAGCAGGGCTTGGCTGGCCCTGGAAAGAATTTGCTACAGGAGCTGGTGTTAGGGAGGGTATGGTACCAGCCAGTGTGTAAGAGTTCTGCTCATGGGAGGGTGTACCGGGTGTGTGCTGATTCCTCTCTGTGTGCCCAGGAAGATGGCAGGTAGTATAGACAACCAGGGAGTGCCTGACTGACAGCTGGAATGCCAGGGTTCTCTCAGTCACCTGTCAGTCCTGTGACCTTGGGACTTAACCTCCCAGAGTCTCAGTTTTTCTCACCTGCAAAATGGGGATGTTAAGAATCTCGTTCACAGGACTGTTAAAGAGGTGAAACGAATGGATGTGCACATTCTCGCAGACACTGGACAAAGTGGCTTACGCCTATAATTCCAGGACTTCAGTAGGCAGACACAGGAGAATCACCTGATCCCAGGAGTTCAAGACCAGCCTTGGCAACGTAGCAAGACCCTGTCTCTACAAAAAAAATCAAAAAATTAGCTGGGCGTGGTGGCGTGCACCTGTAGTCCCAGTTACTCAGGAGGCTGAAGGGGGGAGAATCTTTTGAGCCCGCGAAGTCGAAGCTGCAGTGAGCTATGATCGCGCCACTGAACTCCAGCCTAGGTGGCAGAGAGAGACCCTGTCTCTAAAAAAAAAAAAAGAAAAATCGTTTACCAGGGACACAGCATGAGGCTGCTCTGGAGGTAGCGTGCTGGCGTGGAAATGTGTTCCTCCTCCTGGGCCCTCGCTCTGCCTGCGGGTCTCAGGCAGTGTGTGGTCTGGGGAAGGGCAGGGCAGGGCAGAGCAGCTCCTGAGCCCCTTGTCTGTGATTTCCTTCCTGACTTCCTTGGCTGCCCAAGGCAGCACTAAATCAGGTCACCACTTGTCTCTCCTCACAGTAGCTGTCATGCAAACAGCTTCTGCCCAGCTCCCAATCCAGGTCACCATCTCCCCACCCGCTCCCTTCTCTGGCAGCCAAGGAAAGGGCTTCTTGGTGCTTTTGTTCTTAAGTGGCCATTTATTAGACCCTGGCTGTGTGCCTGACACTGGGCCTATTGCTTTAAGTAGAAATAACAGGCACCGTTTGCTGCATGTGATATGCCAGACCCCATCATAAAATTATCCTCTTTTAGGGAGATACGATCACCTTTATTTTATAAGGGTGGAAACTGAGGCTCAGGAAAGGTATCTCATTTAAGGTCGCTGTGCAAGTGCAGAGCCTAGGCTGAGACCTAGATGTGGCTGATTCCAGAGCCTGTGCTTTCAGTCCCTGAAGTCCCATGTTAGGGGACTGGTGGCAGAGGGTGGAGTTGGAGCCAGGGGTGCCAGGGGAAGGAAGGTGTGCCACTTTGGCCTCAGAAACCCCAGGGTCACTCCAGGAGACAAGGTGAAGTCTGAGGGGAGGAGGCCGGGGCTGAGGGAGAGGGGTGGGGGGACACACACACTCACCCAGACACACGTATGACACACACATGACAGGCCCACAGGCCCAACACAGGCGCCCACAGACAGGGACAAAGACCCACCAGACAGGCGCAGGGATCGACATGCAGTAAGACACACACAGACTCAGCCATACACAACAGACAGGCACAGCCGCGAAAATATACACCGGTGATGGACAGGCATCAGACATACAGACAGACCCTGCCACACCCGCACACACCCACACCACACACCCCTGCTGGAGTGAGGGAAGGAAGAGCCGCTGCCTCATTTCCGGGCCTCCTCCTCCAAAGCGGAGGGAAAAGCCTTCTCCAGAAGTGCTGAGTCAGCAGCGGGTGACAAATGAGCCTCCGGGCGGCGGGAACGGGCGCGAGCACTTAGCATGCAGAGCGCGTTCGTGGCAGCGCCAGCCCCGGCCCGCGGCGGGCGAGGGGGCAGGGCGCAGCGGCCGGCTGCCCGCTCGGGGGAGGCCCGGGGGAGGAAGTGACTCGCTTTGACTTTGCAAACGCCCGACTTTGCAGCCCAAGGTCACGCAGCAGGCGCCGCCAGCCGTCTTCCTGCAGGGAGGCGGGGTGGGCTTTGGCTGGCGCTGGGCGGCAGCCGGGCCAGGCCGGGGAGGGGCTGGACGCGGGGAGAGGAGGGGAGCAAGAGGAGGGGGTGGCCCTCCCAGTGTGGCAGGACTCCGCAAGAACAGACAATGGAACTGCCAGGAGAGGTCCCTGAGCGCGAGGGCCGTCTCAGAAATGCCCAGGGCCGGCCCAGGGGGCTGAGCCTGGCTGGAGCTGATCCCTGGGGTTCTTCTTCCGCTCGCCCAAAAGCCCCCACTGGAATCTAGTCAAAGGGCACCTCGCAGCACGCCTGGGTTGCTGCAGCCGCCCCAGGCAGACTTCTTCCCTCCTGCCCCTCTAATTTATTCTTCACGGAGCAGCCAGTGAGGTCTTTTCAAAACATCAATCACATCATTTCCTGTGATGGCTTCCCTCTGCCCTTAGAATAAATCCAGCCCTTCATTGCGGGTAACTATCTCCGGCATGAGTCGCTCTTGATTGTGAAAGGATGAGCTATTAAAAACGACACCAGGAGGACATGCCTGAACTGGGACTGTCCCAGCACCAGGCTCCACTTCTAGCCTGTCCCCACTGCAGCGCTTCTGCCTACACCCCCTTATTTGCATGGCTGGCCCAGGTCTCAGAATGAATGTCAATGTCGCCTCCGCAGAGACCTTCCCTTGCCATCCACCTGCACAGGTCTCTGCTCCTTAAGCAGTTATACTGCTTTATTTCTTCATAGCATTTACCACCCTCTGGTTTTACCTTCTTTGTTTGTTTGCTTCTCTTTTGTCTATTTACCTCCTTCAACAAAAGCTTGAGGGCAGAGACTTTCTCGGTTTTGTTTGGCTCTGCTGTATCCCCAGTACCTGGAAGAGTGTATGGGACATAGTTGGTGCTCAGTAACATTAAATACAGGAATGAATGCACCAATGGGTGGCAGCCCATTGGTGAACGAAGTCCTGGGAGGACAGCCTCAGGGACACACCACAAGGAGAGGGGCAGGGCCTGCCTGTGCAGGGGTGTTCGTTTGCAGGATCTATGGATAAGAGCTGCAGGGGCTTTGGGAGGCTGAGTGGGTGGATCACCTTAGGTCAGGAGTTCGAAACCAGCCTGGCCAACATGGTGAAACCTCGTCTGTACTAAAAATTTAGCCAGGCGTGGTGGCGGGCGCCTGTAATCCCAGCTACTCAGGAGGCTGAGGCAAGAGAATCACTTGAACCGGGGAGGTGGAGGTTGCAGTCAGCTGAGATCATGCCATTGCACTGCAGCCTGGGCAACAGAGGGAGACTCAGCCTCAAAAAAAAAAAAAAAAAAAAAAAAAAAAGCTGCAGGGGCTTCTGACCCCTGAAAGCAGCAGGAAGGCTTTAGAGAAATCCTGATCAAGCTTGAGAATCTCTGCCCTCTCCGTTGCTAGCTCTGTCTTTAGGCAATATTTACTATCTGGAAGGTAAGAGTGAGCACAACTTCTCCAGGGTTGTCGACAGCTCCTGGTCCTCTCCCAGATGTCACCTCCTCTCCTTGCCAGCTCCTAAGACACACTTGGCTCTGCTGGGAAATCCAGGAGTGAATTCCCTTCCTTTGTGAGTGTTGGACTGTTACAGGGGGCTGTGATGGAGGTGTCAGCTGTGTTTCCACTCTGGGTCCTGCCAGGGTTGCCTCAGTTTCTTCCTGGATGGACAGAGATTGAGCAGGGCTCTGCTGCTCTGAGGTGAACCTCCGGGAACAGGGAGGAAATCTGTCAAAATACAAAACCTACAAAATGTTCTTGCCCTGGCTCTCTGGCTTCAGTTGACTCCCAGCCTGGAGGACATTTTTTTTTGCATTTGTTTTTTAATTCCTGTCTTCCCTATCCCCGCCCCAGAGTGAGGATCTGGTAAGATAATAACCATGATAGTGCTTTCAAAGTATCCCTGGCAGGCCGAGTAAGTGGTGAGTCACACCTGTAATCCCAGCACTTTGGGAGTCTGAGGCAGGAGGGTCACTTGAGACCAGGAGTGTGAGACTAGACTGGGCAATATAGTGAGACTCCATCTCTACAAAAAATTTTAAAAATTAGCTACTCGGGAGGCTAAGGTGGGAGGATTGCTTGAGTCTGGGCGGTGGAGGTTGCAGTGAGCTGAGATTGCACCACTGCATTCCAACCTGGGTGACAGAGTGAGACCCTGTCTCAAAAATAAAAAATAAAATAAAAATAAATAAATGAATGAATGAATAAATAAATAAAGGTATTCCTGGCTGAGGAATATAAGGGACTCTCACTATTACTATTTATCTGCTGAGATTTACTCACATGGATATGGGGCACAGAGGCTGTTGAGCCACCTTTCTCCCATGTTCAGGAGGCCTCCCAGGTGCCAGTTTTTCTTTTTTCTTTTTTTTAAGACGGAGTTTTGCTCTTGTTGCCCAGGCGATCTCAGCTCACTGCAACCTCTGCCTCCTGAGTTCAAGCGATTCTCCTGCCTCTGTCTCCTGAAAGTAGCTGTGATTACAGGCACCTCCTCCCATGGCCAGCTAATTGTTGTATTTTTAGTTGAGACAGGGTTTCACTATGTTGGCTAGGCTAGTGTCGAACTCCTGACCTCTGGTGATCCATTCGCCCCCGGCCTCCCAAAGTGCTGGGATTACAGGCTTGAGCCACTGGCCGAGCCAGTTTTTCTGACTCCTAACTCCGATCTCTGTGAGCTGGGCCTGCCGGTTCTGCTTCTGTGGCGAAAAGAGAAAGTGAAAGTGGCCCGGTGGAAGAGGCAACTCTGGGAGTTCAGGGCCTGCTGGCGGCCTTCGGAGAGATCCCAGCAAGAAAGGGCAGCTCCTCTGCCCCACCCCAGGCCCCTGCCCTGAGCTGCCCGCGCAGTCTTGGCCTGCCCTGTGGCTTGGCTCCTTCCTGCCACAGCCCTGGGCAGAACAGGCTGCCTGGGCAGCGGGAGAGTGGCCTGAGGCCACTGTTTCTGGTCTTCTTTCCTGACTCACCCTTCCCAAGTGGGTGAGAGGAGGGGAGGGAGGGTGTGGCAGCCAGGAGCTGTCCCCGGTGGGATGGGCTAGAAGCTGGAATGGCTGGGCCCTTGGGTCAGGATGCCACAGGGTTTCCCAGTGATATCACCGGGAGGCCCAAGGTATGGGTGTGGGCTGAGCAAAGTTAAAGGAACAAGATAATGCCATCAGCCGGCCTCTAGCACTAAGCTAACCTCAGGCCAGGTGCCCTGCCAGGTGCTTTATCCACCTAGAAAACTTAGGGGTGCCTCAAAATCACAAGCTTCTGAAAAATACCTATGCCACTGGCCCTGCCCCATTACTCCATTTATTCAAATATATATGTCTTTTTAAGAAACAGGGCCTCCTTTGGTCACTGCCCTACAGGCTGGAGTGCAGCGGCACAATCATAGCTCACTATAACCTCAAACTACTGGGCCCAAGCGATCTCTCGCTGCAGCCTCGTGAGTAGCTGGGACTATAGGCACGATACCCAGCCAGTTTTTTTTTTTTTTTTTTCTTGTGAAGGGATCTCACCATGTTGCCCAGGCTAGTCTCAAACTCCTGGTCTCAAGCAATTCTCCCACCTCAGCCTCCCAAAGTGTTGGAATTACAAGCATGAGCCACCACGCCCAGTCTCAAACAAATATTTTTTGAGTGCCCACGGTGCATCAGGCCCTGTCTAGACACAAGGACATAGCCATGAAAACAGTTTGTTTGTTTGTTTGTTTTTGAGTCGGAGTCTCGCTCTGTTGCTCAGGCTGGAGTGCAGTAGTGAGATCTTGGCTCACTGCAATCTCTGCCTCGCAGGTTCAAGTGATCCTCCTGCTTCAGCCTCCCAAGTAGCTGGGACTACAGGCGTGTGCCACCATGCCCAGCTAATTTTTTTGTATCTTCAGTAGAGACGGGGTTTTACCATGTTGGCCAGGCTGGTCTTGAACTCCTGACCTCAAGTGATCCACCCATCTTGACCTCCCAAAGTGCTGGGATTACAGGCGTGAGCCACCGCGCCCAGCCGGAAACAGATTTTTTCCCTGTCCTCATAGAGCTTACATTCCATTGGAGGGAGAGTTAATAACCAAAATACGTGAAAGTTTTAGTACATAAGATGGTGACATGTGCTATGGAGAAAACTACAGAAGGGAAGGAGGATAAGGGTGCCGGAGTTGGGATGGGCTTGTAATTTTAAGAAGGAAGGTTGGAAAAAACTTGCTGAGAAGGTAGCACTGATTCTAATTTATTATCTCTTCAATACTCACAAAAAGCCAAGGCACAGTGGCTCATGCCTATAATCCCAACATTTTAGGAGGCTGAAGCGGGAGGATTGCGTGAGCCCAGGAGTTTGAGACTGGCTTAGGCAATATAGTGAGACCCTGTCTCTGCCAAGAAACACAAAAATTGGCCAGGAGTGTTGGCATGTGCTTGTAGTCCCAGCTACTGGGGAGGCTGAGGTGAGAGGATCGCTTGAACCCAGGAGGTCAAGGCTGCAGTGAGCTCTGATCGTGCCACTGCACTCCAGCCTGGGTGACACAGCCAGACCCTGTCTCAAAAAATAAAAAAAAATAAAAAAATAAAAAGCCAAGAATGCAGAATGCAGTCACAATTATTAAGGAAGACGACATCAAGAGTCCAAGGACGACTGAGAAAGGGCAGATCTGAAATTCAAGTTCAGGTTCTGTCTGTGCTTGTAACAACCACAGCATGATATTGGACACAGAGAGAGAAAATGGAATGAAAGGGAAAAAGGAAGTAAGAGGGTGTATGGCCAGCCTTGCAATGGTGACCATCTGTTTTCCAACTGAAAATCAGGACATGATCTGAAAGGATTTTCCTGTTGCTCGCAATGAGAGAGGCCGTATGGGAGAGGCAATTTGGATGTAGGCCTGAAGGGTGGGATTTCTGAGACATTCCAGTGGCTTGTGGGGCCCACGAGGGAGTCCAAGGGTAGGGCATTTTCATGGCAACCTCAGTCTGGCCATTGGGCCAGGAGCCTAGTGTAGAGCCACCTGGCAGAGAAACTGTGCTGGGCGTGGACCCGAGACTCGGAGGGCCAGGGGGCATGGGGAGCCACTGAGCAGCCAGCACCCAGGGGACAAGGGAGCATGGTAGGGGGAGAGGGGAGTGTGTGGCTGGCAGCCCACGCTCTAGGCCAATCTGGAGGATGGGCTGGCTGGTTCCAGGACGCCCTCTGGAAGGAGTCTGAAGGGCAGCTGAGGAAAGAACCCAGCCTTTCCTGTTAGCCCAGCCTGGGTTTGAAAGTTCTCTGTGTCACTTCCTGCTCTATGGCCCTGGGCAAGTCACAACTTCCATGACCTTGTTTCCTCATGTGTGAGATGGGGAGAACAAGGCACTCATAGGGTAGTTGCAAGGATTATCATACATTGAGATAAGGCATGAACTGTGTTTGGCAGACTGCAGACTCCATAAATGACTATTACTGATTCCCTCCACCCAGTGGGGCATTGGGGGCATGCCAAGATGGTGAGCTGGATGGAATGGAAAGAATTGTGGGGCTTGGGAAACAGATGACCCAGTCACCCAGGGTAGTTTCAGCTTCCCAGCCAAGTCCTGCATGTGGGCTGGGGCTTCGTCAGCAACAGAACAATACTCTTCCCCAAAGGCCAGGCCCACAGTGTAAGCCGTCCTCCTAGTCCCACCACTCTGCAGCATCAGTGCCCTGGTGGATGGGCCTTGCCACCCACCCATCCCTTCAGGCATCCTGAGAGCACCAGGGCCCATACTGCCCTCTGCTCTGGTGAACAGCCAAGGTACCTTCAGAAGTAACAGAGGGGCTCCCATGGCTTCTGCTGGGTGATCCCTTCCTTTCTGCCCAGCTGCCCAGGCACCTTCCAGTAAACTCCATTGCTGCCCACACTGTCGCTTCCGGAAGATTGTCCTTAAAGAAAGAGAACCAGAAAGAACTTTTGCATCCCCCCCCCCCCCCCCCCCCCCCACCCCCCCGCCCCGCCACCTTCCCATGGGCTGAGCTGCATTCCTCCAGCCCTGGAAGAGCCAAAGAGAGCTGGAAACCAGCCCAGCTTTTACCAATAATTCACCCACCGTGTGACCTTAAACATCCTTTCTAGGTCTCCTTGCCTTCATTTGTAAAGTGAGGGGTTCAGATTAGATCATCTCTAAAGTCTAGTCATAACCTCTAAATGATTGCATTCATCGATTCTTTTTTCTCTTCGTTCATTCATAGCACTTACACTTCCTGACATAGTATATTTCTTGTTTGTTTGTTTTTGGCTGTCTGAGTCCACTCCAGCTCCCTGAGGGCACAAGTTTGTTTTTTTTTTTCACTGTTATATCCCGGCCACTTACGAAAAAGACAGTAGGAGCTTATAACTGTCTGTGTCCTGGAAGGAAACAGAAGACTGAACACTCAAATAGAGTGATCAAGTTTTCAAATAAGAACAGAAGGCGGGGTGCGGTGGCTCATGCCTGTAATCCCAGCACTTTGGGAGGCCGAGGCAGGTGGATCACGAGGTCAGGAGATCGAGACCATCCTGGCTAACACAGTGAATCCCCGTCTCTACTAAAAACATAAAAAATTAGCCGAGTGTAGTGGCACACACCTGTAGTCCCAGCTACTCGGTAGGCTGAGGCAGGAGAATCGCTTGAACCCAGGAGGCGGAGGTTTCAGTGAGCCAAATTGTGCCACTGCACTCCAGTCTGGGTGACAGAGGGAGACTCCGTCTCAAAAAAAAAAAAAAAAAAGAACAGAAAGAACTGGCTGGGTGCAGTGGCTCATGCCTGTTATCTCAGCACTTTGGGAGGCTGAGGCAGGCAGATCATTTGAGGCCAGGAGTTCAAAACCAGCCTGGTCAACATGGTGAAACCCTGTCTCCACTAAAATACAAAAATTAGCCAGGCGTGGTGGTGGGCACCTGTAATCCAAGCTACTTGGGAGGCTGGAGCAGGAGAATCACTTGAACCCAGGAGGCGGAGGTTGCAGTAAGCCGAGATCACGTCAGTGCACTCCAACCTGGGGGACAGAGGGAAGACTATCTCACAGAAAAATTTAAAAAAAAAAAAAAGGAAAAAAAAAGAATATAAAAAACTTTTTTTTTTTTTTTAAATTTTGAGATGTAGTCTTATTCTGTTGCCCAGACTGGAGTGCAGTGGTGCAATCTCGGCTCACTGTAACCTCTGCGTCCTGGTTCAGCCTCAGCCTGCTGAGCAGCTGGGACCACAGACATGTGCCACCATGCTCAGCTAATTTTTTTTTTATTTTTTAATGGAGATGGGGTTTCACCATGTTGACCAGGCTGGTCTTGAACCCCTGATCTCAGGTGATCCTCCCACCTTGGCCACCCAACATGCTGGGATTACAGGTGTGAGCCACTGTGCCTGGCTAAATAACTATTTCTAAAGTTGTAGATGAAGTAAGGAGACCAACAGGGAAGGGCGATGCATCCCAGGGCTAACAGCAGAGTAGAGGATGGGGCTGAGGGGGCGAGGCCAGGGAACCCTCCAGAGCTATGGCTGAGCTAAGCTGCAGGAGAGGACCAGAAGACAGGAGCTGCAGGCTTGGGTAGAGGAAAGCAGCCACTGGCACCCCATGCCCTGCAAGGAAGTGAGTGTGGGGTAAATACCCCAACCTCTTTCTCCTTCTGCCCTCCAACCTCTTTCTCCTTCTGCCCTCCAATCACCTGCCGCCTTATTCCATTGGCTGAATCTAACCAGAAGCCAAAGGGTAAGAGCGCTCTGTGGCACGGTCCTGAGAGGTCAGGGTAAGGAAAAGGTGGAGGAGGGTGGACTATGGATCTAGAGAGGAAGTGTGGATTCAAGGCAGCAACTGATCAACATTGCTGAGCACTGGCTTGGTGCAGGAGTGCCTGTGCTGTAGCTAGACATGTGACAGGCAAGTTTAAAATCAAGGTCTCTGCCCACCAGGCAGCACAAACAGAATGCCTTGGCTGGGTCTTGAGGAGCCCCGCTTTCCCTCTGCCCGGGGGGCCTCCTATCCCTATCTGATTTTTGGAAAAGCCTGCTTTGCAAAATTACACTGACAAATGGAAATTACAGGAGCCCCGTTGAAGGGAGGCTGTGGGTGAGGGGAGGTGAGGGTAGGGAAAGGATTTGGAGGTCCTGGGCGGTGAGAACTGGCTGTGGAGCTCTGAACCAGCTCGGGAAGGTGACCTTGACATTAGTTGAGGCTCCAGAGTCTGAAAGGTTCAAATCCCACTCTATCACTCATTTGCTGTGTGATATTGGGCCTGTTCCTTGACACCTCTGATTTTCAGTTTTGGCATCTATGAAAATGGGGGGATGAATAGGAGGTAGGAATTTTGTGCGGATTAAACGAGAATCTGTGCAAAGGGCTTAGCATAGTGTCTGGGCACAGGGCAAACACTTTATTATGATAATTAGAGGCCAAGGGCCACACTCCCCCCTTCCCATTTCTCACCCGACATGGGATCTCCACCCCCTCTCCAGCTCCATTTAGCTCTGAGTGTTTTAGGTCATTCTATGCCTGGCATTCTGCCAAGGCTCTGACAAAGACAGGAGTTTCTGCTCATTCATCCTAATGCAAGTTCCTGCGTTTATGATAATAGGGAAAAAATGCATGAAAGGGCTTGCTGCCTGCAGAGGGGAAATCAGCTTAGAATTGAAAATCGGAGTCCTTCCTTGGCCCAGCTTTCCCCTCCCTGAGCTTTGGCAAAGGCTGCAGCAGGGAGGGCAGCGGGGAAGAGAGGAGAGGAGACGAAGGGGAGGGGGAGGGGGGAAGAGCTGGCCAGGGAGGCAGAAGGGCAGGGTGGGGGCAGGGTGGGGGGCAGGGGCGAGGGCCCGGCGCACCCGGGTGAATGGGTTTCAGGGTGGCTGAGGAAGCCTGCCAAAAAGGCCAAGTGAAAAGGCTGGCCCCGGGAGGCGCTGCGAGCGGTTTCCATGGCGACACCAGCTGCTGCCTGGGCCCCGCGCTTGCCCGCTCTTCAGTCCCGGCGAGGCCTCGCCTGCCACCACATGGTTACTCAGCGCGGTAGGGAAGAAAAATCCCACGGGTTGCCTTGGCCCAGATGTCACCAGCCAGTGCCACTGTGTTCTAGACACCATGCTGCCCCCTGCGTGGGGAGACGGGCACCTGGGAGGTACCCGTTGGTGCCTCCTGGAAGCACATACTTCATCCGGTCCAGTGTGGAAAGAGGGGCTGCCTTGCAGGGACACCACAGGCTCTCCAAGGCCTACGGGCCTTTTCAGTGGGACATGGCAAGGCCAAGGGAGAGATATAAAAGTGTGTGAAACAACGCTGGGTGCAATGGCTCATGCCTGTAATCCCAACACTTTGGGAGGCTGAGGTGGCAGGATCCCTTGAGCCTAGGAGTTCCAGGCTGCAGTGAGTCATGATTGTGCTTCTGCACTCCAGCCTGGGCAACAAGCAAGATCCCGGTTCTATTTTTATTTTTATTTTTTTTTTGAGACAGCGTTTCGCTCTGTCTCCTAGGCTGGAGTGCAGTGGCGCAATCTTGGCTCACTGCAAGCTCCGCCTCCCGGGTTTACGCCATTCTCCTGTCTCAGCCTCCTGAGTAGCTGGGACTACAGGTGCCCGCCACCACGCCTGGCTAATTTTTTTTTGTATTTTTAGTGGAGACGGGGTTTCACCGCATTAGCCAGGATGGTCTTGATCTCCTGACTTCGTGATCCACCCACCTCGGCCTCCCAAAGTGCTGGGATTACAGGCGTGAGCCCCCACACCTGGTCAAGACCCAGATTCTGAAAAAAAAAAAAAAAAGGAAGTGCGTAAAATAGGGTGGGCGTGGGGAGGGAGAGCATCAGGATAAATAGCTAATGCATGCAGGGCTTAATACCTAGGTGATGGATTAATAGGTGCAGCAAACCACCATGGCACACGTTTACCTATGTTACAAACCTGCATGTCCTGCACATGTATCCCAGAACTTAAAAAAAATAATAATAAGCTCCGCCTCCCGGGTTCACACCATTCTCCTATCTCAGCCTCCCGAGTAGCTGGGACTACAGGTGCCCGTCACCACGCCTGGCTAATTTTTTTGTATTTTTAGTAGAGACAGGGTTTCACCGTGTTAGCCAGGATGGTCTCAATCTCCTGACCTCGTGATCTGCCCGCCTCAGCTTCCCAAAGTGCTGGGATTACAGGTGTGAGCCACCACACCTGGCCCAAAATAAAATATTTTTTTAAAAAGAAAGAAAATATGGCCGGGCGCGGTGGCTCAAGCCTGTAATCCCAGCACTTTGGGAGGCCGAGACGGGTGGATCACGAGGTCAGGAGATCGAGACCATCCTGGCCGACACGGTGAAACCCCGTCTCTACTAAAAAATACAGAAAACTAGCCGGGCGAGGTGGCGGGCGCCTGTAGTCCCAGCTACTCGGGAGGCTGAGGCAGGAGAATGGCGTAAACCCGGGAGGCGGAGCTTGCAGGGAGCTGAGATCCGGCCACTGCACTCCAGCCTGGGCGGCAGAGCGAGACTCCGTCTCAAAAAAAAAAAAAAAAAAAAGAAAGAAAATATGTGAAACAAACAAGAAATAGAGATGCACTCTCTCTAAATATGTACATACCAACTCCCTAGATGCACCACCCAAGACTGCCAGGAATGAGGGAAAGTCACACCAGCCTCTCACATGCTCACACATACTCTTATTGAACTTTGTCCCTTAAATGTGTCATTTTGGTTTTTTGGTCTTAGCATTCAAATTGGCTTTCACAAGTTTTTTGGGTTTTTTTGTTTTTTTTCTTGAGACGGAGTCTTGCTCTGTCGCCCAGGCTGGAGTGCAGTGGCGTGATCTTGACTCACTGCAACCTCTGCCTTCTGGGTTCAAGTGATCCTCCTGCCTCAGCCTCCTGAGTAGCTGGAATTACAGGCACCCACCACCACACCCAGCTAATTTTTGTATTTTTAGTAGAGATGGGGTTTCACTATATTGGCCAGGCTGATCTCGAACTCCCGACCTCAGGTGATCCACCTGCCTCGGCGTCCCAAAGTGCTGGGCTTACAGGCATGAGCCACTGTGCCCAGCTGGCTTTCACAAATTGATTGCAGTTCTGTTTGGCTTTTACTCACTGTAGAGTTTCTTTCACAAGCCATGCGAGGGTGGAGTCCTTTCTCCTGTGCCATAAAGCGCATCTGTCTACCTGTGAGTGTGTGAGTTGCAGGTGCCCCTTGTTCTAAGTAAGCAGATCCCGCAGGTAGATATTTAACCCAGAGAACCAGTTAGTGTTGATCTCATGCTCTACAGAAGAAATCTCTGCAGCTTTCCTGTGAGGCTGTGGAGTGATGGCAGTGCTCAGTGGACACAGAACTTTACAGGGACACCACTACCTGAATCATTTTTATGGGGGACTAGCTGGCCAAATGTACACTTTATCGGAATCCTCCCGTCTACTCTTATCTTCCTACCTATAACATGCATGCTACTTGGTGATAAAATGGGGGCTGGGGGTAGGGGCGAGGGGGCGGGCTGTGCACATCCAGGCCTGCCCTGTGTCCGTAATCCTCAGACTTCACCTGATGCCCTTCGTAACAGACTTCACCCAAACTCCTCTCCCGAGACCAGTTGTAGTGTTTGCAGCACCCTTACTTACCACTATCTGTAATTGTTCTGTTGTTTACTTGTTTATGATGAAATGTTTATTGCTTACCTTTAAAGTTTCAGTCCCTAGAACAGTTTCTGGCAATTAGGAGGACTCAGTTTTGTGTTTTTTGTTTTGTCTTGTTTTTGAGCTGGAGTCTAGCTCTGTCACCCAGGCTGGAGTGCAGTGGTGCAATCTTGGTTCCTTACAACCTCTGCCTCCCAGGTTCAAATGATTCTCCTGCCTCAGTCTCTCGAGTGGCTGGGACTACAGGAGCGTGCCACCAAGTCCAGCTAATTTTTGTATTTTTAGTAGAGATGGGGTTTCACCATGTTGGTCAGGTTGGTCTCAAATTCCTGACCTCAAGTGATCCACCCGCCTCAGCCTCCCAAAGTGCTGGAATTACAGGCGCGAACCACCATGCCCGGCCCAAAAGGCTCAGTTTTTGATAGAGGAATTAACAAGTGAATGAGCGAATGGACAAACTAGGAGAAGTGGCCAGTTTTTCTTACATGCACTCCTCCTCTGATTGGGTTCAGGAGGCCCTTAGGCAGTTTTCATGTCCATCTTTCCATTTCCAAGGAGGGCTGGATTCCAAATACCCCTGTAGGGGCCGGGTGCCGTGACTCACACCTGTAATCCCAGCACTTTGGGAGGCCCAGGTGGGCAGATCACTTGATGTCAAGAGTTGAAGACCAGCCTGGACAACATGGTGAAACCCCTGTCTCTACTAAAAACACAAAAATTAGCTGGGTGTGGGGGTGTGCACCTGTGATTCCAGCTACTCCGGAGGCTGAAGCACAAGAATTGCTTGAACCCGGGAGGCGGAGGTTGCAGTAAACTGAGACCAAGCCATTGCACTCCAGCTTGGGTGACTGAGTGAGACTCTGTCTCAAAAAAATAAAAATCAAAAAATAAAAACAAAACAAAAAAAATACCCCTGTAGACTAGAGAAGGGCAAGGCTGTTATTTGCCACCCACAGATATTCCTTGTGTCCCTATAAGTGCCAGGCCCTCTGTGGGATGCAGCAAAGACAGCAGTGGGCAAGACAGCCAGGGTCCCCGTTCTCCTGCAGCTCCCGTTTTAGTGTGGTAGACAGACAACATGCTGTGAGTGATACACACAAATGAAAAAAGGCCTGTAACAGAGAGTTAAAAAGGGCGTCTAATTTAGATAGGGCAGCCAGGGGAGGTCTTTCTGAGAAGGTGACATTCTTGCTGAGCCCTCAAGGTTGAGAAGGAACCAAACATGGGAAGAGCTAATGGGATGATGTTTCAGGGAGTGGGGCCAGAAAGTGCAAAGGCCCTGAGGCAGGAAACAGCTTGGGATGTTCCTGGAAGGCTAGAGGTCAGGGAAATGGGCAGAGCCCAGCGTGGAAGACCCATCTAGCCCATGGCGAGGAGTTTGGGCTTTACTCAAAGCGCACTGGACAATCATTGTAAGGGTTGCCCAGGAGAATTACATAAACAGACCATGCCCTGACTTCTAGGAGCCAGGATTGGGTGGATTGGGGATGGGGTGGGAAGCAGGATACATCTCTGGAAGTACAGAGCAGTTGGAAGGTGAGAGGGAGGGGAGGTTTAGACAGGTTAGGGTAGTGGCCATAAGGGTGGAGAAAAGTGGGTAGAAACAAGATCTGCATAAAGGTGGGGGTGGGTTGAGTTGGGGAGGGAATAGGATGAGTCTCCAGGACTTCTGGGTTTCCGGCTGGAAAAACCCAGCACACCTGGTAAACAATGCAATGTCCAGCTGCTATCAAAGAAAGACCCGATGTTTGTTGGGCCTGTGAGAACTTTCCTGAGAGTCATATAGATTGGGCAATAAAAGCTTCCACTCCTGCTAAATAGAGCCCCGTGTGAATGGCGCCCTAACCGTAGGTGTCTTTGAGGCACAGTGTCACAGGAGCAGAGCTTGGGCAGCAGTGATCATCAACCATTCAGCATGGTTTTGAATCATCTCATTCTTTCTGTAACTGTCCCCAATTCTAGCATTTGAAAGCCGGTCGTCTGAGAGAGCGCTGTACCTGTGAAAGGCCTTCCCGCAGAAAGGGGAGCAGCTTTGTGGCCCCAGAGGGCAGAATCAGACAGTGAGAGGCATGGGAGTAGAGATTGCAGCTCAGCACCAACAGGAAGAGCTTGAATAATGAGAGCTTTCTCACGGGATAAGCCTCCCATCAGTAGGTGGATTCAATCAGAGGTTGACAGGATGCTGGGGTGTCTCCAACCTGGCAGCCAGTCAACCAGCAGACTCAATTCCTGTGGTTGTGAACACCCTTTTCATCTTGCTTCCCCGCATCTCAGGAGGATAACGGCTGCCTCCTATCCCCTGCACTAAAACCCCTCTGCTGGCTAAGGACAGCAGCTAAGTCACATCTAAGCCTGTCCTGCTTGTTCTGGGTTTAACAGTCTCAGTGTTTCCTCCCACCCAGCCGCTCGCCCATGGCCAGGAGAAGAACAAACTCCAGCGTGGGCGGAGCAGTGGGGGCGGGGTTGATGCTGTGCAGGCCTGTCCAAGGCCTCCTGGCTTTTCAGGAAAGGATGTCCTCATGTCCCTGGGACTGCCAGAGCCAGGCATGTTTCCCTGAAACTCCTCTGACCACAGGTCAGACTCCTGCAGGGACAACCAAGGGTGTCATGGGTGTGAGTCGGGGGCTTTCCTGATCAAGCCTTCTGGATACCCCCCTCCCCTCATCCCAGCTGCACTCACCGGAACAGCAGCAGCTGCCACTAGATAGGAAGGACCCCGCCTCTGGTGTCCGTGGGGAAAGGGGCCTTGCATAGGTGGTGACACAAGCCTCTTGGTCCCAGCTGTGGGTGAGGGGAGGGGCTAACACTTCCAGATAGACCCTGAACTCTGGCAGGCTTGATTGCTTTGCTCCAGGGCTGGGCTCAGCTGCTATCATGGATCCCTGGGAGCAGCTGGAGGGAAGAGAGATGGCATCCAGCGCAGATCACGCAGATCACGGGGAGAAGCTGGCCCCTTTGGGAGGTAGCCCTGGGGCATGGCAGCACCACTCCTCTCTAGGCTACCTCTGATGATTTTGGTTCTTTCTTTGCATTTCTGAGTCTAAGTTTTCATATCTGGAAAATGGGGATAGAACAACATCTACATTCTGTGAGAATGGAGTGAAACGATGGATAGGACAAGCCTAGCACAGTTCCGGCACACAGCAGGTGCTGGATGAGTTTTCTCCTAGAGTTGTCTTTTTTCTCCACACTCTCCCCTCTGTTACCATCTGTAGAAGTGGAATTGCTTATGGAATTGCTTACCAGTGGTGGGGATGCTTTTCTACGGAGAACAAGATCCTTCTTTTTCTGAAATATCCCTGCCTTTGCTGACAAGATTACACGCCTGTATTGTTTTTTTTTTTGTTGTTTTTTTTTTTTTTTTTTTTTTTTTTTTTAAATTGAGACAGAGTCTCGCTCTGTCGCTCAGGCTAGAGTGCAATGGCTCACTGCAAACTCTGCCTCCTGGGTTCAAGCAATTCTCCCACCTCAGCCTCTAGAGTAGCTGGGATTACAGGCGCCTGCCACCATGCCCAACTAATTTTGTGTGCGTGTGTGTGTGCGTGCGTGTGTGTGTGTGTGTGTGTTTAGTAGAGATGGGGTTTTACCATGTTGGCCAGGCTGGTCTTGAACTCCTGACCTCAGGTGATCTGCCCACCTCGGCTTCCCAAAGCGCTGGAATTTCAGGCGTGAGCCACCAGGCCTGGCTGTTTTTTGTTTTTGTTTTTGTTTGTTTTTTAGAGACAGGGGTCTCACTTTGTCACCCAGGCTGGAGTGCAGTGATGCAATCATAGCTCAGTGCAGCCTAGATCTCCTGGGCCCAGGTGATTCTTTCACCTCAGCTTCCCAAGTAGCTGGGATCACAGGTGTGTGCCACCACATCTAGCTAACTCATTATTTTTATTTGTATTTTTTGTAGAGCCAGGATCTTGCTATGTTGACTAGGCCGATCTCAAACTCCTGGGTTTAAGCAATCCTCCCGTCTTGGCTTCCCACAGTGTTGGGATTGCAGGTAGGAGCCGTTGCACTCTGCCCAAACTTGTATTTTGTTAAAATAAATAAATGATAGAGAAGGCAGGCAAGAGGGGTAGCTGCCAAGCTGTGGGCCCATGTAGCTGCCCACGCTTTCCAGTGGGTGCTGTGGAAGGGGAGGGCCTAGCTGGGGTGGGCTCCCCACCTCCCCTGGCTGTGGCCCCACAGCTGGGGAGGGGTCTGGAAAGGGGACCATGGGCACGGTGATAGGAGACTGGTATTCCAGACTTCCCAGGTTGGGAGCCCAGTTGAGAGAGGAGGGGGACTGGCTGGGAGCCGGCCCTGGGGGAGATGGGGAGGGGCTGGGGCCATTTGCTCTTCCAGCCAGCTGACCCTGTTATTTTTAGCCCTGGAATGCTCCTCCCAAGCCCCCTTCACTTCTATTTATCTTGCTTTGGAGTCTTGGTTCTTTCCCAAAAATTCCACATGAGGGGAGGCAGAGGGGATTGAGGGTGCCAGAAAGAATGGGACACACTGGCTGGGGCTGGGCTGAGGAAGAGGAGGAAGCTGCTCTTCTCCTTCTCCCTACCCCAGCCCAGAGGCTGCCTTTCCCTCCTTTCTCCATTTCGGCTGGAAAATGTAAAAACCCTGGCTCAGAGAACACTCAGCTGTCACCAAGTTATCGTTCCTTCTTCTCAACCACCCGGATAAGACTTCCATTGTCCCCAGCCCAGGCCTTGGCTGCCCCATCCTCTCACTTTTCCTTCAGGGAGTTCAGGGGAGGGTTGGGGTGGTCAGGAAGGGTTTGCCTTGGAACCCCTAACTGTGCATCAGGACATACTGGGGGTCCCTGGAAGGAGTTCCTGTGTGAAAATGAAAGGAGGGCCAGGTGTGGTGGCTCACGTCTGTAATCCCAGCACTTTGGAAGGCCAAGGCGGATAGATCGCTTGATCCCAGGAGTTCGAGATCAGCCTGGGCAACATAGTGACACCTCATCTCTACCAAAAATTAAAAAATTAGTTGGGCATGTTAGCACATGCCCTGGGAGGCTGAGGTGGGAGGATTGCTTAAACCCGGGAGGTCGAGGCTGCAGTGAGCTGTGACTGTGTCACTGCACTCCAGCCTGGGCAACACAGTGAGACTCTGTCTCAGAAAAAAAAAAAAAAAAGAAAGAAAAAGAAAAAGAGAAAATGAACAGAATGAACAGGAGCAGTCAGAAAAGAATTGGTATGAACGCTGGAGGTTTATTCAGCACTCCCTGAGCTTCATTTGCATCCTCTATAAAATGGGAATGACAACAGTTCCCTGTCTATGAGGGATCTGCTGGGAGAGGCACGAGCTGGTGACTAGATAGCACCATTGACACATGGAAACCACTCCATCAATGTCGCCAGTGCTGGCAGGATGGGCCGGTCCCAAGGCGGGTGTGCTTTTGGGTACTGATGGGGCCTGAGCCTCCTGAAGGCCACACCCCTCCCTAGCCTACTTCAGTTGCTGTCAAGCTGCAGAGTGCTCTGTTCTGGGCTCTTGGTATTGATTTTTTTTTTTTTTTTTTTTGGTACGGAGTTTTTGCTCTTGTTGCCCAGGCTGGATGCGATGGTGCGATCTTGGCTCACCGAAAACCCCACCTCCTGGGTTCAAGCGATTCTCCTACCTCAGCCTCCTGAGTGCTAGGATTACAGGCATGTGCCACCACGCCCTGCTAATTTTTTGTATTTTTAGTAGAGACGGGTTTCTCCATGTTGCTCAGGCTGGTCTCGAACTCCTGATCTCAAGTGATCTGCCCACCTTGGCCTCCCAAAGTGCTGGGATTACAGGCGTGAGCCACCGCACCCAGCCTGCTCTGGGCTCTTGTTACAGGTGAATGTCACTCACTGGCTCCTCTCCCCACTTCCCCCAGCACAGGGGTGCAGGTGGGCAGTAATTCTGGGATAAGGGACACTTCAAGGCAAGGTAATCCCTCCTGCCAGTCCCTGGAGAAGAGGAGGGGAGTGTGCCTCTGAAGCTCCCCAGTGGGGCGGGCACACTGTCTCTTCCTGTCCTGTTCTCCAAGCCTCCTTGTGGAAAAAGTCCATCAGCCCTTAGGGAAGACCAGGCATCGCCTGGAGCTGGCGCTAGGGAGAGAGGCCAATGCAGTCAATGAAGAGCCTTGGTAGTCCCAGTGCTGAAGAAACAGTGGAATATTCTGGTCATGAGTCAGTCAAAAATGGCCATGCTCCAGGCCTGGCAGTAGCCTTGGGGGGCCATGTGTAGAAGAGAGGGTGGACATGCCTGGGCCAGTTCTGGATAAAGGCAGGGGATGGGGAAAGCCATCTGGGGCAACCACTGTCCCCCTGACATGGGATTAATGCCACTTAGAGGTGGAAAAGAGGCAGCAGCTGCCATATCCCAGGAAAGGCACTGACCTTTAGCAGAAGAGACAGAAATAGCCCTGGAGAGTTCAGAATCCTGTGTGGGAGAGGTGGCCAGGCCAGGCAGGGCAGGCCCTGACACGAGGAGGGGAGGAGAACCATGTTAGTACCCACTGTGTCAGACACGATGCCTGGCATTTCACAGGCCTTCCTCCCTTATTTTCCACCTCCAGCCAGTAGGGTACGTATGATTGTCTCCATTTTACAGATGAGGAAACTGAGGCTCAGAGAGGCGTGGCCAAACTTGTCATCAGCAGAGCTGGGGCTTAGCCAGATCTTGCTTGTCTGACAGTCCACGTGTCCACATGGCTTCCCTCACCCATGGCCCAGTTGCTGTTTCCATCATAGGTGTTGGGTGGGGTTATCCAGCTGAACCTGTACTCAGCTGGCCTGGTATGGGGGGAGGAAAACCTCTCATTGAGGCCTGGAGGCTCCAAAAGGTGAAACTCAACTACTTCTGCTTGTCAGCTCACCCCAGAGACTCTTAATCTTGGCAGCCTTTGGCCAACTTTCCTTTTCTCCCTTGCTCACGGAAAGAGGGACCGCCAACATTTCTCCCCTTATGTCCCCTCAATTGTGCCAGGCTCAGGGCTAGGTGGAACCCCTGGAGACCTCTCCCCTGTGGTAGTGGTAAGGATAAGTTTGGGGGAAAGGCCCCAGTCAAGCCAAGGTCTGGGAGGGTAAGAATAACAGCGTGTCACAATAACACGCTGATTGGCTGGTGGGCTCCTCCTCCCTCCCCTGATGGTGTTCCAGCCTCAGCAACTCCCAGCTGTTTCTGCTTATCTGAAGCCAGGGAGGCTGGTTGCCTGGATACCAGGCTGCTGATTCGCAGTTGGGTCCTTCAGGGGCAGGCAGAGCTGCTGCATCTCCTGCCAGCTGGGCGTGGCACCCTCAGCCCCCTGCACCGGCCCTGGGAAAGGTGGCAGGGAGGACTGGGGGTCAGGTGGGGAGCACTGATGGAAGAGACCCCCTGTGCCAGGAGTTATCAGAGAATCTGAGTCCTGCCGTTTGCTGGCTGTGTGACCTTGGTCATGCTAACCTCTCTGAGCTTCTGTTTTTTTTATCTGTGAAGAGGGGATAAATATCCCCTACCTCGAAGCACTGTTGAAAGAATAAATGTGGGCTGGGCATGGTGGCTCACGCCTGTAATCCCAGCACTTTGAGAGGCCAAGGCTGGCGGATCACTTGATGTCAGGAGTTTGAGACCATCCTGGCCAACATGGCAAAACCCTGCCTCTACTAAAAATACAAAAATTAGCCAGGTGTGGTGGCACACACCTGTAATCCCAACTACTCAGGAGGCTGAGGCCTGAGAATCGCTGGAACCCGGGAGGTGGAGGTTGCAGTGAGCTGAGATTGTGCCATTGTACTCCAGTCTGGGCAAAAGAGCCAGACTCTGTCTCAGAAAAAAAAAAAAAGAATAAATATGATGAGTAAGTGACTGCACAACAGAGCACTACAGCTCAGTAATCCTGACAGCCTACCCAGCACCGTTGGGCTCCATCCAGAACCTTCAGTCTGCATCCCACAGGGAAGGCGTGCGGGGTCACTGAAGCAGGCAGTTGGGGAGCCTCAGAA
Source organism: Papio anubis (assembly GCF_008728515.1). Taxonomy (NCBI): domain Eukaryota; kingdom Metazoa; phylum Chordata; class Mammalia; order Primates; family Cercopithecidae; genus Papio; species Papio anubis. The sequence continues at coordinate 29,744,223 of NC_044982.1, forward strand.
GAGGTGGCCCCGAGCCTGCTTCCTTCCTCTAGGGATGGAGGCTATGTCCCAACCTGGGGCCCTCAGAGCTTAGCTGGGGCTGAAGGGCCAGCCTGGGGATGGGTTAGGGAAGACTAGGCCAGACAGCAGGCCGCTGACAGCATCTTAGGTGATGAAAGGAAAGCCAGCTTTGTGTCCAACCAATGGCGAATGTTCCCGTTCAGCATCCTTTCTTGGCAAAGAGAGAAGTTGCTGGATTGCAGGTGGAAGACTAGGGGAGGAGGCAAGAAAGCCCAGCATCGTGAGCTGTGTAAGGTCCCTGTCACCTGCCCTGGTTGGGTACAGATAACAGCAAGGCTGGGCCGGGTGCAGTGGCTCACACCTGTAATCCTAGCACTTTGGGAGGCCGAGGCGGGTGGATCATTTGAAATCAGGAGTTCAAGACCAGCCTGGCCAGCATGGCGAAACCCCGTCTCTACTAAAAATACAAAAATTAGCCGGTCATGGTGGTGGGTGCCTCGCAGCTACTCGGGAGGCTGAGGTGGGAGAATCGCTTGAACCCGGGAGGCAGAGGTTGCGGTGAGCTGAGATCGCACCATTGCACTCCAACCTGGGCAACAAGAGCGAAACTCTGTCTCAAAAAACAAACAAACAAACAAAAAACCAAGAGGACATGTTCTTCAGATGCGCTCAGTCTGCATTGGTCCCTATGGCGGCCTTTTTCACTTAAGAGATGAGTGAGGCTGGCTGGTGAGAGTGAAGCCTGAAATCCCAGCAGGGAGGCAGAGGCGGAAGTGGATCCACTGCAAAGGTCAGAATCCAGGGGCCATCCTGGCCCCAACCCGGTGAAACCCGTCTCTACTAAAAATGCAAAACTAGCGGTGGCAGTGGGGCATGATCCCAGCTGCTCAGCAGGCTGGGGCAGGGGAAGCGTAAACCGGGAGGCGGAGCTTGCAAGTGAGAGCTGAGATCCAGCCCACCTGCACTCCTAGCCTAGGCGGAGCCAGGCGAGACTCCCGTCTCAAAAAAAAAAAAAAGAGATGAGTGAGGTGAAGCAGGGCTAGGGGCTGGGGGCTGGCAGAGCCGGGCGGGAGAAACCTGAATCTACTCTGCAGAAAGGGCTGTTCCCAAGCTCATCTGTTGGCTCTCCAGAAACCTCTCTAGAGCCAGGCCAGGCAGAGCAGTTGAGTCTGGATGAAAAGCAACAAACCATGGAGCCCTCGAGTGACCCTGAGAGGCTGGCTTGGGACTATCACAGACCCTCTTCTTCACCCTCCTGACTTAGGGAAAGGGCAGCGAAGAAAAGGGCAAGTGGGAGGGGAAGGGAGGGTGTGCTGTTCCACCAGGGCCTGTACCTTTTTACTACCTTAATGCAGCAGGAGAGCAGCCTGTGCCTGCTGGTAGCGAAGAGACTGGAGCCCATGAATAATGCAGAGAAGAGCACAGGGCAGCTAGAAAATGGTTACTGTTTCATCAAAGCGGAGAATGGGCCTGGAATGCAAAACGGAGGGGAGGCAGGGGCTGGAGTGGAGGCGAGGACTTGGTGCTGCCCTTGGGCCATTGGGCTGAGGGACTCACCATCCTTATGCTGGGCCCAGGTCCTGGCTCTGGCCTCTCTGTGGCATCGCTAGCAGCCCAGGGAATGCAGAATGGGCAGAAGGGCTGGGCCCTGCCCCAGGCCTGGCCTTCTGTTATGGCGACAGGAGGCAATGGCCACCCATCATATCTTCACAGAGGTGTTGGCACTGGCAAGCAAGGGAGAAGAGAGGCTCGGAGGGAAACTGAGGGAGCTTCCAGAGATGTCTTAGCAGGGTGAGCGGGGAACTTCCAGCTGCTTGGAAGTTTGGGAATTGGGGGAAACTTAGGGGTCAAGGAGTATCATTTAAGAGTCAAAAGAAGGTACACTTTGGGAGGCCGAGGCAGGCAGATCACCTGAGGTCAGGAGTTTGAGACCAGCCTGGCCAACATGGCAAAACCCCATCTCTACTAAAAATTACAAAGAAATTAGCCGGGCGTGGTGGCACATGCCTGTAATACCAGCAACTTGGGAGGCTGAAGCAGGAGGATTGCTTGAACCTGGGAGGCTTAGGTTGCAGTGAGCTGAAATCATGCCACTGCACTGCAGCCAGGGTGACAGAGCGAGACCCCATCTCAAAAAAAAAAAAAAAAAAAAAAAAAAAAAACCAGAAGAAGAAGAAGAAAGTAAATCTATAAGGATGGATGGATTTGGAGTAGGTCTGAGAGGAAAAGGTACTGCCTCTCCTCACTGCCTTGTCCTGGGTGGGCAAGAGAGTGACTGGTTACAAAAGACCTGAAAGTTATACATCTGCACTTTTTTTCCTGAGTTCCATGAGAATCTGTGGAAGGATTTTACAGGAGAGGGACAAGATTGGATTTAAGTGTGAGCAAATCACAGATAGTTTTATTGTATTGTCATGGGAGATCAACAAACCATTTATTATTTGCCTCCTTTTTCTTTTTTTTAAGTGTAGTCTTGCTCTGTTGCCCAGGCTGGGGCGCAGTGGTGTGATCTCGGCTCACTGCAACCTCTGCTTCCCTGTTTCAAGTGATTCTCCTGCCTCAGCCTCCTGAGTAGCTGAGATTACAGGCATGTGCCACCACTACGCCTATCTAATTTATTTTTGTATCTCTCTCTCTCTCTTTTCTTTTTTGAGACAGAGTTTCGCCCTGTCTCCCAGGCTGGGGTGCAATGGCAAGATCTCGGCTCACTGCAACCTCCACTTCCCAGGTTCAAATGATTCTCCTGCCTCAGCCTTCCGAATAGCTGGGATTACAAGCACCCATCACCACACCCAGCTAATTTTTGTATTTGTTTTTAGTAGAGATGGGGTTTCACCATGTTGGCCAGACTGGTCTCAAACTCCTGACTTCAAGATCTGCCCACCTCAGCCTCCCAAAGTGCTGGGATTACAGGTGTGAGCCACTGCACCTGGCCCGTATCTTTTTTTTTTCTTTCAGTGCTTTTCCCACTTGATGGATGTCTCTGCTTCTAAAGCTTGTCGGTCACCGTGTGATTTGGGAAGGAGGGGACACAGGGTGAGTTAAGGGGACGAGTTAGGGGACTGGCAGAGTAGTGCAGGTGCAAGAGGTTGGGCGATCAGAAGGCCTGGGCAAGGACAGGAGGTGGGAGAGCTGTTCAGAAGGTAGAAACAATCACTGTTGGTGACATTCTGTGCGGGTGGTCACCAACAGAGAAAGAGACATCAAAGGAGACTCCCCAGTTTCCGGTGTGGGTGTGGCTACTGGGTGCCAGGCAGATAGGGTGCCTCCAATCCAGAAGAGAGGCCCTGGAAGCTTTGGTGCAGGAGGATGGTGGGGAAGGTGCTGAGTTTGAGATTCCTGGTGACAACCAGATGGCAGGTGGAAACAGGGCCAGGAGTTTGAGGCTGGGCCTTGCTGCTAACATGGGTGCTGTAGGCACAGACAGGCCTTTGCTGGTTCTGGATTCGCCTCCCCACAGACCATAGGAGAAAAGGGGTCCGGTGAGGAACACAGATTCTATTAAAGTCCCTCCAGCTGGGCCCTGGGGCTACAGGTAATTCTGTCACCCAGTGCTGCCTGGAGCGAACCCTCTCTGCTTTTGCTCCCCAACCCTCTGAAGGCCAAGGCATCCCAGGCCTTTCTTCTTTCTGCCTGCAGCTAGGCCTCAAGCAGCCTCAAGAGGAGTCTTTCCCATGGCAGGACTCCCCAGGAGAGAGGCTTCCTCCTCCCGCCACTTGGTCCTCTGGCAGCAACAAGTCTCAGGGCCTGAGGTATCCCCTTCCCTTGCAAATCCCAAGGGGGCGCCCTGAGGTGTTGCTTTTGGGTGGAGAGGAAGCACAGGCTCTCAGGCTGGTGGAAACCCCCTGAGGGTGAGCATTTACTGCTCTCCACAGCTGCCTCCCAGCCCTCTGGGGGCCACTCTCCTGCTGACACCCAGCTTGGCACAACTTTCCACCAAGAGGGTGTCCACAAATGCATCCCCAAACCACAAGTGCACGCAGATCACCAGTTAGCAGCCCAGAGAGAAGGACAGCCGGTGAACGGCCCAAGCTAGGGACGAGAGGAAACAAGCTGAGATTGCCGGTAGGGGGAGAGGGGCTCTTTGGAGAGGCCCAGAGGCAGGAGGAGGCTAAAGAACAGAGAGGAGGTGGAGAGGAGGAGGCTCTGGGGGCCGCTGGGAGACAGAGGGTCCCAATGACCTGGCAAAGGTAGGCTGGTGTCAAGTGGAATGGGAAGCAGACAGATGCAGGTCAAAGGGGCCCCAGCAGGGTCTAGAAGACTCAGTATCATTTCCTCCTGCACGCTTCACTCCTCCCGGTATCTACTGTGTTCCAGGGGCTGGTCTGAGATGCAGAGAAGGGATACAGTCCTTTTCCTGCAGTAGTTCATAGCTGCGAAGGGCAGTGACAGGGCAGGACCCCAGAATATGGACCCCTGGCAGAGGCTGGAAGGTGCAGGAGTAGTGGTCAGTGACCTGGAGATGGTGGGACCCAGCCGAATGTATCCTGAGGGAGAAGTGGCAGACATCCAAGTAGAGAAGGGGTTGGGGAGAACCAGGGAGCAGAGCAGCCATGCAAAGGTGGAGAGGCAGGAGAGAGCCAGGGGGCTTGCTATAGCTACGGTGTGTACATGCGTGTGTATCGAAATGCAGAGAATAGCAAGAAGTGAGACGAGGCTGTCTAGGCAGGTATAAGGCATTTGCCTCGCCAAACGCCCTGTGTGCTCTGCTGCGAATACTTGGATGCAGTGGAGCACATTCAGATGACACAGAGTGACAAGGTATAAGATTTGTGTTTTGAAGACAGTGTGGTGTGCTGGAAGACTGAAGCTAGAGGGCAGCTGGTTAGGAATCCTTGGCAGTATTTCTTTTTTTTTTTTGAGACGGAGTCTCGCTCTGTCACCCAGGCTAGAGTGCGGTGGCCGGATCTCTGCTCACTGCAAGCTCCGCTCCCGGGTTTACGCCATTCTCCTGGCTCAGCCTCCCGAGTAGCTGGGACTACAGGCGCTCGCCACCTCGCCCGGCTAGTTTTTTGTACTTTTTAGTAGAGACGGGGTTTCACCGTGTTAGCCAGGATGGTCTCGATCTCCTGACCTCATGATCCGCCCGTCTCGGCCTCCCAAAGTGCTGGGATTACAGGCTTGAGCCACCGCGCCCGGCCCCTTGGCAGTATTTCATGCTAGACGTGATGGAGGCCTGACAGGATACTAATAACAGCCATGCTTCCATGCCAGGCATTGTTCTCTGCCTCTTTACAGAGTAGTTCACTTGATCATCACAATAGTACTGTAAAGTAGGCACCGTACTACTATTATGTCCACTTTGCAGGTCAGGAAACTCAGGCCCAGAGAAATGAAGCAACATGTTCAAGTTTCCCTATCAAAGCCCCAGAGTTGGCCAGGCGCAGTGGCTCACACCTGTAATCCCAACACTTTGGGAGGCCGAGGCGGGTGGATCACTTGAGGTCAGGAGTTTGAGACCAGCCTGACCAACATGGTGAAACACTGTCTCTACTAAAAATACAAAATTTGCTGGGCATGGTAGCGTGCACCTGTAATCCTAGCTACTTGGGAGGCTGAGAGAGGAGAATCACTTGAACCCAGGAGGCAGAGGTTGCGGTGAGCCGAGATCATGCCATTGCACTCTAGCCTGGGCAACAAGAACGAAACTCTGTCTCAAAAAAGAATGAAAGAGGCCGGGCGCGGTGGCTCAAGCCTGTAATCCCAGCACTTTGGGAGGCCAAGACGGGTGGATCACGAGGTCAGGAGATCGAGACCATCCTGGCTAACACGGTGAAACCCCGTCTCTACTAAAAATTACAAAAAACTAGCCGGGTGAGGTGGCAGGTGCCTGTAGTCCCAGCTACTCGGGAGGCTGAGGCAGGAGAATGGCGTGAACCCGGGAGGCGGAGCTTGCAGTGAGCCGAGATCTGGCCACTGCACTCTAGCCTGGGTGACAGAGCGAGACTCCGCCTCAAAAAAAAAAAAAAAAAGAATGAAAGAAAGAAAGCAAGAAAGCAAGCGAGGGCCGGGCACGGTGGCTCAAGCCTGTAATCCCAGCACTTTGGGAGGCGGAGACGGGCGGATCACGAGGTCAGGAGATCGAGACCATCCTGGCTAACATGGTAAAACCCCGTCTCTACTAAAAAAAATACAAAAAACTAGCCGGGCGTGGTGGCGGGCGCCTGTAGTCCCAGCTACTTGGGAGGCTGAGGCAGGAGAATGGCGTGAACCCGGGAGGCGGAGCTTGCAGTGAGCTGAGATCCAGCCACTGCACTCCAGCCTGGGCAACAGAGCGAGACTCCGTCTCAAAAAAAAAAAAAAAAAAAAAGCAAGCAAGCGAGAAAGAAAGCAAGAAAGCAAGCAAGCAAGAAAGAAAGTTAGCAAGAAAGCAAGAAAGAAAGCCCCAGAGTCTGTGCTAAATGGGAAGGCCCTGGCTGTCAGCATGGTGAAGAGGAGACAGACAGGCAGATGTGAAGGAGGAGCAGTCAGGCTAACCTGAAAGCTTCTTGGGAGTGGTGGGGGTAAGAGAGAGGGGAAAATCAAAGATGAGGGTAAGGGAGCATCCTGGGTCAAATAACTCCCCCACCAAATTCATGTCCAGTTGGAACCCATGAATGTGACCTTATTTGGAAATAGCGTCTTTGCAGATGTAATCAAGTAAAGATGAGGGCATACTTGACTAAAGTGGGCCCTAAATCCAAAGACTGGGGTCCTTTTTTCTTGTTTTTTTGAGATGCAATCTTACTGCACTGTCCAGGCTGGAGTGAAGTGGCATGATCTTGGCTCACTGCAAGCTCCACTTCCCAGTTTCAAGCGATCCTCCCACCTCAGCCTCCCGAGTAGCTGAGACTACAGGTGCGTGCCACCACGCCCACCTAAATTTTTTGTATTTTTAGTAGAAATGGGGTTTCACCATGTTGCCCAGGCTGGTCTCAAACTTCTGACCTCTGGTGATCTGCCCCTGCCTTGGCCTCCCAAAGTGCTGGGATTATAACTGTGAGCTACCATGCCTGGCCAAGACTGGTATCCTTATACGCGGAAGGAAACTTGGATGCAAACATATGGGGAAGGCTTTGTGAAGATGGAGGCAGAGGTGGGGTGATGGAATGCCCAAGATCGCCAGCAAACAGCAGAAGCTAGGAGAGGCAAGGAAGAATTTTTCCCCAGAGCCTTCGGAGAGAGAGGGCTCAGCCAACACCTTGATTTTAGACTTCTGGCTTCCAGAGCTGTGACAGAGTAAATGTCTGCTGTTTTAAGACACCTGGTTTGTGGTCATTTGTTATGGCAGCCCAGGAAACCAATACACTCTCCCCACTTCAAAGAAACCAGGCCTCTGCGAGAAGGATGGTAGCACATCCACCTGAGTCAGGTAACATTCAAAACATGGAGGGGCCAGGCACAGTGGCTCATGCCTGTAATCCCAACACTTTGGGTGGCTGAGGCAGGCGGATCACCTGAGGTCAGTTCAAGACCAGTCTGGCCAATATGGCGAAACCCCGTCTCTAATAAAAATACAAAAATTAGCCCGGCATGGTGGCAGGTGCCTGTAATCCCAGCTACTAGGGAGGCTGAGGCAGGAGAATCCTTTGAACCCAGGAGGCGGAGGTTGCACTGAGCTGAGATCGCACCATTGCACTCCAGCCTGGGTAACAGAGCAAGACTCCGTCTCAAAAACAACAACAACAAACAACAAAAAAAAAAAACACAGAGGGATAGGGCAGGCAGATCCTACAGGTGAGGCGTGAAAGGAGGAGTGGAGCCGACCTGGGAGGCCCTCGAAAATGAGCTTCTGACAGTGTAATCACCAAAGGTCTTGACGTGAAGGAGAGAGGGAGGAGCCTTAGAGACAAAGTGGATCATCACAGGCTGGCAGATGAGCTCAGGCTGGCGAAGGACACATTCAAAGCTCGAGGAAGGGCACAGAACCAAGGGCAGGAATAAAGGAGCAGCAGAGACAGCAAGAATAGAACCCGGCACGCTGCAGCCTGCACAGAGCTGAGGCTTGCAGAAAGGGCCAATCACAGAACAATTTTTTTGAAGGTGGGGGAAGGGCAGGTAGGGAGCTTGAAAAGTTTTCTAGAAACAGAAAGACCTGCTTGGGGGAGTGAGGGCCAATTTGGCACTCAAGAATGACAGATATACCCAGATGCTATTTGTCATTGATTTTCTCTATAAAGATAATGGGGAGGGCAGTTTTTTTTTGGTTTGTTTGTTTGTTTTTTTTAATGAAAAGGGTAGCACAAATATTAGCAGGACGAAATTCAAATCTGATTTTGTTTTGTTTTGTTTTTTGTTTTTGAGGAGTCTCTCTCTGTCTCCCAGGTTGGAGTGCAGTGGCACAATCTTGGCTCACTGCAACCTCCGCCTCCTGGGTTCAAGCAATTCTCCTGCCTCAGCCTCCCAAGTAGCTGGGATTACAGGCACGTGCCACCACACCTGGCTAATTTTTTGTATTTTTAGTAGAGACAGGGTTTCACCATATTAGCCAGGATGGTCTCGATCTCCTGACCTTGCGATCTGCCCACCTCGGCCTCCCAAAGTACTGGGATTACAGGCGTGAGCCACTGAGCCTGGCCCCAATTGGGTTTTAATGAGATACTTGTAAGGTGATGAGATCCCCGTCATAGGAGGTATTCAAGCAGAGACTGGAAGAGCCTTTCATCAGAGGTGTTGTAGAAGAGAGTCCTCTGAGACTTTAGAGCTCCTTGCCCATTGCCAGGCCATCTGACCCTTAGTTCGGCTCAAACATAGGGAAGACAAGTGGGGTGGTTGCCTAGAGCTACGCCTGCTCTGCATTGGTGAGGAGGCAGCAAAAGGACAGTCTTGCCGCAGGGCCACGGCTCAGACGAGGTAGTACCAGGGAAATCATAACCCTGTGAATATGATGGTTTTCTTGCTGTGAAGGTTTTGTGATGGTAAAAGTACTAATTTAAGTTTCGGCTTTGTTTTTGTTACCAAGAACTGAATGCAACACGGCATCGCCAAATCACCCAACCCTCCCCATTCCATGCCCACCTTCCCATCTTTGGCCTCCTTTCATCCGTGACCTTCCGCCCATCCCTGCCTATTTGCAGTGGCCTTGTGGCTGAGGAGCACAGAGGAGCAAGGGAAGCCCCCCTCCCTGGTGGCAGGGGGAGTCGGGAGCACTTCCCTCCTTTTTCCTTTCCTTCCCTCCTGTGCCTCCCCTCTTTGTTCTCCATTTCTCTCTCTGCCTCTATAGCTGGCAGGATGAGCTGGCTGGGGATGAGCCAGGGCGAGCCCTTGCCACCCTGTTGTCTGTCTGGGACAGTGGGATCATTAGGAGGATCTCGAAAGCCCCTTTGTTCCCACAGTGCAGGACACACACTCCTCCCAGCCATGCCAGACCTGGCTCTCTTCCACTCAGGTTTCCACAGGAGGCTGGGTCTATTCCTTGTGTGTTGGCTGCAGGTGGAGGAAGAAAACAGAGAAGTGTGCCCTTGGCTGAGGACAAGAATCTGCATGACGTTTTCTTTGACCTTGAGAATGCCTTTCGCTTGCCCTGAAGAACAGGAGAGGAGCTGAAACTTTCCCCTTTGGCTCTGTCAGCCAAGTGCAGCTTTCAAATTCTCTAGGGACCACTGTATTTTCTCATGATTGAGTCAAACGCTCAATCTGAGGCCTGGGAGACAGAGTGGAGGAGGGGAGTGGGGAAGGGGATACTAGCATCTACCTTCGGGTGGGAGAATTAGGCTGAAGCCTGCCTGGGCTACTGGTATGTGTCCTTAGGCCACCAACGCCATTGTCATCTCAGTAAACAGCATATGCGGTGTGCTGGGCTGACAGCTTTCTCTCAGGTTCCGACTTCAGATCTCCGGCTCCTCTTTCACTTAACAGATTCCAAACACTAAAACTCCCTGTGTGACAGCTGGAGAATCACTGCACCTTTCTGGACCCCGTTGAGTGACAGAAGATTGGAATGGATAGTCACATGCCTGCCCCAGCATGGATGAAGAGCCTATACTTCCATCCATTCTTGTCTCTTCCAAGTTCCCCTCATTTTTCTAAGATCAAATAAATAGACATGTTATTATTATTTTTATACATTTAATATATGCTCATGAAAGAAAAGAAGCAAGGGCCAAGCGTGGTGACTCACACTTGTAATCCCAGCACTTTAGGAGGTGGAGGTGGGTGGATCGCTTGAGGCCAGGAGTTCCAGACCAGCCTGGCCAACACGGTGAAATTCTGTCTCTAATAAAAATACAAAAATTAGCCAGGTGTGGTGGCCCATGCCTGTAGTCCCAGCTACTCGGAAGGCTGAGGTGGGAGGGCCACCTGAACCCAGGAGGTTGAGGCTGCAGTGAGCTGAGATCACGCCACTGCACTCCAGCCTGGGCGACAGAGTGAGACTCCGTCCCCAAAAGAAAACAAGCAAAAAGGCTATAACAAGAGTCACCACCTAGAAAACAATCACTATTCACATTTTGGAGTGTGTTATTATTTTTTCTCTCTCCGCATTCATTCTTCTGGCAGACACTGAGGACTCCTCCGTGACAAGACAGGCAGGGTTCCTCCCTTTCTGGTGCCTACATGTCAGTGGGAAAAATGACACATAAATCTATATAACATCTACAGACAAACAAGACAGGGCTCTCTGAGGAAGTCCCCTCTCCCCTCTCTCCGTCTCCATTGCCATTGATTTCCTCCCCAAGAATCCTTCCTTTTCTTTTGCACATCTGTGCTTCGGCAGACAAGGGCTTAGTATACCATGGGAGGGTGCCAGGGCTCAGGCCTGGGTGGGCTGCATGCTGGGACTGTGCCCCTGGGCAGGGGAGAAGCAGCCCCGCCCTTGGCAGGAGCGAGATTCACTTGGGTCCTTGTCTAGAGTGCTCAAGGCTGTTAGTGCCCCTGCCTCATGTCAGCAAAGCCTCACTCTGGTGGGTGGAAGGAGAGCCTCTGCAGAAGTCGGGCCCAGAGAAGGGTCTGGTCACCTGGCCAGGTCACAGAAGCCAGGACCCAGTTTGTTCTCATGAAGCTTGGGACCTCTCATGGCCCTTTCTTTGCACTCCAAGTGGTGTGAAGGAGAAGGAGGGGGTGCTGAGGCAGCTGAGGAAGGAAGGGAGAGGGAGAGGAGGGAGGAGAACCAGCCCCGTTTCCATAGCAACCACACATGTGAGCCAGCTGCGTCACCATGGAAACAAGGGGAGCCTGCTCAGAGGCTGCACTGTCTCAGGGGAGACACAATTTTTGACCAAAAAAAAAAAAAATATATATATATATATATATATATATATGTATATATCCTTTGATAAAAATAAAGAAAAAATAATGAAAGCCACACTCTCTGGGATTCGAGGGCACTGCAGAGTGAGGTGACAGAAAGGAGGGGGCTGGGCTTTGCAGAGGATGCTGCGGCTTCTGCTGCTGCAGAGAATTGCCGAGTCAGTGTTTTAGAGCCAAAGGGCGCCTCAGAGACCACCCCCACTTGAGGGATGAGAGTGGGTGCTGGGAAGGGAGGCTGGTGGCTCCTGGAGGTCCCAGGGCAGGAAGAGTCAGCACAGGGAAAACCCAGGGCCCCTAGGAGAAAGGCAGGGCCACGCTAGTTCTGTGGGGCTTTTCTTTTTCTTTTTTGTTTTTTGAGACAGAGTCTCTCGTTCTGTTGCCAGGCTGGAGTACAATGGCGGGATCTCGGCTCACTGCAACCTCTGCCTCCCGGGTTCAAGCGATTCTCCTGCCTCAGCTTCCCGAGTAGCTGGGACTACAGACACCCGCCACCATGCCCAGATAATTTTTGTATTTTTAGTAGAGACAGGGTTTCACTATGTTGACCAGGACGCTCTCGATCTCTTGACCTCACAATCCACCCCCCTCGGCCTCCCAAAGGGCTGGGATTACAGGCGTGAACCACCGCCCCTGGCCTGGGGGCTTTGCTTTTCATGAGTTGGCATGTGGAGCCAGGAGGGAGAGAGAGGCAGGTGGGCAGGTACGAGCCCCTTTAGCTGGGACAGGCGGTCCCGCAGATGTCTTGGCCTCTTTTTTCCTTTTCCTTTGCCCCACTCTTCTGCTAAGCTCAGCCTCCAAGGTTCTGGCTGCCTCCCTGAGGACAAAGCTGGGTGAGCTCCCACCAGTTGGGCAGGAGAGGACTGGGAGGTATCCTCCTAGCTTAAAGAAAGGGCAGGGGGAAGGGTGAGAAATGCCTGGAGAGAACTGTGGAGCCTTCTTTTCTAGGGAAAGCCACGCCTGCCTCAAACTCAGTTTGGTGGGGATGGGACAGCAAGAAGTGCTCCTGGCACACTAGTCCTTGACTAGACACTTGGCCGTAAGGAGATGCTCTTGGTAGGAGTCAAGTCAGGAAAGATGAGGAAATACACAGGACAAGGAGGTGGGGGCCTTAACAAATCTTTTTTTTCTTTTTTTTTTTTTGAAGGCGTCTCGCTCTGTCACCCAGGCTGGAGTGCAGTGGGTGCAATCTCGGCTCACCGCAACCTCCGCTTCCTAGGTTCAAGCGATTCTCCCCTCAGCCACCTGAGTAGCTTGGGACGGCAGGCGTGCACCATCATGCCCGGCTAATTTTTGTATTTTTAGTAGAGACAGGGTTCTACCATGCTGGCCAGGCTGGCTTCGAACTCCTAACCTCATGATCCTCTGCCTTGGCCTCTCAAAGTGCTGGGATTTCAGGGGTGAGCCACCGAGCCTGCCCCCGTTTTTTTTTTTTTTTTTTAAATCACAAGGCTTTCTGAACTGTGGGGTTCTATGCAGTAGAGATGGGCCCAGACCAGACAGGGGAGGTAAAGAGTGGACGCCATCCAAGTGTCCTCCCGTTTCACCAGAAGAGTCTTTGCTTTTATCTCTTTTATATGCTTTTTTTTTCCTTTCATAAAGCACTTTCCTGAATGTCATCTCATTTGCTTCTCTCATCACCCGTGAGAGGAGATGAGCCCATCCCTTTTGTGAGGATGAAGACACAGCTTCAGAAAGGTTAAGTTTCATGCCCGAGGTCACAGAGCTCCCAATCAGCCAGAACAAGAATCCCAACCCCAGTTCTAGGTGCCGACCCCATTTCACAGGCACGGGAGACTAGACACGCCCAAAGGTGTGCTTCCCGGGCAGGATCATCCCTGGCCTCTCCGAGAAGAGCCCAGAGCTGCGAGGAGACCCTGCCCCAGGACAGTGACACAGATTGGCCCAGGTCAAGGGCACACCTGGGGGCAGTGGTCTTGCCATCTCTTTGTCCTGGAGCTCCATCTACTCTTTCCCTAGGGCTTTGTGCAGCCTCAGCTGAGAGCCCTGGAGATGAGGGTGAAGGGCAGGCAGCAGCCACAGGGGGCTGGGAGGGTGGGACTCTGCCAGGGCGACGCGGGGCAGGCGGCAGAGAGGGCGGGCTCCGGCTTGACTCTGCCCTCACCTCTGGGAGGCTGGTGCCTCTTGTCAGCTGCCCTTCATTCCCCCCATCCCCCCAGCCTCTAAGGCAGCGACCACGTGGGTGAGTTGCCATGGAAACTGTGGAGTTCTATTTGAAAGCAATACATGGTGTAATGTGAGATGGCTTGTTGGGGGGTGATGGGAGGTGTGATAGGCAGGTGGGGCATCTACACCTGTTTGGCTAAAGTCCTCCCAGCTCATCTCTTACCACCAAAAACTGGGGGCCAGGCCACCTTCTTTCCCACAAGATACTCACCTCCCCTACAGTCCCACTGCCAACCACCCACTTTCCCCAACCCTATTTGTAATCTCAGGCAAGAACCCCCAGGCACTGTCCTGACTACCCCCCACCCCAGAGAAGGAGCCATTATCCCTGTGACATAACACTAGGTGGCAAGAAACCAAGGAGGTCATTTTTGCCGTACAAGAGACAGGACGGAGCTGCAGGGATTATCTGGATTACAGGGCGCCTGTGTGGGAAGGGGGTGAGCAGCGTTGGGGTCCTGGTGCTCCAGAGATGAACACGTGAACCCCCCTTCTCCCCCTCCCCACTGAGGTTTAGCAGCAAGGCTGGCCAGAGTCTGAGGGCTCACAGGAAGCAGGAAGGCTGGGTCTAAGGAGAGATGGGCTTGCCACGGCCTCAGAATTTCCCCGTGGCCCACACCCAGTCCCTTGCTGTTCCTGGCTCACGCCTGGTTTAGGCCCTGCTCTTGGTCTTGCCTGCTGTCACTTTTTCTATGTCCCCCACTCCCACCCCCCATCGAAGTCATAGCAGAGGAGTTCTGAATTTTCTCCTCCATTTAGCTGTGTGACTTGGGGTAAACTGCTAGCCTTTCTGAACTTCACCAGCTTCTTCCATGAAACAGAAACAAGGAAAAAAAAAAAAAAACCCTGCCTCACAGAGTTGCTGGGGGATTAAATGAAACAATGTATTCAAAGTGCTTAGCATAGCGCCTGGTGTCAACAAAAATAGAAGTATGATTACTATTATTATCCATCCTTCAACACTCAGAACAAACCCCATCTCCTCCAAGAAGCCTTCCTTTCTCTGAGGGAGGAACTAGGGCTTAGGCGCAGCTGCTGTGTGCCAAGAGCTTCGATGCATTTTCTTACTGCGTCCTCACAACAGCCCCGGGAGGGTGGTGCTGTTTTCATCATCCCCATTTTATAGAGGTGAACACGGAGGCTCAGCGAGCGTCTTGCTCAAGGTCGTTGGTTAGTGAGAAGCAGGTTCAAGGTTCAAATTCAGCCTGTCTGGTTTTAAAGCTGTGTTTTTTCTTTTTCTTTTCTATTTCTTTCTTTCTTTCTTTTTTTTTTTTTGAGACCGAGTCTTGCTCTGTTGCCCAAGCTGGAGTGCAGTGGCGCAATCTTGGCTCACTGCAACCTCCGCCTCCTGGGTCCAAGCGATTCTCCTGTCTCGCCCTCCTGAGTAGCTGGGACTACAGGCACCCGCCACCACACCCGGCTGATTTTTTTTATTTTTAGTAGAGACGGGGTTTCACCGTGTTAGCCAGGATGGTCTCGATCTACTGACCTTGTGATCCGCCCGCCTCGGCCTCCCAATGTGCTGGGATTACAGGCGTGAGCCACCATGCCCATCAAAGCTGTGTTTTTTCTACCACAATATGCACCTCATAGATGGTACAACTCCTCCCCCAGCCGTTTTCCTTCCAGTTCAAAGCAGGTCATCATTGCTTCTGATTTCTTTCTTGCCTTCTTTTTGCCTTGATTCCCTGCATAAGGGCAAAGAGTAAGGAGGTAAGCTGAATGCCCAGGGAGGGTCAGGCACTCAGACATCTCCTGGCTTACTGGAAGCTTATACAGCAGGGAGCTAGAAGCCAAGCTCCGGTGTTTGTGAGAAGCAGGTGACCCAGGTGGGGAAGGGGTTCCAGATGCTGGTCGAGGTGGGCTGGACTCCAGCAAACTCTCCCCAAGCCCACTCTGATTTTCTGCTTAGCTCTGGCCTTGGTCTCTCGACCCCAACTTCCCAGACCAGGCCTGGTGAGGGTTTGATGGATGATCTTGACCTGGTTTTGTCTTTTGGGGGGGCTTGAACTGTCTCCTTTAAGGAAGAGGAGAGAGATTGAGGGAGAGAGAGTGAGAGGGTTGGGGGAGAAAGGAGAAACAGGAGGGAAGAAGGAGGAGGGAGGAAATGGAGAAGGGGAGGGAAAGACAGCCGGATGGAGAGGGGAGGACAGGGAGGAGGGGAGGGAAGCCAGCGCAGTGTGGTTGTGAGCTCCGAGGCAGAAGAAAGGATGAGAAAGCAAGAAATCAGCTTCAAGGGAAGGACGAAGAGGGGAGGGAGCTGAAGTTGGTGGGAGAGTGCGAGAAAGAGGAGGAGGGCGAGAGAAAGAGAGCGAGGGAAGGAGAGCGAGCTGGGGGAAGGGAGATGAGAGGGTGGGGAGAGGCCTGGGGAGAGAGAGGAGAACAAAGGCAGAGATTGAGCGCTGCTTTCTCCCACCACACACGGAGGCCTCAGTGGGCTCTGAGGGGCTGAATGA
The DNA here is from genome assembly GCF_008728515.1 of Papio anubis. Taxonomy (NCBI): domain Eukaryota; kingdom Metazoa; phylum Chordata; class Mammalia; order Primates; family Cercopithecidae; genus Papio; species Papio anubis. The sequence goes on from NC_044982.1 coordinate 29,760,089, forward strand.
ACCTGGAGCCAGTCATGACTCAGCCTTGGGGCTCTCCTGCCCCACAGACGAATCCTTTCTGGCTCAGCAGTTTCTACTCTGTCGAGTGGGGGGTACCATCCTCCACTGTCCATCCTCTGCTGTCTTCCATCGTCCTCCACTGTCCATCCTCTATCATCCTCTACCCTCCATCCTCCACCCTCCATCCTCCAGCGTCCTCCACCCTCCATCCTCCACCCTCCATCCTCCATCCTCCACCACCCTCCTCCTCCGGCATCCATCTTCCATCGCCCTCCACCATCCATCCTCCTCTGCCCTCCGTTGTCCATACTCCACCGTCCTCTACTGTCCACTCCTTTCCTGGGAGGGAGTCTTCCCTGAGGCCCTGATGAAAGCCCCGTCCCCACCTCCCAGGACTTTGTGACTGGTACCTGCCCTGAGTTCTTCCAGTTGCACTGTCCTGGACAACCCTTCTGGAACCTTCCAAAGAGGCAGAAACTGGTCGCTGTGCTGGAGGAGCGAGGACTGGGTGTGCACGCAGCCTGAACAATCTCCTCCTCCCCCAGCTGCTGAAGCCTGACACCTTTCTAAGGAGTTAGTGCCCAGGAGCCAGCTCTTCCTTAATAAAAGAACTCACATGTATTGCAGGAGCTAAGCAAGTTTCATGTTGTATCTCATTTAATCCTCACAGCAACCCTAATAAGTCATGGCATTCCAGTTTCCAGAAGGATAAATGAGAGTTAAGGAGGTTTGGTTATTTGCCCATACTCACATAGCTAATAAGAGGAGGAACCCTAATGTCTAGCTCTCATCTCCCAGGGACAGAGGTCATGGTCCTCCTGGGGTTTGAACCCAGGGCAAAGGCTGAGGCAGGAGAGTATGGGATTAGCTAATGGTTTATGATGTCTTGAGCAAGTCTTGGTACCTCAATTTCCCCATCTAGCATCTCAGTTGCCGTAGGAATTGGCGGGAGGGAGAGTTGACCCAAGGAGTCAGGACACAAAGTCAGTAAGGCAGTGTTTGAGGATGGTGTCCTCTTGCAGGGAGGAAGGCCCCAGGTACCTGAGAAAAAAGCTCTGAAATGGTGTTCCTCTGCTGGCAGCCTTATCAGCATCTTCTCGGAAGACCAGATGGGTGGTAATAAGGCCCTGTTTTCATGGGGCTTCCAAGAACCTTTCTCCAAAGCACTTTCATATATGGGTAAACACATACACATGCACAGACACAGATGCACAGACACAGACACACATGCACATACCCATGCACACACACACACACACGCACAGACACACACATACACACATACCATTCTTATCGTCAAAACCACTTTCCATGCACGGAAAGTCAACCTGACTTCATTTTCTATGGCTGGGCTCCTCAGCTAGAGAAGGCCAAAGTCACATAGTTAGCAATAGGGAGAGCAGATACTACCCGGATGCATGGGTAGTGACATAGTTTCTGTCCTCAAAGCACCTTGTGGGCTCTCAGGGAATCAGTAGGCACATAGAACCCACTCCACACCCGGCCGCAGCCTAACCTCCCCCACCCCCACAGTACCTGAGGGTCATCCTGAAGACCCCATGCATGCCATGGCCTCCCCTGGCACCACCCTGCAGCCTGCTCATGCCCCTCTCCAGCCTGAGCTGCTTCTCTCCCAGCCCAGAGCCCTGGTGAATTCCCCCTGTCACCTTCCATCAGGTTCATGTTAGAGCTCCAGTCTGGAAAAGGGCTTTCCCTTCCTCCTCCCCCATCCCCCTGCCCAGATGGCGGCTCCCCTTCCCCAGGGACCAGTGATGCAGCAGCTCGGGTAGCCTGCAGTTGCCATGGTGATAGTCCTCCTTTGGGTTTCCATGGGGTGGGGGATGACAGGGAGGGTGTGAGTGTGTCCCATTTTCAGCTCCAGGTGAGGAGAGCTCATGGAGTGGAATCCCACCCTCCTTGAGTGGGGTCTGCTCCTCCTCCCAGCTGGGACCCAGCCAGCTCAGTGGCATCACAGCAACTGGGAAGACTGGCAGACAGACAAGGACACTGGACTGAAGAAAGATGTCCCAGAAGGAGCACTGGAGGTGGGGGGTGGACATGGCCATTGGCACAGTTGCCAAAGGATGGAGGCCGGAACCTGGGGTGGGAGCCAAGGCATCAGGGAGCTGGGAGGAGGGACAGGCTGGAGCCTCAGAGACCCGGAAAGGGTGGGCTCCTTATTTCTGCCATCCACCCAAGGAGTCTCCCGCTGCGCTTCCCCAGTCAAGAGAAGGCCCCTCTGCTCTTCCAACATGATCTGTAATTTCCGGCAGACATTTGAGGCCCCTGACATCTGCATAATGTGGGCCAGTCTCTTAGCAACGGGGAACAGCTGTCTGGCATTTCCAAGATTAAACTGTAACTATACGCGGTCCTTGCCAGGGGGAGGGGGTGGGGGAAGGGGATAAACACTGCCTCCTGGCATTTTCAAACTCATTTAGCTTTTATTCATTTCCTGCCTCCAGTAAAGAGGCCAGGGATTCGGGCTGGGCTGTTACTGCCCCTGCCGCCACCGCCTGCCACGCCGCTGCCACCACCTCCGCTGCTGAGGTTGCAGACGGCTCTTCCCCCAGCTCTGTTCGCATGCTGGTGGGGGAGAGATAGGAGACAGCACTCGCTCTTTTTTTGTTGTTTTTATTTTATTTTTTGTAGGTGCTGCGATCCTGGCATGCTGTGTAGCTGCAGCCCAGGAAGAAAAGCCAGTGTGACCCAGGAGTTAAAGCCCTCAAGTCAGCTCGAAGCTGGGTGAATTCCATCCAGCTCCATGGCTAACAGCTAGCTGCGTGACCTTGTGCCAAATTCCTTCACCTGCCCACACCTTCACCTCCCTGTCTGTACAAGGACATAATTGTACCCTGAGGTGGCTCTGAAGACTGTGTATGCACTCAGGCAATGGATTCATGATTAATAATTGTGGCTCTCTGCTCCTTTGGTCACCTTCCAGCCGCCATCCTCTGCTAGTGACCTCGGGCTCTGCTACTGGGGCAGAGAGACACAGGCCATTTCTCTGGGAGCTGCCACCTTGAATTCCAGTTCCCTGGAGCCCCGGCGATGACATTTTTGCCCTGCAGGACTTAACCAGGGCTCAGCAAGCCCTAGCAGGGCCCTCTCTGCGGCTGGCTAGAGGTGCCCTCATCCCCTGGCCTGCTTGGGCCAGGCAACTCCTCTTTCCCAATTCCTCCGCCAGCTCCTGCCACTTGGCTACAGCGCCTGAACTCGTGAACGCGGTGTTTTGGTTTTGCAGCAAGAAGGAAAAATAAAAGGGCGGGTGTGGGGCCTGGACAGGAGGGTGAGAGGGAGAGAGAGGAGGAGGGAAAAACCCTCCAGCCGCCTGTGCTGGCCAGTTCCAGGAATGTGTTCTCGGACCTCAGTGCCAAAGCAGTGACCCAGGCGCGGCGGCCAGGCCGGGTCTGGAGGCCTTCCCAGGAGAAGGGAGAGGCCGGCTTCAGCTCCAGGGCCCGAGGCTGCCTCGCCTCCTGCCTCCCGCCTCCCCCACACCGCCTCTGCTGACTCATCGCTGCCCCAGCTGGCAGGAGCCTTTTCTGGGGATGGCTGTTGCTAAGATTCCTTGGAGATGACTGATTGCTTCTCCTTGAGCTTTGTGAAAACATGTTTGTAGACTGCACGCAAACACACGCATGCACTCCTGGGGGCTTACACGCCTGGCCTAGACACCTGTGCATGTGCGTTTGTGTGTCCAAATGTGTGTGCACATGGAAGACCAGAACACGCTTCCTGTCCCCATCACCTCCCAGCGCACGTGTATGGACCAGCACACCCCCACTCCACCCAAAAAGGGGCTGAGACACGCCAGGCTTTCCTGGCAGTAGGGGAAGCTGCCGCTGTACAGGCCGCTCTCATCTGAAGGAGTTTCAGGTTGCCTTGAAACATTCTTGGCCTCTGTCCCTCCTGCCCTCTCTGGGTTTTTGGTTTGCTTCATTCTGCTGTAATGATCTAATCTTCCCTTCTCCCCAGGCCTGCCAGGTTTCTGATGTCTGGTGTTTCAGGCACTCAACTGGGAGCTGCTTGAGATCAGGCTGCCTGGCTTGGAAATGACTTGCCCAAGAGGCTCCAGGGAGTCTCAGTGCCTCTGTATCTGCCCCCCCACCCTGCCGCCCCGGGGAGGGAGGGGATCAGCAATAGCATTCATGGAGGGGAAGTGCTGGGCCTTTCTCCCGGCTCTGCTGTTGAATGACGTGGGAGATATTTGTTCCTCCTATGTGCCTGGCTGAGCTGTGGCCGGGGTGAGGGTGAGGGTGCTTGGTGCTTAGCCTGCAGCCCTGGATGCCCGGCCTCCAGGGCCTTGTAGCCAGCGCCGTGTGTGTGACCTTGGTCACGTTGGGCTCTTACTGCCTTGGTTTCCCCACCTGCTGGGCTGAAATTGGACTCCTTGCTGAGTCTTCCAGGGTTTTAGTATGACAGGGCTTGGCAGGCACTTGGGCACCAGGCAAGGTTGTTTGTCACGGGTTCTTGAAGAGGTGGAGGGACAGGCAGGCCCCATGCCAGCATGGAACCAACACTCTTCTCTCACCAGCTCTGCTAGGCTCAGGCTCAAGTGTGGCTTCTTTAAATGGACTCACCCCAGGGGCCAGATCGCAGGAGCGCTGTCTGCTGTGATTCTGCAGCTGTTGCTAGGGAAGGCTCTGTACCTGGCCTCATGGGATGAGCTGTGGCCAGCCTGAATTCAGTGGGGTTGGCAAAGCTCACAGCAGCCACCAGAAAAATATCCCTCTGTGCTCAGGTCCTCATCCTAAATGAGGACAAGGCTGGCTTCAGAATTCCTGCTGCTTTTAACAGGCAATGGTATGGGTGGGAGTGGGGGTTGGAGATTGGGAGGTGGAGTGGAAATTAAGAGAGTAAAGCGAATGACAAAAATAAAAATAAGTGGCACAAAAAAACAGCTCTTTGTGGGAATGTCAGCAGCCTAATGCAAGCTCCCCAAAGCAGGAACACTATTGGATGCATTATTTTGGCTAGCACCACAAGAGTCTGGCAAATCATAAGCAGTCTCAAGGCAGGAGAGTACACGGCACTGTGTCCCACGGACACCAGCGTCACCACTCAGGACGCATCAGCCTCTTGCCCAAGACTCCCAGCCCATCCACGCCCCTTGCTCCAGCCTCAGGACAAAGCAGGGCACCAAGCACTTTGCCTGCAGTCCTTGTTTTCACCAGGAGGTGGCAAGAACTTCCATATGAACTGCCTGCTGGTCAGGTTTGGGAATTACAAAGTCAGTCACCACAAAGCCTGTGAGATGGGAATCCTCAAAGGATGGGCTCTGGGCCCTAGCAGAGGTCTCTGAGCTGAGGCGGGCTTGCTGGGATCCGTCGGTGAGGATGCGAGCAGAGAATGATCATAAGGACGCAGCCTTGTTGAGCTTTTAGTGCGTGCCAGGCACCTTTCTAAGTTGTTGCATGTATCCATCCATTAGATCCTCACAACCGCCCTCTGAAGGAGGAAGTATCATGACCTGTATTTTCCAGATGGGAAAACTGAGGTGCAGCAATGTTAAGAAGGAGCTGCTCAGTAGAAATTTGTCTCCAGAGCCTAACTGTTAGACACTTTCCATCATTGCTCCCTGCTGATTGTCATGCAGGCAGTCATGGCACCAGGTGCCACCATCTTCTCCAGTGCTGCCACAGGCAGAGGAGAAACCTAAGTTTCCGTGCCGATATACCATTTCCACGGCGCTTCTGCCTCTGACCTCTGGGAACTCACATATCAGCCAAGACAAGCCTCGTGGCAAATTTGATTAAGGTGTTCTCTCACTGAGTGACCAGAGCATATGATTCAACCCCTTGGACCTTATCTTCTCCCTTTCTGTACAATGAGGGGTTTATGGGGCCCCTCAGTTCCTTTGCTTTTCTGACATGCAACAATCTTAAGAAACAGCTTTCTTCACTTCCTTTCCTTTTCTGACATGCAACAATCCTAAGAAACAGCTTTCTTCTACGACTCCCAAGCACATTACAGATGCAACTGATTTGCCTGGTCACAAGCACATGCGCACACACGTGAGATTCTGCACCTATGGGTGCAAAATCTTGAACAGAGTCACACAGATATACTGTGGAAACTGGGCAGGGCTTCCAAAAGACTTGCATTTTTATTGTATTTTTTTATGGTAGCAATGATCAGGGAGCAGCTTCGGGCTATAGATGCTTATGAGTAAACATTTAATAGGGCCTCACAGACATGTACAGCTGTCAAAGGGTTTCACAGCCAGCATTGTCTGAGATAGTCACACATGTTTTCTTGTTCATAATACTTGTCTTCCTACTCTAACACCTTTCAAAACAGGATTTTTTTTTTTTTTTTTTTAAAATGGAGTCTCACTGTGTCGCCCAGGCTGGAGTGCAATGGCATGATCTCGGCTCACTGCAACCTCCACCTCCCGGGTTCAAGCGATTCTCTTGCGTCAGCCTCCCAAGTAGCTGGGACTACGGGTGTGCACCACCATACCCGGCTAATTTTTGTATTTTTAGTAGAGACAGGGTTTCGCCATGCTGGCCAGGCTGGTCTTGAACTCCTGATCTCAAATGATCCGCCTGCCTCGGCCTCCCAAAGTGCTGGGATTACAGGTATGAGCCACAGCACCCGGCCCACCAGAATGTTTTGTATCATCTCCCTCATAATTGCCTGACACAGTGCCGCCCCTAATAGGTGATCAACTTGTATTTGTGCATTGGTGGCTAATGGAGAGCAGGTGAGTTAGGCTAACAGAATTGTTTGGTTATATGAATTCACCAACCCCACGACACTTTCAGAAACCACCGTCGGGACTAAACCCCACAGTCTGCTCTCTAAGCCAGCTCCTCACTCAGTTATCCCACCCCCACCTCCCAGCAATGCTAGGGCCACACCCTGCATCTCCTGTGCTTTTTGTGTCTCTGCCAATCCCCTACCTGCCTTTTCCATCTCCTACATGGAGATTTGAGTCCATGCCCTGAACTACTGCCTTTCCTCCCTCTCTCCTTCTTTTGATTTTCTTCTTAGAGAAGAGCCAGAGGGAGGCCTTTAAATGGCTATTGGAGAGGGGAGCCCTGGTGGGGGGTGTCAGGTGAAGGAGGGCAGGCTCCACCCTGGCTTCTCTCCTTCCTTCTCCTCTTTCAGACCTGAGGCCCACCTGGGGAACCAGAAATGCCAGAACTGTAACTCCACCTCTGAGATCTGCAGGGCAAGCCTGTGGCGAGTCCCCAGGTGGGTGGGGTCTGGGCGAGTGGCAAGCAAGCCTAGCAAGCTGAGGAAGGTCCTGCAGTGTCTTTGTATTTTGTTTTGAGACAGAGTCTCACTCTGTTGCCTAGGCTGAAATGCAATGACGTAATCTCGGCTCACTGCAACCTCCGCTTCCCGGGTTCAAGCAATTCTCCTGCCTCAGCCTCCCGAGTAGTTGGGATTACGGGTGCCCGCCACCACACCTGGCGAATTTTTTGTATTTTTAGTAGAGACGGGGTTTCACCATGGTGGTCAGGCTGGTCTCGAACTCCTGACCTCAGGTGATCCATCTGCCTTGGCATCTCAGAGTGCTGGGATTACAGGCGTGAGCCACCGCACCCGGCCAGGTCCTGCAAGGTCTACGTTCTCCTGTGTGGAGGCTTCAGGATTCAGAGCCTGGAACCAGTGAGGACAAAAACAAGCACTTTCTCCATGCTCCCTCCCCAGCCCGAGGAGATGGGAAGGAAGCCAGTGTTGGGCGTGGGGGCTGCTGGTTTCTGAGTGACAAGCTTTTAAATTAGGCTGGAAATGGCCAGTTAGAAGCTCCCATTGCTGCCTGACTACTTTGAACTAGGTTTGCTTGATCTGGAGCTAATGAGACACCAAAGTGTCTCTGATGGCTGTGCAGTCTACCTGGCCCACTAACACCTTCTGTGGGTTTGGGCTAAGGAGTGGCCCCCAGGCAGGACCCCAGGAAGCTGGGCTGAGCTCCTGAACAGGGGTGTGGGGGTGGGTAGTGAGGGTCGGGGTGCCTCCTGTCCCACCCAATGGCTTGCTGGGATAAGGTGTGATCTGTCCTTCCACATCACCCTCCAATCATTTCAGGCCTTTGATGGAAGCCGCCTCTGTCCTTAGGCTTGTAGACCAGGACATGTGCCTTCTCGAGGGTGCTTCTGCTGGCCTTGAGGCTAGGGCGATAGGGCCACAGCTCTGCTCGACCACAGCCTCCTGCCTTTACTTCCCCAGTCCTAGGGTGGGTGCTGAAGAAGGTCCTCCTGCCATCACCCTTCATCCCACTGGCTACACAGCGACACCTGGTGGATCACGGGTGCCATCACAGGGAGACCCCAGAAGCCCCACACTGGCTGAGCCCTTGGTTCTAACCTCTGAGTCTCACTCAATCTCAGTCCATCCCCCCAGGGGGCTAAAACCCACCATTTCCCTCTGAGCCCAGAGTCCCAGACACTGGGAACCGCTGGAAACAAGGAGCTGAGTCTTGGAAGGAGTCAATGTTCCATCAGACAAGGACTTTGGGAAGCCAGTCCAGGTCATAAAGTCAGGGTATTTGGCCACTAGGGTTGGATGAAGCTACCAGCAAGATCTGGAAGGGACTGGGCCTGGGGGTGAGCCCTGGGTCAGCACCCGGGGATGTGTGGGCACAAAGCAGATTCTGCTGCCCTCCTCAGGGCCAAATCAGAATCCGCACCAGGCCTTGAGCCTGGACTACACCCACACTCCTCAACCCTGGGGACACCCTGGGCGAACTGATTCCACACACTACTCCTGACAGCACTGCTCTCACCCAGGAGCTTGCCTGTGTGCTTTTTGCTTGTTTTTTGAGATGGAGTCTGGCTCTGTCACCCAGGCTGGAGTGCAATGGCACAATCTCGGCTCGCTGCAACCTCCGCCTCCCGGGTTCATGCCATTCTACTGCCTCAGCCTCCCGAGTAGCTGGGACTACAGGCACCTGCCACCGCGCCCGGCTAATTTTTTTTTTTTTTTTGTATTTTTAGTAGAGACAGGGTTTCACTGTGTTAGCCAGGATGGTCTTGATCTCCTGACCTCACGATCCGCCTGCTTTGACCTCTAAAAGTGCTGGGATTACAGGTGTGAGCCACTGCACCCAGCCCACTCTTATTATTTTTGAGCAGGGCATCTCCTCCTCTGAACTTGACACACACACACACACACACACACACACTTAAGTCCCTGTCGCCAGCTACCTGCACCTTCTCTGTGCATATCCAGGACACATCTAGTCCAATTCTGTCCTCTCCCTACCTTCTCCTGCCCCCAGCAGGGTGGAGCCTAGCACTGCAAGGACAGGCCCAGACCAGTGGAACTCAATCACATGTGCACGCAGAGAGCCAGCCAGGGTACCCAGCCTCTCCTGCCTGCTGTCAGGTCTAGGAAAAAGATGACTGAGTGTGTGGCTCATGCCTGTAATCCCAGTACTTTGGGAGGCTGAGGCAGGAGGATTGCTTGAGCCCAGGAGGTCAAGACTACAGTGAGCTGTGATTGCACCACTGCACTCTAGCTTGGGTGACAGACTGATACTCTGTTTCAAAAAAAAAGGCCTGGTGCAGTGGCTCGCTCCTGTAATCCCAGCACTTTGGGAGGCTGAGGCAGGTGGATCACTTGATTTCAGGAGTTTGAGACCAGCCTGAGCAACATGGTGAAACCTCGTCTCTACTAAATATAAAAAAGTAGCTGGGTGTAGCTGTAGTCCCAGCTATTTGGGAGGCTGAGGCAGGAGAATCACTTGAACCCGGGAGGCAGAGGTTGCAGTGAGCTGAGATCATGTGCTATTGCACTCCAGCCTGGGCAACCAGGACAAAACCCTGTCTCAGGAAAAAAGAAAGAAAAAGAAAGATGGATGTGTTCCTAGGAAAGGCATTGCTTCTCACCACACCCTCCTACCTGCTGAGCCATCATCTCACAGTGCTAGCCATCACCCCCTCACATCCCCTACCGAAACACCACTTCCCCGCCCCCCCCCAACTCCCCACACCACTGAAACACAGCCTGGTCTCTTCCAAGTCAAGTTTGTCCTTGTTACAAAATGATCATTGTAAGAAAAAGGAACAAATCCATAGAGTAGAACTCACACCTACTCCTATTATCCAGAGAAAGCCCCTGCTGACATTGAGTTTTTTCTCGGAAATCGTACCTCTTTATGTTTTGTTTTGTTTTTATTGTTTTTTTGAGATGAAGTCTCGCTCTGTTGCCCAGGCTGGAGTGCAGTGGTGCGATCTTGACTGCAACCTCCACTTCTCCGGTTCAAGAGATTCTCCTGTCCTCAGCCTCCCAAGTAGCAGGGATTACAGGCGCACGCACCACACTCTGCTAATTTTTGTATTTTTAGTAGAGATGGGGTTTCACCATGTTGACCAGGCTGGTCTCAGAGTCCTGACCTCAGGTGATCCACTCGCCTCGGCCTCCCAAAGTGCTGGGATTATAGGCATGAGCCACTGTGCTCGGCCTGTATTTTATGTTTTAATAATCCCTCTGCACATGCTGTTTTGTACCCTGCTTTTTTTTTTTTTTCCTGCTCAATTACATATCTTGAACATCTTTCCAGGCCATTAACTATTCTTCTACCGAGTATGTCGATGGCTGCCCAGTATTCCATAAATAAATCAGTGTTTATTTAACCAGCCTACTGATTGCTAGACATTTTGTACCTCATTCTTGACTTTGTTTGAATCTCGGCTCTGCACTTAATAGCTGTGTGCTAACAGGAAAGTCACTTCTGCTTTCTGAGCCTCGGTTTGCTCATCTGCCCGCTGAGCAGCCTAATGCCCCAGTGCCCTTAGGCATTGCCTCGAAGATCTGAGTTGGTGGATGACGCAGCGCTTGGCATGATGCCGGTGACACATCCCCCTAAGTGTTTTCTCAGTGTGAGTCTTCACCAGCTTCTCTGCTGTGCCTTCTTCAGCTTGTTTGCGAGTTCCTGGTTCATCCTGACCACCCTGAAAGGCCGCCCTGGGTCTTCGCATAACTCATTCTCTCTCCTGGTTCCCAGCAGGAGCGTAGGAATGAGTGCTTGTCCTGGACTCTGGGCTGGGAACTAGCACCTAGTGGGGACTGGACTAGGAAGGCTTGGGCCGATTTCTTTTCAGGCCAGGTTTGGATTTCAGATCAGATCTCTTAGGACAGAGCCCTTGGGAATTCCCATGGTGTGAATGTCCTGGGCCAGCGGGAATGACTGCTCGTCCCCCACTTCCAAGGTGAGTGTGAAGGTCTGCCCCGGCCCCTGGTGCATGCCAAGCTGTGTGCTCCTACCTTGATGTCCAGAGATGTGACCCTCCCAGACTGTGGGTGTGCTCCAGGAGCCTCCCACACCTGCCACAGGCCACTCTTTCTGGGGCTGTCTCTGTGTGAGGGTCTGGCCTTGCCTGCCCTAGACCAGCTCAGGAATCCTTGCTTCTTCAGCCAAGCCTCCCCTCTGTCCAGCCACTGATGTGACTCATCACAGGGCCCATTTCTACTGCAAGAAGAAATGCTCAGACCCACGCCCCTGGTTACAAAAGAGGCCACTCAGCTGAGGATCTGCTTCCAACAACTGGGATGCAGACCCTGAATAACCCCAAGTAGAAAACGCGTGTATAGAGCTTGTGTGCGCAAGTACACACACACGCATTTCCTCACGTACCCTCCCACACGCTCTCACTCGCTCTCCAGCATGCCCATCCTTATCCGCTCACACATTCACACACATGTGTGCACGCACGCAACTACCCTGTGCTGTGCCAGACAGCAGTTAAACTCTGACTTATGTTTTTCGTCATGCTGTTCTGAGAAAAAAGAGAATGTGTTTGGAGAGACCCCAGCTGCCAGACAGCAGTGTTTTTTTTTTTTTTTTTTTTTTCTAATTTTGGTCCCATAGGTCAGATCTCAATTTTCTTTACTCCTTGAGCAGTGAAAGAGAAAGAGGCAACACTGCAAACCAGAAATGAGACAGAAGCCTGGTGCAGTGGTATGCACCTGCAGTCCTGAATACTCAGGAGGCTGAGGCTGAAGAATTGCTTGAGGCCAGGAGTTTGAGTCCAGCCTGGACAGCATAGTGAGACGTTGTCTCTAAAAAAACTAAAAGGAAAAAAAAAAAACCTGTGAGACAGACACCTCCACCCTGTGACACCCTGGTTATCTGATTGCCCCTGGTGCACACTCTTGAGTAGGATACAGAAAATCTTACCTCCTCTTGACCTACATAAGCATATAGCAGGTCAGAGTGCTGGAGGGAGGTGGAAAGGGATCATGAGAGAGAAGACTCAGGACTGGCTTTGGGAAGGAAGCAGGAATGGAGATGGGCTTGGATGGATGGAGAAAATCTCATCAGAAAAGGCTGATGCGATAGCTCACACCTGTTATCCTAACACTTTAGGAGGCCAAGGTGGGAAGATTGCTTGAGGCCAGGAGTTTGAGACCAACCTGGGCAACATGGTGAGACTCCCTCTCTACAAAAAATAAAAAAAATTACGTGGGCGTGGTGGCCCACACCTATGGTCTCAGCTACTTGGGAGGTTGGGAGGGGACAATCACTTGAGCCCAGGAAGTAGAGGCTGCACTGAGCTGTGATTGTGCCAAGACACTTTAGCCTGGGTGACAGCATAAGACTTTGTCTGGAAAAAAAAAAAAAAAAAGGCTTAACTATCCATCCCCCTCTAAGTCCAAAACCAGTACAGAATCAGCCTAGAAACCTTTATAATCTAATTTAACCTAATAGTCAAATATTTACTGAGGGTCTACCATGTGCCAGGCACTGTCAAAAGAAAGGATACCAAACATCCCGTCTTCTGACCCTCCCCAGGGGAGCGCTGTCACCCTTTGGTTATACACTTCCTGCGCTTTCTGAGACAGGGTCTTCTCAGATGGGCTGGTCAGCACCAGCCCATCTGAGAGCTTCTTGGGGACTATTTGTCTGTGTGGCAGAAGCGCAGGAGAGCTGTCAGGAGTTGGAGGACTTGTAACTGCTTCTTACTCTCTTCCTACAGCACAGTGGTTCACGATCTGGGAGATTTTGTCCTTCAAGGACATGTGGCAGTATCTGAGACATTTTTGGTTGACATACATAGAGGTGCTACTGACATCTAGTGGGGAGAAGTCAGGGATGCTTGTAAGCCCCCTGCAAGGCACAGGACAGCCCCCTCAATGAAGAGGGAGCTGGCCCCAACTGTCATTAGAGCTGGGGCCAAGAAGCACTACTGCAGCATATCAGTTCTGGTTGCTGTGATGGTGATTCCTCAATAGCATCTCTCACCATTTTTCTTTCTTTCCTTTCTTCCCTTTTTTTTTTTTTTTTTGACAGAGTTTCAAAAAGGCAACCTCTGCCTCCTGGGTTCAAGCAACTCTCCTGCCTCAGCCTCCTGAGTAGCTGGGATTAAAGGCACCTGCCGCCATACTGGCTAAATTTTGTATTTTTAGTAGTGACAGGGTTTCGCCATGTTAGCCAGGCTGGTCTTGAACTCCTGACCTCAGGTGATCCACCCACCTCAGCCTCCCAAAGTGCTGGGATTATAGGTGTGAGCCACTATGCCCAGCCTTCTCTCCCCATTTCTTTATTTTATTTTTTTGAGATGGAGTCTCACACGCTGTTGCCTAGGCTGGAGTGCAGCGGTGTGATCTCAGCTCACTGCAACCTCCGCCTCCTGGGTTCAAGCAATTCTTCTGCCTTAACTTCCTGAGTAGCTGGGACTATCGGAACCCACCACCACACCCGGCTAATTTTTGTATTTTTAGTAGAGATGGGGTTTCGCTAAGTTGGCCAGGCTGGTCTCGAACTCCTGACCTCAGGTGATCCGCCCGCCTTGGCCTCCCAAAGTGCTGGGATTATAGGCGTGAGCCACCTTGCCCAGCCATTTCTCCCCATTTCTAATGCATGAATCCAATCCATCATGGCTTGGGAAACTACTCAAGCTTGCTAAGACTGCTTCTAAAAGAAGAGTAAAGAGACAGAATCCAGCACCATAGACTACCCCATGAGTCAAATGCACGAGCTTTGTGATCCTGACTGAGGTTTGACCAGGGCTTAGGAACTGGACTTATGACTCAGTGGGTCTACCGAGGTGGGTGGTGCCAGTGGCAGAGATTCTGGGCCTTCAAGAGAGGTGTTCATGCACAAAGAATAGATCCTGCCCTAGGGCATTCATCAGAGCTCTCTGGTACTCAAAGGGCAGCTTCCTCCCTTGGTTGGACCATGGCCCACTCCTGTGGTTTGTGCTTCTATCAGGGCATTGAATCCTGGCGTCTCTGGCTTCTGCCCCTCACTGTTTCAATTCCTGGCCATACCCCATGCTTTGTGCCACCCCATGATTTGGTTTCCATGTTCCATCTTGCCCTCCTGCCTCCTCCTGGCCCCTGCCCTACAGCCAGGCAGATGGAACAATAGGCCCCCTTTCCTCCTTCTGGATTTTCTACAGTGTTCTGCATAAACAAGGTGGCCACACTCGTGACCTCTGGGTATGGCTTTACCATATTTGGGAACACACCATGTATGTAATGTGCCAACACTCTGTTCTTGGCTCGGGCTAGCTCATTCCAAATTTTTTAGGACGTCTTTGGTTGCTAGTGATGGAAATCAACTCTGGCTGGGCTAAGCAAAACAGGAATCTTTTGGAAAGACCCCAGAGGCATATCAGGAATTCCAGGGCAGAGCTGCCACGGGGCCTCAGGGATTGACTAAAACCAGGCACAGGGCACTGTGGGAGCACAGAAAGCCCTTCCTCTCCTCTCTGCCCTCTGCCTCCTGCTTCTGCCCCCAATCTGCTTTCTGGGATGCTCGGAACTTGGGGTAGAAAATGGCCAGTGAAAATAACAGTGGCTGGGCTTACATATCTTCCATTCAGGGGAGCCGTCAGCCTGGGCTGGAACCTCTTGGTCCTGATTCAAAATTTCTGGGGGAAGAGACTTCTATTGCAGGTGTGCAAATAAAATACTAGGTATCCATGGTGACGTTTACATTGATGGCCAAGAGAGGACACTCAAAGAGAGGGAAAGCTTCTGTTTTGGGTAATGAGCTTTGAAAGGCTAGGTGGGGTTGAAATGAAATCAGAGACACTCCGTAGTGCAAGTCTAAGATGTGGAGGGCTTGGCTTAATTCCGCTCAGTCTAACACACTTTTAGGAGAAATGACTATAGCTCCAATCCCCAAGGAGCTCCCCCTCTAATAAGGGACTAAGACAGACAGAAAACTACAGTACCAAGGTGGGCTGTCCAGAATAGTGCCACAGACAGTGCCCTGTGCACCAGGGGAAGGGGTGGGGAACTCTGCCAGGTCAGGTTAGCCCAGGAAGGGCAGCACAAGGCGGGTGACATTTGAGCTGAGCCTCTGAGGATGGAAGAAACAGCTGGGCGGCAGAGCGAGTGGGAAGGACATACCTGGACCTCCTGGGAAGCCTCCTGGGTCTTTGGCGACTGCAAATGCAACACTGTTGGGAGGATTTCTTCTTTCCACTTGTCTCATGGTCCTTTCTCTTTTCAACCTCGTTTTGGTTTCCTACCACGTCACCACAAACTTAGTGGCTAAAACAACACAAACTTATTATCTTACTGTTCTGAAGGTTAGATGTCCAGAATGAGTCTTATGGGGCTAAAATGAAAGGGGAGAGTCTGTTTAGCCAGGGGATAATCCGTTTCCTTGCCTTTTCCAGCTTCTAGAGGCCGCCTGCATTTCTTGGCTTGTGGACCCTGCTTCCATCTTCAAAGTTCTTCACTCCACCTCTGCTCCCATTGTCCCATCTCCTTCTTCTACTTGTGACCTTCTAGTCTCCTAGAGTTTCACTCTTGTTGCCCAGGCTAGATCTCAGCTCACCGCAACCTCTGTCTCCTGGGTTCAAGCAGTTCTCCTGCCTCAGCCTCCCGAGTAGCTGGGATTACAAGCACATGCCACCATGCCCTGTTAATTTTGTATTTTTAGTAGAGACGAGGTTTCTCTATGCTGGTGACGCTGGTCTTGAACTCCCTACCTCAGGTGATCTGCCCATCTCGGCCTCCCAAAGTGCTGGGATGGCAGGCGTGAGCCACCGCCCAGCCTTCCTCTTATAAGGGCCCTTGTGATTACATTGAGCTCACCTGGATGATAGGGGCTAATCTCCCCAGCTCAAGGTCCTTGACTTAATCGCAACAGCAAAGTCCCTTTGGCCTCATAGGGTAACGAATTCACAGGTGCCGGGGATAAGGGTGTAGATTTCTTCTGGGTGGCAGGCATTGTTTGGCCTACCATGACCTCGTTCACCACCCTCCTCACTCTTCTTCCAGCTGCTGGCAAAGCCACCTATCTTATGGGATAGCCTGGGGAGCACACAGCACTCCTGCGGGGGATGGTGGGGGTGGGGGGGTGTGGGGCACAGCTCACCTGTGCTGGTGGAGGCAGGATGTACAGCTGGGGCTCTACTTCCAGCTGTCCTGGATTAAGCAGACAGAGCAGGCCTTCTCCTGCTGGCAGGTTCAGGTGAGTCCTTGCTCCCTGGGTTCTAATTTCTTTAGCTGCTATTGGAAGATTTGTCAGAGTTGTGCAACGACTAGATTTGAGGGAGGAAGTCGGAGGCCCTGCCAATTCTGCATTCAGCTCTGCAGTAATAAAGCCTGACTTTGTGTGCAGGTCCCTACTTAGCTCCTTCTGTCTGTTTTCAACAGGCCAAGAGCCCAGAGAGGAGGAGAAGTGAGCGTGGGGTTCCCCTTACCTGCCACAATCTGGGCTCACAAGGCCATCAAAGGCAGCTCTCTAGGCAGTGTGAGTGGGAAGTACAATGCTCAGAATAAGAGCGGTAAATGGCCCATTGTCCTCCACTCTGGAAAACACAAGGGAGTTTTGGGTTCCATCCTGGGGCTGCATTGAAACAGAATACAAAGTCACTGAATAGAAAGTGACATTAGGGCGCGGTGGCTCACCCTATAATCCCTGAACTTGGGGAGGCTGAGGCAGGTGGATCACCTGAGATCAGAAGTTCGAGACCAGCCTGGCCAACCTGATGAAATCCTGTCTTTATTAAAAATACAAAAAATTAGCTGGGCATGGTGGCGCGTCCCTGTAATCCCAGCTATTCAGGAGGCTGAAGCAGGAGGAGAATTTCTTGAACGTGGGAGGCAGAGGTTGCAGTGAGCCAACATCTCATCACTGCACTCCAGCCTGGGCAACAAGAGCAAAACTCCATCTCAAAACAAACAACAACAACAACAACAACAACAAAACAGGCTTGGAGAGGTGGCTCAGGCCTGTAATCCCAGCACTTTGGGAGGCTGAGGTGGGTGGATCACCTGAGGTCAGGAGTTTGAGAGAAGCATGACCAACATGGAGAAACCCTGTCTCTACTAAAAATACAAAACTTAGTCGGGTGTGGTGGCACATGCCTGTAGTTCCCGCTACTTGGGAGGCTGAGGCAGGAGAATTGCTTGAACCCGGGAGGTGGAGGTTGCAATGAGCCGAGATCGTGCCATTGAACTCCAGCCCGGGCAACAAGAGCAAAACTCTGTCTCAAAAAAAAAAAATAAATAAAATTAAATTTAAAAAACCAGAAAGAGACATTAGAACAGAACCTGGGAGCATGTCCAGGAGGAAAAGACTAGAAACATGTTACATGATGAGCAATTACAGGAAGTAAGAGAAGAATTAACATTTGCTGCCTGTCTGAAGTGTTAAGGCATTTTGCGTAGAGGCGCTGTAATCACCCCAGAAGCCCTGGAGAAAAGTGCATTTATCTTCATTAAACAGATGAGCAGACAGGAGCTCAAATAACTCAAGAATATCTCCTAAAGTCACACAGATAAGGAAGTGGTGAGCCTGGACTTGAAGCTGGGGGTCTGAAAGCCCCTTCCCCATGTGAAGGCTTCAGCCTTCCTCCAATGCTGTCTCTCCATAAATGAATTTTGTCTGGAAAAAGCTTCTGAAGCAACTGTTAGTTGCTTACCCAATGCCCATTTTCCCTTTCTTCTTTATCAATAGCATCATCGTTTTATTTGAGATGTGTCCAGATTTAAACAAATAAAAGATATACTATACTCCTTTGCAACTTGGGGAGACCATGGGCGATACTTCTGGTCTATATGAGATGGGCAGAAGTCTGCTGGATATTTCTGGGAATCTTTTATTTCCTGTTGCTTTCCCTTTTTTCCTTCCTGCTTGGGGTGTGGACTGGAGTTTGAAGGTGGAGCACCCACTCCATCACTGCGAGCCAACCATGAGGATGAAAGCTACCTATTAAGGATGGTAGGCTGGGCACGGTGGTTCACACTTATAATCCCAGCACTTTGGGAGGCCGAGGCAGGCAGATCACTGAGGTCAGGAGTTTGAGACCAGCATGACCAACATGGTGAAACCCAGTCTCTGCTAAAAATACAGAAATTAGCTGGATGCGGTATCGTGTGCTTGTAACCCCAGCTACTTGGGAGGCAGAGGCTGGAGAATCGCTTGAACCCGAGAGGCAGAGGTTGCAGTGAGCCAAGATCATGCCACTGTACTCCAGCCTGGGTGACAGAGCAAGACTCAGTCTCAAAATTAAATAAATAAGTAAAAAATTAAAAAGTGACTTAAAAATAAAAGGATGGTAGAGCAGAAAGAGAAAAACAAATGAAGACACTCAGGACCTCACAGAGCTGTCATACCAGCTCCAGCCTGCCCAGCCCCGGCCTTATTGTAAGGTGAGAAATATCTATGTCTGCCTTTGGTTAAGCCATAGTCGTACGGTTTCTGCTTCATGCAGCCAAACACACTCCTTACTAGTAAAAAGGAACATGACAGCACTCTTTAAATAGTTAAAGGACTGTCTTTGGAAGTGGGTTTGAACTTTTCCTATGTTGCCCTGGAGGGCAGATCTAGGCAGTGTGGAAGGTGCAGAGAAACAGAAACTGTCTCAGTCAGACAGAGGAAGAACTTTCCAGTTGTGCTCTTGTTTCTTGGCTCAGTGGAAGAATTGACAATGAGTCAGGGGCTGTCCTCACCCATGGGAGAGTTTGGGCAGAGACTTGATGGCTCTAAGTGGGGCCTGATGAAGAGACTATGTTTGCATCAGTTAAGGACTGAACTCAAAGATATTTACACATCTGAGGACGAAAGCCGCTCAGGTATATCATCACATGACCCTCCTGATTAGGAGTATTTGCAGGATTGTGCAGTAGACCTTTTCCTGTATGTACCTGTGAGGGAATAAGCTATCTTGATTTAAAAAAAAAAAAAAAAAAAAAAGTTCCCAGCATCCGGTTAGTCATGGAAGAACACAGTCGTCGGGAGATCATGGATGATTAGATAACCTGGGTATTCTGACTTTGTGTTTTGCCTTTTCTTGGGATCTCCCACTTTTATCACTTTGTCTCCAGGAAGCTGTACTGTCTCCAGGAAGGTGTATCACTCAAGAGTCTCAGTTATAAGTGGCATACAATCCCCAAAAGGGAATTTGTTGACACAAAGTAACTAAAACATTGAGAGGTTTCCCATTTTCAGGCATGGCTGGATTCAGGTTGGCAGATGATGTCATCAGGAACCTCTTTCCTTATATTTCTCTGGGCTGCTTTTCCCTGAGTAGGCTTCATTCTCAGGTACTTTTTTACTAGGTGGCAGCTAGATGAATATCAGCAACTTCATACTTGCATCAGGGTCTCATAGCAACTCCAGCAGTGAGCTAGCACCTTTTCTCT
The DNA here is from genome assembly GCF_008728515.1 of Papio anubis. NCBI lineage: Eukaryota > Metazoa > Chordata > Mammalia > Primates > Cercopithecidae > Papio > Papio anubis. The sequence continues at coordinate 29,779,655 of NC_044982.1, forward strand.
AATAGGTTCAGTAAAAACCCTGGAGAGGGCTGTCATTGGTCCAGCCCAGGTCACATGCCCACTTCTGACCCATCATGATGGTCAAGGATGCACAGCACTTTCATTGGCTAGGCCTTGGTGCTCCCTGATGAAGCCTGGCAGAGGAGTCAGCCCCACATGGGCTGAGAATGGGGGAGGGGTGGAGAGCTATCAGAAAGAGGAATTAGATGCTGGACAGGCTAAAACAACAGACTGGATTCTACTATGGGGTACTGCTCTCCTTTTCCCACACTGACTGAAGGCTTAGCACCTCACCTTGGTAGCCGTTTACATGATCAAGACAAGCTGGGTCTTTCCAAGACTGTTCTAAATCTAAAGGAGAAAAAGGGAACCAATCACAGACTCTAGGAAACATAAACCCAGTTTGACTTACCAAGTAAACCTCATGACATGGATAGACAATTCAACTCGGGCTCAGACACTGCTTTGCAGAAACCTTAGCTGACTTCCTTGGCTCTTAGTTCTTTGCCTGCCACTACCTGGAGAGCAGTGATGTAGTTTCCGCCAAGTACAGGAGCTAGACCTTTTGACACCTGGATCTTTTGTGACTCAGAAAAGAAGACTTCTGACTCTGTTTTCCACTTAAAACCTGCTCACTGGGTATGGAGACCACAACCTCTCTCTTCTCTTTGTGGAAAAGGACAGTGTTGTCTACATATGTTAGTCCTACTCCTTTAACTCTAGCCATTCTTTAAAATTTTTAAAAAATTTGTTTTAATCAAAGTAATAGGCATATGTATTTTATAAAATTAAATATATGATATGACTTATAATGAAACTTCCCTACCTCAATTTCTCCTCCTGAGAGGTAACCATGTTTAATCTTTTTTTCTTATGCAATTTACCTCCAGATTTCTGAATAACATGCTTTTACCTCTATTTTATTTATAAAATTTAGATATTATCAATAGACTTTCTATAGTGGAATCTTAGGATCCAGCTCTCCTAAGCTGGGAGACCTGACCACACAACCTGTTTCCAAGCTCAACACACTTCCTTGACACCCATCCTCCTATGACAGCTTTAGTTAAACCATTATTTAGTGTTTGCATTGTGTGTATATGTAAAACTGTTCACAGCTGAGCCCTATTGTGTACTGTGATTGTATCTCCTCTCTTACACAGTTTGGAGTTACTAATTTATTTCTATGGAACGGTGGCTCAAGCCTGTAATCCCAGCACTTTGGGAGGCCGAGGCAGGTGGATCACCTGAGGTCAGGAGTTTGAGACCAGCCAGCCAATATAGTGAAACCTTGTCTCTACTAAAAATACAAAGAAATTAGCCAGGCGTGGTGGCAGGCCCCTGTAGTCTCAGCTACTTGGGAGGCTGAGGTAGGAGAATTGTTTGAACCCGGGAAGTGGAGGCTGCAGTGAGCAAGATTGTACCGCTGCACTCCAACCTGTGTGACAGAGTGAGGCTCCATCTAAAAAAGAAAAAACAATTTTGACCTCGTAATGCAACAGTATTTTTTTTTTGAGTGAGACCTCAATTTTTTTTTTTTTTTTGTATTTTTACAAAAAATCCCAAAGTGCTGGGATTATGGGTGTGAGCCATTGCACCTGGCATAAGAGTTTTGTTTTGTTTTGTTTTGTTTTTTAGAGACCTCCCTCCTGAAGACTTTCCTACTTCAAATTGAACTTGTTGACTTGGCTGGCATCTTGGAGTTGTTCCTTTCCCATTATCCTGAGAATTCTTTCTCTGTCTCTCTTTGGTGGAACAAGTCTTTCATATCTTTCTGGGGAAGGGTTCATTAGAAGTAAAAATTTTGAAGCCTTGCATGTTTTTACTCTCCTCACACACTGATTGATAGTTTGGCTGGATGTAAAATTGCAGGTTAGACATAATTTTCTTTCAGAACTTTGAAAGTATCGTTCCATTGCCTTCTATCTTCCAGCATCACTGTTGAGAAGTCTGATGTTTGTTTTACATCCTAGTCTTGGGTCGGGTGCAGTGGCTCATGTCTGTAATTCCAGCACTTTGGGAGGCGGAGGTGGGTGGATCACCTGAGGTCATGAGTTCAAGACCAGCCTGGCCAGCATGGTGAAACCCCCATCTCTACTAAAAATATAAAAATTTCACCTATAATCCCAGCACTTTGGGAGGCCCAGGCAGGCAAATCACAATGTCAGGAGTTCAAGACCAGCCTGACCAACGTGGTGAAACCCCATCTCTACTAAAAATACGACAGTAGTTGGGTGTGGTGGCATACACCTGTAATCCCAGCTACTCGGGAGGCTGAGGCAGGAGAAATGCTTGAACCTAGGAGGTGGAGGTTGCAGTGAGCTGAAATCGCACCATTGCACTCCAGCCTGGGCAAAAAGAGCAAAACTCTGTTTCAAAAAAACCCAAAAAACAAAAAACAAACAAAAAAAGCCCCCCCAAATTAGCTGGGCGTGGTGGTGCTTTCCTGTAATCCCAGCTACTTGGGAGGCTGAGGCAGGAGAATCGCTTGAACCCAGGAGGTGGAGGTTACAGTGAGCTGAGATCCCACCATTGCACTCCAGCCTGGGGACAGAGCAAGACTCTGTCTCCAAAAAAAAAAAAAAAAAAATCCTAGTTTTGCCTGGCACTGTGATGCCTATAATTTTAGCACCTTAGGAGTGGTCAACTCTGGTCTCAAAGATCTCTGTCTCTATGAAAATAAAAATAAAAATAACTAAAAAATAAATAAATAAAATTAGAAAAAATTCTTAGGTTTTCTCTTCAGGGCTTGGCAGAATGCCTGGGACATCCAGCAAATGTTTATTGAGTGAGTGAATACATAGATACTTGCCACATCCAGAATGTTTGGTGAAGCTATTGTCATTGACATATTGACTCAGAATGTATTGCTTTGCCATTATGATTGTCTACCAGCAGTTCCTGTCTTCTGTGTGGTTTGTGGGGAGCTGTTTTCATCCTAATCTTATTCTGGAAGCTCTCACCACTGGGGTCCAGGAAGTTCCAGTCTGATTAGTGATGGCTCCACCCCCAAGCTGCTGCAGAAATCTACCATAATCCAAGACTTTTGGGGGCCTGTTGGTCAAGCGTTGCTCACCACCCTTCCGTATGCAGATGGAGGCAGTTCAGACTGACCTTGGATGTCTGGGGTGTTGCCTCCAAGGGCGTGTGCTCCAAAGGCTGCTCCTGCCATTTGACCCTGGTCTATCACAGTTCCCTGCAGCCCATAAGCCATCGTTCTAGTATTAACTTTTCAAGATGCTCCTCCTCTCCATTCCAGTGCCCCTGTCTTGGTTCAGACTACTGCGTTTCTCTCCTGGTACACTCCCGTAATCTAACTGGTCTCTCTGCCTATAGGCTAGTTAACCACCTTGCAGGTTTTTTGTTTTTTTTTGAGACAGAGTTTTGCTCTTGTTGCCCAGGCTGGAGTGCAATGGCACGATCTCGGCTCACTGCAAACTCCACCTCCTGGGTTCAAGCAATTCTCCTGCCTCAGCCTCCCAAGTAGCTGGGATTACAGGTGCGTGCCACCACGCCTGGCTAATTTTTGTATTTTTAGTAGAGATGGGGTTTCACCATGTTAGTTAGACTGGTCTCGAACTCCTGACCTCAGCCTCCCAAAGTGCTAGGATTACAGGCGTGAGCCCCGCGCCTGGCCTGCAGTTTTAAAATATATCTGCAGAACTTCAACAGGTCTCTCTCCAAAAGGTGGAGGTTCATTCCTCTTTCCTTGAGTGGAGGCTGGACTTACCGACTCACTTCTAACAGATCGAATATGGCAGAAGTGACTCTATGTGATTAGGTCATATAGCACTGTGACTTCCCCCGTGTTCCCTCTTGGATCACTGGCTCCAGTGTTGGCTGCCATGTTGCAAGCAGCCCCATGGAGAGGCCCAGGGGGTGAGGAACTGAGGCCTTCTGTGAATGGCAGATGAGTGGGCCATTTTGGGAAGTTGTTTGGAGGTTCTAGCAGGGGAGCACAGCCACTCATATACCTTTGACCAAAGAACAGCCCTCTATTGGGGAAGGTCGTCCTCTTCGACCTAGTGCACAGCTTAGGGAAGGACATATGTGGAGGAGTGAGAGAGGAAGGGACACCTGCTGCCCCGTCCGGATCAGCTGAATCAACCCTGGCAATCAATGGGTGACAGATATCACAGCCAGATCGAAGTGGGTCATTTTGCAAGCACGTCCTCTAGCCCAATCAAGCCTTTAGACAGCGTGTCTGCAACCTCGTAGGAAGCCCTGAATGACAACCAAGCTGCTGCCAGATTCCAAACTCTCAGAAACCGTGTGAAATAGTAAATATTCATTGTTTTAAGCTGCTACATTTTGAGATAATACGCTATGTAGCAATAGACAACTAATACAGCACTTTCCAAATTACCCTTCATACCACTGCCAAAGTAATATTTCTTTCCTTTTTTTTTGAGACGGAGTCTCACTCTGTCACCCAAGCTGGAGTGCAGTGGCGCCATCTCGGCTCACTGCAACCTCAGCCTCCCGGGTTCAAGAGCTTCTCCTGTCTCAGCCTCCTAAGTAGCTGGGATTACAGGCATGCACCACCATGCCTCAATAATTTTTTGTATTTTTAGTAGAGACAGGGTTTCTCCATGTTGGTCAGGCTGGTCTCGAACTCATGACCTTAGGTGATCCGCCTGCCTTGGCCTCCCAAAGTGCTGGGATTACAGGCGTGAGCCACCACGCCCTGCCAAAGTAATCTTTCTAAAATAAAAATCTGTTAGCAAGGTGCCTGTGGTCCCAGCTACTTGGGAGGCTGAGGTGGGAGGATCAACTGAGCCCAGGAATTCTGGGTTACAGTGAGCTAGAAAGAGAGAGAGAGAGAGAAAGAAAAAAAAGAGAACCTGATCAAATAATTTGCCTTCTAGAATCCTTCTGTGGCTACCCATGACTTTCAAGATTAAGTCCTGACCCCTTTGCTTAGCACACGGGGCCCTCCCTATTCTAGTGGTCTCTTTGCCCAACATTCAAGCTTCATTTCCAACAATCCTCCTGTACTCCTTCACGTAGAATGACTGGTGCTTTTATGACCAGGCCATGTGCTCTTTGGGTGCTTGTCCATATTGTTCTCTCTGCCTGGATTGCCCAATGTTTTCCTCTTGCTTTAACTAACTAACCAACCAAACAATTAACTAACAAGAACAGCAAACAGCCCTGCCAACTCTTGGGTCTGTGGCAGGTGGACTCTGGTGGTCCCTGTTGATCCACATCTCCTGGTGCTCAAATCTAGTGCAGTGTGGGTAGGACCAGTGACTTGCTTCTAAACAAGACAATAGGGCAAAGGAGGTAGGGGGTGGTAAGGGCACCCAGAAATGAATTCCTGCTCAGAAACCCTTTGTGACTTGTGCCATGGGCAGCTGAAAGAGGCTGATGCATTGGCATGCTGACACTTCACCCTGTAATGGTGATCAAGCTGGTTGGTTCCTGTCTGTGCATCTTATTTCCACAATCCAAGCTCCATAGCAATATCTATTAATTTAATTTTTTTTTTTTTGAGACAGGGTCTCATTCTGTCACCCAGGCTGGAGTGCAAGTAGCGTGATCATAGCTCACTGCCGCTTTGACCTCCTGAGCTCAAGCCATCCTCCCACCCTCAGCCTCCCAGGTAGAGTAGCTGGGACTGCAGGTGCATGCCACCAGGCTAATTTTGGTATTTTTTGTAGAGATGAGTCTCACTATGTTTCCCAGGCTGGTCTCAAACATCTGGGCTCAAGTGATCTCCTGCCTTGGACTCCCAAAGCACTGGTATTACAGGCATGAGCCACCGTGCCCAGCTGATATCTATTTATTTTATTCCGTCCCCCTTTGCCAGGTGCGTCCCGTCCTCTCTTCCTCAGCAGTGCCCCATGCCCAAGTTGTGCTCACCCAATCAACACTTGCTTTCTAGACTTGCAGATTGAGGGCTGAATGAGGAGGAGGGCTGGGAGGTTTGCTGACTCAGGAAGGAGAGCCCTCATCTCTGGTTCCTCTACCTGTCACATGGGGTCTGGCTCCCCCATTCTTTTAGGTCAGGTCGCCTAGAAGCAGAATTTGAATTGGGGCTGACTTTTCAAGGGTGGGCTCTCAGGTGAGAAGAAAAGGTAGAGAGGATGTTTGGCAAATGTGTGGGTTCGCAGCCTCAGCCCAATCCCATGGGGAGCTCTGGAGCAGAGTAGATCCATAGACCACCAGAGTCCACCTGCCACAGACCCAAGAGTTGGCAGGGCTGTTTGCTGTTCTTGTTAGTTAATTGTTTGGTTGGTTAGTTAGTTAAAGCAAGAGGAAAACACTGGGCAATCCAGGCAGAGAGAACAATATGGACGAGCACCCAAAGAGAGCATGGCCTGGTTATAAAAGCACCAGTCATTCTACGTAGAGGAGTACAGGAGGATTGTTGGAAATGAAGCTTGATTTGTCACACCTTGAGACAACAAGACAGGCATTTTGTACCCTAGTATCATTCAATCATTGCCTTTGTCTAGAAACACCCAGAATTCCTGGCCAGGTAGCCGGGGGCCCTGGCAGTTCTCAGCAGAAGCACTCAGCTGTGAGCAGTCCCCACTCACAGCAGCTGCAGAGGGGTGCACCAGCCTGCAAAGTGGGCCTGGATCACTATGTCCAGCAACGTGGATGTGTAACACCTAGCCTGAAGCTGTCCTTCTGGGTCTACTGGCCTCCAAAGTTTAAGGCTGCCAAGAATCTCAGAGACTGGAGGTTGGGAGCCTGGAAACAAGACTCCAGTCTGCCCACAGGAACTGTTTATGAAGGAAGGGTCAAATAATTTTGGTCCCCCCCAAATTGATATCTACCTGAAACCTCAGAATGTGACCTTTGGAAACAGGGTCTTTGCAGATGTAATTAGTTAAGAATCTCAAGGAAAAGGCATCTTAGACTTCGGGACGGCTCTAAATCCAATGAAGAAGGTCTTTAGAAGAACAGGAGAGAGACAGGGAAGAAGGCCATGTGACGCCAGAGGTAGAGACAGGTGGGCAGGGCCAGAACTCCTGCAACCACCAGACGCCGGGAGAGGCAAGGAAGGATTTTCCTGGGACCCTCAGAGCGGCATGGCCCTGCCAGCACCTAGATTTCAGACTTCCGGACTCCTGAACTGTGAGAGAAGAAACATCTGTTTTTTTTTTTTTGTTTTTTTTTTGAGAAGGAGTCTTACTCTGTCGCCCAGGCTGGAGTGCAGTGGCCGGATCTCAGCTCACTGCAAGCTCCGCCTCCCAGGTTTATGCCATTCTCCTGCCTCAGCCTCCCGAATTGCTGGGACTACAGGCGCCCGCTACCTCGCCCGGCTAGTTTTTTGTATTTTTTAGTAGAGATGGGGTTTCACCGTGTTAGCCAGGATGGTCTTGATCTCCGGACCTCGTGATCCGCCTGCCTCGGCCTCCCAAAGTGCTGGGATTACAGGCTTGGGCCACCGCGCCTGGTCAACATCTGTTGTTTTAAGCCACCCCGTTTGTGGTAGTTGGTTATAGTATCCTCAGGAAATGAATACAGGCCCCAAGACCTGACACAGTGGAAGATGCGCCACATCAGGCACTGGGGGCTCTTCTGGGCCTTGCCCTGCCACTAACTTCCTGTGTGACCTGGGTCAAGTCATTTCCCCTCTCTGAGCCTCAGTTTTCTTATTTGTAACAACAGGGGAGAAGACAAAATGTGGCAGGGCTGGAGACTCGCTGAATTCCCAGGCTGGGAAGCTTTAAAGAAACATAGGAATGATTTCCAGGCGCCCTCCACAAATCTCTGCACCAGGGGCGTGGCCCTAGATCCTGATGCTTAGTCTTGTGGTCCCAGGTGACTTGGACACAGCCAGGCAGGCATCCCCACCTGAGGCCCCATTTGGGCATCCCTAGAAGAACCAGTTTCTGAGGATCCCTCTAGCTCTAGATCTCTGAGAAAGAAAGGATCTCATGAGTAGCAGTACACATGAGAAAGGGTAGCTGGCTGCAAGATCTACTGTTAAAACAAAGGAAGCTAGTGCAGATGCTCATGTGGTGTGTTCGCACCTGCATGAGGATGGGGTAGATCCGCAAAGTGCCTGTGTCTGCAGGAACAGCTTTGCAGGGAGGGCAGGAGTGGCTGTTTCTGCGGAAGGATCCTGGGCTGGGTGGGCTGCATGCTTCCTTCCTATTGTCTGTTCGTGTAGGTTCCCCCACCTCCCCCACCCCACCGACCCAGACGGAGTCTTGCTCTGTTGTCCAGGCTGGAGTGGAGTGGCATGATCTTGGCTTACTGAAACCTCCACCTCCTGGGTTCAAGCGATTCTCCTGCCTCAGCCTCCTGAGAAGCTGTGATTACAGGCTTGTGCCACCATGCCTGGCTAATTTTGTTTTGTGTTTTTAGTAGAGATGGGGTTTCACCCTATTGGCCAGGCTGGTCTCGAACTCCTGACCTCGGGACACGCCCACCTTCGGCCTGCCAAAGTGCTGGGATTACAGGTGTGAGCCGGCCTGTTCCTTTAGGTTTTGAATTTTTTTTTTTAACTTTTTGTATGCATGACTTAAAAAAAAAACCCCAACAATATATTTTAAAACAAAAAGCAAAAAGCCCTTGTGCTTAGAAATAAAAATGGAGGCCGGGCACAGTGGCTCACGCCTGTAATCCCAGCACTTTGGGAGGCTGAGACGAGATTGAATCCGCAGTCAGGAGATCGAGACCATCCCTGGCTAACTGCAGGTGAAACTCATCCCTCTACTAAAAATAAAAAAAAAATTAGCTGGGCGTGGTGGCCTGTAGTCCCAGCTACTTGAGAGCTGAGGCAGGAGAATGGTGTGGCCAGATCCGAGGGAGGCAAAGCTGCAGTGAGCCGAGATTGTGCCACTGCACTCCAGCCACAGGCGACAATGAGACTCGATCTCAAAAAAAAATTAAAGAAAAAAAAGAAGAAAAAAGAAAAAAAAAAAAAAAAATGGAAAAAGGAAAGAGGAGTTTATTTACTCCTCCCTTTCCCTATCTGCTGTTCACGCCCCCGTCAGCCCTGGTGCTGGATCTATTTGTTCCACCTCTACCACTGCAGTGTCCTGCGCCCAGCAGGGCATGGGCTGCTGAGAAGTGTGGACAGGGCACAGAGCCCAAGAAGCCTCAAAACCAGCAGGGGGCCGGGCACGGTGGCTCACACCTGTAATCCCAGCACTTCGGGAGGCCAAGGCGGGCAGATCACGAGGTCAGGGGTTCGAGACCAGCTTGACCAACATGGTGAAATCCTGTCTCTACTAAAAATACAAAAATTAGCCGGGCGTGGCGGTGCGCACCTGTAATCCCAGCTGCTCAGGAGGCTGAGGCAGGAGAATCGTTTGAACCCGGGAGGCGGAGATTGCAGTGAACCGAGATCACACCACTGCACTCCAGCCTGGGCGACAGAGTGAGACTCTGTCAAAAAAAAAAAAAACCCAGCAGGGGAGGATTCCACACACAAAGACAAGGGGCTGAAAAATAACCGCAAGAGGAACAAAGCAGGGATGAGCTTGAGGAGGTTTATGCTTAATTTAATAGCACAAAGCCTTGTACTCAATTGTTATTATTTTTAAAAATTAGGTAAATCGCCAAATAAGTGGTGCAGACAGAAAGTCCCATGGGTTCCAGGGGAGGAGATGGGGCTGGGAACTGAGTGGAAGGAAGGACTTGTGGAGAAAGACAGTTCCGAGCTGACTGCAAAGATGGAGAGCTGCCCAGGGCCAGAGGGTACTGCTGGGGTCGCGGCAATGGGGCCTTTTGCATCATCTGAATCCCTGCACATTGTCATGTAATATGTTGACATGAAGGTTGCTGAGACCCAAAGGAAAAGACATCTGGAGAAGAGCTTCTTCAGCTCTGTGTGGTCAAGGGCAAATTGCTTTCTTTTTAATGTCTAATCAATTACGGACTGCTTCTTTTATAAAACAGAATATGAAAGAATTGCTGGAAAAATGAAAGGAAAAAGAGACCCACAAAATATAAACTCAAGTTGTTAAATACGAGATGAAACTGACATAAAACTGCTTTGTCAAATTGCTAGAAAAGTACAGCATCTAAATACTTCCTGTCAATTCCTGAACTTATCCTGGACCTGGAGCAAGCAGTTTGCTGAAGGGTGGTGGACTACACTTTGAGTAGCCCCGCATGGGAGAGAACCTTGGAGATCAAGATGATGAAACATTCAGAGGAGGTGGCCAAAGGGTGGGCTTTGAAAACATTGCTTCCCAGCCCCATCTCTCCCCTGACCTGTGCCCCTGGATGTATGACTGCGGCTTCTTTTTTTTTTTTGAGATGAAGTCTTGCTCTTGTCACCCAGGCTGGAGTGCAATGGTGTGATCTCGGCTCACTGCAATCTCCACCTCCTCGGTTCAAGCGATTCTCCTGCCTCAGCCTCCCAAGTAGCTGGGATTACAGGCACACGCCACCATGCCCGACTAATTTTTGTATTTTTAGTAGAGACGGGGTTTTACCATGTTGGCCAGGCTGGTCTCGAACTCCTGACCTCAGGTGCGCTCCCTGCCTCGGCCTCCCAAAGTGCTGGGATTGCAAGTGTGAACCACCATGCCCGGCTGATGACTGCACTTCTAAAATGCCCATGGATATATGACTGCACTGCTAGGAGAGGGTTCCGGGGGGCAGGCAGGCCAAGCTGGGATACGAGGTGCCTTGGCATATTAATAATTCAGAATGCCTTCACACTGGTGTTATTTAAGTATTTGCTTAACACTTGTTTGGAGGAGAAGCTGAGCCCTGCAGGAGGAGCACAGGGTAAACGAAGGAAGGCTGGCAGCAGCCTCAGTTTCTTCACTACTCACCTCAGCAATTTGGCTGTGCCCTTACTTGCTGACGCCTCCTCATAAGCAAACACCCTGCTAAGGACTAGACACTCCTCAGCCATTGAGCTGCAAGATGATGAATCTAAGCCCTCCTTAGAAGGGCTTCAGTGAGCTCTTGTATCAAGCGTGTACTTTGGTGAGGTCTCTCTCCACCCCCACGTAGCTTATCAAAATGGGTGTCCTCCTGGGCAAGCGCTGGAGGACACAACTTTCCAGTCCTATTGCGGCACCAATGATGCTGAACCTCCTTCTGGGTTAGTGCTCTAGTCAGCTGCACCTCAGGCCTCCCGAAATGGGCTCCGTTAGGGAGCAGTTTATTAGCTTCCTTTGCTGCTGTGGTGGGGATGATGAGGATGACGATGATGGCAATGATGACCGCCCTCTGCTGACTGAGCCAGGCACTGTGCTCAGCACTTTCCATGCACTGTCTCATCCGATTTTCACAATGATGATCATGATGCGGCGGGGAAAGTGTGAGTATTGCTCCCATTTCACAGATAAGCAAACTGTGGCTCAAAGTTTTAAGCAACCCGCCCAGGTCACACAGGTCATTGGTGGCGGAGGTAGTGAAACCCAATTCTATCTGACTCAAAGCTCACGTTCTGATTTAGGGCATGGAGGCCTCAAGTGAGTGAGGAGGGAGGACAGCTCAGAGCAGGATTTCAGTGAGTTTCTCTGAAAGGAGCTGGGGCCCACGGGAGGGGAGGAGAAGCCAGGCTGCAGGGCAGCTGGTGCAGCTCCTTCTGGTCTATTTTGGGAAGAGGGTGGAACTGAGAGAGGTCATGTCTTCCTCATTTCCTTGGAAGAGGAAGGAGGCAGCCTCTCCCCTCTGCAGTTTGCAGTTCAGCTCTAGGCTCCAGCTGGCAGCTTCGGACCCCTGTAGGTTCTGAGTGCTTGGTACTGGCTCCCACCAGGCGGTTTTACAACCAGTCCTTCCCACTGGGGTTGTGACAGGACAGGTTAAGTACTAGCTGATGATTTAGCTCTAGGACACTCTTCAGCCATCGAGCAGCAAGGTAATGAATACAGATGTTAAATTGGGGCTTTTACATTATTTTTTGAGGTGAAAGATGGACTGAAGTGGGAGATAATATCTGGCAAGACTACCCCCACCCGTTGCCCCTTTTCTCACCAAATCCACGGATCAGGGAGGAAGCAGCCATCTGAAGCAGGAAACTCACTTCTGGGCTGGCATGGGGTGGCCAACTCTGCCTGGAACTTCTCCTGCACCCCACCCTCACCTTCTCAAGCCAGGCTTAATGCTTGCAAAGAGGGACACTGGAAGCTCCAGTTACATTTATTTACTTTTTGAGATGGGGTCTCACTCTGTTGCTCAGGCAACATCTCGGCTCACTGCAACCTCCACCTCTTGGGTTCAAGCAATTCTCCCCGCCTCAGCCTCCCGAGTAACTGGGATTACAGGTGCCCACCACCAAGCCCAGCTAATTTTTGTATTTTTAGTAGAGACGAGGTTTTGCCTTGTTGGCCAGGCTGGTCTCAAACTCCTGACCTCAGGTGATCCACCCACCTCGGTATCCCAAAGTGCTGGGATTACAGGCGTGAGCCACCGCGCCCGGCCTCCAGTTACATTTAGATAACTGAGTAGAGAGCCCTGCACCCTGCTTTCTGGCTGCAGCTCTGGGAGGGCAGTCAATCTTAGAGCATTTCCCTGTGCTGCTGCAGGCTGTGCCTCATGGGGTCCTGGGCAGTGCTTGGGCAGCCCCACTTTAAGCTTAAAAAAAAAAAAGTTGCTACTGCTGGCCACGTGAAAGGGCAGGCTGAGGCTGGGGGTCTTTTATTATTTGGTGACATGGCCAGGTGTTTAGACCCTAAAGGCTGGTACCTGCCATTTGGTTTTCACTGCCTTCTCTCCCACCCCCACACTTCACACACGCAGGTGCCTGTGGTACCTGGCAATTCAGGACTTAGCAGTTTATAGAGAGGGAGGAAGGACCAGTTCTTGCCCTCCTGAGAAACCTGTTCTACGGGGGAGGGATGGGCCAGGCACAGTTGCTCACGCTTGTAATCCCAGCACTTTGGGAGGCTGAGATGGGCAGATCACTTGAGGTCAGGAGTTTGAGACCAGGCTGGTCAACATAGTGAAACCCCGTCTCTACTAAAAATACAAAAATCAGCCAGACATGGTGGCACATGCATGTAATCCCAGCTACTTGGGAGGTTGAGGTGGGAGAATCGCTTGAACCCGGGAGGCAGAGCTTGCAGTGAGCTGAGATCATGCCACTGCACTGCAGCCTGGGTGACAGAGTGAGACTCCATCTAAAATAATAATAATAATAATAAAATAATGGCTGGGCATGGTGACTCACGCCTGTAATCCCAGCACTTTGGGAGGCCAAGGTGGGCAGATCACGAGGTCAGGAGAACGAGACCATCCTGGCTAACACGGTGAAACCCTGTCTCTACTAAAAATCCAAAAAAAAAAAAAAAAAGAAATTCGCCAGGCGTGGTGGTGGGCGCCTGTAATCCCAACTACTCAGGAGGCTGAGGCAGGAGGATGGCGTGAACTCGGGAGGCGGAGCTTGCAGTGAGCCGAGATGGCGCCACTGCAGCCTGGGCGACAGAGCAAGACTCAGTCTCAAAAAAAAAAAAAAGAATAATAATAATAATAATAATAAAAGAGAACGATGGGTCTGTATCCTTTGGCTCCCCTGGCGAGGAGATTCCTGGCTCTAGGTCTGACAGCCAACCAATACAGCACTGTTAATGTATTGAAATACTTTCATTCTAGTCGGCAAATAGCCATCCCTAAGCCCCCTGAATACTCCTTCATCGTCCTAGCCTGCTTTCCTTGGGACCCCAAGACTTCTTCTGAATCCAGCAAGCAAAAGAGCATCTCAGCGAGTCTCTGGGATCCTAATGCAGTTGCAATGTCCATTCTGATTGCTGGGGCTGGGTTGCTGTGCAGGTTGTTAAAATTTGTGAATATCACCTCTGGCCGGACCCATTGCTTCAGTGTTGAGGAAAGACCATTTTGGGGGCAATTAGGGGTTCTGGGTTTGAGTCCTATCACCAACAGGCGGTGTACCCCTGGATACATTGTCCTCTGTGGGTCTCAGTTTCTTTACCCATAGAATGAGGGTGCTGGGCCAGGTGAGCTCTGAAGGTTTTGACAGAATCCTGTGATTCCATCCTCATCCTCAAAACAGATGTGTACATCTATGTGTGTACATGAGTGTACATGTGTATATTCCCATGTTTCCTTGCTACTGAGCTTTGTTTCCAAGTGCAACAAAACCTGCTACCTCCTACACCTTCAGGCTGGCCCAGGGCAAATGCCTGATAGTCTCTGAGCCATGGGGCCTGGAGCCTGTGCTCCCATCCCTTCTGTGTCCCTTCCCCCTTCAACCCTGGACTGTTCACAACTGCATAGACTCAGACCCTCTGTCTACCTAGCCAGAGCCCTTTTCGAGCCAGCTCTTCCCGCTGAGCTGTGCAGAGCTGTGCAGAACTGCTTCTAACTCTGAACTGCTCCTCGCTCCTCCTTGTCTACCTTCCTCTTCCCAACCCCAGTCCCATGTTCAGCCCTGGCAGACCCCAGCTTGGGAGACTCCCAGTGAGCACAGGTACTAGATGTTCCCAAAGTCCAAGCGTAGATGAGGATGGGGCCGGAGTGGGCATGAGCAACATGGTGGAGCTGGCATCTGTCACAGCTAGCGGGGGAGAGGTCTGAGGGGAAGGAGGCAGCTCCTCCCCCAGCACTGGAGATTGGGTAGGATCTTCTAGGGTGCTGGCAGAGAGGAAACTCCTGGCTCCTCCCCTGTTGCCTGAGTGCAGGGCAAGCTCAGTCCTCCTGCCGTCACCTTCCCGTCAGGAGTCCCAATCCTGCGGGCTCAGAGGTGATGTGCTGTCTTCCAGGGACAGGTGGCATGATCGTATCCGTGCTCTAACGGGGTAGTAGCTCTGTGACTTGCACCCAGAAAGGGAACCCCCAAAGATGAATTTTCTTGAACATGAGAGCTCCCCCTCACTCAAAGGCCACACACATGTGGTCTGTGGATTAGCCACGTTACCTGGGATGCTATAAAAGGCAGATTCCTGTGCCCCTAGAATGAGAGGGGAAGGGCATATGTCTGCACTTTTAACATGCACCCTAAACTTTAGTGTGCATAAATTTGTGAATATCACCTCTAGGAGACCCACTGCCTCAGTGTTGAGGAAAGACCATTTTGGGGGAAATTAGGGGTTCTGGGTTTGAGTCCTATCACCAACAGGTGGTGTAAGCTTGGATACATTGTCCTCTATGGGTCTCAGTTTATGCACATAAGTTTTAGTGTGCATAGGAATTTCAGGGAAAGGAGGTTGTGTTAAAGTTAACACATCAACCTGTGTTCTAATGAGCTTTCCAATCTTCTTCCTAGGGACATCCAGATAGAAGTATCTTTCTTTGCAGCTATAATTTGGAATTCTTTAGAATTCTGTTAGAGCCTTCAGGATCTGTTACTTCCTGCTTCTCTCGGCTTGGAGTGGATCCCAGATGCTCGACAGTGCTGCCTTCAGGCTCTGGGCCCTTTCCCTTCATGGTGCCGGTCCTCCAGGGCCAGCTGACTGTGGCTCCCTGATCGAGATGGAGATTCACAATGTCGATGCATGATGTCGTCCGCTGCAATCCCAGAGCACTTGGTGGCTCATTGTCATAGCCTGGCTTCATTTCCGTGTTCTGTTGAAATTGCCTATCGGTTGTTCTTCCACAGATAACTGTGCGTGTCTTTAAGGAAGGTTTCCTAATCCTGGGTCTATGAAGGTCTGTAGATTGGCTGGAGAGGGCCAGCAAACCTTCTGAAATGGATACGGAACTGAGTGTGTGTATGTGTATGTGTATATGTGCGCGCGCGTGCGTGTGTGTGTGTTGCATTTTTCTGGGGTAAGTTCATAGCTTTCATCAGATTCTCAAAAGTGTCTGTGACCTAAAATATATTAAGAACCCCTTTAAGGGCAGGGACTTTATCTTAGCTATCTCTTTGTTTCCCATGGTACTACCAACCATGGTGCTTTGCATAAAACACATGTAAACATGATGTTCACTGAAGTTTCTTGTTTCTGTTGAAGGGTTATGGTCTCTACCCTCTGGAAACACTAGCATGGAAGGTGCCTTCTCAATGGAAAGACAAAAAGAGCATTTTCTCTTTAAAAAAAAATCCCTGTCATCCTGGAGAGTCCACACATCACGCCTGGGCTCAGTAGTGGCATGTCCTCTCTCCCCGGGATGGGTGCGGAGGTGGAGTGGGTGAACAAGAAAGACACCGTCCCCCATCCCTAGGCACGTCTGAAATTGAATTCACCCCCAGGAGGAAGGAGAAATTTGCCGACCTAATAGCTTTCATTCTGTGTGAGCTTTTCCTGCTGCATGGGAAGGGGGACCTCTCTTGTTCTTAAAGGAGACAATGAATGAAGGTTTGTGCTCTGCAGTGTTTGTAGGTTGGGTAGACCTGGAGGGAAGTCAAGGTTCTTTTAGATTCTTTCAACAAAGGAAGGCAATTGGAATGGGGCCCTACTGAGTCAGCGCACCTGTCATCTGTGTCTGCGGTGGCTGGACCAGCTGCTTAGGGAAAAACACGGGCCCAGCGCTCTTCTGAGGACACGTTTCCAGGTCCCTTCTAGCCTGAAAATACCCGAGTCTGAGAAACGAGCCTGGGATTGCCAATGGCAGTGAAAATGTGTTAGGCATGGGCAGAGTTTCTGCCGTGGAAGGGGTGGTATCCATTGGCTGAGCAGTTCCTATGAACCAGGGGTGCCCGCCCCCTCCTCATCCTTACGGAAGCCTGTGTTCTCAGTCACCCTGGAGGAGGCTGTGAGTTCCTCCTTTACAGGTGAGAAAGCTGCCCCGTGTTGCCCGGGGTCCTGAGGCCAGGGAGCGAGCTCCACACCGCTCTGCGCCGCTGCCACCCAGCCCAGAGGGCTCTGGGAGGCTGGCAGCAGAAGCCTTGGGCATTTGGGTTGTTGTCCCGTCACTTAACTGTTGGCCTCTACTGACATTTCAGGTCTCAGTTTTCCTGTCTGTGAAAATGGGAGGATACGTGGAAGGATGGCAACGACAGAGCAGCAGCCTCGGCAAACCTCTGGAAACCAGGAGGGCTGTGGACGTGCCAGGGGCCCAGGAGCCTGAGCTGGGAGTGGGAAGGAGAAGGCAGAGGCGGGGCTGGGGGTGAGGCCTGCCCAGGCGCAGTGTGGAAGTGCGGGCTTCATCCACCCTTCCTGTCTCCTGCAGCTGGTCCCTTCGGTCTCCTCCCCTGCCCTGCCTTGCCCTCTGGGCTTTCCTCTGGGCAGGCTGTTCATAAACCTCTGACGAGTGAGGAATGAAATTCTGACCTGAGCCCACCCTCTCCCGGCCTCCTGGGAACATGTGCATTTGAATGGAAGGGATTCGCAGCCTGGATCCTGGGAGGTGCAAAGGAAGGAGTCCCGCTGGTCCAGTCCTCAGCCTCAGGGAACCAGGGTGCGAGTGTTGAGTGTACCCTGCCGGGGGACTCTGGCTCCAGCCTGGCCAGACTCTGTCAGGGAGGGCAGATGGGGTGGCCTGGCTTCCGAAAGTCAGGCCAGTGTCTGGGCCGGGCCTCAGGCAGATCCCCTGGGCTGCATCTCCACTCTCCCTGCCTCCTACGCAGGGTGGGGTTCCCTTCCCACCCTCTTCTGTGGAGCCCATATCCTCTCCAGCCCTGGTCTGGGACCCGGGGCCGGCTCCCCTCCTGCCAGCTTGTGTCCCGGCACTGCCTGACCCTGGCCCAACTGTGAGGGACAGGGGAGCCACAGGAGCACCTCCACTGCCTCCACCTTCTTCTCTTGCCTGCATTATTGCTATGGCCTCTCAGTTGATTTTCCTGATTCTCCCTGGGATCCCTAAAGTTGGTTGTCAACACACCAGCCACAGTATTCTCTTAAAAAGAAAATAGAGATGGGGTCTTGCTATGTTGGCTAGGTTGGTCTTGGCCCAAGTCGTCTTCTCACTTTGGCCTCCCAAAGTGCTAGAATTACAGGCATGAACCACTGTGTCTAGCCCACAGTAGCCTTTAAAAAAAAAAAAAAAAAAAAGACAGAGTTTTGCTCTGTCACCCAGGCTAGAGTGCAGTGGCATGATCTCAGCTCACTGCAACCTCCACCTCCCGGGTTCAAACAATTCTCCTGCCTCAGCCTCCCAAGTAGCTGGGATTCAGCTGCCCGCCACCACACCCAGCTAATTTTTGTATTTTTGTAGAGACGGGTTTTCGAGGCTGGCCTCGAACTCCTGACCTCAAGTGACCCGCCCACCTTGGCCTCCCAAAGTGCTGGGATTACAGGTGTGAGCCACTGTGCCTGACCCACATTATCATTTCAAAAGGTCTGTGCCCTCACCCTGCAGAGCTGTCTCATTTAGACACCCACGTTCCCTGATGGCTCAAGACCCCACCTGACCTGGCCATGTTCCCTCTGAACTTGCTTGTACCATGCTTGCTCTTCTTCCCTTCATCTGCTCCGGCCACAAGGGACACACCAGAGGGCTCCTGCAGGGGGCCTTTGCTTAAGCTGTGCCCTCTACCTGGAAAGCGCTTCCCCCAGACATCACGTGGCTTCCCACGTGGCCTGCAAGCCTGCTAGCCTCCTGGTTCTATTTTTCCCCATAGTACTTCTAACATACTGTATGATTCACTTATTTCTTACCTTATTTGCCAGTCTTCTCTTGCTAAAATGCAAACTTCACACGAGAAACAGGTTTTGTCTTTTTTTATTCACTGATGTATCCCAAACACTCACACAGCACAGGACACATAGTGAGCCCTTAATAAGTATTTACTGAATGTCAGTGAAGTCATTTACACTTTAGTATAAATAAACATGCATTCTACCCCTTTACCCCAGATAATTTGCCTTCTGTTTTTTCCCTATTAATTTCTAGAAGGGATTATTTCTCACATCACAGTGCACTTGGGAAAGGCATTTTGGGGCTGTGGGTTTTACAGTCTTGAAATAACACTTAATAGACTGAAGACCCACTGGGGTGCAAGGACTCAAGGAGAGAGAAGCCCAAAGAACTGCTGCATGCTCCTCAAAATCAGAGGGGGTGGGTGGCAGCCTCCTGGGTTTGACAGAGAGGGAAGGAAGGGATAGCATCTCACCCGTGTTTATTATGTGACCACAGCTGGCTGCTCCAAGGACAGGGAAGACGAGAGAGGCATGGAGAAATAGACAAGCTACTCACAAGGTTGTAGTTGTATTCACAAGGTGTCTGGTTGCTGCCCGGATTTCCCTTCCTGCAGCTTCTATATATGGCAGGTGGGCCAGAGTTGCTGAGAAGCTAAGAAAACTCAAGCTGCAGGGACCCACACTGCAATGAGGCCCCTTCCGAGGCACTGGGGGGATTTGATGCTTATGGTCTTGTCAGCTTTAAGAAAATGTGTTATTTGTAGTGATTCTTCCCCCTTATTCTAAACATCCACTTTTTATCCCTAACATTGTATTTGTGAGTTTGTGTTTTTTTTTTTTTTTGAGACAAAGTCTCACTCTTGTGCCCCAGGCTGGAGTGCGATGGCGTGATCTCAGCTCACTGCAACCTCCACCTCCCGGGTTCAAGCGATTCTCCTGCCTCGGCCCCCCAACCCCCGACTAGCTGGGATTACAGGCGCCTGCCACTATGCCTGGCTAATTTTTGTATTTTTAGTAGAGACAGGGTTTCACCATGTTGGCCAGGCTGGTCTCAAACTCCTGACCTCAGATGATCCACCCGCCTCTGCCTCCCAAAGTGCTGGGATTACAGGCGTGAGCCACTGCACCTGGCCATATTTTTTTTTTTAAAGAGGGCCCGTAAATTTTATAAGCTCAGCTCCCACAGAACCTGGATGTCGCAGGGAGGTTGAAGGCTATGGCCCAGGTTCCCCCAGGTGCAATCTGTGTCACTGAAGCTGGCTGCATTGCTGCTTTTCTGAGGGCACCTAACGAGAATTTGATTTCCCTGAGTCAGTGTGGGGTCCTGTTTTCTTCTGTGCATCTCCACTGAGCCTTAGGGAGCCTTAGGAAAGGCTACAGAGATGGGGTACTTGTGAGGTTGGAGCACCCTCTGCTGGGAAAGCAGAGGTACAGCCGGGAGTGGGTGCACTGAACCAGGGTTATTAGATGCAGGTCAGAAAGCAGGAGGGGTTTGGACTTAGCTCATTGACAAGCCCCTCTTTTGGGGCATGGGCACATTGGAGCACACACACCCCATCTCTGAAATTCAAACCCGAGTATGCTGCTGTGTACATGTGCTCCATTTCCATCCCACCTGAAGGAACACCAACAGGAGTAACTGCAAGTCAGTTCTGACACTAATCCCCCTAGGGTTGGCAGCAGACTTTAGTTTTAGGGCTCAGTCCTCCACAAAACTGCCTCTGTTTCAGTACCAGCTGCAAGTTGGGTACCTAGACCACCTGCACTTCTGACCAGCCAGGTACAAATTTGAGCATCCCCACTGCTTCCCCAGTTTTGATAATTTGCTGGAATGACTCAAAGCTCACTGAAAGCACGATACTGTGCTTACAAAATCACAGCTTTATTATAAAGATACAGCTTAGGAACAGGCACAGGAAGTGTGACAGAGGGCAAGGTCTGAGAGGGAGCACAGTGCTTCCACGTTCGCTTCCCAAGGAATCAGGGATCGCCAGCCTCCGGCATCTCAATGTGTTCACCAACCAGGGAGTTCCACAGAGCCTCAGTGTGCAGAGTGTTTATTGGGGTTTCACTGCCTAGGCTTGATTGAGTGAACACTGACCACATGACTAAACTCAATCTCCAGCCCCTTCTCTCCTTCCTGGAAGTCTGTTGGCCGAAAGTCCCAACCTCTAATCCTGTGGTCTTTCTGGTGACCAGCCCCTGCCTAAAGTGATCTAGGGGTCCACCCTGAGCCACCTCTTTAGCATAACAAAGATTTCCATCTCTCAGGAAATTCCAAGGGTTTTTGAAGTTCTGTGCCAAGAACTGGGAAGAAGACCAATTATATTCTTTATCATCAAATAACACATCCACACAAGCACAAGAGTCATGTCTCAGGCAGCCTGGACCCCACAGCATTAGCCAGCCACTCTGTTTGATTCACAGACTCCCTGGGGTGGTGGCAAAGCAAGCCAAAGCCCTCTGAGGGTTCCCTGGATGACCTTCCATAAAAGCAGCCCCCGGGCCCGGGGCAGCCTCGCCCCAGCTGCCCTTGGGTTCCCTCCCCTCCACGACACCTGCTTCCTGAAGAACAGTTCAAGGCCATTGGGCAGGAGCTCATGTTTAGGGCACAGGCTGGCCTTGCCAATCATTGTGCTATTTTGTTTAAAACAA
Source organism: Papio anubis (assembly GCF_008728515.1). Lineage (NCBI taxonomy): Eukaryota > Metazoa > Chordata > Mammalia > Primates > Cercopithecidae > Papio > Papio anubis. The sequence continues at coordinate 29,800,720 of NC_044982.1, forward strand.
AACAAAACAAATCCCAAGCCCCCACTTGGCAAGGCAGGCCTGGTCCCGAGGACACCACAGCTGCCACTACAGTCAGACAGCAGAGGGTACAGTTTGTATCGTGAACCTGCAGGCCCGGGACCATGAGTGACACCCTGCACCATTACCACCACTGCCCTGGGAACTCCACTGAGCTTCAGCGCTGCAGCTACCCCAGGGAATTCTCTGTGGCCCCTGGTTCTTCGGTGCCTGCTCCTGTGTTTAGAGTGGCTATCTGGGTAGGCATGATCCTATGTTCCAGCTGGGAGGGCAGCCAAAAAAAAAAAAAAAATGCCGGATGTCTCTGTGTCTCCTGTTCTTTCAGGCCTATGATCCTGCGCTGCCCACACCACAACCCCCAGTGCTGCTGGCCCTGGTCTTCCCACCCCACCCTCCAAGACCCTGGACAAATTCTTCTGTTTTTATGGCCTGAGATTGGAACACCCCCCATGGTATTTCCAACACCCATTAGTTGGGAGTTTCAAAGATAGCTGCTCAGGTTGGCCCCTCTTGTGCTCTGCTGTTCCTACAACTCCCCATACCTCTCCCTCTTAGGAATGGAACACCACTGTAACATATGTTAGGCACATCCTTATATTAGGTACTTATTGTATGCCAGGCCTTGGGCTTCATGTTTCATGTGTGTGATTTCATGAAATCTTCACAGCCACGTTCTCCGATGGCCTTCAAGGCCCCACCTGACCTGGCCACATTCCCTTTGAACTCACTCCCACACGCTTTCCTTCTCTCCATCTGCTCCAGCCACAGAGAGGACACACCCTATAGACGAGGTGGTACCACTATCATTTCTGTTTACAGATGAGCAAACTGAGATTCAGAGAGGATAAATGAATTGCTTAGAGTCACAGAGATGGTAATTGGTGAAGCCAAACAGAATTCAAACCCAGGAGTGTCAAATGCCAGAATTCATAGGCTTAATTTTTAACCCCTTCCCAGTTCTAGCACACAGATATCCACACTCCTCTTCTCCCACCCGGCCGCCCCCAGCACAATTTCTGAGCCATGGGGCTGGTGAGGAGACTGCATCAACCTGCCCTTGAGAATTTGGCCACAACAGAGCACCATCTCAGCCTTTGCCCCCCTCCATTAGCCAGTCCAGCCTGGCAGAGGGGCGGGGAGGCATCGTGGCTAAGCCCTCAGGGAGCCACAGCTGTATTGCCAGGGCCTGGATCTTAGTGTTGCTACTTACTGGCTGGGGGACCTTGGGCAAGATGCTTAACTTCTCCACGTCCCCCGTTTCCCCGGCTGCAAAACGGGGATTCTACAGTGCTCACCATGCAGAATCATTGTGAGGATGCGAGGAGTGAGTGCGTGAAGCCGCATTGAGTTGGGTATGGAAGAACAGCAAGCCCAGGGGGCCATCTCCCTGGACTGCAGCCTGACCGCCTTCGGAGGTTGGGCCAGCGCCTCTGAGCCATCTTTGACCTTGATGCACCTCCTGCTCCTGCAAGGCCCCTCTACCTCCGCCTCGTCCTCCATGGGAGCGCTGCAGCCGCTACTGGGGTCCGCTGCTGCGGTCCCCCTGCCTGCCAGCCTCCTGACCTGCCAAGCTGACAAAGCGCTTGTGCAGTCCTGCCCTCAAGGAGCAGGACTCCTCTCTGCGCTCTGCCCAGCTCCAGGGGGGGCTGACTGGAGGAGGGAAATGAATATTCATGGAGCTCTTCCCAGGTGCCTGATTTTCTTCCTCACAACAAGGGTGCAAGGTGGTCACAATAAGGACACAGAGCCTTGGAGAGGTCTGCCCAGGGTTTGGGCTGCTGGGCCTTTCGAGGCTCAGATTCTAAGTCGGCGTTCCTCAGGGGCAGAACTTAGGGAGATCAGAGAAACTTACAAAGACCCCAATTTAGGAGAAGGCAAAGCCCAAGTCTCCCGATGACTTTTGGAGCTGACCTGACACCTAGCGGCCACAAGTGGGAATTACTCCACCTTTGGAGGCTCCCAGGGCCGCTGAGGCAGCTGGGCTTGGCCACCCATCCCTTGCTTACTTGAGCGTCAAGGGGTGGCCTGGAGGGTTGAGGTGGGGGGGTGGGGGAGATTTTAACTTCCCTGTAATCTCCATCATTTCGCCAAAGCCACCCAAACAAAAATAAGATTTGATAAGAACATCTTTTCCATTTTATGCAAAAGATGAGAACAAAATTATCTTGAAAAAATTTGTTTTCATTGATCCATAACCATTACAAATGTATAACTTGTCCATTACACATTTTGATACTTCATAGCCTCTCCTTCTTGCCCACACATAACCCTCAGGGTTCCACCTGGGCACCAACATTGATTGGACACTCAGTTACAGGCAGGGAACCTGGAGAATTTTACCGATTGTAACAGATTTAAAAGACATGATCCCATCTGGGCATGGTAGCTCATGCCTGTAATCTCAGCACTTTGGGAGGCCAAGGCAGGCAGATCACTTGAGGCCAGGAGTTCAAGACCAACCTGGCCAACACAGGGAAACCCTGTCTCCACTAAAAATACAAAAAAAAAAAAAAAAAAAAAGCTGCTCACGGTCGTGCAAACCTGTAATCCCAGTTACTCGGGAGGATGAGGCATGAGAATCGCTTGAATCTGGAAGGCAGAGGTTGCAGTTAGCTGTGTTCACGCCACTGCATTCCAGCCTGGGTGACAAAGCGAGACTCTTTCTCAAAAAAAAAAAAAAAAAAAAAAGACTTGATCCCAGACGTCAAGGACTTCACTTTATTTGGGGAGATAGAGCAGATGTCTACAGAGCACCCGATGTTATGGTAGATGTTTCAGTCCATAGACTCCTTATTGCGTTTCTTTTTCTTTTCTTTCTTTTTTTTTTTGAGATAGGAGTTTTGCTCTTGTCACCCAGGCTGGAGTGTAATGGCATGATCTCAGCTCACTGCAACCTCTGCCTCCCAGGTTCAAGCGATTCTCCTGCCTCAGCCTCTTGAGTAGATGAGATTACAGGCGCCCGCCACCATGCCCAGCTAATTTTTGTATTTTTAGTAGCGATGGGGTTTCACCATGTTGGCCAGGCTGGTCTCGAACTCCTGACCTCAGGTGATCAGCCTGCCTTGGCCTCCCAAAGTGCTGGATTACAGGTGTGAGTCACTGAACCCGGCCTTTACATTTCTTTATATTCCCTTCATTGTCCTCATTTGGACTCTGAGCTCCTAATCCACCCAGTTGATGGCAATTCCATTTCAGGAACATGGTCAAGGTGGTGCCACTGAGCCTCCATGGTGCTCACTTGTCAGGAGAGGCCCTCTACCTATTGGTCACCAGTCCACACTGATTATTGCTGGGGGTCTTTGGTCCCAGCTCAGGGGGTCCCTGCAGAGCTGCTGCTCTGCTGCCCTCATGCTATGTTTGGGGCAGGGGAGCTCCGCCAGGTTGGGAGCCCAGACCAAGAGTCAGCCTCCAGGGCATAGCTCAGCTACTTGTTCTGAGGTCCTGCCAGACTTGAAGGCCTCCCTCTCCTCCCAGCAGTGCTGGGGAAGCTCCTCTGAGGGCTGCTGTGGCCCACCCTTCTCACTCTTCTCCTCAGTTCTGTTCTCCCCAGTGAGCTTAGGCTGGCAAAAATGTGCACTAGGGAGGGATGAGTCTTGCTAGAAACTTCTATCCTGGCCCTAAACCTCACAACGGCTAAGACTTTAATAAGGAAGAGAAAGGGCAGAAATACAGCACATGAGTGGGACATAAATTATTTCCAATAATGATTCTGCTGCATGTGCGGAGGGGTCTTGGTGTTCACCTCCACCCTTGGTGAAGCCAAGTGAAACACAAAGGATAGTGACTTGGTTTCTAGACCCTTCGCTGGTGCGCCAAAGTGTGGGTTACCAAATATCAGCCTTCCTCACCCCCTACACTTTCCCTACATTTCACCACTTACCCCAAACAATCACCAGGTGAATGTGCTTGTTCATTTCACAGGTGTTTATTGAGTATCTACTATGTGCCAAGCACTACATGGGGCTGCAGAGGGGCACAGGAAAGTTCCTGCCTTGCTAATCTACAATGGTGTCTGGTAAGATCAATCAAAACTCCCAGAGGTGCCTGTTCTACCCACTTAATCAGTGAATGCTGTTCTTGGCTATTCCTTTTCTTCCTTCACTAAGCTCTTCCTGTCTCCCCAGTTTCTCAAGGAATTTAAAGGCGAAATGCAGAATGATAGACTCCTAGAACAGACTGGGAAGGCTTTATTTCAGCTGCTCCATTTTCAAGGGGAGCCACTGGGACTCCAAGGTCATGTGGCCAGGATGGGATGCCCGCTCTCTTGGTCTCCTGTCCTGGCTCCCTCCTTGTGACCTCACAGCATTTGTTTGCTTCTTAAAGGCCCCTGCCCTCATTCCCTCAGCATCTGTTCCCCCTGCCACTGCCTCCCACCATGGAGGTCTCCCCTGGACTCCATTTTTAATCACTATGATGATTACCCTTGTGCTCTGACCTGTTCTCTGAGGCTCTTTCCCTGCTGCCTAGCAACCCCATCACGTTCCAAATTTGTCTGTGCAGCTCTTAACGAGGCTGCACTGACATGTCCCCTGGTGGTCACTAAAAGCAGAAGGTGGCCCCCGTGGTGACGGGCACACCACCAGCAGCCCAGGACGCCCAGAACCAAGCCAGACTTTATTTGCTTGTGCCCAGCCCTGGCCACAGCATCTGTCCATCGAGATTTCTGCCACCTCTTGCTCTCCTTCCTGCCACCATCCGACTTGCCAGGACTCCTCTCGCCGAGACTTCTTTCCAGACCAGACTTATTGCTATGGCTTCATTGTGTTCAAGAAACTGGTACGAAAGGTAAGGGAAAGATGCTGAGCGCCCATACAGCCTCATGGCTGATGGGCAAGAATGTTAAGATAGGCTCAAATCCAAAGGAGACCATTTGTAAACCCATCTCTGTCCTTAGAGGTCATGCTATTAACCATTATATCTCCCCCACTACACACACTTATGATAAGTACACGGGAAAGGCATGCAAATGTGCACTTAAGACCATTTGCAAGAGCCCTTTGGGGAGGCAGAGTGAACTATGGAGGGAGATAAAAATGGACCTTCATTTTTTTCCCTTGCTACACTTCTGTGGGTTTAGTTTTTGTTTTTTTTTTTTTTTTGAGATAGAGTCTCACTCTGTCACCCAGGCTGTAGTGCAATGGCGTGACAGCTTACTGCAACCTCCGCCTTCCAGGTTCAAGCAATTCTCCTGCCTCAGCCTCCCAAGTAGCTGGGATTACAGGTGTTCGCCACCACACCTGGCTAATTTTCGTATGTTTAGTAGAGGTGGGGTTTCACCATCTTGGCCAGGCTGGTCTTGAACTCCTGACCTCAGGTGATCAGCCTGCCTTGGCCTCCCAAAGTGCTAGGATTATAGGCGTGAGCCACCGCGCCCAGCCGGGTTTAGAATTTTTACAATGAGACATTATTTGTAATGTAAAACAACAATGAAAAGGATCATGCAACAATGAAAATTAAAACTCTGCTCCTCAATCACAGCTGATAAAGTGGCAGTGTGTGATCTGAAGGGCAATTTGAAGCGACCCCCAAGGGCTCCCTGCTCGGGTGCGGAGACTCAGGGACCCAGACCCCAGTTCTGTCTCTCGAAGGCCATGTGACCTTGCCTGCAAACCTGGAGACTTTGCTGGACGTGGAACCTGGTCTGGAGCCTCTGAAATGGGCATTTGCCATCAGCTTCCCCAGGAACAAGAGGTGCCACTTTAGGTAGGGGGCAGGTGAGGAGGCACAGGGCAGGCTGCTGAGCAGCACAGGAGTGGGAGGCCCGGTGGTAGCAGGGCGGGCCTGAGCCACCTTTGGGGCCCTCTTGCTGGATGCCAGTGTCACTACCGAGTGACGTCCCCTGTGCTGGTCGCTGTGTGCATTTCCCCCACTCACTCCTCACAGACCCCTCCCAGGTGCCGCGGTTATCTCCCTGTTTTAAAGGGAGAGGCGATCCGCGCACAGCTGCAGCTTTGTTCTGCAGAGCAGGGCTTGCAGCTGGGTCAGTCTGCCTTTCTTGTCTGCGTTGTGGTTTCTCCGCACGACGACTCTGAGTGGACCAAAGGAAAGAGGTACTGGGAGAAGGCTCGTGGGGCAGGGCTGGATGGGAGGCCTTGTCCCACAGAAGCTCTTAAGAACACAGTCCAGCCACAGGGCCACCGAGACAGATGGGAGCCCAGCTGCAGACCCAGGCTTGCCAGGGGTAACTGTGTCCTGCGCCTGGGCTGGGAGGTCTAGTGCAGTGAGAGACAGAACAGGTGTGGACCCCTCAGGCCTGGAGTCTCGGCCAGAGTTATCCTTCCCAGCTGCGAGAACTTGGCTGCTTTTCTTTTCTTTTCTTTCTTTCTTTTTTTTTTTTTTTTTTGAGACGGGCTCACTTTGTGGTCCAGACTGAAGTACAGTGATGCAGTCTCAGCTCGCTGTACCCTCTGCCTCCTGAGCTCAAGTAATCCCCCCACTTCAGCCTCCCAAGTAGCTGGGACTTCAGGCATGCACTGCCACGTTCAGCTAATGTGTTTTTTTTGGTTTTTAGTGGAGATGGGGGTCTCGCTATCTCGACCTCCTGGGCTCAAGCGATCCTCCTGTTTCAGCCTCCCAAAGTGCTGGGATTATAGGCATGGGCTACTGCACCCGGTGAACTTGGCTTCTTTGCTGCACGTCTCTAGAGCTCTGTTTCATCACTTGCTAAGTGGGTTGATGGCAGCATTGCCATGGGGCACTGTGAGGCTGACAGCGTGCCTGTTGGGCAAGTGGAGAGGACAGGCATGTGGTAGGGACTCATTGTGGGTTGCTTACAGGCATCACCAGCATCATGGACCTGTCCTCTCTCTTCAAGGACTTCGGCCTAAGATACAACATCCCTCACTCGCCAAGCCACGGCAGAGTGCAGGGACCTATAGTCCCTAACACACCGTTAGCATTTGGTGCTTGTGTGCCTCCGCCCTCTGTCTAGGGCTCTGTCTCCCCCGAAACATTGCCGCCTCCCGCCTGAGCAACACTTCCTCTTTGGGCTGCAGGGGTGCCTGGTACACACCCCTATGGCTTCTCTCACCTCACCAGGCCCTAAAAATCTGCTCCCTTGCCTGTCCTCTTCCTGGGCTGTGAGTGTGAGCTCCGGCTCCTCCCGCTGGCGTCCCCAGCATCTGGCCCAGCAGCCAGCAGCGACTGATTGGGCTCAAGTTTCGCTAAACAAGTGAATTGGGGATGAGAAGGAGGGTAGACAGTGGGGCCCGGCCTTGGCATGCAGGGAACAGGCAGGTGGGTGAAGCCCCAAGTAACAAAGTATAGACAGGGCAGCCGGGGGAGCTCGCATCAGCCCAGCCAGGGCCCCTTGCAGAGAACGGGGAGCGGCGTGGAGCCTGGGCTGACCTGAAGTTCACCATGCCTGTCTTCTCATCGAGCTTCCTTATCACCTCCCTGACCTGGTACTGGTTCAGAGGGACCTTGGTTTGCTGAGGAGGTGGATGGAACATGTGCAGTTAATAGAACTCTGTTCACCCCTCCCTACGCACGCCCCCCCTTCCCCACTACTACACACACACACCTTCCACACACACCCCCCCCACACACACAATGCCTCACTCCTCCTGGGACCGTGGAGGGCAACTGATTGAGAGCTCAGGGGAAACTGATTCCACAGCATGGAGGGGCTGGAGAAAGCTCCCTGCCCATGGGTCATTGTCCAGACTCCAAAGGGCCTCCCCTTTCTGGGGGCAATAAGGGAGGAGATCAGAGTCAGGTGGAGCGAGTGGCTGGGGAAGGGGACAGGACTCTCTTTTGCATCCTGTGAAGTTCATTCTTACTTCCTGCCGCTGAGTCCCGACCAGGCTCTTCGCCCCTGGCTGGGGTACTGGGCACTGGACACTGACTGCCTTATCCGTCCCTGCCTGGGCCCCGGGAACTTCTCCTCTGGAGTCCTATTCCTGCAGGGCCCAGGTCTCTCCTGGGATACTCTGATGATAGACCCCTTCAAGTATGCATTACAGGGGGCTTTCAGCACCTTTGTTACATGGGGAGTGAGAGGAATGTGGGATTTCAGAAAAATGATATGGCCCAAGGTGGAAATGTTGGGACTTTGGGATGTGGTCTCCTCTCTCACTCCCTTTGTAATCTGCCCAGTAGTGAAATGCAATGGGGAGAAAAACCTCAAGATAGAAGATGTGTCTCTGGGTGGCATCTCGGGTCCCTGGTGGCATCAAGCCATAGCATAGGAATGACTTCAGCAGGGGTTGAGGGAGGTCTTAGGTTCCCCTCTGGGTCTAGATAAATGAGGGGAGTGTCCCATAGCCCATCCCAGGAAGCTCTAGGAAGTGCTTACAAGCTCTTTTGCTCCTTCTCCTCCTCTCCCCTCTCTCTGACACACAAACATACACACACAAACTCACTCACACTCACACACTCAGCCTGTGGCCACTAGGACCCAGCACACCTCTATCATCACTTTCTGGAACTCGTCCACAGACATCTTCATTGTCCCGGTGGGGTTCAAGCTCTTGAAGAAGTCCATGACTGTGATTTTGTGCTGGTCTGCATAGTTCTGAGAGAAGCAGAAGAGACCAGGAGCAAACACTTGGCCTTCTAACAGTGATCGCAGGCCCCCCTCACCTCCCACAGAAGGGTGGCCCATGCTTCCAGGCCTACCACGGCTGAGAAGGGCAGAAGGCCAAGGTGAGGAGCCTGAGTCTCCCAGGTGTTGGCCGTTCCCTAAGACCAAGAGCCGAGTGCAGACCTACCAGGCCTGGCAAGGGTGCATGCTGGGATGGTTCCTGTGTGCTCGCCAGCCTTCCAGGAACCCCTTGGCATGGCACAGACGCTCCCTTTGTTCCAAAGGTGGAAGGACTGAAGTCAAGGCTGTTCAGGCGTCACAGTGCCAACGGGATGGGGCATGACCATTATCTACATATGTGATCTGTTAACACTGGTATGGACGGTGTGCTGTGGATGGTGGGCGGATGTTCAGAGATCAAAAGGTTAAACCACAACTGTATAATGTGATGGTTTGGCTCTGTGAATTCCTAGGATTCTCACAGTTTCACGTCAATGCTCACATGGAAACATAATTTGTTAGAGTATTTTTAAAAGGATATTTCATTTTTTTCATTTAAAAAATATAGTCATCCCTTGACATCTGCAAGGGATAGGTTCCAGGACCACCTCAGATACCAAAATCCACCAATATGAAAAGGCAGTCCTCCATCTCCGTGGGTTTCTCATTCCTCAGATGCTGTACTTTGGATCCATATTTGCATATGCAGAACCCACGGGTACGAAGGACTGACTGTATTTATTGAAAAAAAATCCAAATATGTAAAAGTCGATGAAATGGCACAGTTTAAACCCGTGTTGTTCAAGGGTCAAGTGTATTATTACTCACATTGCAAGGCAATTTTAGATTAGCAGAAGAAAATTTTAAATATCACCCACAAATCTAATACCACCACACGCAGGTAATATCCTGGTGTGGACCCTTTTATCTTTTTAGCTATCTATCTGACATCAATCTGTCTAACTTCTATCTATCTGTATATCATTATCATATCTATCTATCTATCTATCTATCGATCTATCTATCTAATCTCTCATCTTTCTACTAAACCTACTGTTTTACAGAACCCGCTGTTCACATGTGAACACTTTTCAATGACATATTCTTTTTCTTTTTTTTTTTTTTTTTTTGAAACAGAGTCTCACTCTGTCACACAGGCTGGAGTGCAGTGGCACAATCTTGGCTCACTGCAACCTCCGCCTCCCAGCCTCCCAGATTCAAGCAATTCTCCTGCCTCAACCTCCCGAGTAGCTGGGATTACAGGCATGCGCCACCATGCACAGCCTATTTTTATATTTTTAGTAGAGATGGGGTTTCACCATGTTGGTCAGGCTGGTCTTGAACTTCTGACCTCAAGTGATCCTCCCACCCCGGCCTCCCAAAGTGCTGGGATTACAGGCATGAGCTACCGCACCCAGTCTTACAATATTACAATATTCTTTTAGATCCTTTTTAAGCATTTTTTTTCTCTTCCCCACTGTGACCCCTGCTTCCCCCCGGCCACTCCCCCCTTCCCCTCACTCTCAGAAACTCGGACAGGGTCCTGCTGTATGGATAGCTATTTCTGGCAACATCCGGCTCACGAAGCATTTCCTCAGGGCTCAGCCCTGGGGCCCTTGCTCTTTGTTCCCCACACTTCCCCTTCCCAAGTGCATGGCCTCCCACCCTTCCGGAGTGCCTCCCGAAGCTACATTTCCAGTTTTCCATCCTCCACGGCTGCGGACACCCCACCGGCACTTCAGTCAACACATCCGAAGTGCCCCTCATCCCCTGAATCTGCGCACTGCTGCTGAGCGCTGTGGCAGAGGCCGTGGGTGAGCCCGCGGCACCCACTGCTGTTTCTTCACAGCAGGCTTCTCATCCATGCAGAGGCTGGAAAGCTGAAAGCGACATTGCCCAAGCCCCCTTGCAGCTGGGGGTCAGAATGGATGGCCTGTGCCAAGCACCTGCCTGAGATGTAAGTGTGAGGCTTGTGTCTGATTTGAGAGAGGCAGGTGGTGGGCAGCGGCTGTGGTTGCTTCCTGACTGGGCAGGGCATTCTGCGGTCGTGCAGCTTCTTGATTATAGCAGAAGGAGCAACCCTCTTGGCAACCCAGTTGGGGTGCTTTGAGAGCCATTTCTGGAATCTAACAAGGGTCTGTTTGTTCAGCCCTCCCGACATTTCTATGGTCTCTCTCCTGTAATAAACCCCTGTGTGCTTAACCTAGTTGGAGTAAATTCTGTGGCCAGCAACTAAGAACCTTGCCCAGCTACTTTGGTAGGTGCTACTACTAAGACCCCACACAGCCCTGCCCTGGAGGAGTTCACAGGATTGCAATGAAAGGGTGAAGCCGAGGGCTTCAGGAACACAAAGGGCGTTCGCCCTTGACCAGGGAATCCAAGAAGCGTTTCCCTAGGAAGTGACATTGTGCAGACACCTGAGAATGGGTAGGAATCAGCGAGACACAGAGGGCAAGAAGAAAAGTGTTCCAGGTGGAAGGACCTGCCCTGCCCGTACACAGGCCTGCAGTGAAGGGAGGGCTGATGCAGAGAGGATCCGGAAGCACTCCAGTGGGGCTGGAACGTGGAGAGACAGGAAGGGCCAGGTGGCAGGCACTTCCCCCATCTGCACTTCCCTGCCTCTGGCAATCTTTCCTTCAGTCCCTTGGGCTTGAAATCTTGGGTTACCTTTGGGTTTCTCTTATCATCACAGGCCTTCCTATCCCAACACACACACACACACACACACACACACACACTCACATGCACGCAATACATAACCCCACATACCCAACCATTCGCCAAGTCCTGGAGATGTTTCCATAATGATAGCTCTTACATCTGCCCTTCAATTCCATTGTTATTCTCAGCCAAGCCATCATTCCACATCTAGAATGCTACAATAGTGTGCTCATATGGTTTCCTACTTTTTTTTTTTTTTTAACCCTCTTCAATTCACTCCCCATTGCCAGAACCCCTCAGTCCTGCTGGATTTGCATCACATCCACTGCCCAACAGCTCTCACCGGCTCCCTGTTCCCGATGGAATCAAAGCCAAACTCGGAGCCTAAAATCTGAGGGCTGCCACTTGCAGCCCAGCCTCCCTTGCCAACTTTGCCTCTTGGGCTCCTCTATGAACCTGTAGTCATGTGTTAGTGTCCCCTGAACATGCTGCGTGCGGTTCCACCTCGGCACCTTTGCTGGCGGGAGCCTCTGGCCGGAACACCCTCCCACCCTCTGTGGCTCACCTCAGTCTTTGACATTCTTCAGGGCCCTTACCCGATCCCATCTCTTCCAGGAAATCATCCTTTTCTGGTTGCCCAATCCTACATTGATCTCTTATTTGGATTTCGACTACATTTTCTGCTTCTGTCACTTTTATGTTGTTTATCATATGACATCTTTTTTTTTTTTTTTTTTTTTGAGACAGAGTCTCGCTCTGCCTCCCAGGCTGGAGTGCAGTGGCATAATCTCAGCTCACTGCAGCCTCCACCTCCCAGGTTCAAGCGATTCTTGTGCCTCAGCTTCCCAAGTAGCTGGGATTATAGGCACCTGCCACCACGCCTGGCTAATTTTTGTATTTTTAGTAGAGATGGGGTTTCGCCATGTTGGCCAGGCTGGTCTCAAACTCCTGACCTCAAGTGATCCACGTGCTTCTGCCTCCCAAAGTGCTGGGATGACAGGCAGGAGCCACCATGCCTGGCCATATGAAACTTTCTATGATCTGTGGGTCATCACTGTATCCATCCCATCTTTCCAACCAGATTGTCAGTCCCCTGAGGGGAAGGGCTATGTTTGACTCTGCATGTCTTGTTTGGTCTCCAAGATTCTTTTTGTGTGCATCTTTAAAACAGGAGGCGGGGCCTCCACTTTGCATCAGACAGCTCCATTCCTGTTCACTGGACCACCCTGCTCCCCTTGCAAAACAGGTTTGCCCTTGGTTCCATCTGAAGTCATCTTACTTGTACAAATACTTGACACCACTTTGCCTTCTAGAATTTTTCACATAGCAATTTTCATGTGGGAGCTCTTTTATTTAGTTCTGGAAACTGAGGCACAGAGCAGACCCATCAGGGGCAGGAAGCAGCCCAGGGACACACCCTGCAGAATGTGCATTGGCAGAGCGCCATGCCCATGCCTGCTCCCCAGATAGTAACCGCTCTGCGGCCAGCAGCAGGCTCCTCGCCCCCACCGCAGGGTAAGAGGCCTGCCGTGGAAACACCAGAGCAGAGTCTGGGCACTGGTCTGCGAGACGATGGGACTGGAGGAGCAATAACATCCCTTTAGGTGCTAATATTCTCTGATTTTGTATTTCCACTGTTACATCTGCCTCCTGTGATTGCCAGAGCTAATCTAAGAAAAGATGAGTCGGGGGCAAGTTACCATTAGAAACAAAGGACTGAAGCGTCTCTCTTTGGCTGAAGCTGCCAGATAGCCATCCTGACCACAGGGATGACTTGACCTCCTTACCAGCAGTTGGAAAGAAACTGTGTCTATAATAAACAGGTGCTTGTTCTATACCAGGCAACCTTCTAAGCACTTCATGCATTTTACATAATTTGATTTTCCAAGCAATCCTACTGGGTGGCTACTGTTGTGTCCATTCTGCAGGTGAAGAGACTGTGACCCAGAGAGCTTTAGTAACTTGCCCTTGGTCATACGCTAGCAGGTGGAGGAGCCCGGGTGGGAGAATCCATCCTGTCCACCCATCCCCTTCAGCTAGATCTCAGCTCTTCCTTTCCTCTGGGGATCAGGAAGCACTGCTGAGGGATCCAGTAGCCACAGAGAATATTCATTCCATATCTGCAGTCCAAGGGACTGAGATATTCCTTATCAGAGAGGGCTGTACAGACACTGTGGGGGAGGGAAAGTCTGGAAACTGATGTGGAGCCATTAGCCAGCTTTCCCCAGGGCTCCCTGGAGGCCCTGAGAGGAAGGCAGGAGCTCACCTGGATCAGTTTCATGGGGTTTGTCAACAAAAAGATGGTTTTCTTGGCAGAGAGGCCTTGTACTGCCTTGAACACCACATCCAGCTGCGGGTGAACAGCATACACTCCGTCCAACGTTTTCATGAACTGCTCGGACACCAGCACGTTCTGTGGCAGGGAGAGAAGGGACCCATGATGATGAGGGCACTGCCATCATGACTGCCCAACCAGTGCACCCCACCCCTTCCACCCGAGCCAAAGTCAGGAAGTTTTGTCTCTTCTAGTTTTTTCTCAGTGCTGCTCCCGGACTGGGATAGTACGGGTATTTTAGAGCTTGTAAATTGACTTGTAAGTTTCCTGTGTAATTTTGATGGGATGTTTTTGTTGAGTGCTGGTGGCTTGTCACCTGCTGCCAGCTCAGCTCTGCTCTCAGATGGCTTCTGCATCTGACAGATGAGATACGGCTATGGAGTGGCAAGACGGTTCTTAAAGCCCTGAAATGTCCATGTCTGCGTGAGTGTTGTTCGTCAGAGAAAGTGCCCTGGAAGAGGATCCCTGATTCCAATAAGTGACCAGGGACGAACTAGAAACCTCCCCTTCTGGAACTGCCCTCAGAGCTGGTTTGTAGGACACGGGAGAAAATGCGTCCTGTGAAATAGTGTTTGATCAAACCTGGGCTCCACCAGTTTGGTCAACCTGCTTCATTCCTCAGATGTGGCTTGGAGTACATTTCGCCCTTCCAAAGAATTAAGCCCCTGCTTAAGGGCAGTAGGCTTTGTAGAGATTCTAGAGAAAGTTCTAGGAGCATCTACAAAAGAGGAATTTCCATACTGTTCAAAGTTATGGCGGCATTGTTGACAAAGGGGAAGGAGAAGGCTAATTCAGGCTGGGCATGATGTCTCAAGTCTATAATCCCAGCACTTTGGGAGGCTGAGGTGGGTGGATCACTTGAGTCAGAAATTCAAGAGCAGCCTGGCCAACATGGTGAAACGCCGTCTCTACTAAAAATACAACAAAATTAGCCAGGTGTGGTGGTGGGTGCCTATAATCCCAGCTACTCAGGAGGCTGAGGCAGGAGAATCGCTTGAACACAGGAGGCAGAGGTAGCAGTGGGCTGAGATTGTGCCACTGCACTCCAACCTGGATGACAGAGTGAGACTCTATCTCAAAAAAAAAAAAAAAAAAAAAAAAAAGAAGGCTATTTCAGACCTATTTGTTCTGGTAGGTTTGTTAAGTGCCAATGTGGTCACAGCATACAGGTTTATGGGCCATCTAGGGCCTAAACAGCACCATTTCTTTTTTTCTTTTTTTTGAGACAGAGTTTCACTCTTGTTGCCAGGCTAGAGTGCAATGGCGCGATCTTGGCTTATCACAACCTCCGCCTCCCAGGTTCAAGTGATTCTCCTGCTTCAGCCTCCCGAGTAGCTGTGATTACAGGTATATGCGCCACCACGCCCGGCTAATTTTGTATTTTTAGTAGAGATGGGGTTTCTTCATGTTGGTCAGGCTGGTCTCGAACTCCTGACCTCAGGTGATCCACCCACCTCGGCCTCCCAAAGTGCTGGGATTACAGGCGTGAGCCACCACACCTGGCCTAACAGCACCATTTCTAATGTTCTCTCAAACACACTAAGGCAGTGCCTGGGTTCACACCTTCCAACCTGTACTGCCTGGGAGAGGAAAATACAGATCCCAACAAAATCTGAATCTGCAGTGGAGACTTGGGGGCGAAGGCAGCATCCTGGCCTGCAGATTCAGAACCAGAGCATGAGGATGGGGAAAGGGAGGAAGACCCAGGAAGCACAAGAATGGCCTGGGGCAGGGAGGACGGGTGAGAGAACAAAGGGAAAGAAAAGCGACTATGTTTGACAATGTCTCAAAATCTGTGGCAAGTAAAAACCCACATTGTATTAATTATTCAGTTCTAAGGAGCTTGGGTTTAAATATTCAAAATGCCATCACTGGAGGCTGAGTGCAGTGGCTCACACCTCTAATCCCAGCACTTTGGGAGGCTGCGGTGGGTGGATCACTTGAGGTCGGGAGTTTGAGACCAGCCTGGCCAACATGGTGAAACCCCATCTCTACTAAAAATACAAAAAGTTAGCCTGGCATGTTGGCACACGCCTGTAGTCCCAGATACTCTGGAGGCTGAGGCACAGAATTGCTTGAACCCAGGAGGCAGAGGTGAGACAAGATTGCGTCATTACACTCCAGCCTGGGCAACAGAGTGAGACTCTCTGTTTCAGTTTCCTTATATGTAGAACGGGAAAATGAGGAAAAGTACTTGTTGTGGGTTGAATTTTGCCCCCTCCCAGAAAAAGATGTTGGAGTTCTAACCCCCAGGACCCATGGATGTGAATTTGTTTGGAAATAGGGTCTTTGCAGATGGTCAAGTTAAAATGAGGTAATTAGAGTGGATGCTAATCTAATATGACTCTGTCCTTACATAAAGGGGACATTTGGATACAGAGACAGGGAGAATGCCATGTGAAGCAGAAGGTAGAGATGGGAGTGATGCTTCTACAAGCTGAGGAACACCAAAGCATGACAGGAACCACCAGAAGCCAGGGGAGAGGTCGGGAACAGATTCTCCCTCACAGCCCTAAGAAGGAATCAGGCCTGCTGACACCTTTCTCTTGGACTTCCAGCCTCTAGAACTGTGAGACAATACATGTCTGCTGTTTAAGCCACCCAGTGTGTGGTACTTCACAGCAGCCTTAGGAAATTAATACAGTATTCTATCTACCTTCTAGAGTAGGATAAAAATGAGCTGGCATATACAAAATCACTTAGGGAAACAAAGAGTATAAAATGGTAGACAAGTATAGGCTATTATCACATGCCACCCGTATGCTGATTCAGGCAAGAGTTCCCAGCAGGATCTGAAGTCACCTCCTGGGGCTTTCCTCCTTTATCAAGAGATTTTCACCCAAAAATACTGCTCTGAGTCTAACAGGCCAACTCACGAAATGAAAATAAAGTATGTGTTTTAATACCCAGATTCTACAAATTTTGTGATTCTGGAAACATTCTGGGACCCAGGGCCACTCCATCAGAAAAGCTGATGTTAAAGAATTCTGTTTTGGAGTCCTCCTGCCTTTCTTTTTGGCATTGCCTTATCTCTACTCTCAGGTTTTCATAGCCCTAGTTTCTAGCATCTGGTAAATTATTTCTCACTATGATGTTACTGACTAAATAGCTACGCTTCCTAAAAGGATCCCTGGAGAGGGTAGAGTTGTAACAAAAGAAGTGACCCTTTCATGGAGCACTTGTGTGAGGGCCTGTGAGGGATAGAGCTGTTGGCTCCGGCCAACACAGAGTATAGAGTGGACGGGGTCACTAGCTTGTGCCCAGACACAAGCAACTACCATTTGATCACTTACGGAAATATCAAGCTCTTCCATCCTGGATTTGGGGTTCCTCTTGATAGCCAGGATAAGTAAAATAGCCCCATCCATACTTATGGGATTCAGGAAAAGCTATAGAGGGAGAATCAAGACAAGAGGAGGCTGAGATGGGTGGATGAGGCTGGCCCAGAGCACAGTTGCTACATCTCATCAAATCACAACATCTGTCTCATACCCAGACTTCTCTGTAAGTAATTATCTACTTGTCCGTCTGTTTGTTTATCCATCTGTCTGCCTATCTCACTGCTGATCCATCCATCCATCCATCCATCCATCCACCCACCCACCCACCATCTGTCCATCTTACTGCTCATCCATCCAACCATCTATCTATCCATCCATTCATCCACTTATTTACTCATCCATCTCACTGCTCATCCATCCGTCCATCCATCCATCCTTCCATCCACCCACCCACTCATCTGTCCATCTCACTGCTTATCCACCCAACTATCTATCTATTCATTCACCTGTTCATCTTCTCATCCATCCACCTCTCATCCATCCATCCATCCATCCATCCATCCATCCACTCACTTATCCAACTCACTGCTCATCCATCCATCCACCCACCCACAGATCTATCCATCCAACTGCTCATTTATCCAACCATCTATCGATCCATCCATCCATTCATCTACCTGTGCATCTACTCATCCATCCACCTGTCATCCATCCATCCATCTAGCCATCCATCCATCCAGCCAGCCATCTGTTCATCTCACTGCCCATCCATCCATCCATCCATCCATCCATCCATCCATCCACTCACTTATCCAACTCACTGCTTATCCATCCATCCACCCACAGATCTATCCATCCAACTGCTCATTATCCAACCATCTATCTATCCAACCATCTATTTATCCATCCATCCATTCATCTCCCTGTGCATCTACTCATCCATCCACCTGTCATCCATCCATCCATCTATCCAGCCAGTCATCTGTTCATCTCACTGCTCATCCATCCATCCATCCATCCACCCACCCAGCACATATTAATTAGAGGCTTGCCATATGCCAGCTATTGGACTAAGCACTGAGGGACACATAGGCAGACATGGCAAGGTTTCTGCCCTTGGGTAGCTTAACACTGTAACTGGGGGAGAAAGGCAAACAAGCCAATAGCATCAGAAGTGTTATGACAGCAGTGACAGAGGTACACCTGGGTACTGCAGAAGCAAGGAAAGGAGCATGCAGCATAGGGGAGGGAACCATGGAGCTAAGCCTTGCAGGACTAATGAGGATTAGTGAGGTCTGAGGAAGGGGGGCAAAACCAGAGGAGGAAACAAGATTCACCAAAAAAGAAAAAGGAGTAGGCAAGTGCAAAGGCATAGGGGTGTGAAACAGCACGAAATGTTTGTGAGCAGAAGCAGAGAGAATGAGGCCACAGAGCTGGGATGGACCACATCATGGAGAACCTTATAGGCTTGGAGAAGGAACAAGGACATTATCCCAGTGGTGCTAGGAGCTGCTGAAGCATCGATAGAAGTTAACGGAAGGGACTCTGGAGCTTGGTGGCTTTGCTTACCAGCTGCCTGGCATTTCATTAATTCCCTGATTGCTTTGTACTTATCACCTACGGCTGCTCTGAGGACTTACCATACCAATTCAGGCAAAGCATTAAAATGAGTGCCTGGTAAGCAGTATGCCATCAATGAACAATAGTTCTTATTATTGAAGGCTTTCAGCTAAG
This sequence comes from Papio anubis, assembly GCF_008728515.1. Taxonomy (NCBI): domain Eukaryota; kingdom Metazoa; phylum Chordata; class Mammalia; order Primates; family Cercopithecidae; genus Papio; species Papio anubis. The sequence goes on from NC_044982.1 coordinate 29,819,273, forward strand.
TGGCTTCATGATGAGGCAGCCAAAACTCTTACTGAGCACCTAGTATATGTCAGCTGTGTCCCAGGCTCTGATATACTCCCGTAAGAAAATGCAGACTGGGGCCCAGGCCTCGTGGAGCTCAGCATCTAGAATCCTTTGCTGGACTCACTTCCTAATGGGAATTCCTTATTTTTCCAAGTTTAGGGGAAATGGGCACCAGGGCTGGATGTGGAGACCCAGAGATAATTCCTGTGGCAAAGTTGATGTGGTTTCCATGGTGGCCAAACTAAGAGTTTTGTCTTAAACTTTTCTGTTTTACTTCTAAAACATTTTAGAAAATTGAAATATATTCATTACGTATGGTCATTGTGGAAAAATGAGAAAAGCGGCAAAAAATGGTTTAAACCATGTATACCCACAAAACAGCAAAGACCCCTATTGCCATTTTGCTGAGGCAACTGCTTAGTCTTTTAAAATTCAGTTTCTCAGACTGTCTCTGGCTTCCTCAGCCAATGGGGCTGAGCCACCCACAGCCTGGGTCAGTCTCTGTCTGAGTTATACCTGGCCCCGCTCCACCCCAGCTGGGACTCCCAGATCTCCTGGTCACTAGATGGCCAATCTGTTTGGTCTGTAGTCACTGTGCCCCTGCCTGTCAGAATCTGGCTTCCTCCTGTCCTCTTAGCAGCTCCTCATGGTTGTCCTCTCAGATGGCATCCCCTTCCTCACTGTTTCCTTACTGTTTTTTTTTCTTTACGACCCTCACATCTGTGGTCTCCCCAGTCACCCTCATATATTGAGGAGTTGGAGTTGCCATCGAAAACCAGGTAGAGCAGGCTTCCCTCTGCCTCCTGCTACTTGTGTGGCGTAAGCAAGTCACACAACCTCAGTTTTCTCATCTGACAAGTGGGGCTAACAGAGCCCACATTACCAGGTGAGGCTATGAGTAATGAGAGCTGGCTCTTGGCAGGAGCCCCAGAAAGGGAGATGATTAATAGAAGTCCTCACCTTTCATTTATTTTCCAACCACTCAATAGCATCTATATTATAAATTAGCATCTACAAGTAAATTAATTTAAAATGAAATATGTATTCATTAATTCATTCATTTGATGAATATTCACTGGGCTTCTACTATGTGCCCAACACTATGCTAGGTATGAGGGACTAGGTATAAGGAGTTTAATGATGGGAAAACCAAACAGTCTTCGATCATTTTTGAGACAGTCTCGCTCTGTCACCCAGGCTGGAGTGCAGTGGCATGGTCTCGGCTCACCGCAACCTCCGTCTCCTGGGTTCAGTGATTCTCTTGCCTCAGCCTCCCAAGTAGCTGGGATTACAAGCATGCACAACCACGCCTGGCTAATTTTGTATTTTTTTTTTTTTTTTTTTTTTGAAACGGAGTCTCACTCTGTCACCCAGGCTGGAGTGCAGTGGCTGGATCTCAACTCACTGCAAGCTCCGCCTCCCAGGTTCACACCATTCTCCTGCCTCAGCCTCCCGAATAGCTAGGACTATAGGCGCCCGCCACCTCACCTGGCTAGTTTTTTTTGTGTTTTTTTTTTTGTTTGTTTGTTTTTTTGAGGCGGAGTCTTCACTCTGTCGCCCAGGCTGGAGTGCAGTGGCGCGATCTCGGCTCACTGCAAGCTCCGCCTCCCGGGTCCGCGCCATTCTCCTGCCTCAGCCTCCCAAGTAGCTGGGACTACAGGCGCCCGCCACCGCGCCCGGCTAATTTTTTGTGTTTTAGTAGAGACGGGGTTTCACCGTGTTAGCCAGGATGGTCTGGATCTCCTGACTTCCTGATCTGCCCATCTTGGCCTCCCAAAGTGCTGGGATTACAGGCTTGAGCCACTGCGCCCGGCCTTGTATTTTTATTAGAGACAAGGTTTCACCATGTTGGCCACACTGGTCTTGAACTCCTGACCTCAAGTGATCCACCCACTTTGGCCTCCCAAAGGGCTGGGATTACAGGCATGAGCCACCGTACCTGGCCCAAACACAGTCTTCGTTTTGATGAAGCTTTCACGTTTGAGGGGATGACAGGTGAGCAAAGAGCCCTTATGTACATGGAATTAGAAAGGGCAGCAAGTTCTATGGGAAGTAGGGAGCAGGACTCTGGGAGCAGGTCCCCTAGATGGAGGATCCCAGCAGCAAGCAAGTGGAGGGGGAGCGGCCAAGCCTCTGTGGTAGGAGGAAAGGAGCGGAGAGAAGACCAGGGGGTCTTGGGTGCAGAGCAAGGGAGAGCACTGGGTGGACTGAGGCTGGAGGGGCACTTGGGGCTCAGCGAATGGGATCTGAGCAACAGGAAGCCATGCGGGGGTCTAAGCTGAAAGACAGGAGACTGAGGGGCTGGAGGAAGGGGAATGGACGTCAGATTTGTGTTTAAAAAGCACATTCTGAGGGCTAGGCACAGTGGCTCATGCCTGTAATCCCAGCACTTTAGGAGACTGAGGTGGGAGGACGGTTTGAACCTGGGAGGCGGAGGTTGCGGTGAGTTGAGATTGCACCACTGCACTCCAGCCTGGGGGACAGAGCCAGACCCTGTCTCAAAAGAAGAAAAAAGCACACTCTGGTGGCAGTGTGGAGATCCTGAAGGAGACCCAGATGGGAGGAAGGAAGCCCTGTTAGGAAGATCTGTAGTGCACCAGGGAGTACTGAGGGTGACACTGGCTTTATAGTAGAGCATGGTCACTGCATTTACAGCCAAGAGGTGGTAAAAAAAAATACATGCATATATGAAGTACAGATGTTCCCAATTATTCTCTCCAGTATTATGCAGCCCCCAACTCACCCCAACACACACACACACACACACACACACACACACACACACACACACAAAATAGCCCCTTTCCAGCTGAAGACTACCTTCAGAACTCTGAGGCTTTCATTGGATTCCAGTCCTTTGCTGATTTTGGAGGCCCCTTCATTGCCGATGTCATTGCCGCCGACATCCAGGTAGACCAGGCAGCTGTTGAGTCGGAGGACCTCCCCTAGGGCCACAGCCCCCTCATTCCCAAGGCCATTCATGGAGAGATCCAGCTTTGTCAGGGTCACATTACCCTCCAGGAAGAGGGGAGAACAGCACCAGCATCAAGGTTGCGTGTGACTCATCCAACCACAAGGGCCCTGACTTCTACCCGCTGTTGGCATCCAGACTGGGCGCTCAGTGGTCCCCAGGACCGATGGATTTGCCAGATCATTCAGAGCTCCCAGCTGGGCTCAGTCTCAAGTGCTCATGAGACTCCCTCCCTTTGGCTTCTGGTCATTCCCTACTCACTAATTAAACTGCCCTCTTGAAGTGTATCCAAAGATGCCACTCTGGCCTCAGCAGATATGATTTATACTAAAGAATAATGTGCAGTCCAGGCGCGGTGGCTCACACCTGTAATCCCGGCACTTTGGGAGGCGGGCGGATCACAAGGTCAGGAGTTGGAGGCCGGCCTGGCCAATATGGTGAAACCACGTTTCTACTAAAAATACAAAAATTAGCTGGGCATGGTGGCGGACACCTGTAGTCTCAGCTACTCAGGGGGCTGAGGCAGGAGAATCGCTTGAACCCAGGAGGTGGTGGTTGCAGTGAGCGGAGAATGCACCACTGCACTCCAGCCTGGGCCACACAGTGAGACTCCATCTCAAAAAAAAAAAATAAATAAATAAAGAATAACGTGCATCCAGGAATTGTGGGAGGGAGACCAATAACTTGAAAAGTATTTGATGAGAGCTCAGTACACCCTCATTGACGGTGACCATGAGGAAGAGGCTTAGGATGGCAGAATGGGAGGCCCTGGCTATCTTCAACTGGACTCCACCTACCACTCGTGGAGAGTGCCTTACCCGGAGACCGTTGCACAAGGCCACAGCTCCCCTTGTATGGAAGTTATTCCAGCTCAGATCCAGTGATGTAAGCCCCACATTGATGGCTGAAACAGGGAGGGAATTGGCTTAGCATCTCCCACAGCCCAGAGAACCCATTCTAAGAGTTAACAGATGCCCACGACATTGGGGATAAAGACCACTCAGTGGTCATGCAAAGTAAAATTCTCAGATAATAATTTTTTCAGTTATTCATTTAAACACAAAATTGTAAGATGATCCCCAAAGCTGGCAAAGATGTGGTGAAATAATCCTCCTTACACAGTTTAGGTGGGAAGGAAATTGGTATAGTCTATTTGGCAGATATTATCTGATCACAAATATTTTCCCATTAAAATGTGCATACTCTGTCACTCACCTCTGAGTCTCTACCTAAGACGACAACACAGAATATGGGAAGAGCAAGGTGCTTGTAGCTGTTTACCATGGCATCATTTATAAAAGTAAGAATTAGCTGGGCACAGTGGATCACGCCTGTAATCCCAGCACTTTGGGAGGCCAAGGTGGGCCGATCACGAGGTCAAGAGATCGAGACCATCCTGGCCAACATGGTGAAATTGCGTCTTTATTAAAAATACTAAAATTAGCTGGGTGTGGTGGCGTGTGCCTTTAGTCCCAGCTACTTGAGAGGCCGAGGCAGGAGAATCGCTTGAACCTGGGAGGCAGAGGTTGCAGTGAGCCGAGATTGCGCCACTGTATTCCAGCCTGGCGACGGAGCGAGACTCTGTCTCAAAAAAAAAAGAAAAAAAAAGTAAGAATTATTTGGCCGGGCGTGGTGGCTTACCTGTAATCTCAGCACTTTGGGAGGCCGAGGCAGGTAGATCACCAGAGGTCAGGAGTTTGAGACCAGCCTGGCCAACATGGTGAAACCCTGTCTCTGTCTCTACTAAAAATACAAAAATTCACTGGGCGTGGTGACTCACACATGTAGTCCCAGCTGCTCAGGAGGCTGAGGCAGGAGAATTGATCAAACCTGGGAGGCGGAGGTTGCAGAGCCAAGATGGCGCCATTGCACTCCAGCCTGGGTGACAGAGCAAGACTGCATCTCAAAAATAAATAAATAAATAAAAGCAAGAATTATTTATCTGGTGGAATACTAAGAATTAAAATAGACAGAAGCAGCTGGAAAACATCTTCAGTGGCTGTATTTACACAGGAAGGCTGTGATGGACCTGGCGTATTACGTCGTGTGATGTCTTTATCATGGCAGGCCATGGCTGCAGTGGTGACTCCAGAATTTCTCTCCAGGAGAGGCTCAGGGGCACAATGAGTTGGAAGTGGGGAGGCATCAGGCTTGGTGAGAAGCTGGGTTTGCACAGAAATCATACTTTTGTTTTGACCTGAAGATGATTTTGCTTACATGTTCCACAGGGTTGGAAGATCCTATTTAAACACACTATTATTGTTGTTTTTATTTGGGTAGGACAGTTATGCTAAGGAGGCCATTGACAGAAAGTCTAAAGTCCTCTTGAACCACTACTGAACGGGAGGAATTGCCTTTAGGCCTCTGGCCCAGGAATAATGTCTTATTTCTTTTCTTTTTCTTTCTTTTTTTTTTTTGAGACAGAGTTTTGCTCTTGTTGCCAGGCTGGAGTGCAATGGCTCAATCTCGGCTCGCTGCAACCTCCGCCTCCTGGGTTCAAGTGATTATCCTGCTTCGGCCTCCCGGGTAGCTGGGATTATAGGCACCTGCCACCACGCCCAGCTAATTTTTTGTATTTTTAGTAGAGACAGGGTTTCATCATGTTCGCCAGGCTGGTCTGGAACTCCTCACCTCAGATGATCCACCCACCTCGGCCTCCCAAAGTGCTGGGATTATAGGCATGAGCCACTGCAGCTGGCCTATTTCTTATTTTTTATGAACAGTGCACTATGTTCTGATCATGCTTCTCTTTGTGTCAACCCTCGGTGTGAGTTTTTAGTAAAAAGCGCACAATACCTTATATAATTTTGGGAATAAACTTTCTCCTGCCTTCATTAACCCCTCCCCTCTCTCCCTCACTCTCTTCTTACCCTTATTTCCTCTTCTCTGCCAGTTCCCTCATTTAAGCTACACCTTGCACACCCGCATCACTCAAATGGCCACACAAGTTAGATTGTAATTCTGATCTCACCACTTACTACACGTGTGATTTCAGGCAGGTTACTTATCCTTCCTTTACCTCTGTTTCCTTATCTGTACAATAGAGATATCAACCTATATAGAGTTTTTATGAGGATCGATGTAAAATGCCCAACATGATGCCTGTCACATAGCAATCACTTCAAATAATAAGTGTTTTTTTTTTTTTTGAGACAGAATTTCGCTCTTGTTGCCCAGGCTGGAGTGCAATGGCACGATCTCTGCTCACTGCAACCTCCGCCTCTCAGGTTCAAGTGATTCTCCTTCCTCACCCTCCCGAGTAGCTGGGATTATATGCCCAAGTCACCACGTCCAGCTAATTTTTTTATATTTTTAGTAGAGATGGGATTTCACCATATTGGCCAGGCTGGTCTTGAACTCCTGACCTCAGGTGGTCCACCCGCCTCAGTCTCCAAAAGTGTTGGGATTACAGGCATGAGCTACTGCGCCCAGCAATAGTAAGTGTTTTTAAAAGCTGCATTTGCAGTACGATTTAACAATTTTAAAAGAGGGCACAGGCCGGGCACAGTGGCTCACATCTATAATCCCAGCACTTTGGGAGGCCAAGGAGGGTGGATCACTTAAGGTCAGGAGTTGGAGACCAGCCTGGCCAACATGGTGAAAACCCATCTCTACCAAAAATACAAAAAAATTAGCTGGGCGTGATGGCTCATGCCTGTAGTCCCAGCACTTCAGGAGGCCAACGGGGGCAGATCACAAGGTCAGGAGTTCCAGACCAGCCTGACCAACATGATGAAACCCCGTCTCTACTAAAAATTAAAAAAAAAAAAAAAAAATTAGCTGGGCGTGATGGCTTGGACATATAATCCCAGCTACTCAGGAGGTTGAGGCATGAGAATTGCTTGAACCCGGGAGGCAGAGGCTGCAATGAGCCAAGATCGTGCACTGCATTCCACCCAGCCTGGGCGACAGAGTGAGACTCTGTGTCAAAAACAAAACAAAAAAGAGAGCACAGTCTGTCTCACGTTAAATTTATGACCTCAGCTTTCAGACAGAGACTCAAACTGCCCCACATGGAAAGGTGCTTCCATTACATGTTGCTTCTCCCTCCTACATGGTATTTTATACCGCCTGCCCTCCCATCAACCCTAGTGGTATAAACTGAACTTTCAGCTGAAGATCTTGCCTCCTACTTCACTGAGAAAATAGCAGCAATGACAGGCTTCAAATGCCACCATGAAATCTATCCACTTACCTGCACCTGCACCACCCTTTCCTCGTCTGTTTTTCCATGAATGAACTGTCCCTCCAGCTCTCTCAGGCCGGCGAGCTCTGCACTTCTGTTCTGGACTCCATTGCCTGCAGCCTTCTCATGGACTTTGCTCCTGTAATTACCTCCTTCTTCTTCTGTAGCATCAGTTTCTTCTTTCTTCCTCTCAGCATTTTCCATCCTTAAGAACCCTCCTTGGACTCTGTGTCTCCCTTGGCTCCTGCCCCCTCTTTCTGTTCCAACTTTCCCAGCAGAACTTCTGCAGTTGCCTATAGTGTTCTTTTTGCTTTGCATCCTATTTTCTTTTTATTTTTAGAGGACAGGGTCTCACTCTGTTGCTCAGGCTGGAGTGCAGTGGCATGATCACAGCTTTCTATAACCTCTAACTCCTGGGCTCAAGCAACTCTCCCACCTCAGCCTCCCGAGTAGCTGGGACTATAGGCATGTGCCACCATGCCCAGCTAATTTTTGATTTTTTTTTTTTTGAGATGAAGTCTCACTCTGTCACCCAGGCTTCAGCAGGATCTCATCTCACTGCAACATCTGCCTCAAGGCCAGGCTGGTCTTGAACTCCTGACCTCAGGTGATCCACCTGTCTCAGACTCCCAAACTGCTGGGATTACAGGTGTGACACTGTGCCCGGCCTAAGTTTTGAATTTTTTGTAGAGAGAGGGTCTCACTATGTTGCCCAAGCTGGTATTGAGCTCCTGGCTTCCCATCTTAGCCTCCCAAAGCACTGGGATTACAGGCATGAGCCACTGTGCCAGGCCTCCATTTTCAACTCAACCTCCTCCAGTTGGGTTTCCATACTCACCCACTCCGCTAAAACAGCACTTCTTTTTTTTTAAATTTTAAGTTCAGGGGTACATGTGCAGGTTTGTTATATAGGTAAACTTTTGTCACAGAGTTTGTTGCACAGATTATTTCATCACCCAAGTATTAGGCCTAGTAGTCATTATTTTTCCCGTTCCTCTCCCTCCTCCCTCAGTTAGTCCCCAGTGTCTGTTCCCCTCTCTGTGTTCGTGTGTTCTCATCATTTAGCTCCCACTTATAATTGAGAACAGGTGGTATTTGGTTTTCTGTTCCTACATTAGTTTGCTAAGGATAATGGCCTCCAGCTCCATCCCTGTTCCTGCCAAGAACATGATTTCACTGTTTCGTTTTTTGTGTGTGTGTGTGACTGTATTGTATTCCATGGTGTATATGCACCACATTTTTTTTTTTTTTTGTTATCCAGTCTACCATTGATGGGCATTTAGGTTGATTCCATGTCTTTGTTACTGTGAATAGTTAAAATAGTACTTTCAAAGCCACTAACTCTCCATGCTGCCAAGTGCCATGGTCACTATTTTATCCTTGTCTTATTTGACCTCTCAACAGCATTTGACGCAACTGCTGACCTTCTTCCTGAACTGCTCCCTTCCTTGGCTCCTGCCACCTCACTTTTCTGGTATCCCTCCTATTTGACTGACCACTCCTCAGGCTCCTCTTCCTCCTCTGTGAAACCTAAAAATGTTGGAGTGACCCAAAGGTCAGTTCGATGGCCACCTACTCAACTCTCTGTCTATACTCCCTGCCTAGATGACCTCATCTTGCCTCATGGTTTTAAATACATCTATATACCTATGACCCACAAATGTGTATCTTCAGCCCTGATCTCTTCACCAAGCTCTAAACTCATACAGCACACCATCTACCTGACTTCTCTATGTAGGTGTCAAATGGCCATTGCAAACATCACGTAGCCAAAATGGAAAACGGGGCTCCTATCTCCTGTCCCTCCTGTCTCTGTTGCTCCCTGAGTTGTCTCCATCCACGTAAACAACACCGTCATCCAACCAATAGCTGAAGCAAAATGACCATGAGTCTATCTCTCTCTCTCTTTCCCCCATTCTTCACATCAGCAAGTCCTTTTGGCTTTACCCCCAAAATATATTCTGAATTCATTCACTCTTCTCTATCCCCGCCTCCTCCCTGAGCTCAAGCTATTTTCCTGTCTTGCTTAGACTCCTGTGACAACTTCCTTTTTTCTACTCATTTGCCTGGGGATGACTATTTAGGTTGTTACTATTTTTTTTTCTCTTTTATGACGATGCTGTAATAACCTCCTCACACATTTCTCTGTGTACGTGTGAGAGCTTCTCTGAGACAATTCCCCTTGATGGGAGCGAATTTCTGCATCAGAGAATAGACACATTTTCAAGTTTACCAAGGATTGTCAAGTTGTTCTCAAAAGTGCCCGGCAGCTTGGAAGTATTCTTATTTTGCTCGGTTGTCCGCAGCCTTTGACATTCACTGGCTTTAAACTTTCACAGCTTTAATAGATGACAAGGAGAACCTTTCATTTCTCTAATTAGTAAAGAGATTTGGGCACTCACCTTTCTTCTTTTGCTATGCATATGCCTTGACCATTGCTCTATTGAGGCTATTTATCATTGTCTAATTGAGCTAAGGATCTTTTATCAACATTCTGAATACTAATTTTTGTACTCTACAAATGCTGCAAATGTCTACCCCCTGTCTGTTGCTTGTCTTTTGTTTTTGTTTTTGAGACGGAGTCTCCTTCTGTTGCCCAGGCTGGAGTGCAGTGGCGCGATCTCAGCTCACCGCAACCTCCACCTGTTGGGTTCAGGCAATTCTCCTACCTAGCCTCCCGAGTAGCTGGGACGACAGGCGCACACCACCATGTTCGGCTAATTTTGTGTTTTTAGTGGAGATGGGGTTTCACCATGTTGGCCAGGATGGTCTCGATATCTTGACCTTGTGATCCACCCACCTCGGCCTCCCAAAGTGCTGGGATTACAGGCATGAGCCACCATGTCCAGCCTGTTGCTTGTCTTTTAAGTTTGTTCATGGTTATGTGTCTTTTTATGATATGCATGTTTCAAATGTATTGTTGTCAAATATGGGGATTTTAAAAACTTTTAGGTTCAGGTGTACATGTGCTGGTTTGTTATATAGGTAAATTGCATGTCTCAGGGGTTTGGTGTACTGATCATTTCATCACCCAGGTAATAAGCATAGTACCCAAAAGGTACTTTTCAATTGCTTTTGGACCGTTTATGCTTACTGGGCCACTTCCTCTCCCTGTCCCTTCCCTCTCCCTCTCCCACTTCCTCTCCCTCTCCTTCTTTGACTCCCTCTCCCTCTCCTTCTTCTTCTTTTGAGACAGGGTCTCTGTTGCCCAGGCTGGAGTGGAGTGGCATGATTATAGCTCACTGCAGCCTCGACTAACTGGGCTCAAAGGATCCTCCCACCTCAGCCTTCCAAGTAGCTGGGACTACAGGTGTGCACCACCATACCTGGCTAATTTTTTGATATTTTAAAGAGACAGGGGTCTCCCTATGTTGCCCAGGCTGGTCTTGAACTCCTGGGCTCAAGCAATCCTTCTGCCTCAGGCTCCCAAAGTTCTCGGATTACAGGCATAAGCCACTGCACCCAGCCAATTCTGAATATATTTTGGGCATGGTTTACATCACTTTTATAATCACAACATTTAAAAATAATGTTAAAAAGGGAGATTCAGCTCTGCCAAGTAATCCTCCCCATCCCTCCCCTTTGCTGTCCCTTCCTCCAGGGAGACTCACCCAGCATCTGGCCCAGTTGCTCCCCTCCTATATCAGAGAATTGGTTGTGACTGAGATCCAGCTTCTTAATTCGGTAATTGGTCTACAGAAACAAACAGGGGAAAGAGAAGGATTTTTTGTCTTCTGATTGCAAATATCTTACTTATCTCAGGGCAGTATGATGGCAGGGCTCTGATGTACCAAAAATTAGGTGAAGACATTGTCTTAGGCATTTTTTGTTGGACTGTGCTGGGAGAACTTAGTGCCATATAAACAGCTCTACCACTTGCTGCGGCTTTTGCTGGAGTTGGCAAGGTCTAAACACTCCCCAGTCCCTAACATGTGAAAGTAGCCTCAGGTCACTGTGCCCATAGCAGCCCCAGGTTGCCCAGATCTCCCAGGGACATCACCCACGTGGCTTGGCTGTACTCCCTGCCTCTTACCGACAGGGCTTGGCAGAGCGGTGCTGCGGATTCTTCCTTGAAGTCATTTCCTGTAGTGAGGGTGGTGTGTCAGCAATGCACTGCTAGTTCATCATGGCCTCTCCCACCCTCTAGCCCTCCCAGTCCATTTCCCTTTAGAACAATCAGACAGAGAAACTTTGGGAGGCGGAGGTGGGAGGATCGCCTGAGCCCAGGAGTTTGAGACCAGCCTGGGCAACATAGTGAGTCCTTGCCTCTACAAAGAATTTTTTGAAAAATTAGCCAGGCATGGTGGCATGAACCTGTGGTCCCAGATACTTTGGAGGCTGAGGTGGGAGGATCACTTGAACCCAGGACGTCGAGGCTGCAGTGAGCCATGTTGGTGCCACAGCGCTCCAGCCTATGTGACAGACCAACATCCTGTTTAAAAAAAAAAAAAAAAGGAGCCTGGGCATGGTGGCTCATGCCTGTAATCCCAGAACATTTACAGGCCAAAGTGGGTGGATCACCTGAGTTCAGGAGTTCGAGACCAGCCTGGCCAACATGGCAAAACCCCGTCTCTACTAAGAATACAAAAATTAGGCAAGATGGTGCACGCCTGTGGTCCCAGCTACTCATGAGGCTGAGGCATGAGAAATGCTTGAACCTGGGAGGTGGAGGTCGCAGTGAGCCGAGATCACGCCACTGCACTCCAGGCTGGGTGACAGAGCAAGACTTCATCTCAAAAATAAAATAAAATAATAAAATCAAATAAGAAAGGAAAGGAAAGGAAGGGAAGGGAAGGGGGGGAGAGGAGGGGAGTGGAGAGGAGGGAAGGGGACTTAAAGCAAGTATTACGTGGACAAAAGAGAACAAGGCAACTGTTTACCCTCTCCTTTAACATTGCCTTTTCTCTCTGTCGTGAAATTCCAGGAGTTGGTAGCATACCCTGTGCATTCATTAGCAACATCAACCCCCAGTATAGTGCCTAGAGTCTGTAACATCCTAAAAATGCTCATCCAAGTTCAAGCAGCAGGACTGGGACACTTGTGAGTGAGACACTTGCCATGGGTGCAAAATTTAAGGGGTGCCTAAAAACTCAGTAATCAAGAAGAAGAATATCCTAATACACTAGAAAAATCAAAATTAGTCCAAAATCATCTATATATAACAAGTGTTTTTTTTAATTTTAATTTTTTAATTTTAATTTTAATTTTTTTATGGAGTCTTGCTCTGTCACCCAGGCTGGAGTGCAGTGGCATGATCTCGGCTCACTGCAACCTCCGTCTCCTGGGTTCAAGCAATTCTCCTGCCTTAGTCTCCTGAGTAGCTGGGATTACAGGTGTGCGCCACCACGCCCGGCTAATTTTTGTATTTTTAGTAGCAACATGGTTTCATCATGTTGGTCAGGCTGGTCTCAAACTCCTGACCTCGTGATCTGCCCATCTCAGCCTCCTAAAGTGCTGGGATTCATGCCTGGTGTGTTTGTAATTTTAAATAGAGACAGGATTTGACCCTGCACACACATGACTAGACCTTATTCACCTCAGTCCATTCTATCCCTGTTGGATGCTGTTTTTATTTAATGTCTTGATATTTTGCTCATCATGATATTTTGGCACTCCTTACATTTGTGACCAATGCAAGTGGCTCACTCGCCTTACCCGAGTTGTGGCCCTGCTAAGCAATGTAAGACACTGGTGATTTCTGGGAAGTACATGACATAGAACCTTATTCCCAAATTTCCTCCTTTGAACCCTCAATAAGCTTTGTATCTCTACCACCTACATAGTGCTTGGCACATAACAGGTCCTTAATAAAGTGAGTGAACGAATGAATGAATGAATGCATTCACTGGAACACAAATACTTGTTTGGCTGTGTCTGTTAGCAGTCCAATAAAGTGAGATAAGCAGCTAGTCAATGCATAAAACTAGGTGATTAATTATTCAAATTCTTGTGTTTAAATCAGTAGTTACAGATGGTACAGAGCTGGTTGTAAGAGATTTATTTGTGAAATTTGAAAAAACACAGATTCTAAGATTTCTCCTGCTAAAGATTCTGATTTCACCAGACTGGGATAGGACTGGGCGATTTGTATTTTTACAAAGAGCTTTCTGTACTATGTTAACACATTATGTTAGGGGTCTTAGCCAATGCAACCAGAAAAATAATTAGGAGATATAAATATTAGAAAAGAAAAAACTATCATTATTTGCAGATATAGTCACCTATCTAAATAATTCTGTAAAATTAACTAACAAAATGTTAGAACTCATAAGATAATTTAATAAAGTGACTGGATATAGAATCAATGTATAAAAATAAATAGCTTTCAGACACACCAGTAATGACCAATTAGAAAATGTGATAGAAAAAACCATTCTGTTCACATAAGATAAAATAATAGAAGACCTAGAAATAAACCTAATATAAATAATGCAAGGCTTATAACAGAAGAAACTAAAACTTTACTCAAGAATATAAAAAGACCTGGGGCTGGCCACGGTGGCTCACACCTGTAATCCCAGTTACTTGGGAGGCTGAGGCAGGAGAATCACTTGAAACCAGGAAGCAGAGATTGTGGTGAGCCAAGATCGCACCATTGCACGCCAGCCTGGGAAACAAGAGTGAAACTCCTTCTCAAAAAAAAAAAAAAAATATATATATATATATATAGACCTGCAGGAGTAGAGATAAACCATGTTCATAAATGAAGAGACTCAATATTGCAAATATGTCAGTTCTTTCATAAATTAATCTAGAATATTAAATGGAACCCCAACCAAAACCCCAACAGGTGTTTTTTTCTTCTTCTTTTTTTTTTCTTAAATAGAACTTGACAAAATGATTCTCAAATTCACCTGGAGGAGAAACTGTACAAGAATAGCCAAGATTACTATTACTTACAATACTAACAGCCAATATTGCAGAATTATTTTGAAGAAAAGATTCAAGATTACTTTGAAAAAAAGATTCAAGGTTACTTTGAAAAAAAGTAATGCCCACTCACATACAAAACATATTTATTGGCTGGGCACAGTGGCTCATGCCTGTAATCCCAGCACTTTGGGAGGCCGAGGCGGGTGGATCACTTGAGGTCAGGAGTTTGAGACCAGCCTGGCCAACATGGCAAAACTCTGTCTCTACTAAAAATACAAAAATTAGCTGGGCATGGCAGCAGCCACCTGTAATCCCAGCTACCCGGAATGCTGAGACAGGAGAATCACTTGAACCCAGGAGGCAGAGGTTGTAACGAGCTGAGATGGCGCCACTGCGCTCCAGCCTGGGTGACAGAGGGAGACTCCATCTCAAAAACAAACAAACAAAAAAAAATTTATTATAAGATTTTATAACACATATTAAACAGTACATCATCTTTTTTTGTATTAGTCACAACATCTTATGTTATAATATGTGGTAATTATAATTTTAATATTCTAAACAAATATTAAGACAACGCAATGTTGACATGGAAATACATAAATAGATTAATGAAATGAAACAGAGAATCTAGAAGGAAACCTACATTTATAATGGGAGTTTAATACATGATAAAGATGATATTTTAAATTAATCATAAAAGGATGAATTATGACATTGAGATGCTGGAGTACCTGGCTATCAGTTTTGGAAATAAAACATCTGATTTCTACCTCATGCCATGCACAAACAAGTATTGGATATATTAGAAAGCTGAGAGTAGAAACAACAACAACAAAAATTGAAAAAAATGAAGGAAAATATTGTTACCTAATTTTGTTTTCTTTTTATTTTTTACAGATGGGTCTTGCTATGTTGCCCAGGGGAGCCAGTCCTGGGCTCAAGCAATTCTCCCACCTCAGCCTCCTGAGTAAATGGGACTATCAGTGCGTGCCACCACTGCTGGTTCAGGAAAATATTTTTATAAACTTTGGGAAAGAGTTTTAAAGCAAGACTACAAAAATTAAATCCATAAAGGAAAAAGACTATAAAACTTGACATCAATAAAAGACACAAACTTTGCTACAAGAAAGTACCATAAACAGGCTGGGCATGGTGTCTCATGCCTGTAATTCCAGCACTTTGGGAGGCTGAGGCGGGCAGATCATGAGGTCAAGAGATCGAGACCATCCTGTCCAACATGGTGAAACCCCGTCTCTACTAAAAATACAAAAACTAGCCGGGCATGGTGGCACGCTAGTCCCAGCTACTCAGGAGGTTGAGGCAGGAGAATTGCTTGAACCCAGGAGGCGGGGGTTGCAGTGAGTCCGGATCGAGCCACTGCACTCCAGCCTGGTGACAGAGCAAAACTCTGTCTCAAAAACAAAACAAAACAAAACAAAAAAAGAAAGTACCATAAATAAACCTGTATCTAACATTCTAACATTCAAGTATGAATACCTATAGTTTATGAAGAATGGCTAAAACTAAGTCATACTAACAACCCCATGCAACAACTGACATTTCATAGAAGAGAAAATAGAAGTGGAAGTGAGCATCTCAAAAGGTGTTCGATTTCAATAGTAATAGAATGTGTAACAGTAACAAAGAAAATAATAGCGAGGAACACATTGAATACTTATGTACTAGGTATAGTTCTGGGAGTTTTAGATTTTAATTCACTTAATATTCATAACAACCATCAGGTAATATAATTATCTTTAGTTTATGAATGAGAAAATGAGGCACAAAATGGTTAAAAAACTTGCCCAGTGTCAAAGCTGGGATTTGAACCCAAGCACTGTGACTTCTACACCCACACGCTTAACCATTTTGATTCACAAATAGCTTGCTATTTCCCTTCTGGGGATAGTATAGGCAACAGTTCATTGGTAGAATTATAACCTGGCAGTCTTTTTAAAGGGAAATTTGGAAATCAATTGTTAAGTTCACAAAAATGGATACATCTTCATATTCAGTAATTGTGCTCCTGGGTGTCTATCTAGAAATACAAGAACATGTGCCTAAAAGATGCATGAACAAGAAAGTCCTTTAAAACATTACTTGAAGGCAAAATTAGAAATGACTTTAATCTCCTTTCTCCCAAATAGGGGGGTGTTAAATAAACTGTACTATGTCCATAACTCAGAATACTAGCCAGCAGTTCAAGAGAATTAGATAAATCTATTTGTTTTGCCATAGAAAGAAATCCAGGATATATTTAGTATAAAACAAGAGAAATTGGAGAATAATAACTGACCTGTAATAACATTTATGTTAAAAATACATGAACTAAGGCTGGGCACGGTGGCTTTTGCCTGTAATCCCACCACTTTGGGAGGCTGAGGCAGGAGGATTGCTCAAGCCCAGGAGTTTAAGACTAGCCTGGACAACATAGCGAGACTCCATCTTTATAAAGAAAAATACACAAACTTTATTTCTGTATTTTCTCCCTAGACACTCTTCAGATCTTCTCTGTATCTTAAGGGTTTTTCAGAGATATATTCCAGTGTAGATTCCTTTTTATATACCTTTCTTAGGAGTTACTTGAATTCCTGTATCTGCAAATTTATCAATTTAGGGAACATGTTAGCTGTTATTTGTTCAAATATTGCTGCTCATTCATTTTTTCTCCTTCTGGAAACTACTCATTCTTTTAATTCTTTTATCTTTTATATTCTCTATGTCTTTGTCTTTCTATGCTGCAAAGATAAAATGTTTTCCACTAATTCTACTCACTCGTAACTAATGTGCCATTGAATTTATTTGTTGAGCCTTTAATATCAGTGACTATAAATTTTTCATTGTAAGAAAATCTTGGTGTGGAGAGGAGGAGAGGTATTTTTTTAAGTGATTTGTTCTTTTATGATTTTATTTTATGTTCTTAATCATATTAAACATAGTTTACGATTGGGTGCAAGATATCTCAGTTTGCTTATGGTTCCAGTTAATTAATAGTGCCCTATTCAGTTTGGGTGGTAAAGTATAAGATAAATTATTGTTTATATATCATCTGTAATGTCAGATATGGATGATAAATGGCGGGGGCTAGGGGAGTGTGACTGGGAGGGTTTAACAGGCATAGATGCAGTATTCTGGTCTCCAAGACTAGAAGAACATGGTCTGGTTCAAAGAGACGTTGAATTATCTGTTTTTCCCCTCTTCCCTCCTTTCCATGTGCTCACCTGAAAGCTCAAGGTTCCAGATGGAAGAACTATTTCTCTCGAAGAAATCTGAGATGATTCTGGCCCCCTCCAAACCAAGGTGATTGTTGGAAATATTCTAAAAGGCAAGAAAATACTTCGGTATGTAAAAAAGCTCACCAAAGGGCCCTCATGAACAAATGATGTCTTTTGTGGTTTACTTGAGTCCTGTGCTGAGGGTGTAGGGTTGGGATGGGGAAGGATTAGGAGGAATAGGGTGGTGCCAAGGACGAAGAGAAGAGCAATAGGAAACCAGGCTCTAGAGCCGGCTTTTCCAGGGCCTGCCTGTGGGACCCGTGGGCTGGCTGGTCTCAGTGTTTTGAAGTTGGCTTCAAGGACTCCCTATTTTCCCAATTTAGCCTTGGTGCTTCAGATAAGCACGCTATTTTGTTTCTTTGTGTTAAAACCCAGAACAGCTTCATGTGGAGTGAAACAGTGAAAATTGAGTTCAGAGTGCAGAATTATTGTAAATTCCACTCATTGATTCGGGAAGTATGAATTGTCCTTTTAAGCTAGTGGGTGGGACTTTATATAAAGTGGCCATTATGGTCTTAATTGGTTGTTTCCCCCTTTTCTTTGAATTTCTTTTTAAGATGGTAAAATAAGCATAACATGATTTACCATCTTTGCCGTTTTTCAGTGTCCAGTGCCGTGGTATTAAGCATATTCCCATTGTGTAACCATCACCACCAGCCATCTCTAGGCACATTGTCTTTCATGAAATTATTTCATGTCTTTACTTTCTTTAAGAAAGTTCACTTTAAGGCAACTATGCAGAGCTACATTTATCAATTTTTTTTTTTTTTTTTGAAACAGAGTCTCACTCTGTCACCTAGGCTGGAGTGCAGTGGCGTCATCTCAGCTAACTGCAACCTCTGCCTCCGGGGTTCAAGCAATTCTCCTGCCTCAGCCTCCCGAGTAGCTGGGATTACAGGTGCACACCACCATGCACAGTTAACTTTTTATATTTTTAGTAGAGGCGGGGTTCCACCATGTTGGCCAGGCTGGTCTCGAACTCCTGACCTCAGGTGATCTGCCCACCTTGCCTTCCCAAAGTGTTGGGATTACAAGCGTGAGCCACCATGCCTGGCCACATTTATCATTTTTAAGGTCTTCTAAGTTCCAGACAGAAATGGGTTCTTTTTTTCTTTTTTTTTTTTTTGAGATGGAGTCTCACTCTTGTCGCCCAGGCTGGAGTGCAGTGGCGCGATCTCGGCTCACTGCAACCTCCACCTGCTGGGTTCAAGCGATTCTCCTGATTCAGCCTCCTGAGTAGCTGGGATTACAGGTGCCCACCACCATGCGCGGCTAATTTTTGTATTTTTAGTAGAGACGGGGTTTCACCATGTTGGCCAGGCTGGGCTCGAACTCCTGACCTCAGGTGATCCACCTGCCTTGGCCTCCCAAAGTGCTGGGATTGCAGGTGTGAGCCACCATGCCTGGCCATAAATTGTTTCTTAGGATTTTCTACAGCCATAGGAAACACAGCCTCTCACGTGTGACCCTCCTCCGAGAAGTCACGTGGGAAGGGCAGGGGCCGGCAGGGCCTCTGGCTTGTGTCCAGTGGGTTGTGAATCCCCAGGGATGATGGTAGGAGCCAGCACAGCGGGGCACAGTACCATCTCCTGGAGGTAGTAGTTCTCTTGTAGCATCTCCACCAGGCTCAAGACGCCCTCCTCCATGATGCAGTTGTCTTCCAGCTCCAGTTTGGTAACAGCCGTGTTGGACTTCAGCCAGCACAAGGGGAGGGAGAGAGACACAGAAGCGGTTGGTGACCCAGTCAGTTCTCTGCTTGCCCTGAGATGCAGGCTAGGAATTCTGAAGGCCTGGCAAGGGCGAAGAGACCAGAACAGGGGCCGAACCAACCCGTAGAGTTTTGCTAGGACAATACGCTGATTCTGGGAGAATTTAGAAAAGAATCCTGAAAGCAATTAAAACCCTGACAAGTCGGAGGCACAAGGATGAGCTAAACAGATTTTAACTATTGAGCCCTAAGGAGAAAGAACTGTGACCTACTCCAAGATTAAGGAAAACTTGATACATTGAATAAGGATATTTAAACATAAAGATTCTTGCAAGGAGGTCCTTTAAAGCATTGATTTTGCTTTCTTCAGAGGCCTTTCTTCTAATTTAGGCTTAAGTCTTATCTGGTACACTCTTTTAAATTCATATTTATTTATTTATTTATTATTATTTTTTGAGATGCGGTCTATGTTGCCCAGGCTGATCTCAAACCCATGGGCTCAAGTGAGCCTCCTGCCTTAGCCTCCCAAGTAGCTGGAATTACAGACGTGAGCCACCACACCTGGCTCTGGTACTCTTTTTAATAGGAGGTGACCTCAAGTCTGTTTGGAAGGAATTGGACATATAAATCTTCGGTGAATATCTAGATCCAAGCTAGTCGCATTTCTTTTTTTTTTTTTTTTGAAATGGAGTGATTTCTCTGTCGCCCAGGATGGAGTGCAGTGGCACGATCTCAGCTCACTGCAACCTCTGCTTCCCGGGTTCAAGCAATCCTCCCTGCCTCAGCCTCCTGAGTAGCTGGGATTACAGGTGCCCACCACCACACTTGGCTAATTTTTGTATTTTTTTAGTAGAGACGAGGTTTCACCATGTTCGCCAGGCTTGTCTTGAACTCCTGACCTCAGGTGATCCACCCACCTTGGCCTCCCAAAGAGGTGGGATTACAGGCATGAGCCACCGCCACCGGCCACTAGTCTGCATTTCAATGAGGGGCAAGAGGAGAGAGAGGAAAGGACTCGCATTGCAGCATGAAGGACTGGGGTTAGCTCTAATCAGAAATTCGATCTTCCCTTCCCCACCTTGTTCCCAATACACACAGGTACAGAGAACAGACAGAGGTTTGGATTTGAGCATTTTCAAGTCCCACTAAGGAGCAAGAGAAGTAGCAAGTGGAAGGCGTGTTAATGCTGGTCCTCCCCAACCCTCTCCCCTGGAAAAGGAAAATGTGATAGTACAAGCTACTGCAATGCGGGATGGTTCACCCCCGGGCTTCCTGAAATGTCTTCTGGTCTCAGCTCTCTGGGCTGGGCAAAATTCAATTGCCTTGAGTTGTGCTCAAAGGTGAGGGAGATGGCTCAGGGGGCCTCCCAGTCTAGGTGCTATTTAGCAGTGTCTAGAAACATCAGTTGAATCACCACTGCCAGATTCATACTGGCGACCAGCACATTCTAGGGGGAAGCAGGAGGCCCAGTTCCCAAATCCATCCACGTTTATTCCACACAGGCCAGTGTCTATTTGTCACTCTCTGTGTTCACTGCTGGTGAAACAAGGATTAACAGAGAACATTCCCATTCTCACCCCACCTGCTGCCCCCACATACAAGGGCACGGTAATGGGCCGTCAAGGGATACATGCAAGGATGAAATACTATCCCTGCTACTAGGCTGCTCCTAATCTAAGCCAGGGAAACACAAATACGTGAAAAGTTAATCAGTACAAAGAGCAAATAGAAGTTCAGTCCACCAGAATGTCACGATGATTACTTGTCAAATGAATGATACAGAGAATGGGGGAAGAAGAAACTCCTCCCAAACAGAAACTGCCGTTACTAAGAAACAAGTGGTCCAAGTCCCAAGAGGATGTCATTATGGTCCATGTTTTTCCCCCGAAGCTCCTGAGGTAATGGTGCATTCCTAACGCTTCATTAATCAGCCTTTCCACCACTGACAAATCTCAAGACGGCTTTGTTCTTTCTCCGCCCCTTTCTTCCCATCCCCGGAAAACAGTGCAATCTCACATTTCCTGTCACTTCTTAAAGTGCATATGCTAAATGCAAATGCCGTTATATCTTTCAGAAAGAATGAGTGTGTTGGGGAAAGTGAAGAAAAATAAGACCATGTATTCTAGGAATACACCGTTCAATGCCAACTGGGGGCTAGGCACTCAAAACGAACAGCAGCACACAAGCTTATCCCTCTTATCGTACAAGGAACTTACATTCTAACAATGATTACAGTAGTCCACCCCATCCTTGGGGGAAAACATCAAGACTGCTGGTAAATGCCTGAAACCAAAGATAGTACCAAATCCTAAATATACTATGCTTTTTTCCTATACATACTTACCCATGATAAAGTTTAATTCACAAATTAGGCACAATAAGATGTTAACAATAACTAATAATAAAATAGAACAATTATTATAATATACTATCATAAAAGTAATATTGCCAGGGCACCGTGGCTCATGCCTGTAATCCCAGCACTTTGGGAGGCCAAGTGGGGAGGATCACTTGAGGCCAAAATTTCAAGACCAGCCTGGCCAACATAGTGAAACCCTGTCTCTACTAAAAATACAAAAAATTAGCCAGGCGTGGTGGCGCGCACCTGTAATCCCACCTACTCGGGAGGCTGAGGCAAGAGAATCACTTGAACCTGGGAGGTAGAAGTTGCAGTGAGCTCAGATCATGACCCTGCACTCCAGCCTGGGAGACAGAGCGATACTGTCTCTCAAAAAAAAATAAAAGTGATGTGTATGTGGCATATCTCTCTCTTGTTCTCTCTCAAAATACCTTATTGTACTGTAAGAACAACTGAAACTGTAGACAGTGAAACTGTGGATAAGGGTGGACTACTGTACCTTCTAGCAACCAACAATGACAGTGTATTTCCAGGCTTTTTGGAGCTCACCATGTATTTCATAACTGAATAGATATGGACCCACAGAATTGCCTTCCTCATTCATCAGTCTCTCAGATGTCTGCATCATTGAACTTGGCCTACTCAGTCTTCCTGCAGCTTGTCTTTGGCTGTCTCTACCATTCTGTAGCTTCTCCTGTCTCTCAGTCACTCATCCTCTATTGAATTTACTGACTCCTTTTCTTCTTTCAGCTCCTTTATAAATAATATTTTTAAAGAATTCTTTCTCAGTCCTGAAACTGTCCCTATAAACTTTAAAAAATTGATCAGGGAAGAAGGGAGGGGAGAAACAGAAATCAGCCCAGCTTGCAGCACACACAGCATTGGTCATGAGGTCAGCTGCTCTCTGACCCCTTCCTCAGAGTTGTTTGCTGCCTGTTGCCCTAGAATCACATAGACTCTGTCACAGGATCATAGTTCCTTTTCACTGCTCTACAGATAACATCGCAAGCATTGTGAAATGTTAAGTTTTCCATCTGAGATGCTGGTGAAACTATACTGACATCAGCTGGTCTGAAGGACCCCAAGAGAAGCTGACTCACCAAAGCATGCAGCTGCTACCTCCTGATGATTTCATCCCCCTTGTCCCAACCAATCAATGACCCTAATTTTTCAGTCCCTTGTCCTCCAAGATCCCCTTAAAAACTGTTGGCCAGGCCAGGTCCAGTGGCTTATGCCTGTAATCCCAGCAGTTTAGGATGCTGAGGTGGGTGGATCGCCTGAACCCAGGGGTTTGAGACCAGCCTGGGCAACACAGCAAGCCTCCTTCTCTACTAAAAATACAAAAATTAGCTGGGTGCAGTAGTGAACACCTGTGGTCCTAGATAATCAAGAGGCTGAGGCAGGAGGATCACTTAAGCTCAGGAGCTCAAAGCTGCAGTGAGCCATGATCATGCCACTGCATTCCAGACTGGGTAATAGAGAAAACCTGTCTCAAACAAACAACTCTAGACCAGAACTCCTTAGGGAAATGGACGGAAGCGTTCCTTTCATTTCCTTGCTTGGCCACCCTGTGATCATTAAACTCTGTGTTGCAAACTCTGCTGTTTCAATGCATTGGTCCTTATTGCACAGTGAGCATATGAACCTGGTGGTCCTGTAAGTACTCTTTATTTTTCTCTGTTAATTCTTTCCATGGATAATTTAACTATTACCAATTTTAAATGTCACCTCTAAAGACACATCTACCTCTCTATGTTACTGAGCTGTTGTAGAATGGAATTTTCTGTTTACTTTTCTAAGTGAACAAACAGTGTTGTGCTGACATGCAGTTGTTAGGTTTTCTGTTTTTCTGTGATGGGAGTCAGTTTTGTGTGTAAGTCAGTTATAATTATATAAAGTCATGCTGAACTCAAGGTCAAGTCCTTGTTTGGTTATACCAAGCTGAGAGATAACACTGTTTCTGTGGGAAAACTTGATCTATTCTACAGCACGGTATTTATGAATTATAATGTTGCACAAGGCAGACGTTGAATGGAATGGGTCAGTAGTAAACCCATTTATAGCACAGGTGAGCTTTGGAATGGAGACCCAGGCTGGCATTTTGTTGGTGCTCTTACATTGATCATTGGGCCTGGTCACTTTTCTGGCCCCAGGGGCTGGTGCCTTTGCTTCCTGAACAGTAAAGAGTATATAGACGTCTATTTTTTTCTCCCCAAAGTCTCTGCAAGGAGCATAGACTTCTAAGGCCCAGGTTGCTAGCAGCCTCCTACCAGGAGCTAAATAAATCATTTGGCAGCCAAGCAGAACCCAGGGCAGTGTGGGCATAAAGGTCCCTATTTAGGCTCCATAGGAGGGGCCCTCTGAATCTGGGGCCTACCACTCTGCCAACCCTCCACCTCCACGAGGTTTCATGAGCCCCCGCTAGCATGCTCACCACCAGGGCTATAGCAATAGCCTTGGTACCCCTGGGGCCCAGGCCGTGGTGGTTGAGGTTCACGTAGGACTCCTCCATGTTCCGAATGAAGTAGGAGACAGGCACTACACCCACCAGTTTGCAGGCCTCCAGGTACAGCTCCTTTTGTCCAGTGGTGAAAAATTTCTCATTATCTGCAGAGAAAGATGGGCTGAAGTAGGATTTCTCTTCCACCTTTGCCTTCTCTCCCCTCTAGCCCCAGGTCACATTCACTCATGCCTAGACTGTCCTCTGCCAGAGGATCTCTCCCTGTGGGTATGTGCTAAGAAGCCAGCTCCTGTCTGGGACATCAGTCCATGGTGGGAGAGGGAGACTCTAACTCCAGAAAGTCCCAGATGAATGTTTTCCTTTGGGTAGGAGATGAGGCCCATGGTTTTAGGCCAGAAGCTTTCCTAGAAGTGAGCAGTGTGCTTCACCCCACCTGCCCAGGTTGGCCACATCCAGTGACTGGTCAAGGACATAGAAGGCCCAAGCCCTCTTGCCCACCTTTGGACAACTCTGAAAGGTTAAAAGCAGATGACTTTTGATGGCTGATGGAGTCTCCATTTCACTTTTAATTTCACCACCACTATCACAAGGTTGTGAGTCATGAAAAAAGCTTCACCAAAGACTAATAGAGGCACCGACATTTAAAAAGCCCAACTAGGACAGGGTGGACCTCTCAAAATGGCAAACCAGTGAATATGGAAAGACCTCCACATCAGCGAGAAATAAGCACGCTTGCATGTGAATGGTCTTTCTTCTTTCAAAAGTTTGCATGTCATTTTCCTTATAAAAAGGACTGTCATCCTTGCTTTATCGACGACAAACCTAGCCTCAAATAACACACAGTTGGTCAGTGCTAAAACCAGCTAGCAGAAGTAGGGACTGCACCTTTCCATTCTAACCCCTGGGGGCGTTTATTCCTTAAGCTTTAGGCCAGCCTGGCCTGTGGTCACTGGGCATCAGGCCTCCCTGGATTCTGGGTGCCCCACAGCTGTGTCCTCATTAGGCAAGTCCAGCCTATGGCAGGGCTTCCTGGAGCCAGCTGGCCTCTACGTCTGCATCTGTTTTTCCTTTGGATCCCAGGGCCTTTGGCCAACCCCCTCCCGCCCAAACAATCTAAGGCTGACAATGGGAACTTTGTTGGTAAAAGGACAAGTGCTTTACAGGGAAGCTGATTTTGCAAGCACAACTACAAAGCAGACTTCTTTTTGGGATGCTTGTACAGCAGCACTTCTCAACCTCAGCACTGCAGGTATTCTGGGGTGGATAATTCTGTTCTGAGGGCTGTCCTGTACATAGTAGGGTGTTTAGTAGGATCCCTGGCATGGAACCACAAGATGCCAGTAGCAACCGCCTACCCCCTAGTTTGCCCAATGTCCCCTTGGTGCAAAATTGCTTCCAGGTGGGAACCACTGTTGTGGAGAAAAACAGCTCATGGCATGTGAGCAAACCAGGCTCATCTCCCCCTCTTCTCTAGACTCACAGCCAGCACTGCTCCCAGCTGGCCCATTTCCCGTGCCCTCCCTGCTCATTCCCAGTGTCTCAGCAACCACAGCAGGGGCACCAGGAGCCAGGGCTGCTGAGCCCCGAGTTTCCCTTCAGGACAGAGTTTTTGGTGCCAAATTCAGCCATTAGAGGTTCCTGTTGGCCAAAGCAGGGAAGGTAACCCCCAGTTTTGTCCCTGGGACTAATTCTGCTGGGTTTGATGCTGACCCTTTCTAGCTGTGTTCCCTATTGTTATGTTTTATGGGCAGCTAGAGGCAGTGTTAGCACTTGCTGCAGTCAGGGGAAGAGGTAGGGGGAATGAAACAGAAACAGGACCCTTTGGCCAAACATCCAGTGTTGTCCCTTGCTACCTTCTCCAACCAGGTGAATGAAGTTGGGTGTTGGAAGCAACGTTAGCAACAGACTTGAAGTGGACAAGAAGCCAGAAAAAGAGCAACAAGCTGCCTGGGGGACAGTGGGGAGGAGGTCTGCGTGGAAGGGTGAAGATGTATGTTGACCATGGTGGAGAGGATTATAAACTGACTTGATGCAGATGAACTTCACAGTTTAATTTGGCAGAATTGGCCTTCCTCCATCTCTGCTGCCTGTGAATCACTGCCCAGCAGCCAGCTGCAAGGCCACAGGAGAGGAAGGGTGACTGGACTAGCCTTGGCCTGGGAAGTTTGAGGCTGGCCCTGTCAGATGGAACCAGTGTCATTCTCCCCTTGCTTCACAAGTGTTCTCTTTTGATACTTCCCTTCTTGGGGAAACTGGGAGGAGAGAGGGTGGAGGTGTTGTTTGCATTAACAGAGTCTTTGTTTCAGCTCAGCCGGTCCCCATACCCAGGCATGCTTAGATTTATCAAGAAAAGTAGGGGAAACCAGAGCTCTAAGGTGAGTATGGAAAAGTCACTGGGATGCAAGATAGGCCACAGAGACACTCCAGGGGCCTGGGATATGGAATACAGAAGGCAGGACCATCAGAGTGAGTCAAACACGGGATCAGCCAATATGCTGGGCAAACTCCCATTGTCCCTGGGCAATGCCTATGATCTCTTTAAGGCCCAGTTCTTCTTCTGTTAAAAGTGGGCAATGATGTCTACCTTCTAGGACTATTGCAAAGATTGCACAGGATGCCCATGTGGAAATATTTAGATCAGAAAACCCTGTTTGTGTATTGATTCAGCTTTTAACAACCTGATATGAGGGTACTGCTCCTGAGGCAGGTGACAAGCGTGGGAAGCTGAAGCTGCTGTCCCCGGGCAGCCTGGAGGAGGACTCCAGGCAAAATCGAGCACAGGCCTTTCTGCCACATTTCCTCCACAGGTCGTCCGCAGGGCAGACTCTGGAGTGAGATGACAGCTCCTGGAAACCAGATTTCTCCAGCTTCTGAGGAGAAGCTGCCCTGACCGCCCCCAAATGCCCATGCTCACCTTCAATCTCCAGGTCTGTTTCCGAATTCTCCCGGGCTGGTTTCACTTTTTCTACAGTTGGCGGGGGTTCGGCCTCACAGTAGAGCGTTTTATCACTGCTCTGTGGTACTAGCTCAGTTTCAGTCTCATCTGGAAGAAAAAAACTCATCTCCTTGATGCCAGGAATAAAACCTGCTGGCCTCTCCAGTAAAGCCTGCCGCTACCGCCCCTGTCTCTGCTCCCTTCCTCTGAGTCCCAGGTCCTCAAGGTGCCAAGCCCTGCCAGGGCAAGTCCGCTCTACAAACCTGCCTTCCCCATTAGCGCTGCCTCTGACTGCTGGGTCCATGGGGGCTTGTGAAACCAACTCCCTTCTGCTCCCTGGAGACTGGCTGCTCCTGCCCGCTTCCCTGTCTGAGGCCTGCCTTGGAGATCAGCTCCTTGCTCACACTTTCCCCTTCTTATGTGTTTGGGTGGGTTTTGAGGTGTGCTGGCACTCTTTCAGGTGAAAGGTTGGGTCCCGATACATAGGCTTCCTTATTGTCAGGCACAAATGGTGCCAGGGAGTATAAGGGGCAGGGCGGGCCAGGGCAGGTGGCAACTTAGGTCAAATAGAAAATAAAATGGACCAGGAGCAGTTCCAGAGAGCAAGAGAAGGAAGGGTGACTGGGTTAGCCTTGGCCTGGGAAGTTTGAGGCTGGCCTTGTCAGATGGAACCAGTGTCATTCTCCCCTTGCTTCACAAGTGTTCCTTTTGATACTTCCCTTCTTGGGGAAACTGGGAGGAGAGAGGGTGAAGGTGTTGTTTGCATTAACAGAGTCTTTGTTTCAACTCAGCCAGTCCCGATACCCAGGCATGGGTAAGAATTTGACTTACCTTCTCTTCCTTCCAATCTAACATTGATTTGTGATCAGGAAAGGAGGGGCTTGAAAATTTCCCTTGGGTTGAAATGAATTACTATGATTAATTACTATGATTAATTAATTCATAGTGATGAATTAATCATATTACTGGGAACAGAGCTTCCCTCACACCAGTCCTCTACACTTGCTAGATGTGGTTTTACCACCTCGGGGCCATTGACCTGGGATCAGCCATAGGCTTGTGGAAGCCACACATAAAATCCAGAGCTCAATTCTCAGGCATCAGCAGGACTCAGTAGTTTCAAGAAGCCACACTATGCCTCTGAATGACGTGTCAGAATTTAGCCAACCCACTCATTGGGTGGGCTGAGCGTTTGTGGCAGGGGTCGCAAGTTTTGACCACCCAGATTCTAGGATGGTGGGGTTCCTAATGAGTCCATGTTCTTTCTTAATCCTTGTCCATAGACCCAGGTTCCAACATTTATCTCCCAGCCTGTCTGGGATACACAGTGCAGGTAGCAGTAGCCTGGTAGTTAGAAGACAGACAGCAGCTTGGCTGCCAAACTGCTGAGTGCCTTAGAAAAGTGATGAATTTCTAAGTCTTAATTTCCTTGTCAAACAATTTAGAATTCCATACAACCAGTAGGATGCTGGTAAATATTTAACAATTGATTCTCCAGGAAAAAAAAAAAAAAAAAAAACACCAAAAATATCCTGATTTATAGTGTTAGCCAATTCATGTGGTGTAAATATTCCCAATGTGGCTGATTTCAAACTATAAATATGGTATCAACCAGCCCACACAATACAAATTAAAGCTGGCTGGAGCCAGTATGACATAGTTCTAGCATAGCACTGTAGCCAACTCTTCCTGTTTGCCAAGCCCTGAACCCAAGTCAGTATAACACATCATCCCACTTCTAGAGGGTCCCAGGTGAGGAAAGAAGTGGGCTTCAGGGTCCTGTGATCACTAGGTGTTGTACTGAGGCAGCGGGGATGGGCCTGAGTGGTGAGAGATGGGATGCCCTTTCACCTTCTGTCTCAGGCTGAAGAGGCTTGTCATTGTCCATGGTGCCAGGACCCTCTTGAGGGCAGCTGCCAACTTCTTGCCACCTCTTGACTGCTTCCCTAAGAAGCACACCTGTCCATTCGCCTCTGTCTCAAACTTTGTGAACTTCTCTCATGAGGGGGCATCCCAGGGGAGCCTGCAGTTATCCTTCCCTCCCAGCAAGCCCTGGGAAGAGTGGGCTTTGATGGAAATTGGATGTGCATGAATTTGACCCCAACTCTGTCTGGGAGAGGTAGCTACTTCTCCAGCTCATCCGGGAGAGTGGGACTGCTGTATTGCTGGGAGTCCTGTCAAAAGGATGCCCACCCCCCTGTGACTTTGTGACTCAGGAGCCACTTTCATTTCATCTTCAACATTCCGTGACCTCATGCAGTCATTGTGATTCACATGGTGGACCTGGCAACAGCAGGCCTCCCGCCTTCTGGCAGGCACCTGTTCTCATATGTCCACTGGGGCCAAGCCCAGGCTTGGCTGTGAGTGCTCAGGTGCTGTGCGGGGGGCCTCTCAGTGGTGTTGTATTTCCCTCTGAGTCAGGACCCAACCCAAGCCCCTTAATTAGGGGACTGTGAAGAGCTGCCATCATGTTCTTCTCGCAAGAGAGCTGTGCTTCAGGTAGGAAGTATTTCAGTGGTGGGTGAAGTCGGTTTCCTTCTGCCCAGCTCTTCTTCCTTTTTTCTTTTTCCCATGGGAGAGCATCTCAACCTCGGAGCTGAAGATCAAAAGCAAAGCACAATGAACATATGTCCTATCACTATAGTTTGTTGCAGCCAAAGCATTGTTAAATCCAAACTACGGGGCTGCCTACCTTGAGACTGTTCAACCAGCATTCCCACACTCGGCCATTCTCACGTGTGTTGGAGTTGAAGTCCAGTTGCAGTTTGGTGTCAGGAGAATCTGGAGGCGCATTTGTTCTTTCTTGATAAGTTTTCAGGACATCAACGGTCAGGTCAGTGACTGGAGGGCTTGAGGATGTGAAAATTCCTTTTTCTTTCCTTTTTTTTTTTTTTTGCTACTCAGAATGAGGAAGATCTAGAAATTTGTGCAAGGAAAACATTAGAACCGTGGATCAAAATAAATACGTATGCCTGAGATGTTACTTATTCCTTCGAGCATTCACGCTGAGAAATACTTATTGAGTCTCTATTATGCACGGGCGCTAAAATAGGTACCACTGTGGGGAAGGGATGCAGACATGATGAAGACAGGACCCTTTTAAGGCATGTGCAATGCATGATAGAAATTGACAAGGCCACACTAGGGTAAGGGTCCTGGGCAAATACTTTTAGCAGAGTTCTTGCTCATATAAACAATTTGAGTCACCCTAAGTCAGCATGTCAGCACCATTCTGGTGGCCCAATCTCATGTGGTCCTTCTAAAGAAATACCAAACAGGCCAGGGGGATGATCAGTTCCTAGGATGATCAGGTAGACATGAGTCCACCAGTGATCCTCAGGGCATCTGGCTGATCCACACTATTGCAGAGGATAAGGAAGCATTAACTGGGAGAAAGAGGGATCAGAGGGCATGTGTGTCCTGGTCTAGGGTTCTCGGTGCTCTACTTGGAGGGCACCATCTCGTCTCAGGTACTGAAGGGTGAGTGAGAAAATCTAGAGGTAGGTGCTCCAACTAAGCCACTGGACAGAGGCGCCATCAGCCTGGGTCTAACAGCAGCAGGGAAACTGAGAAGGGTCTTTGGGGAAATGTGCTGGGAGTTCAGGGAGGGTGAGGCTTCTTCACATTGGGGAACTTTCTTGGGCTCTGGACAAGTAGAGTCTGGGGAAAAGGCATTTCCAGGAGGTCAGGATGAAGGAAGGCAGCAGATCTCCAGGTAGGAGTGTAGGCTGTGAAGAGGAGTAGCGGAACAGGAGGCCACCAGGGCCAGAGCAGCTTCAGGGAGAGATCCGAATGCAATTAAAAGGCAATAGGGAGACATTGAAGAGTTTTGAACAGGAGAGTGGCATCATCAGAGATTTTCTTTAGAATGGTGGACAGCAATATTCTTTGCATAATAGTTATTTCTGGAAAAAATAAAAACATTTAAGGACCATAATTTTAAAAAATGTGTATCTTTTAAAAACCCTGAAATGTAATACCTGTAACTTCTTTTTATAACTTATTATTTTTCAAAATTTCTGTGATTATTGTTATTTTTTCTCAAAATTTCTGTATTATTAAAGGGGTTTCTTTTTTTTTTAGATGGTATCTTGCTCTGTCGCCCAGGCTGGAGTGCAGTGGAGCGATCTCAGCTCACTGCAACCTCCACCCCCTGGTTCAAGCGATTCTCCTGCCTCAGCCTCCCCAGTAGCTGGGACTACAGGCATGAGCCACCACATCCAGTTAATTTTGTATTTTTAGTAGAGATGGGAGTTTCACCATGTTGGCCAGGCTGGTCTCAAACTCCTGACCACAAATGATCCACCCACCTCGGCCACCCAAAATGTTGGGATTATAGGCATGAGCCACTGCGCCGACCAAGGGTATCTTTTTTTTTTTTTTTTTGAGATGGAGTCGTGCTCTGTCTATTGCCCGTGCTGGAGTGCAGTGGCACGATCTCGGCTCACTGCAACCTCCGCCTCCTGGGTTCAAGCAATTCTCCTGCCTCAGCCTCCCAAGTAGCTGGATTTATAGGTGTGCACCACCATGCCTGACTAATTTTTCATATTTTTAGTAGAGACAGGGTTTCACCATATTGGCCAGGCTGGTCTCAAACTCTTAACCTCAAGTGATCCGCCAGCCTCGATCTTCCAAAGTGCTAGGATTACAGGCATGAGCCACCATGCCCAGCCACACTAAAAAAAAAAAAATTTTTTTTTTGAGACGGACTTTTGCTTTGTTGCCCATGCAGGAGTGCAATGGCATCATCTTGGCTCACTGCAACCTCCGCCTCCCGGGTTCAAATGATTCTCCTGCCTCAGCCTCCTGAGTAGCTGGGATTACAGGCATGTGCCACCATATCCGGCTAATTTTGTATTTTTAGCAGAGTTGGAGTTTCTCCATGTTGGTCAGGCTGGTCTTCAATTCCCGACCTCAGGTGATATGCCCGCCTCGGCCTCCCAAAATGCTGGGGTTATAGGTGTGAGCCACCATGCCCGGCCCCAGTCACATTTTTTAAATTAATCTTTTTATTTTGAAATAATTTTAGATAACAGAATTACAAACATAACAGAGAGGTCCCATTTATTCTTCACTCAGCTTCACTTTATGTTAACATCTATATAACCATAAAAAATGATCAAAACTAAGTTAATATCAGTACAATGCTATTAATTAAACTATAGACTATATTTGTATTTTACTAGTTTTCTCATTAATGTCCTCTTTTGGTGCCAGGACGCCATATTACATTCGTTATTGTGGCTCTGTTGATCTCCTCCAAACTGTAACATTTCCTTAGTCTTTCTTTTGTCTTTCATGACCTTGACACTTTCAAGGAGTACTGGTCAGATATTTAGAATGTCCCCAGTTTTGGTCTGGCTGATGTTTTTGTCATGGTTATTGGGAAGGGTGCCACATAGTTGATGTACCCTTCTTGGTGTGTGTCAGCAGTACATGATGTCAAGATGTATTATATTGATCACTTGGTCAAGGAGGTATCTGCCAGCTTTTGCTACAGTAAAGTTGCT
Source organism: Papio anubis (assembly GCF_008728515.1). NCBI lineage: Eukaryota > Metazoa > Chordata > Mammalia > Primates > Cercopithecidae > Papio > Papio anubis. Next base: position 29,851,578 of record NC_044982.1, read on the forward strand.
ATTTTTCCTTTTATACAGAATACAGACTTACATACTTTAAGACTCTGCAAATGTCCTCTTTCTGCTCAAATTTTTGCCCACTAATATTAGCATCTATCAATGGATCATGCCTCAGTAATAACTATGGTGTTCTCTTGGTGATTTTCTGTATTCGCAATCCTTCTACATTTATCGACTGGAGTTTTTCTACAGGAGTTGCCCCTCTCTACCACTTGTTTATTCAGTTGTTTGTATCTATAGGGACTCAGGTTTATTTTATTCCTTGGGTTACAATACAATACTATCATTTATTTTACTGTTCAATTTCCAACTTTGGCCATTGGGAGTTCATTCAGGTGGGTTCCTGTGCCCTCCTTTTTTTGAGCACTTCCTTACTCCTCCTCCTTTTTTTGACATCCTCCTCCCCCCCCTTTTTTTTTTAGCACTTCCTTACTCTCTGGAGTCACAGAAATTACTTTTCTGGGCAAGCACAGTGGTGCATGCCTGTAATCCCAGCACTTTGGGAGGCTGAGGCGGGAGGATCACCTGAAGTCAGGAGTTCGAGACCAGCGTGGCCAACATGGTGAAACCGTATCTTAGCTAGGTGTGGTGGCATGTGCCTGTAGTCCCAGCTACTCAGGAGGCTGAGACACAAGAATCACTTGAATCCGGGAGGCGAAGGTTGTAATGAGCAGAGATCTCTCCACTGCACTCCAGCCTGGGCGAGAGTGAGACTCTGTCTCAAAAAAAAAAAAAAAAAAAAAAACAACAGAAGAAATTATTTTTCCAAGGAGAATTGTATTTGGAAACCTAGATCTGGGAGGTTGTGCACTCATCACTATGTGGGTATCACTACTTCTGGACTTTTTGGTGAACAGAGCTAGGAAATATATGTGTGTGCATGTAAACTAACCTACCCATAACACACATTTATATTTATTTCCATACCAGTCCATCTATATATGTACACTGAACAAAAACCATGAGTCTATACTTATACCTCAGTCCCCAGTCCATCACTATGTGACTCATTCATGCCGTCCCCTTTTTCGTATTTGTCATTTCTTTCTCCTGGCCATAAACCTGCCTCTTGTTTTCTACCATATATCTGCTTATGTGTTCATTTCTAATATATATACATAATTAGTTTCAGAATTGCTAAGCCATAGTCCTAGAAACAAATTTACTAACTACAGCATGGTGTCTGTTAGTATATAAGGTTGTGGTTGTTTACCCTTATGGTATCCAGTCAAAATACATTTTTCCCCAGTTACTTAGGTCAACTCTTTCTTCTCACCCTCTTCAGTGGATTATTTAATTCACGTATAATACAGTTAGATTCATTTCTCAGAGTCTGCATTTCATCTTTCCTCACACATCCTGGTTGATTTTATTATGGCTGATATATGGCAGAATTCATTCTTTGTGGTATACAGTTCTATATGTTTTGACAAATCCATGAAGTCATATATCCACCACCATAGTCCCATTCAAAAGAGTTCCATCACCCTCAACAGCCCCTCATGCTGCCTCTTTTACCCCTCATCCCTTCCTATCTCCTGGCAACCACTCTTCTCTTTTCTATCCTAATAGTTTTGCCTTTTCTAAGTTACATTAATGAAACCATACAATGTGTTGTTTTTTGAACTAGCTTCTTTCATTTAACAAAATGCATTTAAGAGTCATCCACGTTGCTGCAGAGTTCCTTTTTATGGTAGAGTAATAGTCTGTTACAGAGATGTACCACATTTTGCTTATACATTCACCTGCTGAAAGACACCTTCTTATTTTCCTCTTTTTTGGTGATTATGAATAAAATGGCTATAAACATTCATGTGTAGGTGTTTGTGTGAACATGAGCTTTTTTCTGTCTTGAGTTCTCCTGCCTCAGCCTCTGAGTAGCTGGGATTACAGGCGTGTGCCACCACGCCTGGCTAATTTTTGTATTTTTATTAGAGACAGGGTTTCACCATTTTGGCCAGGCTGGTCTTGAACCCCCGACCTCAGGTGATCCACCTGCCTCAACCTCCCAAAGTGCTGGGATTACAGGAGTGAACCACCGCGCCCGAATATGTATGCCCATTTTGAATTCCCACCAAGAATGTATGACAGCATCAGTTGCTCCACATCCTTGCAAATATTTACCATTTCCAGTTTTTGGTTTTGTTCTTCCATTCTAGTAAGTGTGTAGTGGTATTTCATGGTTGTTTTAATTTGCATTTCCTCAATGATTAATGATGTTGAACATCCTTTTGTATGCTTATTTGCCATTTATATTTCTCCTTTGTCCAGATCTTTTGCTTATTTTATTTTAATTTTTATTTATTTATTTATTTATTTTGAGATGGAGTTTCGCTCTTGTTGCCCAGGCTGGAGTGCAATGGCATGATCTTGGCTCACCGTAACCTCCGCCTCCCGGGTTCAAGTGATTCTCCTGCCTCAGCCTCCTGAGTAGCTGGGATTACAGGCATGCACCACCACGCCTGGCTAATTTTGTATTTTTAGTAGAGATGGGGGTTTCTCCATGTTGATCAGGCTGATCTCGAACTCCCGACCTCAGGTGATCTGCCCGCCTCGGCGTCCTAAAGTGCTGGGATTACTGGCGTGAGCCACTGCGCCCGGCCCTTTTGTTCATTTTAAGTTGAGTTATTTATTTTCTTATTGCTGAGTTTGGCAAATTCTTGATATATTCTGGAAATAAGTCTTTTGTCAGAAATGTGATTTGCAAATATTTTCTCTCAGTCTGTGGCTTGTCTTCTCATTCTCTTAACAATGTCTTTCACAGAGCAAAAGTTCTAATTTTAATAAAGCCAAATTTTGTCAAAATTATACAAATAGTTTTTTTTCTATTATGGATCACATTTTTGGTGTCATATCTAAAAATTATTTGCCTAACCCACGGTCATGCGGATTTTCTCCTGTTTTGTTCTAGAAGTTTTATAGTTTTGACTTTTGCATTTAGGTTTATGATCCATTTAATTTTTTTTATTGCAATGAAATATGCATGATAAAATTTGCCATTTAACCATTAAATTTAACATTTTAAAGTGTACAATTCAGTGAGATTAAGTATATGCACAATGTTGTGCAACCATCGCCACCATTTATTTCCAGAACTTTTGCTGTGACCCATTTTGAGTTAGTTTTTGTATAAGTTGTGAAGTTATAGGTTGAGATTCATTTGTTTCACATGTGGACGTTCAATTGTTCCATCGCCATTTGTTGAAAGACTATTCTTTTGCCATTTAATTGTCTTTTCACCATTGTTGAAAATCAGCTGAATTTGTAACTTTTCAATTTTGTTGTGGGGCTAGTATTTCAGAAACCACATAACCAGCATGTGCTGTACCCTCTGATTAAACTGTTGTGCTTTTGAACTACTGGTTTGTGAGGTAAGCCTTCATGGTACTGAGAAGTGGGTCTGAAAGCACTTAGGGGTGGGAGGTGAATTGACTGTACAGTTAATCCAAGGAGCTTGGCTTACATTTTGAGGACAGTGGGAGTTTGCAGTAAAAGGTTTTAGGCAGCAGTGATCTGATATGATTCACACAGTGAAAGATTGCTCTGGCTGCAGTGTGGAAAATGGATCCAGGCAGAGGAGAATCAACACTAGTCAGGAATGGCTGGAGGAAGTGGATCCACTGAATAAATACAAAGGTCAAACCACTTGGATTTGGGAATCAATCAGATATAAAAGAGAAAGAGGAGAAGAAAAAAGCGGGGGCCAGGATAGCTCAGTACATGGTTGTGCCACTCCTAAAGGAGAGAACAAAGGAGCTGGGGCAGGAGTCTTTTGGAGGATGGTGGTGGGCAGGTGATGAGTACAGCTTTGCCTGGGTTGAGTCTTTGAGTTGCCGCTGGGGTGTCCTTTGGGAGAGGTCCACAGGCAAAAAGATTTATGGGTCTGTGGCCCAGAAAAAGGATTTGGGTTAAAAATGTAGATGTGTGAGTTTTCAGCATATGGATGGTATTTGAAGCCATTGGAGTGGTGAGACTTTCTCAAGAAGGGACAGTGGAGTAAGAGGAGGGAAGAGGCCAAAGGAGAAATCCTAGGAACATCATCAGGAAAAGGATGGTGGTTAGAGGAACAGAAGTGAAGGACACAAGGATAGGACTTCCACCAAGACAAGCGGAAAACAAGAATGTCACAGAAACCGAGGGAAGAGAATCTTACAAGAAGGGGGAAGTTATGCAAAATTACAGAATATTCAAGAAATAATAATGCCTAGGGCGTGTTCTTTCTGCAGGACCCTACTATCCTCAACAAGGAAAGCATCAGGAACAGTGAGGAGGGAGTTTTGGTGGCGTGATGGTGGTGGAAGCTATATCATAGTGGAATGAGCATGAATAAGAGTGAGGAATTGTAGACAGCAGCTGCAGACAACTCTTGCAAGAAGATTGGCTGTGAGAGGTGGGAACGCAGGGGCTAGCTGGAGGGGACCTGGCACTGAAGAAGGGCTTCTTGACAGGAGTGATTTGAGCATGTCTTAAATGTTGATGAGAAGGGGTCAGTGAAGGAAAGGAGAGGGGTAGTAGAAGGAGCGTCATCTCAGAGGAGGCAGGCAGGAGGGGGTCCGGAGCATGGTGGAAGTTCCAACTGCTGTGTTGGGAGAAGTGGAAAAGGTAGTTAGAGATGCTGGTCAATGCATTGTTGTAGCAACAGGGATTAGAGAATTTACACTTGGTGGCTCTATTTTTTCTCTAAAGTTGATGGGGAGATAATCTCCTGAGAGCAAGAAGGGAGGCAATAGGGCAGCAAGTTTGAAAAGAATGATCATTGTAAGAATGGGAGAGAAAGCTAATTAAAGAGCATAGAATTGCTGGGGAGGGTTGAGGGCAGAAGAGAGGTTGGAGACTAGCACATTAATGGCCTCAGTCTATGGAGTTGGTAATTTTATTCATCGGTGCTCAGCAGCCCAGATGTAAGAGCCAAGAAGAATAGTTTTACTGACCTACGCAGATATAATCCAAGAACAATGGTCAGGAGAGTTGATGATATTGGGGACAGTGATTTAAAAGAGGGGTCATGGGAATTCCATGTTGGATAGAGAAAGAAATGATGACTGAGAGAAAGCTTGAGAAGGACAGAATAGAGAAATCAAGGGTTTGATGGAGTTAAAAGATGAAGTAGAAGTGGGAGAGGCAGAAAGCCATGAGAAAGCCATGCCCTCAGAGTGGGTGTGTGAATTTATGATTTCAGAGGGGAAACAGTGCCCGGTGATGACATATCCAAGGTGCAGCCAGGGAAGGGAGTGTCTGAAGTACATGGAAATGAAGGTCATTGAGGAGATCATGGCAATGAGCTTCCAGGGGTTAGGATGACTCATCCACACTGGTGACAGGAGGACTAGAGGTAGGGAAGAAGACAGTGAGTCCAGGGCTGAAGTTTCAAGGAATCGGGGAGTGGGCAGGAGGTCAAGGAAAGTCAAGGTTGAGGTTGGGGTAAACATTGATGAGTGCCTGATAAATCTCTAATGAACACATGGATGCATGAATCAGTGAATAAGTGAGCAAATGAATCCAGTAATTCAGACTAATCTGGCGTACATTCTGGGAATATCTAGCCATAAATCTTGAGATTCCCAAAGAAAACACTAGGCTCAGAGAAGGCAGATCACTAGGAGTATAGAGGCCTTGGGTTATCATAAGAGTTGAAGATGAGCAAATCTTTTCAGCCTATCCTATCTGAGAAGCTGTTTGTGCTCTCTAGACCAGCCCATGTTCAATACAGTAGCCATAAGGTCCTTGCAGTATTCAGGACCTGAAATAAGGCTAGACCAAATTCAGATGTGATGTCCAAGTAAAACACACACTGGATTTTGAAGACTTAGTACAAAAAAAGAACATAAAATATCTCATCTTGAACTATTGATTACAAGTTAAAATACAAAATTTTTGGATCTATGGGGTAAAATAAAATATTGTTAAATTAATTTCACTTGCTTTATCAATTGATTTATTTTTACTTTTTACACGAGGCTACTAGAAAATTCTAAATTACATGTGTGGTTCACAGTATATTTCTTTTGGGCAGCCCTGTTCCAGGCGTTGGTCAGTAGCCTCTGTGATCCTGAAGAAAGCACTATGCCGCCCCAATATTTGCACATGTTCAATCAATAAGTTAATAAATGTAGCCACTCTGTTGGAATTCCACATATATTTGTTGTCATAAGTAAAATTTTAGCCCTCAAGGGCTTAAATTTCTTGTACACTGGAAATGTCCCTTTAAGAGAGCATCTTAAGTCTCTCAAAGTATTGCAAAACCTCCCACTTGCTCCATTAGATAGGTTCTGCACCCTGGAAACCATGGCGGTGATGGATGCAGGTGCTCACACTTGTCTTCATTGTTAGCACAGTTGGAATGAATTGAGGGGATTGTCTCTCTTCTTGGGATATTTCTGACACAATGAGGTTGGAGACTGTGCAGATTGCACTTGTAATTTTCCTCTGACTGGGGAAGCCTAAGGCTCCACTCCTTCAGGCCCAATCTCCTTGGAACCTGTAGTTACTGGCTTGCTTAGTAATACTCATTACAGTCGGAAGGGCAGGAACCCTATTTTAGCCAGAAACTGTGGAAGAAGATCCTATGTCAGCAGCGTCCGGAGCTGTTTTTTCCACCCAAATCCAAAAATGTAATAGTAAACATTGAGAGTTGACGCTGGGTCAGGCACAGTGAGGAAACTGAGGCCCCAAGACCTTAGCAACCTGAGAGGTTCCACAGGTAAAAAGTGGCAGAGCTAGGATCTCAGCGTAGGTGGTGTTGAGATCCACCACACTAACTCCAAAGTGTGTGATCCTCATATCATCCTACACCTTCCAACACAACTGATTATGGACCAGGAAACAAAAAGAGGGAAGCCTCACTTAATTGGTCTCAGAAAAAGCCTCTGAAAGAACATGGATCAGTTGGGCTGACATATTGTGCCCACGCATGTGCATTGAACAGCCCACTTGAGACTAGATCCTTCAGCAGAGGTTCCCAAACCATGCATTGGAATAAGTGTTTAAGGGCCTCATTCCAGGGCTGCTAAATCAGAACTCTGGGAGTAGGGCCTAGAAATTTGTATTTTGAAAGCATTTTCCCCGTGGAGATAAGGGAACCATTACCCTTGATTAGGATCTGATTTGGAACTTGGACTTCTGGATAACTCATGGTACAAAATGGAAGGAGGGTACAAGGAGGGTTTTACTCAAGCCACATCAAAGGAGGGGGCCTGACCTCAGGAGCGCCTTTGGTAGATCCACCATTTGTGCACTAATTTCTTTTTTTTTTTTTTTTTTTTTTTTTTTGAGACGGAGTCTGACTCTGTCACCCAGGCTGGAGTGCAGTGGCCAGATCTCAGCTCACTGCAAGCTCTGCCTCCCGGGTTTACGCCATTCTCCTGCCTCAGCCTCCCGAGTAGCTGGGACTACAGGCGCCCGCCACCTTGCCCGGCTAGTTTTTTGTATTTTTTTAGTAGAGACGGGGTTTCACCGTGTTAGCCACGATGGTCTCGATCTCCTGATCTCGTGATCCGCCCGTCTCGGCCTCCCAAAGTGCTGGGATTACAGGCTTGAGCCACCGCGCCCGGCCTTGTGCACTAATTTCTAAGCAGCTTCCCAACCTTCAGATTGCTGGGGCCTCTGTTTCCTCTCAAAGGGATGAGTGCTGTTGCCTGAAGGCAGGCAGACATTGCCACCTCTAGAACTAAGGGTAAGTAGTGGGAAGGCCACAATAACTCTCTCCTTCTTCCTCCTTTTAGCCTTTCAGTGTTATGATGTACCCAGCTGGTCCAGGATCTGGTGACTCCCCAGAAGGCTTCCCTGAACAACCAAGTCTCCAGCCACAAATTGGAACTCGCACAACTCAGACACTGGGTACTGAAACTGGGTGCATCATCCAGTCCCTCCTTCAGAGCCTGTTTGGGGCAGAAGACTGGGGGAGGGAGACTGGGGAAGAGAGACTCAAAGAGGTTGCTGGGTGGCACAGAAGTGATGGCAGAACTGGCCTTCATTTAGTGACACATGCTTTGTTCAACCAGTCAACAAAGGCTTATGTGGTGGCTAGTAGTGCTAGCGAATGCAGATTTGGCCGCTTGCAAAACCAATGAGCAAGGTCGTGGTATGGTAGAAGTAGACCGACTTTATCATAAACCAAAGCTAGCAGTGGGGAAAAACGATCCAGGCTTTTGCTTTAATGGAACTGCTTCACATTTCCAAGGAAAATGCAAGGCTTTAAGAAGTTTTGGTATGGAGGGTATGCAACGGGTGAGGCAGTGCAGGTCTTCATGACGAGTTCTGATGACTTACCTTGAGTTACTGCCCATCTGGTGAACAGGCTGGCATCATCTTGGGCTGGGCTGAGTTGTAAATTAACTGTAGCCTTGAAGCAATCTCCTGGTGGGGGAGATTTCCACAGATGCCTATACTGTTTCAAGATTTAGTCTCTGGAACTTTTAAGCCAACACAATTAGATATGCTAACAGTATGTGTGTGGCGGGGGGATGGGGTGTCGGGGGCGGGGGGTGCCTAGTGGTTAACTGAACAAAAAGAAACAAAGAAATAAAAGAATATAACAAGAATATAACCTTCAAGCTGGGTACTTGGTTACAGTAGGTGCTTGGACCGTATTAGAGATACCTCAAGGTAAGCAACAACCAACCAGAACTGGTTCCTGGCCTTGTGGACGTTTCTCTCTTCTCTCTCTCTCTCTCCTCTCTTTGTCCTCTCTCCTTTCTTTCTTGACTCTCTTACCAATGGGACACCCTGTTTTCCTGGATTAGGGAAAAGAAGACCCATTTAGAAAGTAGGGAAGGAGACAAAATCTTACTTCCCACAAATTGAGGTGGGACTCAATTTGTGACCTAGAATCTGAGACAGGGAAGTAGAGGCAGGAAAAGAGGGAAAATGGGGGAAGAACTCGCTTCCTTTCTGGGCTGAGAAGGGCTAGAAGTCAAGGTTAAGTGGAGCCTTAGAGCAAGTCCAGCTCTTCATTTTACAGGTGAGGAAACTGAGGGGCGAAGAGGTTATAGTGTGGTCACAAGGTGGACACCTAGTTAGCGGCAGAAGTGGGAATAAACTGTGGCCTTTGAATAACACTACGGGGCCTCCAGTGAGGCACTCAATTTTAATCCGGCACGCTTGGGTGGCAGACGGGAGCTAGGCGAGGCTAGTTGCCATGGGAACCGGTTCCTCCCACTTCCTGCGTGTGCACCCATAGACCTATGCTCCCAATAAAGTTGTTGTTGAAGCGCGGCGGCGGGAGCGCCGGCTGCACCACGTGGGCCGGACCGGGCCGGGGGCGGGGCCGAGCTGAGGGAGGCCCTGCAGGCGGCAGTGAGGAGCGGAGGCGGGCGCGGGCGGCCGGCCATGATCGCTTCGTGCCTGTGTTACCTGCTGCTGCCGGCCACGCGCCTCTTCCGCGCCCTCTCAGGTACCGGCCAGGCGTACCGATAGACAGGAGCCCGGCCTGGGCCCGCCTCTGCGGGGCTCCGCGGGCCTGGGGCGGCGTGCGGTTGTCCGGGCCTCACGACTACGGTGCCCCGGGCAGTGCCGACGTGTAGGGAGGCGTTCCTGAGCCCCTGTCCCGCGGGCCCCTCCTGACCCCACGAGGCCTGGACCTGGCCGACGACCCTCGTGGGCGGCCCCGCCTCCCGCCTGTTGTCAGATGGCGTCCGGCCACGGTTAAGGTGGAGAGGAGCTGTGGACTGGCAGGGCCCTTTCCTGGCCCTGGGGGTGCAGAGAGATCGTGGGGTCGGCCAAGTGAGCACCCCGGGGGGTCGGGAAGGGGTAGCAGCTCGAACCGAGGCGAGTGCCCAAATTCTCGGCGGGTGAGGCGGGTCGGCTCTGGGAGGTTTCTGGCCGAAGTACTAGACGCACCGGTTTTCGCCAGGTTAACTTCACACTCACCTTTCACTGCCAGCTGGCAGCTCTTGCTCCTCTCTCGCCGGTGTCTGGTTGAAAAACGGACGCTCAGTCAGAGACACATTTAGATCTCAGCTTTGGAGCATTCCCGCCCCCAGTCCCGGCGGTTTAGAGGGAGATGTGCTGGGGTGGGGGCAATGCTCAGTCCATACCTCAGGGGGAGTGGTTATTTCGTTACTTTTTCATAATTTGTCTGCATTCTCAATTCCTGGGCTTTGAAATTACGGAGGGTTTTATGCGACCATCAGTTTCTGAGATCCCATGGAACTCGCAGACTTTTTGCCTTTAATTTATGGGACAGGACCAAGAAGTACTTAGAAATGAGGGCTCCAACTGTGTGTTTTGTGGTTTTCCTTTGTGGAACTTTACGCAATTGATACACAATGTGTGTGTCATTGATAATATATATTTCATATAGAAATATTTTAAATTTATTTATCTGCCATTAGAATGCAAACTTCAGGAGGGCAGGGCCACGCCCATTTTGTTGGCTGTATCTCTGGTGTTAACACATTGCTTGGTATATAGTAGGCACTCAGTGAATTCAGGAATGTCTTGTGTGTCCATACTTCTGAGGAATGGGAAACTCCACAGAAGTAATTGTTTTCAGAGAACTAAGGATATTCTTTTAACTATGTTGCTGTTACTCCTGGAGCTCTTCTAATGCCCTCTATGGCAGCCTTAGTGATATAGTATGCTAGTCCAGAGGTTTCCAGACCAGTAGAGTCGTAGGGATCTCAGAGGAGGGCTCCTCCCCACCTACACATTACAGTAGTCCCACTTATATTTACTTGGCATATTTGGTTTCCAAATAAGATTTTTAAAAAACAGAAGCATTCTGCTGCTGAAAATCCACCACCACCACTGCCAAAAGACATCTGCCAAAATCGAAAGCCTCTAACTTCGTGCATATGAACCAAAGAACCTCTGCCATCTGGTACACGCAGAGGATGTTCCAAGGGGCAGATAATTAGCAAGTCCTTGAGACTAAAGCTCAATGACCCAGTCCATAGGTTTAGAGCAGGGTTTCTCAATCTCAGCACTGTTGATGTTTTGGGCCGGATCATGTGTTGTGGGTCTGTCCTGTGAATTGTTGGAAGTTCAGCAGCGTCTCTGTCCTCTAACCACTAGATGCCAGTGGCACTGCTGCAGTTGTGACAACCACGGTGTCTTTGAACATTGCTAAATGTCTTCTGACGGCAAAATCACCGTGGTTAAAAACCATTGTTTAGAAGGACATAAATATACATAGGCTCCAAACAACATATTTGAACAGTCTTTCAATATTTGAGCCACTTTTAAGTTTTCTTGCCTTAAAAAAAAAATTGCCAGTAAAATGAGTCTAGTGATTGAGGGCCGGCATTGTGCATGTCACTTGTCCTGTGCTGTAAATAAATGGCTGAGTGTGTGAGTGTGGGAGTTGTTTGCTCTCACCAAAATGCTATGCTCAGAGTTTTTTTAGAGTTTTTCCCACGTTCTTTCTTGCCTGTTGGTTGTGATTTGTGGCTGCAGTAGCAAAGAGATGTCAGCTGTCTCTTACTGTCAATTGTTGGCACCTTGTAATTTATAGCCTCTGATGTGTTGTGGAATGGGAAAGCAGATAATGAAGTTTGTGAAGATTTTATTACAATAAGTAGCTTTAAGAAGAGGCTTAAGGGCCTTTGCTGAGATGTAAATTGTATAGATTTTTGAGACTCTACTTTAGGACTTTTTCTTTTGGAGTACATTCATAGATCAGGGAATTTATACAACTAGAAAAGCTCCTAGAGATTATCTAGTTCAAACTTTGCTTGTCTCTATTTTTTTAAATTAAATTTTTTTTTCCAATTTTTTTTCAATTTTTTTTTTTTTTTTTTGAAATGAGGTCTCACTTTGTCTCCCAGGCTGGAGTGCAGAAGGGCAGTCATAGTTCACTGCAGCCTCAACCTGGGATCAAGCAGTCCTCTCATTTCAGCCTCCCAAGTAGCTAGGACCACGTGCATATGCCACCATACTTGGCTAATTTTTAATTTTTTGTAGAGATGAAGTTTCGTTATGTTGCCCAGGCTGGTCTGTAACTCCTGGCCTCAAGCGATCCTGCTGCCTCTGCCTCAGCCTCTGCCTCCCAAAGTGCTGGGAGCCACCACGCCTGGCCTCTTGTTCCCATTTTACAGTCAAGAGTAACTCCATCTGACTAGGGGCATTGTGCAAGGTCAGTTTTATTAATTTTGCTGCTAGATCATAACCCACAGTTCTGATTCACAGTCAAGTGCTGGTTCTAATGTAATGTGGTTCTTAGAACCAAAGAGTTTGTTAATAGTTTTAACTAAGTCATGTAAAAGGAGTGTGGTTATATGTGCCCATCTGTGTTCTAGATTATGTGAGAGAGCTGTTCTTTCATGCACTGAATATTTATCAGATCCCTGCCTTATAAATTAGTCACCACTTGTAAAGAACAGTGCCTGGCACATAGTGAATACTTTGCCCTGATTATGATGATGATGTTCGGGCATTAAGGTGGGCAGGCTCGGTGATGGTACGATCAGCAAGGTGGATATGGGTCTTGCTTTTATTGGGCTTATGTTTTAGCTGGGAGAAGAGTGTGGATTGGATGACAGTCTTATAACCTGGTATTTTGGCTTTCCTCCTAGATGCTTTCTTTACATGTCGAAAAAATGTCCTTCTGGCGAAGAGCTCATCCTCCCAGGTAGAAGGCGACTTTGCCATGGCCCCTCGGGGCCCTGAGCAGGAGGAATGTGAGGGCCTGCTGCAGCAGTGGCGAGAAGAAGGGTCAAGCCAGGTACTCTCAACTGCAAGTGAGGGGCCCCTTGTAGATAAAGGACTAGCCCAGAGCAGCCTGGCACTTCTGATGGATAATCCTGGAGAAGAGAATGCTGCTTCAGAGGACAAGTGGTCCAGCAGGCAGCTGAGTGACCTTCGGGCAGCAGAGAACCTGGACGAGCCTTTCCCTGAGATGCTAGGAGAGGAACCACTGCCGGAGGTGGAGGGCCCTATGTGGGCAGCTATCCCCATGCAGACGGACCCCCAGTATGCAGACTGTGCTGTCCTCCCAGTGGGTGCCCTGGCCACAGAGCAGTGGGAAGAGGACCCGGCGGTGTTGGCCTGGAGCATAGCACCTGAGCCTGTGCCCCAGGAAGAGGCTCCCATCTGGCCCTTTGAGGGCATGGGGCAGTTGCAGCCTCCCCCAATGGAAATACCATATCATGGTGAGTCTGACAACTGACTGAGTGAGCCAAGGGAGCAGGGTGTCTCAGGTGTGGGCAGAGCCATTGCTAAAGAGAAGATTCTATGGTAGGGAGCTCTGCCACTGCATTCTATTTTTCTAAGAATCTTGGCGTGTAAGATCTAGAGGGGCCTTACAGATCATCTCATCCAGCCCCATGGTTTTAAAGGTGAAATAATCACAGTGCAAAGAGGTAGCAGAACATGCCTAAAGTCATAAAGCCAGGTAGGGGAAGAACTGAAAGCATACTCTAGTTCTGATTCTCCACAATATCATTTCTCTGGTGGTAACCCTAGGGCTTTCTGAGGGTAGGGATGGAGAGGTCTCAGGGCATCTATTCTCTGTCTCAGTCACAATCACCTCAGTTTTATTTGTGTTGTATATTCAGAGTCCATTAAAATTTGAAGAAAGGCATCAATAGATTTGAAATCCACTATGCTGCCACATGCCATAGGGGAGATGGGGACACACTGTGGTTTCTAGTCCTACAGACTCTTCCAGGTTTAGGGATCAGAAAACACCCAGGGCTGCAGTTAACTCTAGAAATGTCTTTAACCTCAGGTGACTGTTAAGCACACTCATCTGAGTAATTCTCCAGAGATATATGGATTTATCAAAAATGAGAGATTGTCAGCTTGCATATATGGAGCATCTATTAGATGCTAGGTACTGGTGATGTAGTGGTAAGCAGGCCAAGATCTCTGGTTTTGTGGAGCTAACCATGTCATCTGAAGAATGTTCGTAGAGTGCTGCTCAATTCCCCACAGAGAGGGATGGGTGACAGGGCAGATGGTAAAAGGAACTTCAGGCATAATATTACTGAGTCAGGAGTAATGGTGCCTGAGGAGATGGTGGTGCCTCTGCATTACTTGTACTTGCCATGGAATGCTTCTCCCAATCCCTTTTCAGAAATTTTGTGGCGAGAATGGGAGGATTTCTCCACCCAGCCAGATGCTCAGAGCCTGAAGCCAGGAGATGGCCCTCAGTTCCAGTTCACTCTGATGTCTTATAACATCCTGGCTCAGGACCTGATGCAGCAGAGCTCAGAGCTCTATCTACATTGCCATCCGGACATCCTCAATTGGAACTATCGCTTCATGAACCTCATGCAGGAATTCCAGCACTGGGACCCCGATGTGAGTGACGGGGGGAGTTGCCATCTTGCATTGTTGCTGGACCTGGGCTGTTTCCCAGTGCTCTTAGAAGATGAGTTCAACCCCATAGTTGTTCAAATGATTGGAGTCCTATCTAGGGTTAGAGTTTGCCTGCCTGGTGTCAGTGAGTTGTTGGCAGATGCTGAGAAGAATCTCCCTAGGTGTGCACTTTCCAGCACCTTTATGCAGGAAGGGAGGCTTGAGGGATTCAAGGAGCAGGAAAATCCAGTGCACATGTCTAATCTCTTCAGCTTAGGTCTGGGCCTGTTCTTGCTGTTGGTGACTGGGAAGTTTCACTGTGACCCAGCAGCTTCCTACCTGGCCTCAGGACCTGCTCCTAGAGGGTGGGGGTCACATTCCAGCACTCCAGAGTGATTGGATTTCTTGTCAATTTCCCAGATCCTGTGTCTCCAGGAAGTCCAGGAAGATCATTACTGGGAGCAGCTGGAACCCTCTCTGCGAATGATGGGTAATGCAGCTCCCTGGGATGCTTGCCAGCTTTTCTTTCTATAGCCTTGCCTACTCTCTCCTGAAGACCCCATCCTTCCCTTTTGTCTTGGTAAACCCTCAGTTACACCTGTGAGCTAGCTCCTTCCATGTGTGCCTGAGAAAGTAGAATTCTGCAGTTTTAAAGCAATTCTGACATACATTGCTATTTGATCCTTGAAGTAACCAATGTGGTGAGACTGTTATTATTCCCATTTTACAGATGAGAAAACTGAATTTCTGAAAATTCTTGTGACTTCCTCAGAATCACAAAGCTACAAAGCTAGTAGATGTGGAGCTAGGAATCCAGCTTGTCTGACTCTAGATTCTGGGCTCTTTTCTATCATGTTACATTGCTTCATACCCTTCCCTCCTTGCCCTTCCAGCCCCTCAGTCACCTAGTTACAACTGTTAAGGGGGAACCTGCTGAACCAAGGAAGTGGCAAAGACTTCTTTACTGAGTAGTAGGAACAATGCCTCAGGGGCACACACTGGGACTACTGGTGCTGGTTGGAAGGGATTCAGGCTTTAAGGACTCTGACCCATCTCCTTGGTGGGGTTTTCCTTGCAGGCTTTACCTGTTTCTACAAGAGGAGGACCGGGTGTAAAACTGATGGCTGTGCTGTTTGCTACAAGCCCACCAGATTCCGCCTGCTTTGTGCCAGCCCTGTGGAGTACTTCCGGCCTGGCTTGGAGCTACTTAATCGAGATAATGTGGGCTTAGTGTTGCTACTGCAACCACTCGTCCCAGAAGGCCTGGGGCAAGTCTCGGTGGCCCCGCTGTGTGTGGCAAATACCCATATCCTTTACAACCCACGCCGGGGTGATGTCAAGCTGGCCCAGATGGCCATTCTCCTGGCAGAAGTGGACAAGGTGGCCAGATTGTCAGATGGCAGCCACTGCCCCATCATCTTGTGCGGGGACCTAAATTCTGTCCCTGATTCACCTCTCTACAACTTCATCAGGGATGGAGAGCTCCAGTACCATGGGATGCCAGCCTGGAAGGTGAAATGGGAGAGGCCACAGTGGGGGTGGGAACATGGTCTAGAGAGAGATTCAGCTGTTAGCATCAGTGCTTCTTCTGTGGCAGGGACCTCAGTACACCTGCTCTGGCCTGTTCCTCCTTTTTCTTGTTATGTTGAATAGCTTGTACCCAAGCCTGGAAGTTAAGAATTCTTGAGTACTTTGGCATGTTGGGATTTTTTTCAGTTTTTATCATTAATATTTTTAATTCACAAGTAGTACGTGAGTATGTACTTGGAGGAACTTAAACATTATACAGTAAGGCACAGGCCTGTTTTATTACCCACATTCCCTTTCTATTCTCTTAGAGTCACATAATGACCGTTCTAAGTTTGGTGGTAGTCTTTTAGCTTGTTTTCTTTGCATTTACAGTGATATCTATGTTCCTATGATACTGTAATCGGTGTTTACATTTGTTAAGCACTTAACTCTCTGCCATGTGCTATTTTGAGCACTTTATACTCATTAACTCATTAGTTTTCACAATTTCCATCATGGCTTTCATTTTATAAATGAGGAAACTAAAGCCCAGAAAAGTGAAGTAATTTGCCGTAGGTTATGTGGGTAGTTAGTGGTGGAGCCAGGATTTGTAACCAGGTGGTCTGGCTGCAGAGCTCTTACCCTCAAATACTGTGCTGTGATTGCTTATAACAGCCAATATGTAATCTGCCATGTGTGTTTTATAAACATGATACACTACTATATGTTTCATTTATAGCTTGTTTTTTTCCACTCAGCAATTTGCATATGGATCTCATTCCTTCTAACTGTTGAGTGTTGATGACAGACACCTCATAGTTTTATCAGCTTGTGCTGATTTCTTTATGTCACTTAATCTCCTTGTTCCTCTATTTTGCCCCTGCTGTTTCAATTTATTGACTAACTTTTGGCAAGGCACAATGGTGGAAGGACACAAGACGATTGAATTACTGTTGCGCACATGGGATTTTATGTAAATGAGCCAGATGTGTGCAGAGAAAGGCATGATCTTGCCCTAAAGGAGCTGTAATCAAGGAGCTCAGGGAAGGAGGAAAAGAACTGACTGCCTGCCACATGACAGGCACTGTTAGGCATAGTGAATGAGAGCACTTGCTTTGAAGCCAGACAGTCCTGAATTCAGATCCCTGCTCTGCCACCTTGAGCAAATTACTTAACTTTCTTAAACCCAATTTGCCTCATCCATACAATGGGGGATATAATGGGACCTGCCTCAGAGGTGTTTTTTTGGGTGAATTAAATAAAATAATGCGTGTAAAGTGTTTTCCAGTATCTGGTTCAAAGTCAGTAACTGGTAGTGATATTAAGATTCTTAACTGTACATGGTATTATTATCCCATTTTATTTTTTTATTTATTTATATTTTGAGACAGAGTCTCGCTCTGTTGCCCAGGTTGGAGTGCAATGGCATGATCTTGGCTCACTGCAACCTCCGCCTCCTGGGTTCATGTGATTCTCCTGCCTCAGCCTCCTGAGTAGCTGGGATTACAGGAGTGTGCCACCATGCTCGGCTAATTTTTGTATTTTTAGTAGAGACGGGGTTTTACCATGTTGGCCAGGCTGGTCTCGAACTCCTGAACTCAGATGATCCACCTACCTTGGCCTCCTGAAGTGCTGGGATTACAGGCATGAGCCACTGCTTCTGGCCTATCCCGTTTTATAGTAGGAGATATTGAACCCAAGAGAGTTAGCTAACTTGCCCAAAGTCACACAGCTATTAAGTGGCCATTGAATTGCAGATCTGTTTTACTTCAGATGACATATTGAAAATTTATGCCGTTATAGGGCAGGGGGATTCTGTCTATCGCTACTCTATCCCCAGCACCTAGCTAGTGTCTTTTGGCTTTCAAATATTTGTTGTTGTTAAATGGCATAAAGGGACTTGCTACACACGTTGGAGATGTGCAGATGACTGATGTTGCCGAATGTTTCCCCTACTACGTTTTGTCCGTTCCCAGGCTGCTCATTGGCTTTGACCGAGGATGGTGACGTAGATACGGTAAAGTGCTTTGGTGCTTTCCCATTTGGTTTGACCCTGTGGTTTCCCAGTAATAGGTTCAGGATATTAGACCTTGATCCAGAAGATCCAAAGATGAGGATAAACCTTTAACCATTGCAACTTAAAGCCCCTGAGAGTTGATATTCCCTGTGGAGGAGAATTGTATTGATTTTTTGGAGGTAAAATTTAGAGAACCACATGTTCATACTATTCGATTCCCCTTGATTCAGTCTCTTATCCTCCTCCTGTTTCATGGACATTTCAGTGTTGCCAGTGAAAAAGTAATGGTTTTAATTTGGTCCTTATTTTTAACCTGCCCCTGAGACTTACATGCTTGCTTATACCATGTATGTAGTGTGTGATTGTGTGTGTTTGTATTTGTCCACATGTCCCAAAACATGGGCTGTTATTTCCTTTTTCTATCTTGGTTTCCTTATTCCCACCCTGCTCTTTCCTTGCAGGTATCTGGACAGGAAGACTTCTCTCATCAGCTTTACCAGAGGAAGCTGCAGGCCCCCCTGTGGCCCAGCTCCCTGGGCATCACTGATTGCTGTCAGTATGTCTCCTCCTGTCACCCCAACAGATCAGGTGAGCACACGTCACATTCTTGGTTGGCTGTGTCTTCGTGTCCATTTTGGGAGAAAGCTGGTGTCTCAATGACAAGAAAAAGTGTAATCCCTCATTTCTCTTAGCATATTCTTCTGTTTTCTCACTGTCCTCCCAATGGCCGTCCAATAAAACGGACAACTTTAAATCACAGCCATTGGAAAATCTCCTTGTCTTCTGAATCCTTCCTCTGTGGATCTATGCTGGAAGTTGCTTGGTACTAAGGAGGTCTCAGCATGTTGCTTCATCTTCTTTCACTATATGGCTTTTCCTGGTTTACAGAGAGACGCAAGTATGGTCGAGACTTCCTGCTACGTTTCCGCTTCTGCGGCATCGCTTGTCAGCGACCAGTAGGATTGGTCCTCATGGAAGGGGTGACAGATACTAAGCCAGGTAATGGAAACTAATCCCAGTTTCTTGGTCTTCTTTCTTCTTCACTCCTGATGTTTGTCAGTTATGTGGTTTCCTGCTCTTTTCTAAGTATAGTTCTTAGAGATTAGCTTCTGGTAATACGTATACTTGGAAGCTCAGTTGAGTTCAGTGGCCATTGCATGGATGTGCAGTGTGATAAGAGCACCAGACCAGGAATCAAGACACCTGAGTTCTAACTAGCTTTGAGAGCTTGGGTAAGCCACTTAACCTTTTTAGACTTAAGTTGTTAATGACTAGCATGTGTACAGCATATATAGGGGAGAAGTTATACACGATGGGGCTTTGAAAATCATAAGGTGACAGTGGTTCTGGTTTTAATAAAAGTTGATCCTACTGAGAAATTTCAGATTGAATGTAGCAGCGTATACTTGACATTCTCCCCTTCTTGTCTCTGAAACCACTTCAAAGCAACAAGGAGAATGGAAAAAAGAAATGTAAACTCCATTGTAGACAAAACTGGGAGATTTGAAGATACCTGACACCAAGAACCACAACACAGAAGGAATGCCTGCAAGAAGCACTGGAGATCGTGCAGGGGTGCTAGAGGAAGTATAGAGAGACTTATCTGGGGGATATGTGGATCTCAGAAAGAACTAGCTGAGTACTTTTTTCCATCTGGAGCATAAAACCGAAATCCCTTTTTTTTTCTCCAACAAGAATAGAAAGCACAGGTCACGATAGGAGAGTCTCTGGACCAATTTTGATCATATGAGGCAGTGGAGGAAGGACTGATCAAGGATCAAGCCTTATTTCTGTTAAGCAATCTGGTCAAGTGGTAGAGAGGGTAGATAAGATACTTGTAGAGCTGCGTATCTCTTTTGGCTTGGGAGAGAAAGATTAAAAGGATGCCTACATAACCCTGTGTCAAAAAGAAAATTCCTGTTACTTGAAATACCCAGTCCTTCCCTTATATAAACTTTGCACAAATAACTGGTGGAGAAAAACCTCAACTAATTCAAAGCTGGGTTGTCAAAAAGGAAGAGCATGGAATCTGTACTAAAATACTACAAGAAAAAAGGAACAGAAAAACAAAAGGCGGATAAAGAATGTTTAACTTCAAAGATAAAAATAATTGCCATGGAGCTTATAGAAATTATGATGACTTTCTCATGAATAAAGAAATTGTCTTTATTTTTATTTTATTTTATTTTATTTTATTTTTTTATGACGGAGTCTCACTCTGTCACCAGGCTGGAGTGCAGTGGCACCATCTTGACTCACTGCAACCTCCGCCTCCTGGGTTCAAGTAATTCTCTTGCTTCAGCCTCCGGAGTAGCTGGGATTACAGGCGCACGCTGCCATGCCTATTTTTTTTTTTTTTTGATTGTAGTAGAGATGGGGGTTTCACCATGTTGCCCAGGCTGGTCTCGAACTCCTGACCTCAGGCAGTCTGCCTGCCTTGGCCTCCCAAAGTGCTAGGATTACAGGCGTGAGCCACTGTGCCCGGTCAAGAAATTGTCTTTATGAAAGAAAGAGCACAAAAATAACTGCCTATAAAGTAAGTTCAGGCATGTGGCAAAACATCAGAAGATGAAATGTAAGCTGCAGAGCTCAGAAAAGAAGTGGAATAAAACATAAAAATATTACAAAAAATAAAGACAAAATTGTATGCAGCACAAGTAGGAATAGATACTGTTGAAAACAAGGTAAGAGACAGGCCCGGAAATCCAAACAAAACAAACAAAATGAGAAGTAAAAGGTTAGAAAGGATTAGAGACAAAATGACAGTAGTGAAAGATAAAGGAGATTTAACTTATACATAATTAGAGTTCCCAAAGAAGAAAGCTTATAATATAATAACACAGAAAAAATATTTAAAGATAATTATTCAAGAAAGATTTTCCCAAAGTGAAAAGATGTGAATTTTCAGATTGAGAAGACATGTGTCCCAGTAAAAAATGGTACAGGAGCCAGGCACCCTGGCACACACCTATAATCTCAGCATTTTGGGAGACCAAGACAGAAAGATTGCTTGAGCCCAGGAGTTTGAGACCAGCCGGGGCAACAAAGTGAGATACCGTCTCTACAAAAAATCAAAAAATTAGCCAGGCATGGTGACGCGTGCCTGTGGTCCTGGCTACACAGGAAGCTGAGGCAAGAGGATTGCTTGAGCCCAGGAGGTCAAGGCTGCAGTGAGCCATGTCCGTATCACTGCACTCCAGCTTGGGTGACAGTGAGACTAAAGATGTAGGAGAATTAATACTAAGACATTCTAGTGAGGTTCTTGGAAGTCAAAGATGAAAGAGTCTTTTGGGCAAAAAAAAAAAAGATGTAGGAGAATTAATACTAAGACATTCTAGTGAGATTCCTAGAAGTCAAAGATGAAAGAGTCTTTTGGGCAGTTAAAAGATTGAGCTACTTTGAAGTCTAGCAGTAATGAGGTTGACCTCAGACCATTTTTTTTTCTTTTTTTTTTTTTCTTTTTTTTTTTTTTGAGACAGAGTCTTGCTTTGTCATCCAGACTGGAGTGCATTGGTGCTATCTTGGCTCGCTGCAACCTCCGCCTCCTGGGTTCGAGTAATTCTCCTGCCTCAGCCTCCCCAATAGCTGGGACTCTGGGCATGCACCACCATGCATGGCTAATTGTTTTGTATTTTTAGTAGAGATGGGGTTTCACCATGTTGGCCAGGCTGGTCTCAAACACCTGACCTCAGGTGATCTGCCCACCTCAGCCTCCCAAAGTGCTAGGATTACAGATGTGAGCCAGCGCACCCGGAAGACTTCAGACTTCTTAATATTGACATCCAACTCCAGAAGACAGTGGATTAAGGTTTCTAGGAAAGAAGATATAGTTCAAGAATATTATACTCAACTAACAACCTTTCTTCAAGAAACTACTAGAGGAGTAACTGAAGGCAACCAAGCAATGGCTGGGAAAACTATAGTAAAAGGACTGCTGATTAACACTGAATTTATTTTTTTCTTGTAAGAGTTTAATTTGAATTGGCGTTTTTCACAGAGCAACAAACATGTCTGTGGCCCAGTTTATTTTTAATTGCAAAGTGAAAGTATTATTATAGCTCTGTCAATAGCAATAGTAATAACAATGATGGCCACCCTGTATTGAGTGAACCAGCAGGTACAGGAACTGGGATAAGTAAATTCTGTGTCAGTCAGGTTCAGGCAGAGGAGCTCAGTGGTTTAGGATTACAAAAACAGTAACAGGATCTCACTTAGATAATTTCATATTAAGAATAGGTTATTTAAATCAGTGATATACTTGAATGAAACATAAAATAAATAGTAACAAAATTAAACCAAGAACCTTTAAAATATATACTGACAACCACTTTGTAGGTAGAAAAGACTCATTCTATAGGGGCAAAATAGCCAGTTCCCCAAAGGTGCAAAATAACAGTAGTATTTTGAAAATTGAGATTAGATTTGGGTAAACACACTCATTCTCCACATACTCTGAATGTACCCTTCTGTTTGTTCAATGCTCCTACCCAGGGCTGAACAGGCTCTTGATGAATCTCTTTTAAAGACTCTAAATCTAAATTTTTTTTTTTCATGACAGAGTCTCACTGTTTCACCCAGGCTGGAGTGCAGTGGTACAGTCGCGGCTCACTGTGTAGCCTTGATCTCCTAGGCTCGAGTGATCCTCCCACCTCAGCCTTCCGAGTAGCTGGGACTATAGGCACATGATACCATGCCGAGCTAATTTTTGTAATTTTTGTAGACATGGGGTTTCACCATGTTGCCAAGTCTGGTCCCGAACTCTTGAGCCTTCCTCCCGACTCGACCTCTCAAAGTGCTAGGATTATAGGAGTGAGCCACCATGCCCAGCCAACTATCCTTATTTTAAAAGGGCCATGAATGGAGTACAAGGAGATCTTAGTGTGTGAGTTCATTTTTTCTAGAGGCTCTGTTTAGATATGCTAACAATATTTCCAGTTCAATACCAGAATCATCCAACCCAACTGTGCATTTCAAAACATGACAACTTAACTGTGACACTAGCTTGAATGGGGAGCCTTGGAGTACAAAGAAAGATTCAGTGCTAGGTAGTGATGGTTTGATTTTCCCATAAGCTGACATTGCATTGTAGTGGAGCATTCTGCGCCATCAATGTGTATAATAAAATACATTGTGATTTTTACTATTTCCAACTCCCTTTGTTTTTTTTTTTTGTTTGTTTGTTTTGGTTTTTTTTTTTTTGAGACGGAATCTCACTCTGTCACTCAGGTTAGAGTGCCATGACACAATCTTGGCTCACCGCAACCTTTGCCTCCTGGGTTCAAGCAATTCTTGTGCCTCAGCCTCCCGAGTAACTGGGATATACAGGCATGTGACACCACGCCCAGATGGTTTTTGTATTTTTAGTAGAAACAGGGTTTCACCACGTTGGCCAGGCTGGTCTTAAAGTCCTGGCCTCAAATGATCCACCCACCTTGGCCTCCCAAAGGGCTGGGATTACAGGTGTGAGCCACCAGGCCCAGCCCCCAACTCCCTTTGTAATGGAATAATTTGTTAAAAGGGTATTTAATTTTTAAGTTCTCCCTCATTGTTAACATTTCTATTATGAATGATTTCTTTTTTCCAGTATGGTTCTTAAAGATACTGTCTTAGTCCATTTGGGCTGTTGTAACAAGATACCATAAACTGGGTAGCTTTTAAACAATAGAAATTTATTTCTCATGGTTCTAGAGGCCGGGAAGTTGAAGATCAAGGCACTGGCAGAGGCTGAGTACAATGGTTCACACCTGTAATCCCAGCACTTTGGGAGGCTGAGATGGAAGGATTACTTGAGGCCAGGAGTTTGAGACCAGTCTGAGCAACATAGCAAGACCCTGTCTCTACAGAAAATTCAAAAAGATGAGTTGGGCATGATGGCATGCAACTGTAGCCTTAGCTACTCAGGAGGCTGAGGTGGGAGGATCACTTGAGCCCAGAAGTTTGAAGTTACAGTGAGCTATGATTGCCCCACTGCACTCCCGCCTCGGCAACAGAGACCCTGTCTTTAAAAAAAAAAAAAGGGCACTGGCAAATTTGGTGTCTGGTGAGGGCCTGCTTCCTGATTCATGAGCATCATCTTCTCAATGGTGGAAGAGGAAGAGGAAAGGGGTCTCTTTTGGGCATCTTTTATAAGATCACTAATCCTATCCGTGAGGACCCCACACTCATGACCTAATCACCTCCCAAGGTGCCAAGTGCCACCTCCTTCTGTCATCACTGTGGGGGTTAGGATTTCAACATATGAATTTGGTTGTGGGGACACAAACATTTAGACCATAGCAGACATTAAAAGGAATTACTGTGTTTTCTTTCTCTTAGGCACTGGCCCATTACACTGAATCTTGGAGCTTTAAGTCTTTTAACAAGTAAGAGCAAACCATGTGCACAATTTAGCACATTACAGAAAAGGCAATCGCTAATGGGTGATTTTTATAAACTCCTAGTTAACAAACTGACCAGAAGGTCACATAGTCACACAGCAAAGGCTAAGGCTATCTGGTCAGTTTTCTTTTTCTTTTCTTTTCTTTTTTGAGATAGGGTCTCACTCTGTTGCCCAGGCTGGGGTGCCCAGAGTCTCACTCTGTTGCTCACTGCAACCTCTGTCTCCTGGGCTCAAATGATTCTCCTGCCTCAGCCTCCCAAGTAGCTGGGATTGCAGGTGCGTGCCACCATGCCCAGCTAACTTTTTGTAGTCTTAGTAGAGATAGGGTTTCACCATGTTGGCCAAGCTGGTCTTGAATCCTGGCCTCAAGTGATCCCCCTGCCTCAGCCTCCCAAAGTGCTAGGATTACAGGTGTGAGCCACTGTGTCTGGCCTGTCTGGTCAGTTTTCTAAGCAGAAAAGTTAATTTTAGCTTGTTTGTTTTTTAACAAGCCTACAGCTAACATAAAAGAGCGGGAAAGTCCTAAATCCAGCTTCTCTACTGGCTGTTGTGTGATACAACTGAGGATCCTCTTCCCAAGTACTTGTAGAGGAACTTGCATGTGTTTGGCTGCTACTATTGCTGAATGGGCCCAGGAAGAGGCTGGAGCTCATGTAGAGGTAGCGCAGCTCATGTGACCTGGAGCAGAGTAGATGAAAGCCTTAAGTCCTGTATAACTGCCAGAGCAGTACTGTTTGTTCACGGTGCTGCGTGGTAAACATGGTGTCTAGGGAAATCATGTTTAAGATCCTGCAGGTCACTGTGACTTTGTATGTGTGTGTGTGTGTGTGTGTGGCATATTGTAATGATAAAGGATGTAACTCAAAGATACTAGTGTTAAGAATGTTTATGCTCCAAATAACATTGCATCAACAATCACAAAGTGAAACCATAGGCTGTAACATGGAGTAATGGACAATAACTAAAGGTAGAAGGCTTTAATTGATCTTTCTGAGTCTGCAGTAGATCAGGTAGATAAAAGATGACTAAGAATATAGAATAACTAAGTAACATGTCGGATGATAAATCTGATTCATATATATCAAACACCGAACATTGACAGCAGAGAGGACATTTTCTTTCTAAGAATTCATAGGAAATTCTTAGGAATTGATCATATATTAGATCATAAAGCACATGCAATAAACATGTAAGTTAAAATTGAAAAACAGGCTGGGCACAGTGGCTGACGCCTGTAATCCAGAACTTTGGGAGGCTGGCTGAAGCAATAGATTCTCTTGAGTCCTGGAGTTCGAAATAAGCCTGTGCAATGTGGCAAAACCCTGTCTCTGCAAAAAATAGAAAAATTAGCCAGGCATGGTGGCATGTGCCTATACTCCCAGCCACCCAGAGGCTAAGGTGAAAGGATGGCTTGAGCCCGGAAGGTCAAGGCTGCAGTGAGCTGTGATCACACCTCTGCCTGAGTGACAGAGCGAGACCCTAGCTCAAAAAAGAAAAAAAAAAAAAAAAAAGAAAAAGAAAAAAATACTGTGAACTGGACATTTAAAAAACTTTTTGATCAAAGAGGAAAATTTAAACTGAAATTGCAGAATATCTGGAAAATAACAATAATGAAAATACCATTATATTTGTTGGATATAGCCAAAATGGTGTTCAGGGAAAAATTCATAGAATTACGTAGAATATTTAGAATCAGAATGATATTAATAGATATGAAGGGATGAAAGTGAATTAAGGCACCCAGTTCAAGAAATTAGAAAAAAGAAAGAAACTGAAAGCAGAAGGAAAGAAGATTCAAATGGAAATAATTTTAAAAACAGAAAAATGGAAGAACTCATAAACCCTTAAGAGTTGGTTGCTTGGATGAAAAACAGCTGTCAATTAAAAAAGCTCATTAGCTAACCTATGTAAGGGGGAAAAGAGGAGCAGTAACAAGCATCCAGATGCAGAGGAATCAAGAATCACAAGGGTTTTTGTTGTTGTTTTTGCTCAACTAAGTGCAAAAGAAATGGAAAATTTGGTTGACATATAAATGTAATTTACTAAAACTGATTCCCATGGAGATTGTCTAAATAGATTAATGACCATGGGGTGAAAAATAATAGGAAAAGTTCTCAGAGATACAGTCCCTCAGAAACACCAGGCTCAGATTGATAGGGAATGTCCTCAAACCTTTCAAAACATATATTTCCATTATTTAAATTGTTACAAAGTACAGACAGAGAAAGGGGCCAGGTTATTTTTATGAAATAATATTGACACCGACACCTGACAAATACGCAGAAAGAGAAAACTACAGACTCTAATGTTCTCCACCTATGAATATTGATGCAAAAAAATTTAAATGGAAGATCAGGAAACAAAATCTAGCAGCACATTGAAAGAGTAATATACCATGACCAACTGCAGTTTATTAGAAATATAGGGATAGTTCAATATTGAGATATCTATTAACATAATTTTATATATGTGTGAAACCTAAAATATATGAAACCTGTGCCATTCTCTGTATAGATGTTGAAGAGACATCTGTTAACCTTCAACATCTATTCTAGATTCTTTTAAAATGAACCCTCTTAAGAAAAAAATGGATAATTTCTTACACCATTGAAATATATTTATTTCAACTCCAAACAGCATCTTGATTAAAGAAAAAAACTCTAATAGCATTCCTGTTAAAGTTAGGAACAAGACAAGGACAAGACTATCATGATTTAACTGTGTTTGGAGATACCAGCCAACAGAATTAGAAGTAGAAAATAGAAATATAGCAAAATAGAAGCATAAAAGTGGAAAGGAGGGGGTAAATTATTACTTGCTGATGATATTGTTTTAAAACTGGTAATCCAAGAGAATAAACTAAAACAGCATTAAGCATTGAGATAATTCTGGAAGGTAAACTGGGTACAAAATTAATGTGCAGAACTTAGTAGTGTTCCTTTATAAAGATACATGTTTATTAAAAGATATAATGAAAAAAATACACTGTGTAAGAACAACAACAAAAAAATATAGAAATCTAACAGGAAGAATATAAGGCATATAAAGGGGAATTTCTTTTTTCTTTTTTTTTTTTTTTTGAGATGGAGTCTCGCTCTGTTGCTCACGCTGGAGTGCAGTGGCACGATCTCGGCTCACTGCAATCTCTGCCTCCGATGTTCAAGTGATTCTTCTGCCTCAACTCCCGAGTAGCTGGGGTTACAGGCACCCACCACCACGCCCGGCTAATTGTTTGTATTTTTAGTAGAGACAGGGTTTCACTGTTTTAGCCAGGATGGTCTCAATCTCCTGACCTCGTGATCTGCCTGCCCCAGCCTCCCAAAGTTCTGGGATTACAGGCGTGAGCCACCGCGCCTGGCCTAAGTGGGTATTTCATTTCATCTAAACTATCAAATATATTGGCATGAAGTTGTTCATAACATTCCCATATCCTTTTTTTGAACAGTTTTATTGACATGAAATTCACATGTCATAAAATCCTCCCATTTTAAGTGTGTAATTAATTGGCTTTTAGTATATTCAGGGTTGTGTGACCATCACCATGATCTAATTTTAGAACATTTTCATCACCCACAAAGGAAACCTTACACCCATGAGTCACTTTCCATTCACTTCTCCCCTTGTCAAAAATCAGTTGACCATAGATGTATGTATTTCTGGACTCTCAGTTCTGTTCCCTTCCTGTGTCTGTCCTTATGCCAGAACCACACTGTCTTGGTTACAATAGTTTTGTATATAGTAGTCCACCTTCTCAGTGATTTTGCCTTCCTTGGTTTCAGTTACTCATGGTCAACTGAGGTTCAAAAACATTAAGATACTCTGAGGGAGAGAGAGACCACATTCACATACCTTATTACAATATATTGTTATAATTGTTCTATTTTATTATTAGTTATTGTTAATCTTTTACTGTACATAATTTATAAAGTCAGCTTTATTATAGGTATGTTTAGGAAAAAACAGTATATTTAGGGTTTGGTACTGTCCATTGTTTCAGGCATCTGCTGGGGGTCTGGGTATGTATCCCCCATGGATAAGGTGGATTACTGTACTTTTGAAATAAGGATGAGTAAGTTCTCTGACTTTGTTGTTTTTAAGATGATTTTTGTCTCTTCCGGGTCTCTTGCATTTCCACATGAAATTTAGGATCATCATATCCATTTCTGCAAAAAAAAAAAAAAAAAACATGGCCGGGCGCGGTGGCTCAAGCCTGTAATCCCAGCACTTTGGGAGGCCGAGATGGGCGGATCACGAGGTCAGGAGATCGAGACCATCCTGGCGAACACCGTGAAACCCCATCTCTACTAAAAAATACAAAAAACTAGCCGGGCGAGGTGGCGGGCGCCTGTAGTCCCAGCTACTCGGGAGGCCGAGGCAGGAGAATGGCGTGAACCCGGGAGGCGGAGCTTGCAGTGAGCTGAGATCCGGCCACTGCACTCCAGCCCGGGCGACAGAGCGAGACTCCGTCTCAAAAAAAAAAAAAAAAAAAAACCAAAAACCAACCAGTTGGGATTTTGATAGGCATCTACAGATCTTTCCTTTCCTTTCCTTTTTATTCCTCCTTTTTCTCCTCCTCTCCCCTTTCCTCCCTCTTCTTCCTTCCCCTCCCCTCTTCCTTCTCCTCCCCTCTCCTCTTTACTTTTTTCCCCTCTCCCCTCCTCTCCTTTTTCTTCTCTCCCCTTTCCTTTCTTTCCTTTCTGTGACAGGGACTCAGTCTGTTGCCTAGGGAACTATTGCCATTTTAATAATATTGTCTTATGGCCAATGAACATGGGCTGGTTTTCCTTATTTAGATCTTTAATTGCTTTCCAAGTTTTGTAATTTTTAGTGTGCCTACACTATTTTTATTAAATTTTTCCTAATTATTTCATTTTTTGATGCTATTGTAGATGGAATTGTTTTCTTTCATATTTGGATTGTTGATTGCTACTGTATAGAAGTATTTTGTGTATTGATCTTGTACCTGCAATCTTGCTGAACTCATTTATTAGTTCTAATAGTTTCTTAGTGGATTTCTTAGGATTTTCTCTATATAAGATCATGTCATCTTGCAAATAGAAATAGTATTCCTTCTACTCCAATCTGGATACCTTTTATTTCTTTTTCTGTCGTAAATACTCTGACTAAAACTTTTGGTACAGTGTCAAATAGAACTGGTGAGAACAGACACCCTTTTGTTTCTGATCTTAAGGGTAAAGCTTTCAGTCTTTCATCATTAAGTATGATATTAGCTGTGAGTTTTTTATAGATTGTCTTTATCAGATTGAGAAAGTTTTCTTCTATTCCTAGTGTTTTGAGTGTTTTTAACTCATGAAAGGGTGTTGGATTTTGTCAAATGTTTTTCCTCTGTCCAGATAATCATGTGGCTTTTTTTTTTTTTCTTCAAACTTAAGTGTTCTATTGTGACGTATCACATTCTATGATTTTCAGATGTTAAACCATGCTGACATTCCTAGGATAAATCTTATTTGGTCATAGTCTCTAATCATTATATTTTGCTGGATTTGGTTTGCTGATATTTTATTGAGGAATTTTACATCTGTATTCATAAGGGATATTGGTCTATAGTTTTTGTTGTGACATTTTATCTAGTTTTGGTGTCAGAGTAATGCCTCATGAGTTAAGTGTCTCCTCTTTTTTTTTTGGAAGTGTTTGTGAAGGATTTGTATGAATTCCTCTTGAAATGTGTGCTGGAATTCTACAGTGAAGCCATTGAGCCTGGTGTTTTCTTTGTGGGATGTTTTAAAATTACAAATTCAGTCTCTTTATTTGTTATAGGCGTATTCAGATTTTCTGTTTTTTCTTGAGTTATTTTGCATAGTTTGTGTCTTTCTAGGAATTTTTCAATTTTATATGAGTTATCCAATTTGTTGGTATCTAGTTATTTATAGCATTCACTTATAGTTATTTTTTATTTCTAAATGGCTGGTGATGGCCCCTCTTTCATTTCTGATTTTAGTAATTTGAGTATTCTGTTTTCTTGGTCTAGCTGAGGGCTTGTCAGTGTTGTTGCTGATCCTTGTTATCCTGCTAATGTTAGTAGGATCTGTACTAATGTCCCTTCTTTCTTTCCTGATATTGGTAATTTGTATCTTCCTTTTTTAACATTCGTATGTATAATATGTATGTGTGTGCTTATAGATGTATACATATATGTAATGTGTATGTATATATACATGTATGCATACATACATAGACACACACAATGGATGGTATGTAATAGAAAGTCTTTGAAGGAATATACCAGGAATTTGGTAACATTGGTGGCTTCTGGAAAAGAGAATTGAGTGGCAGAGGAGGGCAAATGAGAGGGAAACTTCACTGATATTTTTTGCTACATTTTGATTTTGTACCATGTGACTATATGGCTTATTTTTTTTTTAAATCAAAGAAAAACAAAGGTGAGGAGCCACAGAAGATAATGCTGTGTTAGACGCCCTACATCTGCTTTTTGAGGTTTTTGACTTTGGTTTATAGTCATCTTCTCCTCCTCACTGTTTCTCTTCCCTTTCTCCTCCTGGATCCTTCTGAAGCAGTCCAGTCAAGTATCAGAGGGATTTTAGGGTGAAAGGTTCTGACCCTGTTTCACTGTCTGTGGATGAGAAAACCTTTTTCTCTCTGGTCCTCTGCAGAGCGACCTGCAGGTTGGGCTGAGTCTGTCTTTGAGGAAGACACATCGGAGCTTGAGCCTGCCTCCTCCAGGTAACCCTCTCCAGTTCTCTTCTGTTTTCAATCCAGCCCTAGCCTAGGTGTAAGAGAGAGATTCCCACTGGTTGTCCTGAGGCTGACTTGGGGGAGCACTTTTTGATAAGCTCTTTTTCCCCTAATATCTGCTAAGCTTATAGAGGGTTATGTAGGTATGCAGAAGCCAGAGGTGACCCACCCATGTTCCTGCAGGTAAAAAGGCTGTGTACTCTTTCCTCAGAGGGTAAAGCCTCACAAAAGAGGCCTGGGCCCCAGACAGGGGTACATTGGGTATACTTTACCAGGTAACAAGCAGATAGTGGGGGATAAGGAGTGTCAGGGAGTTTCAGTACAAATGTGTGTTTCTAGGCTAATTTTAGCTAAGACTGCCAGCCCCTTGTTAGCATGGGAAGGAATTGGCTGAGATTGAGTCATTTGAGATCATCCTTTTAAAAAAAATCTTCATAAAACCCACAGAAAAAGTGACCTAGGGAAAATTTAGTAATTTTTGTTGACTAATATTTCCCCCTTCATCCCTGTAGGACTGTAGGTACCATCCAGCACTGCCTCCACCTGACCTCAGTATATACCCACTTCCTGCCCCAGCGTGGCCGCCCAGAGGTCACTACAATGCCATTGGGTCTTGGAATGACAGTAGATTACATCTTCTTCTCAGCTGAGTCCTGCGAAAATGGGAACAGAACTGGTAAGCCTGATGTACCCTGCGTTCCTCCACCCCTAGGTCCCTGGGAACAGCTAATGGTAGGTCAGGCATTTGGTAGCATGTCTTGGGCTGCTGGGATTTAACCAGTAAAGGAGCAGATTTCATACCTCCCTTGCGCAGGTCATCCTTATCATTCTCCTCATAGGCCACTTGCCTGCCTTGTCTCTTTTTACTCTTGCAGCATTAAAGAGAGGAGGGTAGGACAATCACTCCAATCCCCATTTTAGAGGTAAAAATAGAGATCTAGGAAGTAGTTGAATTTGTTTAATGGCAGCCACTGAGTGGGGGACTTGGTTAGGTTAGAGACCTTATTTTCTGTCTCCTCTCCCCATACCAGTAGGCACAGTATAGCAGTCTCCCAGCCCCATGCCTATATTGTGTAAAGAATGTTTCTTTTTCGCCAGGCATGTGTATTACTGTTATGGCCAGGCACGTGTATTATTGGTTCACACCAGTAATCCCAGCACTTTGGGAGGCCAAGGTGGGTGGATCACTTGAGGTTAGGAGTGAGACCAGCCTAGCCACATGATGAAACCCTGTCTCTACTAAAAATACAAAAAATTAGCCAGATGTGGTGGTGGTGCCTGTAATCCCAGCTACTTGGGAGGCGAGGCAGGAGAATCGCTTGAAATCGGGAGGCGGAGGTTACAGTCAGCCAAGATCGCGCCACTGCACTCCAGCCTGGGCAACAAGCATAAAACTCTGTCTCAAAAAAAAAAAATTAGCCAGGCATGGTGGCAGGTGCCTATAATTCCAGCTACTCAGGAGGTTGAGGCAGGAGAATCACTTGAACACG
This sequence comes from Papio anubis, assembly GCF_008728515.1. Lineage (NCBI taxonomy): Eukaryota > Metazoa > Chordata > Mammalia > Primates > Cercopithecidae > Papio > Papio anubis. The sequence continues at coordinate 29,883,925 of NC_044982.1, forward strand.
GGAGATTGTACCACTGTACTCCAGCCTGGGCGACAGAGCAAGACTCTGTCACCAAAAAAAGAAAAAAAAAAATTTTTTTTAAAGTATTTGAATTGATGGCTTATGTTTAAAATTCAGATTTTATGGGCTGGGCGCAGTGGCTCACACCTGTAATCCCAGCACTTTGGGAGGCCGAGGTGGGTAGATCACGAGGTCAGGAGTTCAAGACCAGCCTGGCCAAGATGGTGAAACCCCATCTCTACTAAAAATACAAAAATTAGCTAGGCATGGCGGCAGGCACCTGTAATCCCAGCTACTCAGGAAGCTGAGGCAGGAGAATCGCTTGAACCCGGGGGTCGGAGGTTGCAGTGAGCTGAGATTCCGCCACTGCACTTCAGCCTGGGCAACGGAGTGAGACTCCATCTTAAAAAAAAAAAAAAAAAATCAGATTTTATATAGAAAACCTGGATCTCTAGCTTCTCTTGGAAAATCAAAAGATCTTGTAATGGTGGGCTCTCCAGCTTGCCCCAGTCCCCCAGAACTCACCTGTCTATATTCGTTGATGATATTATGGAGTATCTCTGAGAAAATGAGGCCTCCTCAGCCAGATGCTGCAAGAGGAGGTGAGGGGCGGTGGGCAGCCAAGGGGATGCAGCCTGCAGAAGGCATAGTTCCCAGAGGGCTCTGCCACTGCCTGCCCATGCAGCGTGGCTGTGGCTGCTTTTACCCATTGGCTTTTGCTTTGTGCTCCAGATCACAGGCTGTATCGAGATGGAACTCTCAAGCTCCTGGGTCGTCTCTCCCTTCTCTCTGAAGAGATTCTCTGGGCTGCCAATGGCTTACCCAACCCCTTCTGCTCTTCAGACCACCTCTGCCTGCTAGCCAGCTTCGGGATGGAAGTCACCGCTCCATGACGGGGCTCCCAGGGGAAGAGAGCTTCTCTTTCAGAAGAGCTCACTGGATCAGAGACTGTGGAAAAATCCCATGCTTCTGGAAACTTAGATCCAAGAAACTTACATCCCCTCCCTTCCCCCTCCTTGTTCCCTTTTTCCCATGGTTAGATTTTCTCCAGGCCTGGCCGCGTTCTCTGCCTGTGGTCCTTGCCTCACCCCAACCTCTTCCTAATCCTGTGCCACACACTCAGTGGCCTTGGGAGAGGCAGAAGGGGGGCTCCCCCTTCCTTCCATGTATCCAGAGCTCCCCCTTGATTTTTAATTACCAGGGTTGTGGGAGTTATTGATTTCATTGGTTATTTGCTTTCAGGCTGTTTCTTGGTGTACCTTCTGACCTGACCTTTTCCCTGCCTTCAGGACCTCTGGGCCCAGCCCTCTTGCCAGGCATGCACATGTGAGATATGCATATCATGTATGTGTCCTCTTGGGGTGAGACTGTTCTGCACAGCCATGCCTGCCTCTGACCAGTCCACTTTTCACATTGGGGCTGTAGGCCTAGGAGCAGGTTCAGAGTCTTCCCAAGTACCTGTGTATGACTAGGCAGCAGCAGGGCATGGCCCCATCTCTCCTTTTAGCCTCTGTGTTTCATTAGGCATTCATCCTGCCAACCAGGGCAGGCCCGGCATCTGGGCTCTGGGAACAAATGGGGCCCACATCCTGGAGTGGCAAATTTTGGGGGATGCGCTACTTATCCCAGCGGGCCCTGTGCCTCCAACCCAGAGCTCCCTACAGACCTGTTGTAATTTCTCAAGGGCCCATCCCTTTCCCCAGGCTTCCCTGAGGGAGGTGGAAGTTTGAACCCTTATGTGGAGTTCATTGGGCTAGGGTAGTGGTATGAGGTTTAAAACTATTTAAGGATGAGGAGGAGAAAGAGTCTTCAGGAAACTCTTGTTTCACTGGACTCTGCAGTCTGCAGAACTGGGGCAAGGGTAGGAGTTCCAGTAGGGGAAGGAGCAGGTAGACTCTGCAGCTGCCTCAGGTGGGACTCAAGACCTAAACTGATTCTCTTTTCCTCTCCACTTCTAAGAAGCAGTTTTCTGTTCCTCTCCTCCCACCACTTTTTACTTTCTGCTACCTCCCGTCTCCCGCTTCCCTTCCATTTCCTTTCTAGAAAACCCTGGTAGTCCAAACTGCCTCAGCAGAAAGGTGGCCTTGGACAAAACTGGTCCAAGAATTTGAAGTGGCAGTGTTTGCAGATTGGCTCTGTCCAGCAAGGCTTTAGCTGCTTGTTGCCTCTGCTTTCCCTCCCCTCACACAGAGGTGCCCTGGCTTATTCAGGGGACTCCTTAGTCCACACTGTGTCACCTGCATGCCTTAATCTTTCATTGCTGGGGTGTGGCCTTGGGAGATCCTGGGCCAGCCCCTCCACACATCTCCCTAAGTCAGAGTGGCTGCTGGCCCTGGTAGATTTGAGTGCTTTTGCCTCACTCGACCTTCAGAGTGGGACTGAAGACAGTGGCCAAGAGACTTGAGTTTGGGACAGTGAGCCAGGGGTTAAGGTTCTTTCCTTTTTTTGAAAGCCAAAGACCCAGTTTGAATTGTGCTGCTGCATTCATGGTTAGAAGCTTTCCATGCCTATGTTCTAGGGAATTTATTTTTCTATGTGTGTATATTTTTAAACTTTGTTTCCTGGGTACTGGGCATGTGCCTGTCTGAGCCCCAGGTCTGTCTACACCCCACCATTCATTCTGTCTGTCCATCCCCTGGACACTGCCTAAAAGGGTCTCAAGCCAGTGCCCTATGGGTTCCTAGGACTAGGGCCCGTTACTGTTCTCTTCTGCTGGGAAATGCAGCTTTAAAATGGCTAGCGAGGGCAGAGGGCAGGTGCTTGATAGTTTATCTTTTCCTTGCTTTCTTACTTGTTTCTGTTTTGAATATGAAATGGGGTTTTAAATGGTTATTAAACTCTTTTTCCAAATAAAGGTTTACCTTTTTTTCCCCCCATTGTTGGTCATTTTTTTAGGATCCTGAAGGGATTAGGTCCTTGAGAGAGGGCCTGAAGAATGAGGTGGGCAGAGGAAGAGACTGAGGAGCTTTTGATTTTGGGGTGGGGTCTCAAGACATAAATCTAGATTGAGAAATGTGTTGTAAGGTTTCCCTCTATTAGCTGAGGTAAATTCCCACTGCTCTGAGGCCTGGGAGGAACAGGGCTTGAGTGAAACCGCCTGCCTTGACACTGTTGGGGTATAGCTTTCTTCTGTCCTTGCCAAGTGAGAGAATGACTCTTTGGACTGCTTTTCATTCTTCCTCCATCTGCTCCCCCCAATGCCTCCCTCTAGTGTCTACTGCGCTTCAGGAGGGTCTGTGCAAAGTGGGATAAGATGTGTGTTTTCTTGGTTAAAGCTATGGCAGCTGCATGAGACATGATGCGGGTGGCACATGCCTCTTGCTGAGCATCTATTTCTGATCTCTTTTGCATTCTGGAGCCAGGGCTGAGCAGTGGGCCATCTGTCGCTGGAAAAATGTCTCTTCCTTCCTAGGCCTAACTCTACTGGTGCTTTTGTCCTCCAGCCTCCCTATGCAGTAAGACCAGCCAAGCCCACATGTCCACTGGGAGCCCTGAAACCAGGTCTGGTTTTCTGTCTTACCTGAACAGGTTCCCAGAACCCACACCAGGCCTCTGAATCAGTCTCTGAGAATCTGATTGATTTAAAGCCACTTGGTTGCTTCCATTGCACTACCTGGGTTGCAATCCACTCACTGATTTAGTAAAAAGAAAATTCAGCAGCTGGGCACGGTGGCTCACACCTGTAATCCCAGCACTTTGGGAGGCTGAGGCGGGCGGATCACCTGAGCTCAGGAGTTCCAGACCAGCCTGACCGACATGAAGAAACCCCGTCTCTACTAAAAACACAAAATTAGCTGGGCATGATGGTGCATGCCTGTAATCCCAGCGACTTGGAACCTGAGGCAGGAAAATCACTTAAACCTGGGAGGTGGAAGTTGCGGTGAGCCGAGATCGCGCCATTGCACTCCAGCCTGGGCAACAAGAGCGAAACTCCATCTCAAAAAAAAAAAAAAGGAGAAAAAAGAAAACTCAGCTAGGGATTAGGAACATCATTTGTCCTCTTGGCCTGTTCGGTTGGTGACTATAGGTAAGTTACTTAACCGCTCTGTATTTCAGTTCACATTCCTTGGTGAAATAGAAATTAAAGTTAATAATCACTTCTACTTGTGAAGAATTTTCAGATCTGAAATTGCTTTGTTTGGGCTTTGGCAAGAAAAGGGTGCTAAGAATTCCAGAGAATTACTGGTAGGAGTTGGGAGCAGATAGTTACCCCAGCCAGGCTGGACAGTTGGGCCCATTGACTGGGAAGTATTTGAAAGCCCTAAGCTTTGAGGTATATCCCCAAAAACCCCTTCCTGGCAGGGAGGGTTCCTCCTAGTTGCCTCAGTCAGTCAGCATCTGCACGGCACTTCTGTTAAGTTTACACAGTACTTCCACCTCAGCTAGCAAAGACAGTAGCACTGTGTGGTGGCGGTTTAGGTGGTGTTCAGATTCGACCTTTACATCTGAGGAAACAGAAATCCCAGAGATAGAATTGGAGACTCTCCTTTGGTTTATTTCTTACCACCCCAAATTTCTCACAAGCCTTTCCAGGATCAGGCGAGGCAGGTTTTCTTGGAAGGCAGACGCTGGTGGTGGGGGCCTGGGCTTGGGGAGCTCAGAGGCAGTTTTCTACTGGAGACCAAGACGGGAAATGGCCAGTGAGGAGGCTGCTGCTTTTTTTGTTTTGTTTTTCTCTCCAGTTCCTGCCCTGCTGTAGCTACTAACTAGAGGAATGTTCTGGTTGTTTTGTTTTTCCTTTTTAAAATTGACGTGTGATAGTTGTACATATTCTGGGGCTGCATGTGATACTTTGATATATGCATACAAACTGTAATGACCAGTCAGGATATTTAAGGACGTTTATCACCTCAAGCATTTATCTTTTCCTTGTGCTGGGAACATTCCAATTCTTCTAGCTATTTTGAAATATACAATAAATTGTTAACTGTAGTCTCCCTACTATACTATCAAATACTAGAACTTAGTCCTTCTCACCGTATTTTTGTACCACCCACCTGCTCTTCATTCTCCTCCCCTGCCTTTCCCAGCCTCTGGTAACCCCATTCTGCTCTCTGTTGGAGGGCTGTGTTTTGATTGGCTGCATAATGCACAGTGTGGCTTCTCGTCTCCCAGAAGTGGGAGGAGCCACCTCTGGGTTCCACCAGGGGGAGCTGCCCTGCAGCCCTGGGCTTCCATCACTCCGGTCCACGGTCCATCCCCTCTCCTCTCTCTCCTGAGCAGATGTGCTAGACAAGACTGTTCCAGGTATGGGCCAGCCAGACAGCGGCATGGTGGTGAGGGTGCAGATCTGCTGGAAGCAAGAGAATGTGGACTTCATGGGTTGTGGAGGCAACTTTGCACTTTGTCCCATCCCCAGTCAGTTCCTATGACTTTAAGGCCTGAAGCCTCAGCTTGCTGTGGAGAGGACAGCAGAGCCTACACTTAAAATTCTTGGAGGTTTTGTGCTTCCAACAACCAAGTCCTTTCAGGCTCAGGGTTGGAAACAGTTTGTGTATCTGTGTGCACATTGTCATTTGGGCTGGGCTCAGGTGACCTGCCAGCTGACCTGACGTGGCCTCTCCTCATCTTCTGCCAGGCCTCCACAGCTGGTCCCCTCACCCCGCTGGCAGACACTAAGGGTTACAGGCAGCCTGCTTCTGGGCCATTCTGCTTGGTTCTTGGTATGACCACTTCCTGTCACTACCTCCACGGTAGTGGTCTAAATGCTAGCTCCTGGCAAATGGGGCAGTAGAGCTTCAACCCCTTCATTGTCAGGCCTCTGAGAAGGGCCAGCTGAACCCAAAGGTCTAACCCAGTTAGTCATGTGCCTAAATTAGGCAGGTGTGTGCTGTGAGCCTGAGGAATGGGACAGCAGGAAATGAGGTAACCCCTTCCACCCCCAAGCAGGTTGGGTTCTGATCCTCCAGGAGTCTGCAATGACATTTCCTTCTGCTTTCTAAGAAAATGGCCAGCGTCCACAAAGAGCCTACCTGACTCATTACGTAGATTCTCACCCCAGCACTTACTTACCCAGCCCCTCATTTGTATAAGAGCAGGCCAGGGGCCCCACTGTGTATGAACCTGTCTTGTTGAAGCCTCTGAGGCCTTTACTTGGTATCATATTAGCTGGACTTAAATATGAAAATTACAACACTGCCTCTGTGAAAGGGTGTGCAATGCAAGGTATTCACAAATTCTGGTTACTTTGAAGTGCTTTTTTTGGGTAATGTTTTAGCTGGATTTAAAGGAGCCTGTAACACAACTGCCTGTATTTACTGGTGTACAGTCCCAGATGTCTATGGATTCCAGCAGGTCACCTCTCCTTTTTCTACTGCCATGCCTCCTTCTCCCCCTGGTCACGACCACACCACTGAAAATAAGGAGGTCTTGTGGTGCGAAGCTACACTTCTAGCCACGATTTTGTGGGGACTGGCTGGGATGAAAAGTAAGAAATACACTTTCCTCTCTCACAGGTCTGGGTTTTACCCTTAAGCTGAATGAAAGGAGAGCAGACACAAGGGCAGGAAGGGTTATGGGTGAAATATGCTGTGAAATCTAAAAGATATTTTCTGTGCGCGTCTGGTTTCAACTGTTAGGGCTTGTCTGAAAGTGTGGGAAGAGGTCCAGAGCTGGAGGGACAACAGAGAGGAAGAACAGGGGTTGGTGGATGGGACCCGTAAGTGTTTTCCACACCATGGGTCTGGATGTCAATAGTGATGAGAAGGTTGCTATGGTTTCCTGAGCTACACTCATCTCCCAGGAGAACACGCCCCATTTCTCCTTTGCTCCTGATGGACTGCTGTGGACTGAGACCAGAAGAGCAGGGTCCCGGAATACATCCCGGGAGCTGACTTGAGCCTCTGGAGGCCAGGCCCACTGTGTGAAGAGAAGGAGAAGGCGCTGCTCACAGATCAGGGTTAACAAGGCCCGAGTGGTTTCAGCAGGCTGAAAAAGTCTGGGACCCAGAAGTTTAATCACAACTGCAGGGGCTGGGAGGTTTCCTGTTGCCTGGCTTCAGGCTCACCTCAGGTCAGGCTCTTCCCAGAGCCAATGGGGCTAATGCCGCTGGGCTGGGGGAGGGCTCCGGCCCCAGCCCCAAAGGAAAGGAGACAAGGCCTACTGGTTGTGGTTTCTGCCCAGTCCACACAGCAGGAGCTGGGGAGACTTTATTCATTTCAGGGGAAAGTGACAACAGGAATGAGAGAAGTGTGAAAGTGAAAGGAAGGGGCAATACTAAGATGAGAACAGCCTGAACAAAGTCTAGTACAACACTGCAGCCATCCAGAGCTTGAGGGAGCGGGGAGGTCCATCACCACCAGGCCTTGTGGGCCAAGCACACCCACGTTTCTTCTCTCTTGTCAGATGTGATGAAAATGGGAAACTTGGGACTCTGGAGCACCAAGATGGAGCGAGACGGTCAATACTGATGGACTTGCAGCTAGCACCATGGCAGCCTGCCTGGTCTGGGGAAGCTGGCAGGAGGCGATGGTACCTGGTGGGGGCAGACTGTCCACCTCCCACTCCTTCAGAGGACTGTTTCCTGCCCTTCGCGCCATCATCACGTTGGGCCCGGCACTCATGTCCCTGCACTTGGAGTGAGCCCAGGGACACAGGGCAGACACTGGGCCTGCAGATGTTGCTGCAGCTGAGCCAGAAAACATTCCAGGCAGGAAAAGCAGGCGCACACATTCACACAGGCCTCTGGGCACTCCACCAGCCAGAATGAGACCGACTCCTTGACCTGGGAAGTCAAGTCCCAGCGGGAAGGGCTGGAAATCACACGTGGTCAACTTCTCAGCTCTCTCTGCTCCCCAAACCCTGGCCCTAGGCTTGCTTTGTCATCACATCCCAAGGCCAGAGGGCTGCTGCTGTCCCCAACTTGGCCCTGCCAGAAGAGGGATAGGGGTGGCTGGCATGATGGGTGAGGGGAGCATGAGAATGTGCGGAGGCCTTGGAGGGAGAGGACTGGCAGTTACGACAGGAAGGCTCTCTATACCTGGCTCCCCAGTGTTCTGCCCCTGGCACTCAGCACAAGGAGCCAGGCTTTGGGGAGACTTTGCAATCACCCCCCCAATCCTGGTCCATTTTCCCCAGGTTGCTTTCTTAGAACTCACCTTGACCCCTCCTCAGCCAGCAGCCCCCACCTCCAGGGGCAAAGGAGCTGGAAGGCAGTCCTGAACTGGTGGGAGCTGGGGTCCCATCAGCTAGGCCCCGTCCCTCACAGGAAGTGAGATGAGGTGATACCATGGATGGTGACTAAGGCCCCAAAGTCCCTGCCTCTCTGCCTCCCCAGAAACCTCACAGCCAGGCCAGCCCCCGGAGCAGAGCCTGTGTAAACACGCCCAGGAGGGGAGGAGGGGTTGCTACATATGAGAAACAGTTAAAAATAAATTAAAAAAGCACCACTATGTCCTGTGCTGGTCTCCACAGCCCCAAGTCTCAGCTCAGGAAGGGTGAGTGCTGGGGGATTATCAGCTGGGGCTCGGCTCCCTCCCCTGCAGACAGCAAGCAGGTAAGAGCTTCATTTTGCTGTTTTCTCCATGGAGGGCTCTGGGAAAGGATCCTGTAAGTTGGAACCTCCGAAGACTCCAGAACTACGAGTGGCTCCCTCTCATATCTACTCCCCTCAAACCCTGTTGTTCCCGGGAAGCTCCCAGAGGTGGCTGAGGCCACGCCCCTGCTCATGAACGGCAGCATCCAGACCCGGAAAGGACCTAGTTTCAGCCTGGCACCTCCCAAGGTGAGCCATCTCTTCTTAGGCATAGTGGGAACATGGAGACCACACCACCCCCCACTCCCTGAAAGCTGGGATGGGATGGTGAGTCAGGGGTCACCATGTGCCTATTATTAGTCTGGCTGGAGTTAGGCACCTCCCAGGGCTCACTGACCCCAGGAGGAACTTGGGGAGGCAAGGGACTGACCAGCTGGCCTCCCAGGGTGCCTCTGGCCGGGCCATGCTGGATCTGGCTCTGGGTCAAGCACTGCTGGTTTGAAGAGCTGCCAGCCTGTGGCGCCTTCCCTGACAGGCACTCTCATCAGCAAAGGCATCCCTGGCTCTGCCTTCCCTTCCTCTTTCTTTGCTTCGAAGGCACCAGCCGTCTCCCTGGCAGGCCGAGAGCTACACTGTCTGTACTCCACACCACCCCCGCTGCTGACCCAGCAACTCCAAAGGGCCTCTGGTTTGTCCCGCTCTGGGAGGGGACTCAGTGGCTTTTCCTTCTCCTCAGCTGCAAGGATCCTCCCCTGGCCCAGCCCAGCTCTGGGGAACAGGACTTTCCTACACCCCACCTCAAAGCATCTTGGTGGACTTCTCCCCAGCACGAGCTCTCTCTACTTCAGGGATTGCAAACTGGCATCCTCTTTTGCCAGTATTGGGTTTTTAAGTTTTTTTGGAAGTGATCACCAGCATTTAAAAATTCTATTTCACATAAAAAGTCAGAATTCTGGCCTCTGACAAAGCAGACAATCTGGCAACACGGGGCTGGCACTGTAAGAACAGCTGAGCAGCTGTGTCCCCTTTAACGGGGTGTGCCCTCTTCAGGTAGCCATAGTCCCCATGCAGCCCTGCAGCTCTCCTTCTCACCATTTGCTGGCCCTGTTGTCGTTGGAGTTTACAATCCTAGTTCTGATCTTCCTTATGTAGCCCCCCAGCCCTTCTGCAGCCTTACTGGCAGCTGCCCCTAGCAGACTTACAGCCTCTCAGTAAAACAACAAAACCTTAATGGTCATCTCATCCATTTACCCTTCCATAACCCGAATCCTTTCTACCTTTCTACGCCTCCTGACAGCCATCTAGTCCTTGCTGTAGGCAACCCATTACTCCTCAAGCAGCCTGATCCTAAACTCTCCCCCACATCCCTTTCTCACTTGCATCCCCCAGTTCCCAGCTGTCCCTCCTCAGTGGCTGCACTGCACCCTTTCCCTGCACCTCCTTGTTGCTTAAGCCACCAGTACCTACCCCCGGCTCTGCCAACCTCTCTGCATCCTCTCACTTTCCCACCAGGTATCTCATGCTGACGGGCAGGCTGGGGACAACCCCAGGTGCCTAGGTTCTTCCCTTCCAGGGCCCTGATGCCCTGCCACAAGTGACTGGCCTAGCCATCATTGCAACCCCAAGCCAAGATGGGCTGTTAAAGGATGCAAGGCAGGCCTGGGACACAAGCATCCTAGTCTGGTCTTGATTTCCCCAGCAGGGGCTCCTGGCACTGCCAGGGGAAAAGACCCAGGCCCAAGCATCCCATCCCATCAACCCATGCCCAGCCACAGCTCCTGGACTGGTGCCCAGGGTCTGCTCAACTCCCATAGCCATGCTGGCCTCAGTGCCATTCTGGGTCCTCCACCAAGCCCAGACCCTCTGCAGGGAGCCCGTGGGCTACAGTAACAGGCAGAGCTGGGACTGAGCAAGTAGACTCGGTTAGGCCCTGGGAACTTTCTGCTCAGAGGTCCTTCCCTGGGCTCTCCTATCACCCCTCCTCTGCCCACACAGCACTGCCCATGGGGACCTCCAGGGCCTGAAGGCTCTCCTAGGCCACAAGCTCATGCTCTTGGGGCAGATGTGGCCTGTGCCAAGCTCCTGGTTAATGGAACAAACCTTTCTCAGGAGGACTCCTACCCTACTTCCCTTTCCCTGGGTCAAGATTCTGCCAGGGCAGGCAGAACTGGAGAAACATCTCCACCCCACCCCCACCCCCCACCATAGGCCTGGTAAGGCTGGGAAATTTCCCACTGATAGGATGCCCTGAACTCCCAGAGAGAAGCCAGGGGCAGAGGCACCAGCAGAACCAGCAATCTCCCTCACCTGGCTCCATGGCACATGGATCTCCTAAGCACTGGCCTTCCCACCATCAGCAGATCCATCTGGACTGCTTTCCCCAAATACCTTAAACTTCAGTTGTAGAGTTAAAAACTCCAAATAAAATACTAACGGCCTCTAGGCCCAAAGTTAGGGAGCTTGGCTCAGTGGGAGCGGGAGCAGCTTGGGGGGCTGAGCTGGAACACACTCTTGCTGCAGCCTCTTGCCCTGCCTTGTCACAGCCCTGCCTTCCCCCATGCATGAGGCTGGTTCCAGCAGGTGGATCCTGACCCCTAGGAGTGGGTGGGGCCTGGGGTGCCGGCATCTGCCTCAGACCCGGATCTGGTACCCATTGAGGTCTGGCATGGCTTTGGGCTCGGAAGGCTTCTTGTCACCAGAGGGCCTGTGGGGAGGAAGAGAGCAGAGCGGGAGGAGAGTGAGTGGTCTGTTAGGGAGACGGAGTTGGGGAGCCAGCAGCGGCTGCCTGGTGGCTTCCCAGCCACATTCTCCAAGCAGCCCTCCAGCGCACAGCACAGTGCACGTGGAAGTGTGTTTTTGGACGCCCTGGCCTGCCTGTGCTGTCTGAATGTGGCCCTGGCTCGCTCTCACAGGCTTGCTCTCTGCTGGAGGCTGGCTAATCTGGCTACAGTTGGTAGGTAACAGCTTAAAGTATAAATCTCTCTGAGGGGAATCTGTCATCTACAAAAGCCTCTTAGATAAAAGTCACAGATGATGGACATTTTGGTGCCAGAGGTCTGCTTAGTACCCCACCCCTGAATTCATACCAGAGAGGTGACTCCTGAATGACAATTGTATTTAAAGCAGGAGTCAGAGTGATGTGTAGGAGCTGAAATCAGAGGAGGAGAGCTGGTATTTCAATGGCTTGTTCTTGCTACCTAGATACAGACAAAAACCACACTCTTGGGTGGGGGGCAAAGTTATGTTCAAAGCCATCTAATATCCAGGCCTTCTCCCATGGCATTCCTGGGAGGCTCACTGCCTGGCAGGGCCCCATCCTTTCCACCTCTTCTCTCACATAACCCATGCTCAGACTAGTGGGCTAGCAGAGTTTGGTTTCTCCAGAGAAGTGAAACTGCCTTGCTGTGGGAAATGTCAATACACAAACCCCTAAACCCACCATCCCAAGTCACCTCCCTTGGGTGGGAGCAAAAAAGAGAGAAGGGTGGGAAAGAGGTACAAAAAAAGAGGGATACACATGATGAGAAGAAAGGGAAAAAACCCTCTTTGGACCCACCCAGGCATGATCCCTCTCTCACCGTCTTTCGCTGCGGCTGTTCCTGCGGTGGGGGCTGGACTGGGCCCGCTGCGGGGAAGAAACATCCTTCTTCCGGTCCTTGGTAGGAGAGGGAGGGCCCGTCCCTTTGCCAATCTAGGTGCACAGGAGGAAGCAACAGCATCACTCCAGGGCTGCCCTGGAGCCCAACCTCCCCTTCCAGGAGCCACAGGTCCCTGGAGGCTGCCTTGGGGAAGGCCCAGGGAACCTCAATCATGGCTCTGCCCTGTCTGGATCTTTCCCAACCTATTTCCCAGGCACTAAAGCTGCCAGGGCAGGAGTTTCTCCATGGGGCTGTCCAATCCCTGTGGGCCCTTGAAGGCAGAGTGGAAGTGGGGGAAGTCACTGAGATACCATAATATTGCAAAAAGTCCCCAACAAAGGCCAGGTAAATGTGCCAGTTGTGGGAGCAGCCCATGCTGAACTTAGGGCTGAGATCCCACTCACCCCAAGGGTGATGCTGGTTATTTCCCGCCATTGAGAAGTCAGACTGGTAGGTCTAGCTCTGCTTAAGAAAAAAATGAGAAAAACAAAGGAGTCATCCTTTATGTGGCACCATCAGCTTGACTTGAGTTTTCAAAACACAGGAGCGCTGGAGAGGGGCAAGAAACAGGGGAGTGTTTAGCACTGAATAGACTGGGAATCCATCGCAGCTCTAAACACTAGGTAACTATTGGCTCTCATCTCTAGATCCAATCTGATGCCTTGAAGACACCAGAGCAAACTGAGCAGCAAGAGCCAGGGTGCTGGGGGACCCAGAGGTAGGTGGGGAGCAGCAGCTCTCTAACGCAGGGTTGGCTGTAGCCTGCCTCTGCCCTAGGGGAAGGCCCTGTCACCCCAGGAGATCTCGGCCTAGGGCTGGCAATGGCTAGGGCAGCTGTAGCTCTTACAAATCCCTGCCAGGACACCTGCAGGCACCTGCAACACATCTGGCTTCCCCATCAGGAGGCTGAGCTCCAGTCCGATCTGCCTCTCACTGCCTGTGAGCAAGACTCTGAGCTTCCAACCCTGAAAATGGAGCTACCACCTACCACCCGCTGTCAAGAGAAGCAGTGCACTTGGCAGTGCAGAGGTCGGTGGTTGAGGAGGAGGCTCCAGGCTGCCTGGAGGCGCAGTCACAGTGCAGCAGTGACTGAGCTATGGGGATACCCAGCAGGGGGCCCTGGCAGCTCCAGGAGAACCGAGGCAGAGGTCAGAATTCTGCCTGCTGAAAGGCTCTAGGGCTCAACAGCTCAGCCCAGCTGATTTGGATACAACAGCCCCCAGCCCACTCCCCATCGCCTCCTGCTCAAGTGTGGATGGGAAAAGGAAGAAGGAACACCGCCCTCATTGTCTTCCACATGGTCTGACTTCCCTTTCTTCTGACCTCCCCCTAGTCCTTTAATGGTTGCTAGGGTTGGGGGGCAGAGTCAGGATGCCTTACAGGAGGAGCCGGGAGGCTGCCCATCACAGCACCCGACCACACCCTCCAGACAGGCGGTGATTCCCCACCAATGACCTTGACTGCAAAGTCCCCTTCTCCATGTGCCCAACACCTACCACCATCCAAACCCAGCCCACCCACCTCCTCCCTCCGCAGCCGTCCGGGTCTGCCCTCCCCAGGGGACCACCTGAACGATATCGACCACTAAGCAAGGCCCCAGCACCCCAGTCCTCCGAGAAGTTCCCCAGTCCTCTCAATCCTACATCGCCTCTGCTGGGGCAGGGGAGGGGGCGAGGGCGTGGAAGGCGGGCCGACCTTGAGCCGCATGTCGCGGGCGTGGCGCTCCAGCTCCTTGCGGAAGTCATCGCGGCCCAGGCGCTCCACGTCCAGCACGGAGTGCTTCCACTCGATCTGCTCCACGCTGTGCGGGTCGTGCGACACGCTCTGGCCCAGCTTCACCTTCTTGAGCACGTGCCAGCAGCGACCATAGGCGGCCTCGAAGTCCAGCACGAGCTCGCTGAGCGTGCGGAAGGCGGGCGGCTTGTACATCAGGTCCTCGCGCCGGCTCATGCCCAGCGCGCCGTAGCGCCCCGCGAAGTTCACCCCCAGCACGATGTGGCGGAAGTAGTTCCCTGAGAAGTAGGTCTTGAAGCTGATGGGGAAGCGCTCCAGGGTGGGCATGCTGTTGGTGAGGTAACTGGCCGGTGCCCCGCTAAGGAAAGAGCCGGGAGAAGCACGGGCCAGCACAGTGGGAGGGACTGGGACCGAGAGCCACGGGGTCCAGGCGCCGCCTGCCTTGGGGTGCAGACACCCGCCCTGCTTATCTCCACACATCTGACGTCTCCTCCTGGTATTCCTGCCATCTAGCATTGAGCCTGGTATCCAGCAGGAGTTCAAAATAAAGGGAACCTCGAATAGGCACCGGACTTCCAGGGATTTGTGGCCACCGCTCTAAAGTCAAGCAGGGCTGGTGCCACACTGCAGGGCTTTTCAGAGCCTGGTGGCCCAAGGTCGGAGGAGAGGCCTTGCCTCTCCTGCCCCACTCCCTCGTCCTCCATCCCCCACCTCCGCACACACACAGGCCGCAGACACGGCCTCTGGGTTTTGTTTCTCCTTCACACGTGGATTTCCTCACAGATGCAGGCAGTTCTGTTCAGTCACCCTTCTCTTACCCCCGCCCTGTCCTCTCCCCATATCCACATGCACCCCTGCCTCTGGCCCTTCAAATACAATCACGTGCACTCCCGAGGCCCGGGAGGTGCCTCCAAGCCACCCCCAGCCCACTCCCGCCTCCTACACCTCTGCCCCACCTGCTCACCTCTCCAGTCCCCGGGGCCTCCCACCTGAGTTTCTCACACCCGCCTTTCCCCTGCCCGCCAAAGCTGGCTCCCCCTCAGGCCTGAAACTGAGCCTGCGCCACCATCCTCCTCGGCACTCACCACGACCAGCGTTACCACTTCTTTTTCCTTACTTATTCTGTCTCCTCCACTAGAGCACAGGGCCCTTGTCTGTCATGTTCTTCAGGGCCCAGCATCAAGCTGGGCACACAACAGTTACTCAATGAAAGTTCTTGAACAAATGGGTAGAAGGAGATGAATGGATAGAAGCATGCAGCAGACACCATGTCCAGCGCTGTGCTGTGTCTCACGGCACCGGCTCAGCCCATTGTCCTAACAACTCTACACACTGCCACTATCCCTCTTTGCAGAAGAGGCCTCCCAGGCTCAGAGATGTTAAGGAACTTGCTTGGGGGTCACACGGTGAGTAAGTGGCCCAGCCACGACTGAAGTCCAGGTCAGCCTGACCTCAAAGTCTGTGCTGAGACATTATGCCACCGTCCCTCCAGCGCTACCGTCATTCCACCAATGCTTACTGAGCCTGACTCCTTGTAAGTGACCAAGGATACAGCGATGAGAAACACAGCCCTGCCCTGCAGAGGCTCAGAGTGCAGTGAGGACAAGACGTGAGAACCATTGAGCACGATGTGCCCGAGGGAGCTGTGGGGACACTGAGAAGGAACTCCTCACCCAGATGGGGGCTGTTCCCATTTTCTTCCTGCCCACAAGCCACCAGGTGACCCCTGAAAGGCTTCGAGACCATAGGACCCTGCCTGGAGTGACTTCTGTGTGTGCTCCTGGGGAAGGGGACCAGTCTCTCTCCTATGAGGGTGGGAGCCTCCACTTTGGTGTGTGGTCCCTGAGGAAGAAGTGAACGTGAAGACATGAAGGAGACACTGGCCGCAGCCTGAAGTTCTTGGGTGGCCACAGGCTCATCCTAGCAAAGAACCCTATAAACAGGGCAAGGCTGTCGGGCTCCTGAAATGGGCCTGCCCTGTTAGCAAATGCCTGCCGTAGTGGAGTTCCCTCCGGGACCTCTGCGGAAAGGGCACCCGCAGCCTCTTTGTGTGAACTTCAGGCAGGCATGTCTGTAGGGCGTGGGGATGGACCCCTGGATCACAGTCTTCCCAGGACCTGTCCTCAGAAGGAACTCCTGTTCCATCAGGCCCCCTCCCTCTCACCCTCTTGGCTCCCACCTAATCTGTGCGCCTCTGCAGTGCTGAGCCCAGTGGGCTGCCTACCCCAGGGGTGCAGGCAAAATGTTGAAAAAGCTGGTAAAGAATATGGGCAGGGTGGGAAGAGATGAAACAGAATTGACCTTGAGTTGGTGAAGCTGACTAACAGGTGCACAGGAGTTCATGATGTTCTATGTTTCACGTGTATTTATGACATTTTTAATAATCAAATGACAGAAGAAAAGGTAGGGCTCAGGCACTGACCAGTCAGGATGCAGAGCCAGCCATCAACACTTCCTCCTCTCCCGCTGCTTACTGTGGGGCTGGGGAGGGCAGCCTCTCCTGGTGGCTGCTCTGTCTCCACGGCTACCCTGGTGACTCAGCTACAGGCCCCACTTCTGCCCTTTGGATTGGAGGCGGGGGTGTGACTGGAAAACCTTGTGGGGTTTTTTAAAGGCAGTTTTGCTTTAATATCTCGTCCAGAAATCAACATGTTCTGGAAATGCCAACATCTGGGCATTCCAACTGTGCCTCCCAGACTGTATGGTTCTCGGAAATGGTACAACAGCCTTTGTGAGACACTGTGCCCTGATTTGGGGTTCAGAAAACAGGGTCCCTGTGTCCACGTGACTCAAAAGAGAGCTGCCCAGTAAGCCTGGGAAGATAGCAACTGAGAGGTGGGGTACTGGGCCCCCGGGACTCCTCCATTTTGTGGGGGGCTCTTCCACTTTAGGGGGGGCTTCTCCATCTTGGGGCCAACCAGATGACTGCATATGGGCGAGCCCTGGAGCCCATTCAACCTCCCCCACCCTCACTTTCGGGGCAGGAAGCTGAGGCCCAGAGAAGCCCGGACCCCTCCCCTCCAGGTGAGGAAGGATACATTCCCAGGATCACGGCTTCCAGGCATTTGATTGGCAGGGCCTCTTTGGTCATTTCCTTGGCCAGGTCCATCAGCCTGTGGGAAAGGGAGGCAGGGCAGTAAGGATAGCGCCTCCAGCCCCTTCCAGGGGAGTGTGAGAAGGAGGGGGCAGGGTGGACTAGAAATGCTAGAAGGACAGAGGCTGCCCCCTAAGCTGCTCTCAGCTCAGGCCCAGCACCTCCCTCCACACTCCCAACAGAAGTCTGGAGCCTGAGGGGGTGGGAAAGAGGCGGCCACTGCTGACAGGAAGGAGGTCCACTCTCCCTCCTCTTCCCTCCTTTCACTTCCACTTCCCACGCCTGGCTCTTGCTCCAAAGAGCTTCGGGGGAGGGCAGCAGAAGTTGGGGGCAGGACCTTGACCGCTACCAGGCTGGGGCCTTCTGCGAGGTAGTGTGGGGAGGAGGGACGTCAGCATTGATCTCCTCCCTTCTGAAGCACAGTGGACACTCCTGACCTAACCATGGCTTCTCCCAAGAGCTTGTTTTTTTTTTTTTTTTTTTTTTTTTTTTTTTTGAGACGGAGTCTTGCTCTGTCGCCCAGGCTGGAGTGCAGTGGCTGGATCTCAGCTCACTGCAAGCTCCGCCTCCCAGGTTTACGCCATTCTCCTGCCTCAGCCTCCAGAGTAGCTGGGACTACAGGCGTCTGCCACCTCGCCTGGCTAGTTTTTTGTATTTTTTAGTAGAGACGGGGTTTCACCGTGTTAGCCAGGATGGTCTCGATCTCCTGACCTCGTGATCCGCCTGTCTCGGCCTCCCAAAGTGCTGGGATTACAGGCTTGAGCCACCGCGCCCAGCCCCAAGAGCTTGTTAATTGACTGTAACTGCCTCCCCGCAGCTGCCTGGGCCTGGATGTGGGATCTTAGGCAGATAGTTGCGTGCTGACTTCCGGATCTGCTCCTGAACTTGGAATTCAGGCCATTTTAAGACAGCCTTTCCCTGAGGCCTGGTTCCTCCCTCTGTCCCCAGCCTGGGGATTCAGCCTGGCCACTGGCTTTGCTCGTGAGGGCACCTGGACTCCTCTATGCTAAGTAAGGCTGGAGTGGGCCCCCAGCACACAGCAGCCACTGGCCAACAAGAGCAAAGCTTTGGGGATAGGGAGGGTGGACTCCACCCAGGGCCTTGGAGAAGGCGTAATTAAGTAATTTTGCTAATAAGCCATTTGAATACATTTTCACAAAGAAGCAAACACAGATTATATGTGGGGCAAGATGTAAAATTCACATTAAATTTTTTTTTTTTTTTTTTTGAGACAGAGTCTCCCCTGTCACCCAGGCTGGAGTGCGGTGGCATGATCTCGGCTCATGGCAACCTCTGCCTCTTGGGTTCAAACGATTCTCCTGCCTCAGCCTCCCAAGTAGCTGGGATTACAGGTGCCCGCCACCATGCCCAGCTAATTTTTGTATTTTCAGTAGAGAAGGGGTTTCACCACGTTGGCCAGGCTGGTCTCAAACTCCTGACCTCGTGATCTGCCTGCCTTGGACTCCCAAAGTGCTGGGATTACAAGTGTGAGCCACCGTGCCTGGCCAAGTCACATGAATTTTTAAAGCCCAGGGGTCTTAAGCCTGTGGGCATCTTTGGGCTGAGCCCCTAGACTCAGCTGTGGCATTCACTCTTCACTCTCCTCTGCCCTTGGGGCTTCATGGGCAGAAACTTTCGTGGAGAAGTGAATTCAGGCAGGGGGCTACGCACAGGATGGCAGGATGGGAAGTGACAGATGCAACATTCTCTCCAGGGAGCTCCCTGTTCTCAGACCCTGGGCCTTCTACTCAATGCCCAGAAAAGAGTCCAGGGAGTAAGGCAAATGGGGTGACCATGCAAGTACCGTGCAGTGGGGACCAGCAAGGGGGACCAGCAATGGGGAGTGCAGCAGCTGCAGAACAGAGAAGGGGGAGGGCTCTCTCCTGCAAGGTCCACCTCACTAAAAAACAAAAGATCTGAGGCTCACCTACAGTCCACCTAGGACCACCCTCTCTCCTGGCCAAGGCAAGAGCTGGGGGCGGGCTCTCTCCCACTCTCTAGCTCAGCATGGACCTGGGATTTCCTTTTCATCAAGGCAGCCCTGGCTGTTCATTTCCTCTTTATGACATCCTTAAGGCCCCACGGTGGCACCTGCCCCCAAAGGCTGGCTTCCTTCCAGAGAGTCCCTGACTGCCCCATAAACTTCCACTCCAAGGCTCACTACAGGGCTTTCAAGAGGCTCCAAGCCAGCCCTGGGGCAGAGGACTGGCCTCCCCACACTTACCCTGTCAGAGGTCTGCTCTTCTTAATTTCAAAGAACTGTGTCCCTGTGTGATTGTACCTGCGGGCGTGGGTTAAGGGCTTCCTAGCTTGGCCTGAAGGAGGTTGACCCTCTCTCCCTGCCTATCCCCAAGCTCAAGAGCCAAGTCTTCTGGAGGAGACATGGGGGCACAGCATGAATGCTTCTCCCCACCTCACGCCCCCTTCTCTTTCCCTCTCCCTCACCCTCCTTGGCTTTCTCCCTTGTTTTCCCCTGGCTTTCTCCCTTGTTCTCCCCTGGCTTCCCTTCTTAGGACAAGAGACACGGAGCAGGCGGCTGGTCTGGTGAGGGCCAGAAAGAGGCTGTGGCTGGGAACAGCTCCCTGCAGCACTTCATCTTCCAACCAGCTGAGAAGTCACAGGAACTGAGAGGAGGCTAGGGTAGGGGATCTAACTCCGCCTTTAATTGCTCCTGAGCCAGCCACCTGCCTCACTGGACCAGTTTCCCCACTGGCATAGTGAGGAGCTGGACCCGATTTGCAGTCATTGGCCTGGCTTCCCCCAACCCAGGATCCATGCCTAGCTCTCCCATCTCTGATCTCTGCAGCCAGAAGCCTGGGAGACAGGACCCAGAACACACAGCTCGGGGGCAGGGTGCAGGGGCTGGAGGGCCCAGAGCAGGGACACAGCGGAATCTGGACCCAGGGGAGCCCAGCTCTTCCCCTGCTGGCCTCCTGCCAGGGAAGAAAAAGGAGAAGAACCAGGAGAAAATTCTAGGATTCCGAAGTTACCTCCTGGAGCCTAAAATCCTTTTTCTCCGCCATTTTCCTCTTTATTCAAAACCAGACTTTCAAAAGCCCCAAGGCAGCTCCCTCTTTCCCTCTCTGCTAGGGCTGGGTGGACAACAGAGCAGGAGATCTATCTAGACTTGGCCACCCCACCAGCAAGTCGCTCGGGACCCATTTCCCTCTCTTTACCCCGTCATATGGCAGGAGCGGGAGGTGAGTGGCAAGAGAGTGCAGAGTGGGCCCTGCACTCATCAGACAAAATTCCTCCGACATCCAGGAGGGACATGGGACATGTCCCACAGCAGCAGGGACCACAGAGATGCCATGTGAATGGCAGCCCTGGCATTGTGGAATGAGTGGCTCTGCTGATACCTCTTCAGCTCTGTCTGGAAATGCCCACCACAACGGCCAGAAGGTGGCCATGACCCTTGACCAGAGAGGATACTGCAGCTCCCTGATGTAGCGCTGCACAGCTTCCAGGCGCTCAGGGACAGGTGTAGACGGCTGGAACGTAGGCACACTCGGTATGGGGATCTGGGGACAGAGAAAAAGCTCCGGTCACAAGAAGAGGCTCACCCTGGAGCTTCCAGTCCACCAAACCACCTACGACTGGCCTCAGAGGCACCCCACCCTGGGGAGGCGCAGCTTCCCCTCCCTCCCACTTGAGCTTCCTTTCTTGGCACCCCCTCGTTGGAAGACTCTTGCCAGGGCCCCAGCCCAGCTGTTCCTTCCCTCCTGGGACTTAACAGCATTTCTCATTTGGAGCATATGTTGATATTCCAATTTTATGCTTCTTTAATAATTTTAGAAAAACTTAGGTAAATTCACTGACTGTTTTAAATTTTAAATATTCATTAGTTTCAAGACTTAAGAATATAATATTGGGGTTAAGTTCTTTTAGGTTTGAAGTTTGCTCTGGTTCAAGTGCCGGATCAAAGCTGGTGTATCCGGGGTCCCATCCTCTCAGGTGGTGCCCTAGGCTTGGGGAGTGGTCCCGAGGGGGGTGAGCATCCTTGGTAGGGGGTATGACCCACCCAGTATTATGGGCATATGTGCCAGGCCTTCCAGAGCACCACCCTGAACCGTCAAGGAGTCAGTCAGCGGTAGCAGGCCAGAAGGACATATTTTGGAACAGGTCTAGATGTAGCTCTGTTGCTGGGGCCTGCACAGGGGGCCTGGGTCCTCCTTCAAGTCTTCCCTTTCCTGCCAGCTCCACATCTAAGCAGTACAGGTTTCCAGGTACCCAGCCAGTCTTCCTCCCCAGAATGCACTTTCCAGCACCCAGCCCAGAAATGGCGGAGGAGAGAACAGGCAGAGCTTCCCAATGCCCGGGAGCCCGGAGGCTGCTGGGGTAAGGTCAGGAACAGCTGACCCCCAGGCTTCCTTCAGCCTCCAGTCTCCAGAAAAGAGACCATTATGCCAGTGTGGGCCCCTCTCCAGCCAGGGGAGCCTGAATCCGGAGGTTTGGCTACAAGAAGTCGGTGAGGCCAAGGAGGCCAAGAGATACCTCAGCTAGAGTCCTCTGAGGTTTCAGAACAGACTTCCTTGGGTAGAAGAACCAGACTTCCAAGGACAAGGCCCACCCCTCAGAGCTCCCCCTTGGCCACCAGCACAGTAGCTATAAGGCTCCCCACATAGAGAGGTCCCACCCCCTGCCCCCAAGCCTCCACCTGGCCCTCCAAGGCCAGACTGAACCTCCCCACAAGGGAAGGGGGTAGGGCTGTGTAGGGAGGGAAGGATGAAGCTCTTCTCCTCCTTTCCTTGGGAGGCTCTCGAGTGGTGGAGATGCCAGCCCAGCTTTTTAAATAATGTGACTGCAGGGGCTGGAGCTCTGACAAGGAGGGAAGTGACACTCCAGTTATCACTGCACACTCATGTCTGGGGTGCTGCTGATGGCACAGGCACACGGGACAGTGTCTGACAGACACCTCCTCACTGTAAGGGGTGGAGATGCAGGAGGGAAGGGACCCTGGTCCAGAGCCACAGTGTCGCCTGCACTTCCTAGCCCTCCCTCCCGTCTGTCTTCTCCTTCCTGTCTGGGCAGTCCCTAGCAACCGCACTGGCTGCCCTGGCTCCTGAGCCACTGACATCTCTGTCTGGAGGGAGCCATTTCCCTTTCCCATTGCTCCCCCTCCCCAAATTGGCACCACCACTTACAGTCACCAGCAGGATAAAAGCCCAGGGTGGGGGGCTCCCCCTCTTCCTGTCTGGCCACCCTGTGCCAAATGGGCCCCAGGGCCTGACCTCCCCATGTCAAGCATACAGGGGTGGGGAGGTGGAAGAGGAATTAGAGGAATTACTTAGCAATTTACTTTAAATAGCATGGCACATCCACCCAGTCACCTGGTCTCTGCAGGCGGCAGCCCCTGCCAGGCAGGGAAGCAGGCAGATCATCCCCGCGCACAAGTGAGGATCCAGTGACCTTGAGGAGCTTGGGATAAAGACTGTAATACACCCTCCCACAAGAAGCTGCAAACAGGGAGCTGCAGTCCCAGGACTGGATCATTCACCCAGAGCCAGGCCTGGGCCGGGGCCAGGCAGTACCCACGAGAGCACTGGCACCGGCTGTTCAGACAAAGGACCCAGGAGCTGGCTGCTCTGGGAGAAGGAAAAGTCAAGAAAATACCTGGGGGTTCAGAGGCAGGACCTTAAGGCCACCCTCCCCGAGGCTAGCTCTTTGACTCAAGTCACCCCACTGCAGGCAGCACCGACACCTTTTTTTCTAAATGTTCATTACCCACATAGACTCGTTCACTCAAACACAAATAAGAAAGATTCTGTATATGCAAACGATTGGGCCCACTTTAGGACTTGCCCCTCACCCCAACCTCCAAAACAGGAAACAGAAGTCGGGAAATACTTCCTCACTGTTGAGGGGTGGGGAGGGAACCTACAAGTGGGGCATGGTGGGGGAGTGGTAAAGCCACCAGATCTCCCCAGGGAGCACTCCTTCTCCACAGCCAAGGTCAAGGACTCCCCTGGCCCCAGGAACCCCTACAGTCCTGAGTTCTACTGAGACAGTCTCACTGGAGGGGTCTATTTCAGTCTAGCACGATGAGGCCTAGGGGAGGTGGGGAGAGCTTGCGACTGGATGTGTGTGCCGAAAAAGTGTGTCCTAGAGGGCAATAGGGCTGAGTCTCCAACTAGATCGTCACTGTGGATATTCAGCTCTGCCATTTACAGTCATGACTTTATTTATTTATTATATATTTTTTGAGACAGAGTCTTGCTCTGTCACCCAGGCTAGAGCACAGTGGCGTGACCTTGGCTCACTGCAACCTTCATCTCCCAGGTTCAAGTGATTCTCCTGCCTCAGCCTCCCGAGTAGCTGGGATCACAGGCATGCGCGACCACACTCAGCTAATTTTTGTATTTTTAGTAGAGACGGGGTTTCACCATGTTGGCCAGACTGGTCTCAAACTCCTGACCTCAAGTGGTCTGCCCGTCTCAGCCTCCCAAAGTGCTGGGATGACAGGCGTGAGCCACCGCGCCCGGCCCAGTTGTGACTTTAGTGCCTCAGGCACTTCATTTATAAAGCAGGCACCAACACAGAATCAGCCTTACAGTGCAAATGAGATGCTGCAGGTAGAGGTCTTAGAGCGGGGTCTGGCACATAGCACAGACTTAATTCCTGTTCGCTGTCATCATTATCAGTGTGTCCTGAAGATATCAGTCCGCACATGCTGATCGCGGCAGTTTCCCTTTTAGAGGAGATGTCCAGGCTGGGTGTAGTAGCTCATGCCTGTCATCCCAGCACTTTGGGAGGCTGAGGCGGGAGGATCACTTGAGCCTAGGAGTTTGAGACCAGTCTGGGCAATATAGTGAGACCCCACCTCAACAAAAAGATAAAAAAATTAGCCAGGCATAGTAGGGCACACCTGTAGCCCCAGCTACTCTGGAGGCTGAGGTGGGACTATCACTTGAGCCCAGAAGGTAGAGGCTGCTGTAAGCCATGACTGTGCCACTGCATTCCATCCTGGTGACCAAGCAAGACCCTGTCTCATAAATAAACAAAAGGAAAGCACTCTGGAGTCATCATAAATAGCTAGAGGAGATGTCCAAATTCCCATTCTGCAGGAGCTCTGTGGTCTGAGCCATAAAAGACCTTCAGCAGCTGGGTCTGGGGTCAGTGGTCACTAAGCTTTTAAAGGTGGTGGAAGCCTGAAACCTGAAGGAGAGACTCTTATCAAGGAGCCTAAGCTGTTGCTGGATGTGGGATCTTTCTAGAAATTGTTGCCCTATAACATACTGGTATCATCCCTGTAATTACAGGCTGCTTCTCCAACGCGCTAGTGGGGTGTTGATGAACACTCACTCCTTGCTCTATTACTGGGTATCTATTAGAGGCACCTAATGAAGCATCACATGCTTTGCATCGTTAACTCCTCTAACATCCTCTTGATGGGCATTGCTATTAGCTCCATTTCACAGGAGGAAACTGAGGCACAAGAAGGTTGCCTGTCTCCCTCACATAAACAGTTATGGGAGATCAAGGATTTGAACAAGGTGGCTTTGACTCCAGAGTGCTCTCCTTTTATGACACCACCCTGCAAGGGTCCCAGACTCAACCATGTGCAGGGGCCAGGCAGGTAACATACACAGGGAAGGCGGGCCTGGTAGGTGAGTGGTGGAGATGGTGGCAAGATGGGGGAGTAGGACCCACTCCCCAGCCCCAGCTGACAGCTGCTTCGTGGGACTGCAGATTCCCATGTGTTCCCAAGTCATCTTACTTTCTGAAAAGATGCCAAAAATCTGGATCTTCATGTGAGAAATCTCCCAATTTTAAATTTCGGCTGAAGTGGCCTTTTAAAGCATTGTACAGTCCCAACAAAACACTTCTTGAGCCCCAAACTGTGTAGCCGCTCTAGGGAATGCCCCTGTGCCAGCTCCAGTGGCATGGCCCCTAGGGATGGTAAGGACGGGGTCAGCCCACCCTGCCACTGGCACCCTGGCACCCAGGCGCCCAACCCATGCTGCTTCTCTCCAAGGCCTGCTGGACTCCACTGCACTCTCAGACTCGAAGGGCACCTTTCTTTTTTATTTTTTTTTGAGGCGGAGTCTCGCTCTGTCGCCCAGGCTGGAATGCAGTGGCGCGATCTCAGCTCACTGCAAGCTCCGCCTACCAGGTTCACGCCATTCTCCTGCCTCAGCCTCCCGAGTAGCTGGGACTACAGGCGCCCACCACCGCACCCGGCTAATTTTTTGAAGTTTTTAGTAGAACCGGGGTTTCACCATGTTAGCCAGGATGGTCTCGATCTCCCGACCTCGTGATCCGCCCACCTTGGCCTCCCAAAGTGCTGGGATTACAGGCGTGAGCCACCGCGCCTGGCCTCTAAGGGCACCTTTCTACTCAGGGCCCAGGTAGAGGAGGGACCTCATGCAGACTCATGCGGTTTATCTGAGATCTGTGGTTTGAAGAGGGGGAAATTCAAATTTTCCCAAACCTCTCACAAAATTCCTTCCACTCTAAGGGTGGAAGTCTAGGGGTCCGTCACAACACAGCCCCCACCCCTAGACTTCCTTCATCCATGTCCTTCCTGTACATGAGGACTGAAGATGACAAGATGACATTATAAACCAGTTACTAGTGAGCTCACTGAACTTTTTTTTTAGTTCCCAGGAGTGGTGACAGTTCTATTCAGCAGGGGACTATTCACACTCTTTTATGGTATGATTTAGATATAAGCCATCTGGAGAGCTGCCCAGCGTTTTCAGGTAGGAGCAGGGTGTGACTCTGGCCTCATCGGGACAACCGATCTGAGCAAAACCTAGTCTTCCTGCTTGATAAAGGACATGAGTAAAGGTGATGGACATCTTGCTGGGCGTGGTGACTCACACCTGTAATCTCGAGCGTGGTGCTTCATGCCTGTAATCCCAGCACTTTGGGAGGCTGAGGTGGGTGGATCATCTGAGATCAGGAGTTTGAGACCAGCCCGGCCAACATGGTGAAACCCCGTCTCTACCAAAAATACAAAAATTAGCCGGGCATGGTGGTGGGTGCCTGTAATCCCAGCTACTTAGGAGGCTGAGGCAGGAGAATCACTTGAACCCGGGAGGTGGAGTTGAGGTTGCAGTGAGCAAGATCGTGCCACTGCACTCCAGCCTGGTGGAGAGAGTGAGACTCCGCCTCAAAAAAAAAAAAAAAAAAAGTAACGGATATCCAGTAACCAGGTAATGGTTGGGGCTTTACGGTTTGTCAAATACTTTAACACACAGTCTCTCATTTCATCTTCCCCACAATCAACTTCATTTTATTGATAAGAAAATTGCATCTCAATTAGGTGAAAGGGGCCATATAGATAAGCAGGTGGCCCCTACCAATGTCAGTATCCTTTGATGCAATACTTTCACTTTCAGAATCTTTCCCAAGGAAATAATCAGAGATGGACCCCAAAAATCACATTTTAGAATGTTCACCACAGTATTCATTTTAGGAATAAAACTGGAAACAACATCCAACTATAGGGGATTAGCTAAATAAATGGTAAGTCAGTGCAGAGCGCATTTATGCGGCCATTCCAAATCAATCTACATTTTGTTTCCCCTGGAAACATTAGGCAGTATTTTAACCTTCAACCTTTGATTCTCTTTTTCCCAGAAGACACTTTCTGATGACTGTACCGATAACTTGGTAAAAACAAAACGGGCCACTTGTCCTCATGTCTAATTCACACTAACTTCCATTCCTCCTAGCCCTCT
Source organism: Papio anubis (assembly GCF_008728515.1). Taxonomy (NCBI): domain Eukaryota; kingdom Metazoa; phylum Chordata; class Mammalia; order Primates; family Cercopithecidae; genus Papio; species Papio anubis. The sequence goes on from NC_044982.1 coordinate 29,910,550, forward strand.
TCCTTCCGACCTGGGCAGGCAGGGCTAGGCACTGGGCTCTGAGCTCAGTCCAAAGGGCTCTTTTTTGGAGATTTCAGGCCTCTGCATTTGGCAAAGTGCCTCCTAGTCTTGATCATGTTTTTTTTTTTCTTTTCTTTTCTTTTCTTTTTTTTTTTTTTTTTTTAAATATCAGGCATGTATTTCCATACAGCAGCGTACAGCTCAGCAACTCTCAAATACCCTTTCATTCAGCAAACACAAACACAAGTGCCTGTTCTGTGCCAGGCACACAGGAGGCCTTGGGAAGACAAAGATGAATGAGATACAGCCTCTGCTTTCGTTGGTGACACAACTGAAGGATAGCTGTCATGGAGGAGGAGTTACAGCCAACACAGAAAAATTATTACATTGTATGCTTCTCCATAAGACCTCTTCTAATGTCCTTGAATCTAGTGTCCAACAGAGAAGAGGACCTGGACACCTCCCTCCACCATCCCCCCCCTCCTTCTCCTGAACACCTGAAGTTGAATCTCAGTTCTGCCACTTACTGGCTGTGGGGCCTTGAGTTCCTACTTGAGTTTTCAGCTTTCTCATCTGTAAAATGGGAACCCAAATTGCACTTAACGTCACAAGGCTGTTGGGAGAATTCAGTGACATAATGCACAAAAATATTTTCTCAACATATGAAGCCCTGCATCTCCTTAGTCATTCATTACATGTGTCTGCTCACAGTTCTCTAGCTTGGCAAGTGCCATCAAGCAAATGAGACGTCAAGCCATCCTAGTGTGTTTGTTAGTTCCATCTGCTGCTGTCCCCTCCTGTAAAACATGGGCATTTTAAAAGACAGCGGAGAGGACCTCCTGGAGACAGGTATGTGAACCTCCCTCTTATAATGGTGGTGAGAGAAAGTTCTCCGGGACAGGTATGATTTCTCTGCATTTTAAGTATCTTACCGAGTCAGTGGTCCCCTGCCCTGTGGGAGGACAGTGTGGCTTTACTCTTAGCCCCAAGGTCACTAAAACCCTAGACTGTGCTATCACCCCCGACCCCCAAGCCTCACCTTGGGCAGGTCTGTGGCCCCACGGATCCGTTGCGCCACCTTCTCTCCATCGGGGTGGATCTTGGCCACGTGTTTCCACATCCTTTCCCAGGTGGCCTCATCCACAGGTAGCCCACCCCGGTTGACAAAGAAGGGGACCCCTCCGTCTCGCAGGTCCTCTTCCCCTTCCTCTTCTGGCTCCTCATCTCTCTGGGCTGAGGCTCCTTGGCTGGTCTCCAAACGCCTGACCCCAGAGGGGGCGGTGGTCACAGCGGATGTTGGAGTGGCACCGCTGCTGCCACCCCCAACCACCTTCTTCCCCCCTGGCATCCCTAAATCCTCGAGGGCGTGGTGGAGGCGGGAAAACAGGTGGCTCACAAGAGGCCTCCCACACACCAGCTGCAGAGATAACACATGGCCAGAGTGCAAGGCGCCTTTAAGAAATCAGGGCGTGGCTCCTGTACAATAAACTACTACTTGATAAAAAAAATCAGTGCAATAAGGTGAAGTGGGGTCCGAGGGGGTGGGTTGTCTGGGGTCAGCCTTGGAGGCCTTGTTCTGTTTGAAAAATGGGACAAAGAGAACACACCCCACCTTGGCAGCCGTCACAAAGCACCCCCATCTAACTGCGAGAACAATGACGGGCAGCAGTGAGGGCTGGCAGAACGGAGAAAAGTCGAAGGGAAACTGAGGCCAGACAGCTCGGACCAGCGGCTGCAGAAAGGACAGAGTCAAGGCACCGGTGCCCACTGGGCGCCCTGGGTCTCAGTTTCGGAGGGAACAAAACCCCCTACACAACTCTCGCACGTTCACATCTGCGCGCGCCCAAGTAGAGACCGAGGCGACTCCCGGCCGCGCGAGCTCCGAACCAGGACCCCCGGGCGGGAGAGCAGCGCTGGGGGACGATTTCTCCGACGCGACGAGACAGTCCGGGAGCCAAGACTCGCAGCTGGCGGGGCGCGGGGAGGGGGCGCGCGCCGACGCGCACATTCCACGCCCGCGGCCAACTCCCCTTACAAAGTGGGCTTTGTCTGGGCCCCCTGTCCCCGCGTCCCCAGAAACAGCGGCAGAGTCCCCAGAAAGGGAGCGGGCGCGGCGGGGAGGCGAAGGCTGCGAGCGCCGAGGCCCAGCGGGTCCCCAGCCGGCCGCGTCTCAGCGGGAGGACCGCGAGCACCTGGCGCCGCGCTGCACCAGCCGAGCCATCGCAGGGCACGGGGCCCGCGGCTCAGCGGGACCAGCTCGGGCGGCTCGCAGGGGCCAGGCTGAGGTCACCGAGCGGCGGGCTCCGGCCGCGGGGTCGCTGCCTGGCACTGGCTGCAGCATGGGCGGTGGCGCGGCCGGGGCGGGCGGAGGATGCTCCGTGGCTGTTCGCTTGGGCTGCCGCTGCCCTGGCTGAGGGTGGAGGAAGGACCGCGGGGCGGGGACCGCAAGCCTGGAGGCTCGCGCAGTCTCGGCCGGCGGATGTAGCTGGAGGCGAGTGACGAAGCCGGGCGAGCGCGCGCTGCGCTGGTGCCTGGGGAGCAGTCTGCCAACGCGGAGCCAGCCAACGCGGAGCCCACCAGCCGATCGCGGCTCGGCGAAGCTGGGGCCGCCGCTGCTGCAGCCCCGCCGCCCCTGGGCCCTGCTGCCGCCGACCGCGTCCCCTACGCGCCAGCCGCCCACCCGGCTCGACTCCGGCCCGCGCCGCGCATGCGCTCCGTCCCCCCCTTAAAGGGCCAGCGCCTTCGCGCCCCGTCCTCCGCCCCCCGCAGCGGTCCCTTTGGCCCAAGTTACCCCAAGGACGCCGGTGGGCATTCGCTCCCTCCTTACCCAGCTGTCAGGGCACCGCGAAGCCGGTGCGAAGCTGCAGAGGAAGTTTTCAACGTGCCAAACGGAGCGCAAACTCCATGGAGATTCCTAGTGCAGAAGGAATTCCTGCGGTCGGGAATTACTTGAAAAGGATTCCTCGCAGGGGCCCTCAGCGGGTAGGACCGAGAGCACTGGCCTGGAAGACTGGGATTCTAGACCGGATTCAGTGCCTGTGTTGCTTTGGGACGTTCAGTTCCCTTCCCTCTGTAGGCCTCAGTTTCCCCATATCTCAGCCGAGGTGGTCACAGTGAGTGAGTGCAGAGTCCCTCCCAGCGCGCACAGTTCTTACAGGAGTACATCTAGGGATTGAGACAGGAGGGTCACTACCTCTAGAAACGAAAAGGATAAAAGTCACCCTGTTTTATCCGATTGCCTGCACTGGTGGGAATGGGGTGCGCAGAGCTCGCCCCTAGACCGTCTGCCTAGACCGGGCTTTGGACGCTCCGGACCCCGCGGACCAGGGTGGGACCGCGACGTGGGCATGGGAGGCAATGCTTGGGGAGGGTCGGCTGGCCTAGAGGAAGGTGAAAGTACAACCGGCTGTGGTGCGTGGCCCCTGAGCATTGGACACTGAACGTACCCTCCGCCTCCCTCATGCCATAGAGTTGTAAACCGTGGGAAAGGCACTATCTCTAGGCTAAGCCAAGAACTTTAGGAAAAGACAGCTGAGTGTGTGCTTTAAGACGCTCTGCCTCTCCCCAACCTGTAGTTAGCATGAATCACAGTCTTGTGGGAGAATACAGATTCCTTGGCCTTAGCGGGCAGATTCAGATTCCTTAGTTGTGGAGTCATTGCATTTCTTGACAAGCTGAGGTTACTACACAAGGGCTGGGTTAAAGGCCTTAGAGAGTCCCCAGGGCCTCAGTGGTTTCACATCTGTTCCCTAAAGCTGTTCCTGGTCTCTGAACTCTCTGGGTACCTCCTGTGCTCCTGTAGCAACCTCTTACCACCTCCAGGGTCAGAAACCAAGTGTTATCAGTGATGGGAAGGATCACAATACTCCAAGAAAGTTAATTCAGCCTGGATCTTCTTAAACTCACTGAAGCAAGAAGACTCCAAGCATAGAAAAGTCACTAGGGATCAACAACTGTCACCCTGTATTGTAGAAACCAAGTCTCAGAGGGTAATTTCCCAAAACTCACACAGCTAGTAAGTGGCAGAGCTAGAATGTGAACAGAAGTCTTACTTCTTCAGACACTTGTTTTTCACTGTATACACTGCGTCTTGTGTTAGCCAAGTGGTGCTGGTTTTAAAATTGGCTTGCATGCTCTTGACCATTCTTTTCAAAAGATGATATCTAATTCCTTTCCTCCTGAATGTGGAATGTACCTGGTGACTGGTTTCTAATGAATAGAATGTGATGGAAGTGAAGCTGTATGACTCTTAAGACTAGGTCATAAAAAGGAGACAGCTTCTTGGTTTCTCAGAAGAAACCAGCCAGCATGTTTTGAAGAAGCCCAAGCCACGTGGTGAGGCCACATGAGGGTGTTCTGGCTGACAACTGCTGCTGGGCTCTCAACCAACAGCCAGAGCCAATCACCAGATTGTGGTGAACTGAGACTTCAGATCTTTTCAGTCCTCAGCCTTTGAGTCTTAGAGTTTAGGTCCCAGACATGGAGCAGAGAACAGCCAGCCCTGCTGTGCCCTGTCTGACTTTCTCTCCCACAGAAATTGAGAAAGGATAAGTGACTATTCTTGTTTTAAGCTGCTAAGTTTTGGACTAACTTGTTACGCAGCATTAGATAATACCGTGTGTTTTCTGAAATGACAAATACAATAGATGTAGGGTATTCATTCAAAGAGTGAGTACTCATAGAACATCTTCTATGTGTTTGGCTCTGTACTGTGCACTGGAGAAGCAGTGGTGAATAAGAGGGACGTGGCCTTTGCCCTAGTTGGACTTCTGGTCTACTAGTGGAGGAGATAGTTAAGCATGATTTCCATAAGGTGCTCTGCCAGAGGGTTATTCAGGAAGCTGTGGGAGGGAGTGCATACCCAGAGAAACTTCTCAGTCAGGTAGGGAACTGGGAAAAGAAGAAATGAGTTGGGTACAAGGTCAGCATGGACAAGGCTAGAGAATTTTCTGGCATGTGTGCATAGAAGTGGAAGAGGATATGTGTCAGGCAAGGGGGCTTGCAAATAGATTAGAAAATGGTGAAACTGGAAAGAAATGTGTATAACCCAGTCTTATCTAAGCCAAAAGCCCAGAGAGAACAAGTAACTTACCTGGTGCGGCACAGCTTGTGAACTGGTCTCAGATCCTGGGTCCTTCGTCAAACACTCCCATGACTCCCCACACCTATGCCTTGGGAACAACTCCTCCAGCAGACACTTGGGTAACTCTTTATTTGGCTCAAAGCTTTCATGACCATTATTTCTTTTTCTTTTCTTTCTTTCTTTTTTTTTCTTTTTCTTGAGATAGAGTCTCGTGCTGTCACCCAGACTGGAGTGCAGTGGCTCGATCTCTGCTCACTGCAGCCTCTGCCTCCCAGGTTCAAGCGATTCTCTGCCTCAGTCTCCTGAGTAGCTGGGATTACAGGCGCCCGCCACCATGCCTGTCTAATTTTTGTATTTTTAGTAGAGATGGGGTTTCACCATGTTGGCCAGGCTGGTCTCCAACTCCTCACCTGAAGTGATCCACCTGCCTCGGCTTCCCAAATTGCTGGGATTACAGGTGTGAGCCACCGCACCCGGCCCTCATGACAATTATTCCTTTTGCTGTCTCCACAAAAACCGTGGAAGAGTTAGGATGAGTATGATTTCCATTTTACAGATGAAGACAGGACGCATAAGAGAAGCTAGGCAAATTACATACCTAGTACAGGAGCAGGCACATTCGAGCTGCTGGGTACAAGTCACTTTGATGATGACAAGGATGATGATAATGATGCCTAACTCACATCATGTATCACTTTTGTTATCATCACATGCTAGACTAATGGTCTGCAAACGAACGCACGTTGTCTTAGCGCATCAACACTGATATTAATCTGCTCTGACTCATTTTCTCTTCTTGTGACACAGAAGCTAGAGTGAAATTTCCATAGAGAAGAGTCTGTTGACTTAGCTGGGATCCTTGGCCTACTCCTTGGCTAGAGGAGGATGGGACAATTTCATTAGCCAAGACTACAGGTGGTTGGGGGAGAAGGACTGCCCTAAAGGTAAATGGGGTGCTGTTAGTAAAAAAGGGACATGGAGGCACACAGGTATAGATGTGTTTATAAAAGGTAGATGTTCTGCACTGTTCAGTATGGTAGCCAGAAGTCATATGTGTCTATTTAAATTTGAATTTAATTAACATTAAATAGAATTAAAAGTTCAGTTCCTCCAATCACACTAGCCATATTTCAAGTACTCAGTAGCTATTATGGCTCGTGGATACTGTAATGAATAGTACAGATTATAGAACATGTCCATCATTGCAGAAATTTCTTTTTTTTTATTTTTTTGAGACGGAGGCTCACCCTGTTGCCTAGGCTGCAGTGCAGTGGTATGATCTCGGCTCATTGCAACCCCTGCCGCTTGGGTTCAAACGATTCTCCTGCCTCAGCCTCCCCAGTAGCTGGGATTACAGGTGCTTGCCACTGCGCCCAGCTAATTTTTTGTAGTTTTTAGTACAGACAAGATTTTACCATATTGGCCAGGCTGGTCTTGAACTCCTGACCTTGTGATTCACCCACCTTGGCCTCCCAAAGTGCTGGGATTACAGGCGTGAGCCACCGTGCCTGGCCCATTGCAGAAATTTCTATTGGACAGTTCTGCTCTGTGATTCTTTCTTGGGATTAAACTCTTTTTCTTTTCTTCTTTTACCTCATAAATTATGAACATGAAAACAGCAAAAAGGTGAGTCAGAATCTTCATTCATTTACTCAATAAACATATACTGTCTACTCTGAATCATATGTGGTTGTAGGCACCAGGGATACCTGGGAGGGATCTTAGAGCACTTCTGGTCCAGTGGAGTTTACATTAGGATCACTCCAGGAGCTCTTAAAATTCTTGATACTCAGTCTGCACCCTGCAGAAATCCTGATGAAACTGGTTTGGAGTCGGGCTTGGTACCCATAGTTTAGAAAAGCTCTCCAGGTAATGCGAATGGTAGCTGGGCTTGGAACCACTGAAATCTAGTCTGACCAGTGAAACGATTTGCTTCAGGTCACTTGAAAACCTGAATCTGCATGGGTCTGACTTCCGCTGTGGGGTTCGCATGACAAAATCAGAGAGTTCTTCATGGACTTGGCATTTGTCTGAATTGACTGCTAATTTCTTAGAGAACAAGTCTGTTTTTCCCTAATCCAAACAGAATCCAATTCACTTCAAATACAGTGCCAAAAGGACCTCTGGCTTGGGATTCATTTTAAATCACTTCTTTCTCAAACTGTCCATTTTGTTTCTGGAACTAAATTATTCAGCCAGGTGAGTGAAAGTCTATAAAAACAGCTGCTCTTCACTAAGCACCGAGTGTAGGTCAGGTGCTTTACCTGCAGAGTTTCATTTAATCCCCAGGTCAATCTTGCAGGGTAGGTATTGCTGACATCAGTTTACAAGCGGGCAAACTGAGATTCAAAGCCATTAAGGATTGTAATTTGTTCAAGGTGGCACAGCTGAGCTTATAACTTAAGAGTTCGTGTTCTTTCCCCTACACCACTCTGCAACTACCCCGCAGCCGAGAGCGTGGGGCAGCTGGCAGATGGCAGCGTTCTGCTCTGGCTTCACATAGGAAAGAAAGCTTTGTGCTCATGAAGCTCCAGAGATGATCCGGACAATTGTTACCTGAGCTTAGTGACAGTACCAGGGGCCTGGAGGAAAGGGGGATTTGGGGATAAGACAGAAGAGCAGATTTGGAGTTGAGTTCTTTTAGTTGATGGCTATGCCTGGATTCCTTTTACTGAGGGATTTGGAAGAAGCAGCTAAGAGCAATGTGGCGCCTGAAGCAGTTAGCTCTAAGACACCTAGCAATGATGATGCATGCTTGATATAAGCATTATCTATTCTTGGCCTGGATTCCCGTGGGCTGGCAGAGTGTCTGTGTTGCCATGTGTCTTTGCAATCTGATCCCTGCCTGATACTTCCTGGGCAGCCTGGCCTGGCCTCCAGGGGCTCGGAAGGGCCAGGACTCATTGTGTCCATTCCAAAGAATTCTGACAGAGAGATCTCACCCCTGCCATTCTCTGGGGGCTACCTTATACAGTAGTAGGAGATCCAGGCCTTGACAAGCAGCAAGGGCTGGTCTTAGAATGGATCAGGGCTTGTCTGCGTCGCATTCAGCAGGTCCATGTGGGAGCAAAGCCACGACTGGTGGGGGAAAGAGTGCAGATTAGCACAGCTCAAAAAATCCTTCAAGATTTTCTTGTCTCTCATTTCACAGATAAAATACTGGGGCTCAGAGAAGTAACAGGATTTAGGATTACACAGCCAGCTGGTGGTAGGATTACACTTGAACTCAGGGCTCTCCTCATTCCTGACCCAGTCTGCCTTCCCTGATGTGTCCACTAGCAAGGAAGAAGCTGGTAGTAGGTAGCCCTTGACAGCACGGCAGTGGCAAAAGGGGGAGAGAAGATCTTTCCACATTAAGGGAGAGAGAAGGTCTTCCCACGTTTGTTTCAGGGTGTGGCCAAGCTGTGTGCGTCAGTGGGTGGTTGTGGATGGGGTGTGTATTTAGAAAAGCTCTTCAACCTGAAGGACTGGGTGATGGCCACTCTCTTTTCCAGGCAAATCACACTCATCCGGACTTATATCCCTCCCATTGTTAGAAAATATGGTGTTTCCCCCAACGTTTTTCTCCATGCACTGGCACTGCAGCAGGCGTTTGGAGAGTGGGGAAGCGATCGGTGATTGAGTCAGTCAGCCAGGAATGGCCAGGCTGTGGTAGTTGTTCTCAAACTGTGGTCAAGGTTCTGGGTGTCCCTGAAAGAATCAAAGTCTGATCTCAGCCTCCCTGTTCAATGGACAGGACCCAGGCTTGGAGACAGGGAGAAACAGAGGGAGTTCTGAGATGCAGGTGCATCCTGAAGACTAGATCAAAACCATTTACAAGATGCAAGTCTATAGGTCCATGAGGTGGGCTGGGTTTATTTCTTGAGGCTTGGTTCTCAGGGGAGACTTCACTTTAATTCGACAACAGTTTCTGAGTGCCTATACTATATGCATGGTGTAGCCTAAGTTGCTGCAGGAGATGCAGACATGTAAGACATTGCTATGGCCCCCTGAGGGTGTGTCGAAGATGACACATCCCAATAACTTTTTGAACCCTTACCATGTGCCAGGGGCTCTACATGTAGTATTTTATGTAATCCTTACCATAATCCTGCAAATGGGGATTCTATTGTCCATTTTGTAGATGAGGAAATGGCCTGAGAGAAGCTAAACAACTGTTCCTCTGTCATGGCCAGTGAGTGGCTGAACACGTTCAGAAGCTGTGTCCCTTCTGTGGTACCAGGAGGCCACCAGCTAACCACAAGACCTGGCAGACTCAGGCCAAGGCTCCAGCCCAGGCTTCAGCAAGGTGTTTGAGGAGCACAGAGTGAGTGATTTGTTCTAATCTAGGCAACTGTGTTTGGCTTTAAGCACTGTTGATATTTAAAGCTGCACACTTCTTTGTTGTGGGCCCTGTCCTGTGCACTATAGAACGGCTAGTGGCATCCAGGCCCTGTGCCCACTAGATGCCAGTGGCAACCTTTCCCATTGTGACACTCACTCCCAGTTGGGAACCACTGGTTTTAGGTAAGAAAGGGTCTTCAACCTAGGCTTATAAAGATTTTGTAAACAAGGATTTTGGCAAACAAAAAAGGGAAGAAAACACTCATTTGTCTAGTGTTTTTCCATTTGACAAAGTGTGTCCACTTAGATTTTCCAATTTGATCTTCCCATTTGTCCTGTGGTTGAGTGCATCAACTTACAAAGCAAATTACAGCTACGTACGGTTGCCAGTGGGCTGCAATGCAGGCTGGGGGCTTCTCATCCATTGCAAGTTTCCTCAGTACCCAGCTCCTTTGTGGCCTTTGTGTTCAGCTTGTGTTTAATGCCTATTTTCTGTCCTTCATCTACTCTCCTTCCAGGGGGCTTTTTAGGGTATCTATTTTATCATCAACAGCTACCACCAGCTACAGACACTCACTTGGGGGTTGACTCTGTGTTAAGGGCTTTGCATAGCACCCCTAGAGGAAGGTGTCCTTATCATCCCCATTCTGGAGGAAATGAAGGTTAGGAGAGGGAAGAAACGTGCTCAATTCACAACCCTGCTAAGTGGGGGAGGAAGCAGGACTTGAACCCAAACCTTGCTGAGCCTCCTCTCTTCACCACTGTGCTCTGCTACCTCCCAAGAATGCCCTTTCCCCATGGTGCTGCCCACGGGGCTCTATGTACCCCTGTGATGTGCTCACAGGAGAACACAGGCAGCAGGCAGCTCCAGCTGGCTTGGTGGGGGTGGGGTGAAGGGGGACAAGAGTGCCCTTCCTACCCATCAGTTGTGCTGGGAAAGGGAAGACAGTGTTTCTGGTGGATCCTTTCCCTGTTGAGGGGTGATTATCCAGCCTGCTTGGCATTCAGCAATCAGGGAAGGCTTCCCATGAACAGGGCAGAGCGCCCAGCCAGACTGCAAGACAAATGGGTGGCATATGTGCTCCAACCCAGTGCACAATGAGCTTGTGATTCTGCATCTGCCAGCAGTGAAATAATGCTCTATTACTGCAGGAGGAGAGAAGAAACGTAACATCTGAGGCTGGGTCCTGAGATTGTTTTTACCTCTGTCCTCATCCCTTCTCTCTGGGGTCATGGCCAGATGCTCCCTGTTTGGGAACATTAGTTATGAAGCTTGTGGGCGGTTTAGCTCCACAGGGTCAGACCTGCAGGTGCAAACAGGCCCTAGGTGAACCCCCTGAAGGAAACCTTGACAATCCTGTTTTATCCAGCTCACAGAACACTCTTGCTCACTCCCTTACTGCTGTGGGGAAGGACAGGGAACGAGTGATGGGACCACTGAGATAGTCCCTGGAGATGAGAGAGAAGAGTGGCCTGTTAATATCCATCACAGGCAGGCTGGGTTAGGGACAACAAAGATGGTCATGTTCCAGATTTTCTTGAGCCGGGACTAAAGTAACATCTTGTTAGTGTTTATGGGTTGGATAAAGCAGGGCTTCTCAAACCTGAGTGTGCCTCAGAAGAACCTGGGGGGCTCCTTACAGCACAAATGGCTGGGCCCTGCACCGAGAGTTTCCTGCTCAGCAGATTTGAGCGAGGTCTGATAACTTGCATTTCTTTTTCTTTTCTTTTTTTTTTTTTTTTTGAGACAGAGTCTTGCTCTTGTCACCCAGGCTGGAGTACAGTGGCACCATCTCAGCTCACTGCAGCCTCCGACTCCCGGATTCAAGCCATTCTCCTGCCTCAGCCTCCCGAGTGGCTGGGATTACAGGCACGCGCCACAACACCCAGCTGATTTTTGTATTTTTAGTAGAGATGGGGTTTTACCATGTTGGTCAGACTGGTCTCGAACTCTTGACCTTGTTATTCGCCCGCCTCGGCCTCCCAAAGTGCTGGGATTACAGGCATGAGCCACTGTGCCTGACCGAGAATTTGCATTTCAAACAAGCTCCCGGGTGATGCTGCAGCCTGTCTGGGACTTCACTCTGAGAATTGCTATGTTAAAGTATAATTTTCAAAGAAGTAAAATTATGGCTGTCATACAAGTATAAAATGAACTTGTGTTGAATATTTCATTCATTTAACTCCTTAATTAGTGAGGGAGCCAGAAAATGGTTAAATCCAGTTAAGAGTAAATTTAGGCCGGGTGTGGTGGCTGATGCCTGTAATCCCAGCACTTTGGGAGGCCAAGGTGGGTGGATCATGAGGTCAGGAGATCAAGACCATCCTGGCTAACACAGTGAAACCCCGTCTCTACTAAAAATACAAAAAATTAGCCGGGCATGATGGCGGTCACCTGTAGTCCCAACTACTCGGGAGGCTGAGGCAGGAAAATGGCGTGAACTCAGGAGGCGGAGCTTGCAGTGAGCCAAGATTGTGCCACTGCACTCTAGCCTGGGCGACAGAGCAAGACTCTGTCTCAAAAAAAAAAAAAAAAAAAAAAAAGAGTAAATTTAAAGAGATGTATATGACCAGTAATACTGAAGTTGCCAATGGACAAAAAACTGGTTCATATACTATAAATTGAAATGGGGTTATCTTTTCTAAAACTCCATGTATCTCTATTAGACAAAATTCATTAGTATATCTATGGATAAGAATAATTTGTATTATTGTCAGTTTTTCTATAACTAAACTTCTGTCTTTATAGGGTTATAAAATAGCCTAGTCAATAGAAAGACAACCATAAATGACGATCCTTATGGAGTCAGATAATCCTTGGAGAACTGCTAAATCATTTGGAGGACTTGGGTTGCTGGTTCCTACCCCCAGGGTTATTGCTACATGGATGAAGATGAGATCCAAGAAACTTAATGGAATGATGTGGGGGTGAATAACAGCAAAATCTTTCTCCTTTTTGTGTTTTATATGTCATCTTAATGTCCTGAGGACTTCATTCTTGGCCATTTTCTTCTTCAGACTGGTGGAAAGAGGAAGGAAATGAGAACCCGGTGGTGTCTGGGACAGGCAGAGCTTGGCAGGTAGAGGAGGGTGAAAGCGAGGCTGGGCTCAGACAAGGAGTGTGAGTCACCATTCAAACTCGGAGGCAGCTGAAAGTGAGAGCGTCCCATTGTCAGCAAACATTCCCGGGAAGAAACCAGGTCTCGCCTTCATCTGTTCTGCAGTTGGGGATGTGAAGATAGGAGGGAGGCAGAGAACCTCAGTAGGGTCTTAGCCCACATGAGTGCTGGTCAAGGGATGGGAGAATTTTCAGTGGCAGTTTCTGGCCGGGTGCAGTGGCTCACACTTGTAATCCCAGCACTTTGAGAGGCTGAGGCAGGCAGATCACCTGAGGTCAGGAGTTTGAGACCAGCCTGGCCAACATGGTGAAACCCCGTCTCCTACTAAAAATACAAAAATTAGCCAGGTATGGTGGCGCATGCTTGTAATCCCAGCTACTCGGGAGGCTGAGGCAGGAGAATCACTTGAACCTGGGTGGTGGAGGTTGCAGTGAGCCAAGATGGCGCCATTGCACTCCAGCCTGGGTGACAAGAGCCAAACTGCATCTCAAAACAAAAACAAAAACAGAAGTTCATAGATTGAATAAGTCTTTGTATCAAGTCTGTAGGTTTTGATTGAATCATGTGGTTTTTGATATATATATATATTTTTCCGTGAGGCCATCTAGTGGCTGTTGGGTAAAAGTCAGACGGAGATTTTTCTTTTCTTTTCTTTTTTTTTTTTGAGATGGAGTCTCACTTTGTTGCCCACGCTGGAGTGCAGTGGTGTGATCTTGGCTTACTGCAACCTCTGGATGCCCCGCAAGAGTGTGTAGACTGCTGCAGGCCTGAGGACTGGCCTGCCCATCACAGCCACTGCCAACACCAGCAAGACTGCTTAGAGGCCAGAAGTTTGTCATGTCAGCGCTACGCCATCATCCACATCATGCCCAGTGACCAGATAAAAGGACCCACTGTCTCACCTGGCCCACTGCTGCTGCTACTGGCATCCGAGCAAATCACCTGAAGGCCCAAGAATTGGCCTACCTGGATCCATTTACAGCAGTGGCAGCATACGTCTAAGGATAGGCATGCGTGGCCCACCATTGCTACCACTGGGGCCCAAGGAGAGGCCCATCTGGGGTCTCCATTTCCAGCAAACTTCACCATAGCCTCCACTAACAACTGAACCATAAGTGACTGAGGAAATTATAGACACCACTGATGCTGTTAATAGCCAAAAGAAAAATAGATCATGGAGAATATACTACTGCATGTATCCAGAATCAAAGCCAAAATGTCCTACCCAAGGAACACATCTTCAGGAAAAAGACCTTCCCTACAAAAACAAATTCAAAAAATTTGAAAAAGTGATTGTTACACCAGATATGCAGATATCAACATAAGGACCTGAGATACATTTAAAAAGTAAGGAAATATGACACCTTTAAAGGAATACAATAGTTCTCCAGTAACAAATTCCAATCAAAAAGAAATTTATGAAATCCTAGGCCAGGGGCCGTGGCTCATGCCTAAGATGCCAGCACTTTGGGAGGTTGAGGTGGGCAGATTGCTTGAGCTCAAGAGTTCGAGACTAGCCTGGGCAACATGATGAAGCCTTGTCTCTACAAAAAAATTAGCAGAGTGTGGTGGTGCACACCTGTGGTCCCAGTTACTTGAAAGGCTGAGACAGGAGTATTGCTGGAGCCTGGGAGTCAGAGGTTTCTGTTAGCCAAGATCATGCCACTGCACTTCAGCCTGGGTAATAGAGCAAGACTCTGTCTCAAAGAAGAAAAATAAATAAATTTATGAAATCCTGGAAAGAGAATTCAAACTAATGATATTAAAGAAGCTGAGTGAAATAAAAGATAATTCTGAAAAGCATTCAAAGAAATCAGAAAACCAATTCAGGATATGAATGAGAAATTTGCCAAAGAGACATCAAAAAAAGAGCCAAACAGAAATTCTGAAACTAAAGAATTCATTAAATAAAATACAAAATACATTAGAAACCTTCAACAATCCATTAGCTTAAGCAGAAGAAAGAATTTCAGAACCTGAAGATAGGTCTTTTGTAATAAGCCAGACAAAAATTTAAAAAAAATAAAATAAAAAAGAATGAACAAAGCATGCATGACATATGGGACACCATAAAGTGATCAAATATTTAAATTTTCAGTGTCCCAGAAGGTAAAGAGAAAACGAAAGGGATAGAAAACCTGGCCGGGCGTGGTGGCTCAAGCCTGTAATCCCAGCACTTTGGGAGGCCGAGACGGGTGGATCACAAGGTCAGGAGATCGAGACCATCCTGGCTAACACGGTGAAACCCCATCTCTACTAAAAAATACAAAAACTAGCCGGGCGAGGTGGTGGGCACCTGTAGTCCCAGCTACTCAGGAGGCTGAGGCAGGAGAATGGCGTGAACCCGGGAGGCGGAGCTTGCAGTGAGCTGAGATCCGGCCACTGCACTCCAGCCCAGGCGACAGAGCGAGACTCCGTCTCAAAAAAAAAAAAAAAAAAAAAAAAAGAAAACCTATTTAACAAAACAATACCTGAAAACTTCTCAAGTATAGCAAGATATTTAGATATCCAGACACAGGAAACTCAGACATCCCCAAAGAGATAAAATGCAACAAGTTCTTCTCTGTGGCACATTACAATCAACGTGTCAGAACTCAAAGACAAGGAGAGAGTTCTAAAATCAGCAAGAGGAAAGCTTTCTAGTCACTTATAAGAGAAACCTCATCAGACTAACAACAAATTTCTTAGAAGAAACCTGATAGGCCAAGAGAGAATAGGATAATACATCGAAAGTTCATAAAAGAAAAAAAAAATTTGAATGAATGAAAAGTTATCCTTCATGAACCAAGGAGAAATAAAGTCTTTCCCAGACAAGCAAAATCTGAGGGAATTAATCATCACTAGATTGACCCTACAAGAAATGAAATGCTTGAGGGAGTCCTATACCTGGAAGTGAAATGATAGGTATCATCATGATTAAGACACATGAAAGTATGAAACCTACTGGTAGAGCAAGCATACCAATGAAGGAGAAAAATGACTAAAATATTACTACTATGGAAAACTACTGAACCACAATAATAAACGAGAGAGAAAAAAAGGCACAAAGGATATACAACACTACCAGAAATCAATTAATAAGTGACAAGAGCTGGGCGTGGTGGCTCATGCCTGTAATCCCAGCACTTTGAAAGGGCGAGGCAGGTGGATCATGAGGTCGGGAGTTCATGACTAGCCTGACCAATATGATGAAACCCTGTCTCTACTAAAAATACAAAAATTAGCCGGACATGGTGGGTGGCGTGTGTCTGTAGTCCCAGCTACTCGGGAGGCTGAGGCAGGAGATTCGCTTGAATCCGGGAGGCAGTGGTTGCAGTAAGCCAAGATGGCACCACTGCACTCCAGCCTGGGCGACAGAGTGAGACTCCGTCTCAAAAAAAAAAAAAAAAATTAAAAAAAAAATAAGTGACAAGAATGAGCCCTCACATATCAAGAATAATCTTGAAAGTAAATGGCTCAAACTTTCTACTTAAAAGATATAAACTGGCCAAATAGATAAAAAACATGACCCAACTGTATGCTGCTTACAAGAAACATATCTCACCTGTAAATACACATATGGATTGAAAGTAAAGGAATGGAGAAAAATATTCCATGGAAATGGAAACCAAAAGTGAGGAGTAGTAGTAGTTATAATTCTATGAGATAAAATATATTTAAGTGAAAAACAGTAAAAAGAGACAAAGAAGACATTGTAGGATGATAAAGGTATCAATTCAGCGGGAGGTTATAACAATTCTTAAAATATATGCACCCAACACTGGAGCACCCAGATATATAAAGCAAATATTTAAAAATCTAAAAGGAGTGATAGACTGTACTTCAATGATAGTTGGAGACTTCAATACCTCACTCTCAGCATTAGATGGATCATCTGGGACAGAAAATTAACAAAGATATTGTTGAATTTAAGTTGCACTTTAGACCAAATAAGCTTAACTGACACAGAAGATTTCATCCAACAACTATAGAATACATTCTTCTCATCAGCATATGGAACATTCTCTAGGATGGACATATGTTAGAACAGAAAACAAGTCTCAACAAATTTGTAGAAATCAAAGTTATACGAAGTATCTTCTCAGACCACAGTGGAATACAACCACAAATCAATAACAAGAGGAACTTTGGAAACTGTACAAACACGTGGAAATTAAACAACATGCTCCTGAGTGGCCACTGAGTCAAGGAAGAAATTAAGGAGGAAATTTTTTAAAATCTTGAAACAAATGAAAATCAAAACATAACACACAAAAACCTATGAAATATAGTAAAAGCAGGCAAAGAGGGAAGTTTATAGTAATAAATGGCTAAATCAAAAAAGTAGAGAGATTGAAAATTAACAATGTAACAATGCACCTCAAATAACTAGAATATCAAGAACAATACAAACCCCAAATTAGTATAAGAATATAAATAATGAAGATCAGAACAGAAACAGAGACCAAAAAACAATACAAAAGTCAATGAAATGAAATTTGGTTTTCAAAAAGACAGACAAAATTGATAAAGTGCCAGCTAGGCTAACTGAGAAAAGAAGGGAGAAGGCCCAAATAAACAAAGTCAGAAATGAACAAGGAAATGTTACAACTGATATAACAAGGACACAAAAACTTATCAGAGGCTATTATGAACAACTGTAAACTAAAAACTGAAAAACCTAGAGGAAATGGATAAATTCCTATATACATACAACATACTAAGATTGAATAAGGAAGATACAGAAAACCTGAACAGACCAATAATGAGTAATGAGATTGAATCAGTAATAAAAATCTCCTATCCAGAACTGGATGGCTTCACTGTCAAATTCCACCAAACTTTCAAAGAACTAAGAGTAACTAAAAATTGAAGAAGAGGGGATTCTCCTTCACTTATTCTGTGAGGCCAGCGTTAACCTGATACCAATACCAGATAAAGACACAACAAAAAAAGAAATCTATAGGCTAATGTTCCTAATGAATGTAGATGTAAAAATACTCAACAAAATACCAGCAAATCGAATCTAACAGCATATCAAAAAGATAATACACTATGACCAAATGGGATTTATCCTAAGGATGCAAGGATGGTTCAACATACTCAGATGAATAAACCTGATACATCATATCAACAGAATGAAGGACAAAGCCATATAAGCATCTCAGTAGATGCAGAAAAAGCATTTGATAAAATTCTTTATGATAAAAACTCTAAACAAATTAGGCATAGAAGAAACATACCTCAACGTAATAAAGGCATATATGACAAACCCATAGCTAACATCGTACTGAATCTAGAAAAGCTGAAAGCCTTTCCTCTAAGAACTGGAACAAGACAAGGATGCCCATTTTTACCACTCTTAATCAACATGGTACTGGAAGTCCTAGTCAGATCAATCAAGCAAGAGAAAGAAATAAAATTTTCCAAATTGGAAAATAGGAAGTCAAATTGTCCCTCCTTGCAGATATAATCTTATTCTAGAAAAACCTAAAGACTCCACTAAAACACTCTTAGAGCTGATAAATTCAGTTAAGTCACAAGATGCAATATTGACATACAAAAATCAGTAGCATTTTTATATACCAATAATGAACCAGCTGAGAAAGAAACCAAGAAGGAAATACCATTTATGATAGCTACAAAAAAGTAAAATACCTAGGAATAAATTTAACCAAGGCAGGGAAAGACCTCTCTAAGAAAAACCATAAAACATTGATGAAAGAAATTGATGAGGACACAAAGAAATGGAAAGACATCCCATGCTGATGGATCAGAAGAACAAATATTATTGAAATGATCATACTGCCCAAAGCAATCTACAGATTCAAAGCAATCTCTGTCAAAATACCAATGCTATTGTTCACAGAAATAGAAAAAGCAACTAAAATTTGTATGGAACCAAAAAAGAGCTAAAATAGCCAAAGTGATTCTGAGCAAAAAAGTACAAAGCTGGAGGTATTACATTATCTGACCTCAAAATATATTACAAGTCTGTAGTAACCAAAACAGCATGGTACTGGTATAAAAACAGACACATAGACTGAAGGAACAGAATAGAGAACCCAGAAATAAATTCACATATTTATAGCCAACTGATTTTCAGCAAAAGTGCCAGGAACATACATTGGGTAAAGGACACCCTTTTCAATAAATGGTCCTGGGAAAATTGGATATTCATATGCAAAAAAATAAAACTTGATCCCTGACTATTACCATATACAAAAACTAACTCAAGATAAGTAAAGATTTAAATTGTAGACCCAAAACTCTAAAACCACTAAAAGAAAATATAGGGGAAACACTTCAGGACATTGGTCTAGGCAAAGATTTTATGGCTAAGGCCTCAAAAGCACAGACAACAAATAAAAAAACAGACAAATGGGACTGTTTTAAACTAAAAATCTTCTGCACAGCAAAGGAAATAAAACCAAGTGAAGAGACAACCTGCTGAATGGGAGAAAATATTTGGAAACTATTCATTTAACAAGGAAATAATATCCAGAATATACAAGGAATTAAAAAAACTCAACAGTAAAAAACAAAATGTCACTGCTAAAAAAGGTGGGCAAAGGGCATAAATAGACATTTTTCAAAAGAAAACACACAAATGGCCAACAAGTATAAGAAAAAATGCTCAACATCACCAACCATCAGAGAAATGCACATCAATGAGATATGCGCAGAGTGAGATATGATTTTATCCCAGTTAGAATGGCTTAAGTTATAATACAGACAAAAAATAACATGCTGATGAGAATGCAGAGAAAAGGGAACTGTCATACACTGTTGGTGGGAATGTAAATTAGTATAGCCACTATGGAAAAGAGTATGGACATGACTCAAAAAACTAAAAATAGAACTACCACACAATCCAGCAATCTCACTACTGGGTATCTATCCAAAGGAAAAGAAATCAGCATATCAGAGGGATAGCCACATTCCCATGTTTATTTCAGCACTGTTCACAATAGCAAAGATATGGAATCAACCTGTGTCTATCACTGGACAAATGGATAAAGAAAATGTTGTGTGTGTGTATATACACACACACAATGGAATACTATTTAGCCATAAGAAGAATGAAATCATGTCATTGCAGCCACATGGATGGAGCTGGAGATCATAATATTAAGTGAAATAAGCCAGGCACAGAAAGACAAATATTGCATGTTGTCACTCACGTGTGGGACTAAAAAAAAAGTTAATTTCGTAGAGGTAGAGAGAAAATTGATAGATCCCAGAGTCTAGGAGGGGTGTATGTGGTGGAAGGTGGTGCAGGGAGATAAACAGAAGTTGGTTAATGGGTACAAACACATAGTTAAGTAGAAGAAATAAGTTCTAATATTCGATAGCAGAATAGGGTGGCTATAGTTAACAACACTGTATTGTATATTTCAAAATAGCTGGAAGAGAAGACTTGAAATGTTTCCAACACATAGAAATGATAAATACTTGAGGTGATGGACACCTCAGATACTCTAACTTAATCATTACACAGTCTATGCATGTAACTAAATATCACATGTACCCCATAAATATGTATAAAAATTATGTATCAATAAAACATTTTTAAAAAAGAGTATAGATTTCCAAAATGATGTGTTTAGTGCAGGTGGTGTGAAAGAATACCTCAAATTTGTAAAAAGTTTTGCATTTTGCAAAGTATTTTCCTTAGACATTATGTCATTCGATTAATATCTTTAATGTTTGCTAATTACAATAGCCTAAAAACCTCATATATCTAGGAATAAATCTAATAAAACATGTACAAGTCCTCTTCATTGAAAATGGCATATAATTATCGAAATAAATTAAAATCTAAATAAATTGAGGGCTAGACCACGTTCATGGACTGGAAGACTTAAGACTGCAAAGAAGTCCGGGCGTGGTGGCTCATGCCTGTAAACCCAGCACTTTGGGAGGCCGAGGTGGGCGGATCACCTGAGGTCAGGAGTTCAAGATCAGCCTGGCCAACATGGCGAAACCCTGTCTCTACTAAAAATACAAAAATTAGCCAAGTGTGGTGGCGCATGCCTGTAATCCCAGCTACTCGGGAAGCTGAGGTGAGAGAATCACTTGAACCTGGGAGGTGGAGGTCACAGTGAGCCAAGATCACGCCCGTGCACTCCACCCTGGGCAACAGAGCAAGACTTCATCTCAAAAAAAAAAAAAAAAAAAAAGGTTACAAAAATGTCAGTTCTCTCCAAATGAATCTTTAGATTCAATACAATCGTTTTCTAAGTACTAGCAGATTTTATTAAAATTTTTGAA
Source organism: Papio anubis (assembly GCF_008728515.1). Lineage (NCBI taxonomy): Eukaryota > Metazoa > Chordata > Mammalia > Primates > Cercopithecidae > Papio > Papio anubis. The sequence continues at coordinate 29,931,328 of NC_044982.1, forward strand.
ATTGACAAGCTAATTTCTGAAACTCATATAGAAATACAAAGAGCCGAGAAGAGTAAAGTCAACCTTGAAGAAGAAAAAGAAAGTTGGAAAATGTATACCAGAAGAATAGACTTATTATAAATCTATATAATACTAGGACAGTGTGGAATTCTTTTACATTTTACTCATTTGTGTGGCTCTGAAGACTGAGCCCTACTGGGCAGAGAGAGTGGAAAGCATTTGAGGTTCCACTGTACATCCACCAGTGGGGGTTGGTGATGTCATTTTTGTATGTGAAGGACAGGGTATGGACCCATTCTTTCTTTTTTTTTTTTTTTTGAGACGGAGTCTCGCGCTGTGTCACCCAGGCTGGAGTGCAGTGGCGCAATCTCGGCTCACTGCAAGCTCCGCCTCCCAGGTTCAGGCCATTCTCCTGCCTCAGCCTCCGAGTAGCTGGGACTACAGGCGCCCGCCACCACGCCCGGCTAGTTTTTTGTATTTTTAGTAGAGACGGGGTTTCACCATGTTAGCCAGGATGGTCTCGATCTCCTGACCTCGTGATCCGCCCGCCTCGGCCTCCCAAAGTGCTGGGATTACAGGCTTGAGCCACCGCGCCCGGCCTGGACCCATTCTTTCTAGTAAAGCCAGAGAGCTACTTTGTTCTGTAAACCAGCAGTTTTGTCTTGTTGGTTGGTTACAGCAGGAAGTCATCTGATAGTCTAGCCAGCAGTGCCATGGATGTCACACTGTGTCCAATGGGATGTTTAAAGTCGCCAGAGGCCATTGACCCTAGACGCTGCATTTGCTTTCAATTTTGTGTGTTGGCGTTTGCATAAAATGGAGCATTTATTTATGCTTACAAATTTCTTTGTTCAAATAGCTTTTCATTTGTAGCAAAAGAATAAGTCTTAAGTATTGAAAATTTAGAAAATGCAGATAGGCAAATAGAAGAACATAAAAAGCAGGCAATCTTAGCACTCAGAAATCAGGACTGACCTACCCAATAGGCACAGGAAGTACCCAGGGCCCACAAATGTTTTAATTTTAATTTCTCTTGAGAAGAAAAAAGTACATGTAATAATAATGAATATATAATAGTAAACCTAGCCTGTGTTATGTTCATCTTTATACCAATGCAGTCATCAAATATAATTTTCTACATTTTTTTATGGAGGAAGGAACCCAGAAAGGCAAAAGTGGTTAAGGCCCACAGATGTAACCCTGGCAGAAATCACCATTTTGTTTTCTTTTCTGTATATTATGCTAATCCCCCAGCATCTCATGTATACAATACACCTATGTACACATACACATATCTATATCAGTTTTATAAAAATGTGATATTTGCTCAGAGTTTTATGATTTTAAAAACTTGATGGTATACTGTTCATGCCTTTCTATGTTATCAAATGTTCTTCTAAAGTATTTTTCTTGAATGTTTTATTTTTAATTGTAAAAGTAACATATATAATTTTTTTTTTTGAGATGGAGTCTCGCTCTTGTCACCCAGGCTGGAGTGCAATGGTGCAATCTCGGCTCACTGCAACTTCTGGCCTCCCAGGTTAAGCGACTCTCCTGCCTCAGCCTTCTGAGTAGCTGGGATTATAGGTGCCTCCTGGCTAATTTGTGTGTGTGTGTGTGTGTGTTTATTAGAGATGGGGTTTCACCATGTTGGCCAGGCTGGTCTAGAACTCCTGACCTCAAATGATCCACCCACCTCGGCCTCCCAAAGTGCTGGGATTACAGGCATGACCCACCACACTGGGACATACTTACTTTTTTAAAAGAGATAGAATCTTGCTATGTCACTCTGGCTGGAGTGCACTGATGTGATCACAGCTCACTGTAACCTCTAACTCCTGGTCTCAAGTGATCCTCTTGCCTCAGCCTCTCAAGTAGTTGGGACTACAGGGATGCACCACCATGCCTGGGTAATTTATTTTGTTTTAGTTTTTGTAGAGATAGGATCAATCTTTATTGCCCAGGCTGGTCTTGAACTCCTGGCCTCAAGCGATCCTCCTGCCTTAGCCTCCCAAAGCGCTGGGATTACAGGCATGAGCCACTGTGCCCAGCTATACAACATCATTCTTGATGCCTGCATAGTGCTCCAGTGAATAGATGTACTGTAAGATATTTAACCTATTGTGGGTGTTTCCAGGATTTTGCTAAGATGAATAACACCAAGATGAATATTCTTCCAGCAAAATCATTGCATCCATGATTATTTCCTTGGAATAAATTTCTAGATGTACAGTTTTGAAATTTTACACTAAAGGAGTACAAACATGCCACCCCCAAAATATACTGTCCTGGCATATTGACTATTTTGAGTTAAAGGCTCTTAAAAAACAGGCGGTACTAGAAGATCCCTCCGACCTTCCTTCTGTTTCTTAAAAGTAGGAGATGAAATTGTCATGTGAAAGATACCTTCTTTATACCAGAAAGAAAGAATCACTCTTGTCATCAAGAATAGGAAGTCGAGGCAGGGGAAATCTGTACTTGTTAGACTAATTCTTATCTTCCTAGTCACTCCTCAACCCAATTGACTATCCTAGCCCAAGCCCCTTTGTCTTGTTACATTTTACTACTGTTTGCTCAATTCAGTATGTAAGTGTTCAACTCTGTGTCTTTGAGTCTTCATTTCCTTATGAGTGCACCTGGGCAATGTAAACTTGTATTGAATGAAGTTGTATGCTTTGTTCCTGTTGATTTTCTCTTATTATGTCATTTAATTCTCAAGCTCAGCTGATAAGCCCTAAGGAAGGTAGAGGTAAAATTTTCCTCCCCTACATCACATTACGCTGCACTTAATTTAACAGTGTAAGACCATCAGTGCAACATGGGTCATTTGTAATGCTACCCGTAAGATGTCCTGGGGCCTTCTCCTATATCAGCAGTACTGCAGTGGCCTCTCCTTGGTTTAGGAAGGACTTCTTCCAGTGTGATCACTGGAAGCCTGGGGGACCACTGTGTACAACACATAGTGGAAGCTCAGTAATTATTTGCCAAATGAACAAGTAAACGAATATAGACTCACTATGACTATTGGTCCACAAATGCAGATATTCAAGAATACAACATTTCTTTGTACTCCTCAAGTCAATGTGGATTAATCCCACCTATGAAATTGGTGGGAAGTTAAATTTCAGTAATTACTGAGTCTCTCTGACAGTGCTCCACCTGCCACAGGTCATACAAGGTTCTTAAAGCCTTTAGCACTAAAGACTCATCTGGGATTTGCTGCCAGTCCCCTGCCCTACTGGTCACTCTGAGACCTCTGTGTCTCAGCTTGCACAGTCCCTTTCAGCTCCTGCTTCTGCTGCATCTATGCCACATTTGGGGCAAGGGACTCTTGAGAAAACTTGAGGCCCTTAGTGCCTGGAGTTCAGCACCCTTAGGTGTCAACAGCCATCTGTCCCTTTAGATCTTTCCAGAAAGAGATGCATGGCTCCCCATTGCAGGCTGGGGGATTCTCTCTTTGAAACCAGACCAATTGTTCCACCGAACTGATGTTTATGGTTTCTTTGGAATAAACATAGAAATGGACCCTCCCAGTCTTAAAACATGAGGAATTTACATTTGTCTTATTCAAGTTCCTTTCTCAGGAAACCAACCATCAAGCCTCCCAGACAGTATCAAAGAACTGAAACTTACCAGATCACCACATCTGGACAGTAAGATCCCTCACCAGTCATGATTGCCTCACAGACCACCTGCTGTCTGTTGACCAACTCTTTTTTACTCTCCCTAATTCCTGTTTTCCCACACATGGTTACATTCCTTCCTTGCTCTATAAACTCCTAATTTTAGTTGATTGAAGAGACAAATTTGAGACTGACCTCCCATTCTCCTTGGCCACAGCACCCAAATCATGCATTCTTCTCTGGTAATACTTGTCTCAGTGATTGGCTTTCTGTGCAGCAAGCAATGGGACACCTGGCATTCTGTGCAGTGAGCAGTGGGATGCCTGGCATTTCAGTAACATCTTCTGCCCCTGGAGCTGTGCCCCACAGAGTTAAGGAAATTGGTCACTGGCTGAGCATGGTGGTAATCCCAACACTTTGGGAGGCCGAGGCGGGTGGATAACTTGAGGTCAGGAGTTCAAGACCAGCCTGGCCAATGTGGTGAACCCTATCTCTACTAAAAATACAAAAATTAGGCAGGTGTGGTGGTGCATCCTGTAATCCCAGCTACTCAGGAGGCTGAGGCAGGAGAATTGCTAGAACCCAGGAGGCAGAAGTTGCAGTGAGCCAAGATCGTGCCACTGCACTCCAGTCTGTGTGACAGAGCAAGACTCCATCTCAAAACAAAAACAAAAACAAAAACAAAAAAACTGAAAGAAAAGAAATTGGTCACTCACCAGAAACCTTGAACTTGACTTACAAGATGGCACATAAGGAAACAGCTTGATACAATCCCTCCAGTTGCAACAATAACTGGCTCACCGGCTGAACCTGGAACCAATATGGCTGACTAAAGTCTTCCCAGAATAGACTTACTTGCCCAATGGGTGACTTTTGACATCACAGCCAAAATTTCCACTGCATATTTCATATCAACTCACCCTGAATTTGCGTGTGTGACTCATGAAGAAGCTTGAAGACACAACTATATATGTTCAAGGGCCTTTCCAAAATCCCTCTCCTTTGCTGCCAATCACTAACCAACCCCAAAGCTCCTTCTCAGAATCTTTCCCTTAAATATACTGCTTCAAGGCTGGTCTTGCAATATACCTTTCTCTACAGAAATCTCTGCAAAAGTGCTCCAGTGTGTGGCTTTCCATTGTGCGTGAGCAAATAGACTCAGTTTGGTTCAGCAACACCCCTTGTTACTCTTGTTCCCCTCTTACGTAGGACACATCTCTTTATTACATTTGTCCCATTCCCCTTACCCTACTGCCACCAGCAATGAAGGAGACATGGACTTGAAGCTCTTTAGCTTTCTGTACTGCAAAATCTCAAAGGCAAGCAATTCCAAAGGGCCTGGCTACCCGCTTAAAATCAGAGCAGGGATCAATCTATGGGAGAGCAAGGCCAAATTATAATCTCAAATGATTGTGCCACAAATGGATTCATAAAATGTTAAAGAGAGTGGTAATGCCTTAGAAAAGAGAATCCTCATTGTGGTGATTGAGCTGGCTTTAGGATGCACATGGAAGTGATACATCTCAGCCGTGGAGAAGTGGGGCTCTTTGGTCATGTAGGTCACTTCAGCACTTTGGTAACATGTATACATGCCACAAATGCATGGTTAGGCAAAAAGGTGTTTTTCCTTGTTTGATTTTTCTTTTCTATTTCTCTCTCCTCTGGGATTGGTATTTTCCAGCATTAAGCAGATTAATGTGCATGTGTTGCAGATTTCATGTGGCTTAGAGTTGTGTGGTGTAGGGGAGGCAGAATTTTACCCCTACCCTTTTAAGGTTTTTCAGCTGGGCCTGAGAATTAAAGTGACATAAGACAGATCCACGGGATAAAAGAATACAAGTATATTTAGTACAAGTTTTCCATGGCACGGGAGCCTTCATAAAGAATTGAAGACCCAAAGACACAGCTACAGTTGAACACTTACATACTGAATTAGACAGAGTAGTAGAGTTGTGAAAAAGTAACTAAATTCAGTGGGGAGGCTAAAAAAGATAAGTTATTTTAACAAAGTCTGTACAGAATTCTCTCCTCTACAGCTTCCATTCTTGAGAATAAGACTGTTACTTTCCTTTTAGTATAGGGAAGGCATCTTTCACATGGGAATTTCATCTCCTGCTTTTAAGAAACAGAAGGAATGTCAGAATGATCTTCTTGCACCTGCTGTTTTTCAAATGCCTTTCACTCAAAATAGTCAATATGCCAGGGCAGCATATTTTGGGGATGGCATGTTCTTATCTCCTTCAGTGGGGATGAGACAGTTGGAAATACTGTACGATTTGGAGAGGAAGCCCTGCATTTTCAGAGGCCTTTGTTTTGGGTGTGCCTTAACTGCGCACCTGCATTTCTTGCTGTTTCTGACAAAGAAACTTCCTTTTGAGAGTCAAAATATTTCAACTGCAGTTATTTTCAACCAGAGGGAAATGTTTGAAGTGTCAGCCTTTGTTAGCCCAAAGAATATTGTTTCATGAACAGTGATTGAAATAGTCATTTCCTTTGGGAAGCCTCTGCCATTGAAACAAACTTTGATTTTGGAAGCAAAATTTTGGCTTTAAAGATGTCAGCCAAGTGTTACAACTTTTTCTAACAGCTCCCTGGCCGTTTATTATAGAGTTATGATAGTTTGTTTGGGTTTGAAGGAGAAAACACATTCTGGCTAGGTTGGGCAGCGTTAAGAGGTGGGATAGTGCAGCGGTGGGGAGCAAATCCCATACAGTCGGGCTGCCTGGATTTGCAATCCTCGTCATGCCACTGCAAGCTGACTCTTTGGCAAGTTACATAACTGTTCTGGTCTCAATTCCTGCATCTATAAAATGGGGGTGATGGTAGTATTTACTGCCTGTGATTGCTGTAATTATTAATTAGTGAATTAAAAAGCACTTAGAGACTAGCACAGAGGCTAGGCATGGTGGCTCATGCCTGTAATCCCAAAACTTTGGGAGGTGAAGGCAGGAGGATTGCTTGAGGTCAGGAGTTTGAGACCAGCCTGGGCAACATGTAGAGACTGTCTCTACAAAAAAATACAAAAATTAGCCAGTCATGGTGCTGCACACTTGTAATCCCAGCTACTCAGAAGGCTGAGGTGGGAGGATCGTTTGAACCCAGGAGGATAAAGCTGCAGAAAAGAAAAAAAAAAAAAAGCACTTAGAGATGGCTAAATGTTAATCCAACAAGAGCTGTAGTTTAGTTAATAGTATTGCATCCATGTACACTTCCTGGTTAGATACAGGAGTGCTGGGAAGGGAAGGGTGTGGTCCCTTTAAATGATAGGCAAGGGAGACGGAAGTGCTGGGTAGAGGTGGGCGTGGTCCCTGGCTAGGGCTCCACCCCCACGGACCTAGGTGAGGCCAGGTATTTCCTGCCCAAATGTTGCATTTTCCAAGACCACCCTGGCCTGCCATGCCCCTATCCTGTGCCTATAAAAACCCGAGACCCTAGCAAAGCAGAGACAGAAGCAGCTGGAAGTCAGGAGGAGTGCCTTGGTGGCAGAAGGCACCCATAGGCACCAGCATGCTGGCAGGCCACTGACTGGCAGAACAACGCAGTGTTTCGCTGGGGCAGTGGGAGGAGCGCTCCGGCAGCCAAGCAGCCTGACTCCAGCGGAATACCATCTCCTTTCTGGCTCCCCCATCTGCTAAGAGCTACTTCCACTCAGTAGAACCTTCCTCTCATTCTCCAAGCCCACATGTGATCCGATTCTTTGGCGTACCAAGGCAAGAACCTGGTGATACAGAAAGCCTTCTGTCCTTGCAATAAGGCAGGGGTCTAACTGAGCTGACTAACACAAGCCGCCTATAGACGGCTAAACTAAAAGCAAAACTAAAAGAGCACACTGGGCCGGGCGTGGTGGCTCACGCCTATAATCTTAGCACTTTGGGAGGCCGAGGGGGGCGGATCACGAGGTCAGGAGATCGAGACCATCCTGGCTAACACGGTGAAACTCTGTCTCTACTAAAAATACAAAAAAATTAGCCAGGTGCGGTGGTGGGCGCCTGTAGTGCCAGCTACTCGGGAGGCTGAGGCAGGAGAATGGCTGAACCCAGGAGGCGGAGCTTGCAGTGAGCAGAGATCGCGCCACTGCACTCCAGCCTGGGCCACAGAGCAAGACTCTGTCAAAAAAAAAAAAAAAAAATTAGCCGGGTGTGGTGGCACGTGCGTGTAATCCCAGCTACTCGGGAGGCTGAGGCAGAGAATTGCTTAAACCTGGGAGGCGGAGGTTGCAATGAGTCAAGATCGTGCCACTGCATTCCAGCCTGGGTGACAGAGCGACACTCCGTCTCGAACAAACAAAACACACACACACACACACACACACACACACAGGGGCTTCAGCTGTAAACATTCACCCCTAGACACTGCCATGGGGTCAGAGGCCCTTAGTGTGCCCATCTGTATGCTCTCCTAGAGGTTTGAGCAGCCAGGCACTGAAGAAGAGCCACATCCCCATCGCACGCCCTGCAAGGGGGACAAGGGAACTTTTCGCATTTCAGTTGTGATATGATTATGCAGGATGTTATCACTGGAGGAAGGTGGATTAAGGGTACACGGGAACTGTATAGTGTATCTATGTGCACTTCTACATGAGTCTCAAATTATTTAAAAAAAATACAACGTTAAAAAGCACTTAGAGAAACTGTATTTGGTAGTATGATTCTTTGAATAAGGTTTGTCTTTGACAGGAGACTGTGGACTGTAAGCTCTCTGAAGTTAAGGACTATTACTGTTTTCCCCCAGCCTCTAGTACACTGCATGGCACATAGTTGGTCTTCAATAGCTATTTGCTGACTGAAAATGAATAAAGAAATTAAGATACTGAGGGTTACTGGCCAGCAGAACTTTAAGCAACGAAAGAGAGACAAACCATCCTGCATTAAGGTGGGAGGAAAGAGGTGAGAGGGCCATGCTCCAAAATTTGGTAAGACCTTCAAAACACACACACATGCATGCCCACACACACGTGCACCTGCCCCTGTGCAAATTAGGGAGTGGTTTGAGTTCCATGCATGGGTCAGTGGTATGTGTGGCAACAGCAACAACAGCAGGATGGCAAGGTGATTCCCAAAGCGATGTGATTCTGCAGATGCAGCTCAGAGCCAGTGTTGAGCACAAGAATTTGGGATGAATCCATGTTATCTGGATTTTGGGTAGCTTGGTGAACCCAGCTGACAGTTTTAGTGAATAAACCTAGACCATCTTTTTCTGTACTCAAATGTTAAATGTAAGGACAATTGTTTAAATGTCGTTCTAGCTAGAATGCTACCTAATTTGCTAGAATATACCCAGAAACAGGGAAGAGGGTTGATATGGTTTGGCTGTGTCCCCACCCAAATCTCATCTTACATTGTAGTTCCCATAATCCCCACGTGTCATGGGAGGGACTTGGTGGGAGATAATTGAATCATGGGGGCAGTTACCCTCATGCTGTTCTCGTGATAGTGAGTTCTTACAAGAGCTGATTTAGAAGGGGCTTTCCCTCCTTTTGCTTGGCACTTCTTCCTGCCACCACGTGAAGAAGGATGTGTTTGCTTCCCCTTCCACGGTCATTGTAAGTTTCCTGAGGCCTCCCCAGCCATCTGAACTGTGAGTAAATTATACCTCTTTCCTATATAAATTACCCAATCTTGGGTATGTCTTTATTAGCAGCGAGAGAATGGACTAACACAGGGTCAAATTCAAGAATTAAGCTCTGCTGCTGGTAATATCAGGGTCACACCACATGAGTGATAAGCCTATCAAAACATCACAGGGTTTAAACTGATACTACTATGTATGATTTGGAAAGGTTCTAGAAATTAAGAGATGCTTTACTGCATTTGTAACTCTAAGAAATACAAAAGGTTTGGGTGTGAATTAGGTTTCTCTATTATATACAGAGTATTAAATCAGACTTTGCAAACAATCCTAGGCAAGGTCTGAAAGCATTTCCCAGAAGCTATTCACAATGCCTGACTTAAATACTCTGTATACAAAATTATAATGTAAAACTGTTGTTTCAATTTTTTTTTATAAAAGCCAAATACTTAAAACTCAATGTTTTGTTTCAATATTTATCGTATCACTGGGGAAGTTAGGATATGTAACAAATATTCTAAGCTCCTAAGAATGGATGGAACTATGTCACCTGTCTATGTCTTAGCTGCCCAGGTAGACAGTTGGTTCTTTAAAGCTGAAGGGGAAGAAAAACTTTACCTCAACCATCTTAGGGTTACTGGTTGGGACTGATAATTAAGATGACATAGGCAGATGAACAGGAGAAAAGCACACAGATTTTGACATGTACTTGGGAGCCCCCAAAGGAAAATGAAGATCTAAAGAACTGGCAAAACCTAAGTACTTATATACTAGGTTGAATAAAGAGAGGCAATTGTGGAAGAGTAACTAAAATATTTATGTGAGGACTAAAAGAATGTAAGAATTATTTTAACAAGGTCTGTATGTACAGATTTCTCTTGGCCTCAACTTCTCATCTCTGATGATAAGAATGTTTCTTTCCTCCTGGTATAGGGAGGTGACCTTTCACATGGGAGATTTATCTCCTGTTTTTAGGAAGAAAAGGGAGGTCAGAGCACCCCTTTTGCAAGTGCCTTTAGTTCAAAATAATCATGGTAAATGGCATATTTTGGGGATGGCATATTCTGCCACCCTTCAAAGCCATGGACTGTGTGTACGATTGTGGATCTATTTTTCGTGTTCTCCATCCCCTTCCTATATACCGTGTTGTTTTGTAAATAGTTGATGCACAGTGAATTTTGGTAGATTTTTAAAAGCTCTTCACTGTACTCTATTAGCACAGATAGTCTTACCATTCAGTTGCATTTCTAAACGCTGTTAGTGCAACTATTACAAACACAATATGTGTTTGTTGCAACAAGTGCAGAAAGTACAGAAAAGTGTAAGGAAAATAAAAATCCATCATGATTCCACTGTATAGCAATAATCACTGCTGACAGTTTCACATATACCAGACTCAGAGATGTTTTTGTACATGAGTGGATTTATATAGTACACAGTTGATAACCTGGTTTTTTTTTTTTCTGAGTACTGTCTATAGAATTCCCATCATGAAGTATATGTCAACATCACCATCTTTACTGACTTCGTCATATTCCATTTATGTATGATCTGTAATTTCAGTCCCTATTGCTAAATATTTAGGGTATGTCCACATTTTCTCTACTATGGGCTGCAATTCAACAATTATCTCTGAACATACATTCTTGGGAAAAGTTCTCAAGAGTGAAATTGCTGTTACTTTAAGTTTAAAATTTGATTATACTCCAAGTTGTTTGACTTTTTTAAGGATGTTGAACACCTGTACATATGTCTAGTTTCCCTACTTTGAATGTAAGCTTCTAGAATAGAAGGAAGAAACCAAATCTTGGCAGTCTCTGTATCCTCTACGAGTCCTAGCACAGCCCTGGGTGTTGGAAATGCTTTTGACTGCAAATCATAGAACACCTGTGTAAGAGTAGCTTAAGTCAAAAAGCCACTTAATCATCTCCCATAATTAAGAAGCCTGGGTGTAGACAGTTCAGGGGTTGGTGCAACAGCTGGGTGAAGTCCTTCTACCCTTTTGGCTTTAGCATACTTTCTGCCTCACCTGAGAACCAGCACATTGTCTTCACCTGACGCCCCCAACCCAATCTAGAAATCTAGAAACAAGGAGGTGGGCAAAGAAGCTCTCCTCTTGCCCCTCTTTTTTTTTTTTTTTTTTTTTTTTTTTTTTAGGCAGGGTCTTGCTCTGTTGCCCAGGTTGAAGAGCAGTGGTATGATCTCGGCTCACTGCAATCTCTGCCTCCTGGGTTCAAGCGATTCTCCTGCATCAGCCTCCTGAGTAGCTGGGACTACAGGCACACACCACCACCCCTGGCTAATTTTTTGTATTTTTAGTAGAGATGGGATTTTGCCATGTTGCCCAGGCTGGTCTTGAACTCCTGAGCTCAGGCAATCCGCCCAACTAGGCCTCACAAAGTACTAGGATTACAGGTGTGAGCCACTGTACCCGGACTTGCCCCTCTATTTTTATCAGAGAGGAAAAGATTTTCTAAAAACAACCCAGGAGAATGTTTTTTGTATCTTAGTGACTAGGCTACTTCTAGCTGCAGAAGAGGCTGGGAAGGTATCTTTGGCCTTTCATCCCCTGTGATGAAAGGCAAGCTCATGGGAAGAAGTCAGGGAAAGGCTGTTGCGTTGGCCACCAACAAAAGTGGTGCCCAGTGATAGGACTGAACATATTCTCAGAGTTGGCATGTAGATCATCTCCTTCCCCCACTCCTCTTCATCTCTCAGGGAAGAAAACGAGTTTTTGTGGTGTCACCAGCCAAGGGATCTCTGGGGACCCAGTGTCACCAATTCTGCCTCCCTCCTTAGTGTTTTGGTGGGGCTTTCCTGTTCTTGTGGGTGTCCCTTCAGGGGAGACTGGTCCCACAGGGGGCCCAGGGCTGTGGGAGGTGCCGTCAGGGCCTCTCAGCAACTGAGAGACTTGGGCCACACCCGTTTTTCAAGCTCCCTATACATTAAAAATACAAGAGAAGAATCCTGACAGTGTTATAAAGTTTGTAATTTGGCCCGGTATGGTGCCTCATACCTGTAATTCAGCACTTTGGGAGGCTGAGGCGGGTGGATTACCTGAGGTCAAGAGTTTGAGACTAGCCTGGCCAACATGGTGAGACCTCGTCTCTACTAAAAATACAAAAATTAGCTGGGTGTGGTGGCAGGCACCTGTAATCCCAGCTACTCGGGAGTCTGAGGTGGGAAAATCGCTTGAACCCTGGAGTCAGAGGTTGCAGTGAGCCGAGATCTTGCCACTGCACTCCAGCCTGGGTGACAGAGCAAAAACTCCATCTCAAAAGTAGATAAATAAAATAAAGTTTGCAATATATTTTAAATGTTTGCCTCTAACAGATTCATTCCTTAATACAAAGAAAACACTGCAATATAATTGGGCACCATGGCCATTACATTTATGAAAAATACTGACGGCCGGGCGCGGTGGCTCACGCCTGTAATCCCAGCACTTTGGGAGGCCGAGGCGGGCGGATCACAAGGTCAGGAGATCGAGACCACAGTGAAACCCCGTCTCTACTAAAAATACAAAAAATTAGCCGGGCGCGGTGGTGGGCGCCTGTAGTCCCAGCTACTCAGGAGGCTGAGGCAGGAGAATGGCGTGAACCCGGGAGGCGGAGCTTGCAGTGAGCCGAGATCGCGCCACTGCACTCCAGCCTGGGCCACAGCGCGAGACTCCGTCTCAAAAAAAAAAAAAAAAAAAAAGAAAAATACTGACTTGGTGTAGTGTAGCTGATGTGACCCAGGATGGGGACAAGTTCAAAGTTGAAGGTTGAGCAATTTTTTTTTTGCAACTGAGTCTCTATTGCTTAGGCTGAAATGCAGTGGTGTGATCTCCAGTCACTGCAGCCTCTGCCTCCTGGGTTCAAGTGATTCGCCTGCCTCAGCCTCCCGAGTAGCTAGGACTACAGGCGCTCGCCACCCCGCCTGGCTAATTTTTGTATTTTTAGTAGAGACAGGGTTTCACCATGTTGGCCAGGTGGGTCTCGAACTCCTGACCTCAAATGATCCACCCACCTCGACCTCCCAAAGTGCTGGGATTACAGGTGTGAGCCACTGTGTCTTGCGAGCAGTCTTCTTAAAATGCAGGTATTTTGTTTGGAGGTCTTTGCAAATCTAAATTTGAGGTGCTTCATGTATGTGAATACATTTTGTATTTTTAGTAGAGACGGGGTTTTGCCATATTGCCCAGGCTGGTCACAGCAAACAACCCTCCTGGGTCTCCTGTGATAGGCCCCAGGGCAAGAGTTAAGGCCCAAAAGGGCCGAGGCCTCAGGTGCCACAATTTCATAATTAGTAACTCATTTCCTTCCTCTCCTCCGGTCTGATTTTCCCTTCCCCACCAGCCTCCTGTGCTCCTCTCACTTCCCTTTCTCCCCTCCTGAATTCTCCGTCCTCTTTTCTGACCTCTTCCTGCCCTCCCCTTCCTCCCTTCCTTCCCTCCTTTGAAAGTCTGGTCCTGTAGGGCTGTGGAAAAGACTGGAATCTGAGACCTGGCCTGCAGCCAGCAGGGAGCCAGGAGGAGCAGCTGCAAGGTCAGACCAGGGTCACATCAGCTGCTGAGGGAGAGAGGAAGTGAGGCTGTCTGGGCTTCCTGGCCCTCAGGGGCAGGCTCACTCCACATGGCCCCCTTCTGCACCCCTGTTCCTGCTGAAAGGTGCCAGGATATGCCACCCCAAAACATACCACTTTGGCATAAGGATTATTTTGAGCTAAAGGCACTTGAAAAACAGCAGATGCAAGAAGGGCATTCTAATCTAGTTTCTTCCTGAAAGCAGGAGATAGGGACTTTCATTTGAAAGATGCCCTCCCCGTACCAGGAGAAAAGAAACATTCTTTGAGTTACTCAGAAAACACTCTTTGTTTGCTGCGAAGATTGTGGCTTATTTTAAAAGCAAAAGCAGCATCCCTTACCCAGCATCACTTTGCTCAGGGCTGCTTTTTGTTAAGGAGCTCCTTAAAACCAAACTCAGAAGGTATTTTCTTCTTTCTCCTATGACCAGAGTGTGCTGGCGAGCAGGCTGCCCCAGGCCTAGCGTGGCCACTCCCAGCGCACTGGTCAGGAGTGGGAGGGAGGAGACTCTGTCCCTTTGACCCAGTTTTGGGGCGAAATCCCGGAGCCTCCCTGGCTGTGTGCGTCTGCCTCTTTGAGTGTCTGCAGCACCAGCTCTCCACTGGTTGTTTTAGAGCTTCAGGGTCTTAATGATGTCGAGAGCGTGATGGTGCCAGGGCATTTGGTGCTGGTTATTGGTCCTACAGGTCACTACATCTCTTGTCCACACGGCCCTGGGGAGGTATGAGGGTCACTCACGCTGCTTCATGTCACAAAGCGCTTCACGCCCTGTGGAGTCCTGTCCATGCAGGCCTTCTCTCTTGGGTTGCTCCTCCTGAGACCCATCCCTTCTCTGTTCTCATCCTCTCCCCTCCAACACCAGCCCAGGAAAAACCTTCTCTACATTTTGGGTCTTTACCTGTCATCTGCTCTGTTCTTCCCAAATGTTTAGACTTCAGGGATTGGAAGCTGGGAGTTCTTAGACTGTTATTAACTTTCTTTCCTTTCACCACTTTCTTCAGTAAAGGAGCCCAGAGTCCAGAATCTGCTTTAAAGGGGCGGAAGGCAAAAAGGGGGCAAGAATCTCGAAAATGTGACCCCACTTCTGAGCGCTTCTCACCTGGCACAATACCTGGCACACAGCAAACAATTGTTCAAAAAAAAAAGCTGGGCGAGGTGGCTCATGCCTGTAATCCCAGCACTTTGGGAGGCTGAGGCGGATGGATCATCTGAGGTCGGGAGTTCGAGACCGGCCTGACCAAAATGGAGAAACCCTGTCTCTACTAAAAATACAAAATTAGCCAGGCATGGTGGCGCATGCCTGTAATCCCAGCTACTCGGGAGGCTGAGGCAGGAGAATCACTTGAACCCGGGAGGCGGAGGTTGCAGTGAGCAGAGATCACGCCATTGCATTCCAGCCTGGGCAACAAGAGCAAAACTGCGTCTCAAAAAAAAAAAAAAAAAAAGGAAAAGAAAAGAAACATGGCAGCAGGAGAATGAATAAATGCAGGCCACCAGGCTCAGAGTCACAGGACTTGAATTCAGATCCCAGTCCCTTGGCTGACCTCCCTGTGTAAGTTCCACTGATGTAATCCATAAAGGAGGGGAGGGATGAGTTCATCACTGGGATTCCTTCCAGACTCCAAACTCAAGATTTTGTATCCATATAGGAAAAAGAAAGAATATTTTTTGCTGTTGTCCCACTGAACTGGAGCAGGGAAGAAACTTGCCTTGATGATTCAGGCTCACATACACAGTCATCTCCAAATATGCTTCCCTTCTGTCAAATGCGAACTCCTAAATATCACCAGAGCAACCTGCCTTGTGGAGAAGGCAAGGCAAGGCTGAGCTGATTGTTCACTCTGGTAAGGGAGAGTACCCCCTCCACAAAACCTCAGTAGCTTCTCAAAGCGGGAGGGCAAAGTGATTTTTGTTGAGACTTTGAGGCCTGGTTTAAGATGGCTCTTTCAGTGCAGAGGTGACATGCTTGATTGGGGTTGGTAAGATCATGATTGGTAGACACAGCAAAGTGAGGATTTCCAGCTGAGACGTTCAAAGAATCTTGGGGTATAAACTGTCTTTTGATGCTTCCTATTGAAGACATGGTATGTCCTTCAGGAAGTTACTGGGATGAACAGTAGGGTTATTTGCAACTTTTATCTTCCTGGGCAAGCATTTTCTGGAGTAATAGTGAAGTTACTTTGATGAGGACAGTGGAATAGTAAAGTCATGTTAATACAGACAGTGAGCTATCGGTAGTTTGATTCTCATCCCAAGCTATCTTGGTTGGCTGTCTGAATTACTGTGATGTCCCCTCCACCAAGAAGGCTGATGCCTATGAACATGTGTACTCCCTTCCCCTCTTGGTCCAGCTGGATTTGGCCCATGAGGGCAGGGAGCAGAGTGAGGCTGGAATATTCATTTCTGTTCTCTTTCTGCTGGTGTTACCCAGCAAGCAATGAGCTTACTGCCCGATGCACACACAAGCGGAATACCATGACACCAAAAACCTTTACTGGGAATTGACTGGCAAGACAGGAGGCAAGGCTCAAATCTATGTCCCCTAGCTGGTGGGCTGGGGCAGGTTTTATAGGCAAAGGATAATGAGCCATGATCTGATTGGACCTTGCAATGAGGCCATGCTGGGGAGGCATGATCTGACTGGATCCTGCCACAGGGTGACACCAGAGCTCAATCTGATTGGATCCTGGATCCTGCCATGCGCGGTCCACCTCTTAAAGCAGTCCCTGCTCCTGGCTTCCAGCACTTAGGTTCCACTTGTGGTTGCACACTTGGTTCATCTGGGCATGCTCAGGTTACTTGACCTTCAACTTGGGGATCCATGGCAACTGAAAAACAACTCACAACTTTGTTACATAAAGGTTGAACCAGGGCTGGGCGCGGTGGCTCACGCCTGTAATCCCAGTACTTTGGGAGGCCAAGGGGGGCAGATCATGAGGTCAGGAGATTGAGACCATCCTGGCTAACACGGTGAAACCCCGTCTCTACTAAAAGTACAAAAAATTAGCCAGGCGTGGTGGCGGGCGCCTGTAGTCCCAGCTACTCAGGAGGCTGAAGCAGGAGAACGGTGTGAACCCGGGAGGCGGTGTTTGCAGTAAGCTGAGATTGCGCCACTGCACTCCAGCCTGGGCGACAGAGTGAGACTCTGTCTCAAAAAAAAAAAAAGAAAGAAAGAAAAGTTGAACCCGATTGATCTGGTGATTATACTGGGTTGCCTTGGGTTGGTTGCTTCACCCTGTTTCAGCCCTTAGCTCCTGTCACCAGCCTTCTCAATACCTTGTCTCTTGAGTCGGGGTAGCTGCTTCCGGACTTACCCTTTTATGCCTAAGGGAGCCCATGTGGCTCTTTCTCTCATTTCTTATTCCCAATGAGCATGTGTTGTTTTTCCTAAAGGCATTTCCATAACATTATACTGCTAAAGTCAACTGTGTGTGAGTATAAATGCTATTGGAGATCAGGGGAGAACTCAGAAAAAAAACAAACAAACCAGATGTTCATTTTTATTAATAAACTTTTAAACTAAGGTAATTTTCAAAGAAAGCTAAAATCATGACACTCCTACAAACATAAAATGGACATGTTAAAATTGTATTTAGTGCGTCATTAATGAAGGCTGGTAAGATGTGACAACCAGTTCAAATGAGAAGTCAAAAGAGGCACAAATTTATATGGAGAAAAGCAATGTTGAAATATATTTACGAAGAGAAGGAAATAGATTTACGAATAGAAGGAAGCATATTTCAAACAGAAGGAAACTGGCTTTCCTTTGAAAAATAGGAAGTTAATTGAACCACCTCGGGACAGAATGTATTTGCATGCCTGCAAACAGGAATTATTTACATCGCTATCAGTTATCTACACTTTACAGAAAATAGCTCAAAGGCAATGAATGGCTCAGAGCCCCTAAAGCATCGCACTCAGATAACCTGGAAGGGTATGCTCTAAAGGATACACCGTTTTCCAATGAAGCACACGTTTTTTCCTACATGACATTTATTAAGCAGTTAATACTTGCAGGCAGTGATCCAATCCATGGGAACTGATGGTCTGCTTGGAGATTTAAGACACAAAAGAGCTGAGCCATCTCCCTCTAGCAGTCTGATTAGTGGAGTGTTTATTATACTTCCTCCCAGTGACATAAAGATACTCCAAATTGAGTTCCATCATCAAGCTTTCCTCTTGAGAAAAACAAAAATTTCCACTGCTTTCAAAAGTTTGAAAGCCACCAACTCATGTCCAACAGGTTCATTTTATAGAAGAGAAAATGAAGGCTCAGAGAGGAAACGTGGTCTGCCCTGGGGCACGCAGCTTGTTAACTCATGTCTGGTCGGAAGATGAGCTTTCAGGGCCGAGAAGGTGCTCCTTTCTGGCATTATTAGGTGACAGAAAGAGCTCCTGGAAGGGAGGACTTAGGAAGCAGGCTGTGACAGATGGTTTTCATCTCTTGTGCTCTGGGAAATCGCTACCACCCTCTAATTGGATGTTGGGAGCTTCAAGCAAACTGGCAATCTACATTATATCATTGTTCAGTATCCCTAATTATACCTTGGGATTTGGCTTAAGTGCAGCTTAGAGGATGTTCATTAATAGTGTCGACAGGGACACTCAGCATTTGTAAAATTCTTTACAGTAATTGAAGACCCAGCATTGTTCTGGTGTGGTAAGGAAGCATGTGCGCTCCCAGCTGAAAGATGACTTAAGCTAAGAGGATGGAGACTGGCTGACTCGGAGCTGTTTTTCTAAAGTCCAGGTCGAATTCAGAGTTCTACAATCCTTGTTTTCACCGGCTCAAGGAAGCTCCTTGATGAATTACATGAGTTCAGCTTACTAATGGGCTTAGTTCACCAGAGTCAGAGTGATCTGTCCTTGGCATTTCATAACCCACTTCAGTTTCCTATCTCTTGGCCACTGTGTTGTCAAAAACCTCATATTCTCGTGGCCATTCCCAGTTCCAAAAGAAGCTTTGTCTCCACAGACAGATCGTGGTTCCATCTGGGCCTACCACCAAGAGCCTTGTGATTCCAGATGGAAAAATCCCCACCCCCTCCCCCTGTTTCCAAAGCATCCCCCACCCCGATTGTTTTATCTATAGCCAGCAGCATGAATTCTCCACAAAGAGAGTCTCTCTGGGGGTGGAAAGAGTGGCTAATGGGGGAAACAGCTCATCTTCAAACCCTGTGCCATGTGAATGGAAAAAAAATGCACACATCTGGCTGGGTTGGATAAAGAGGAGAGCTGGGGCAAAGAAGCCGGGGTGGTGGTGGGGGCTTGCCTCTATCAAAGAAAACATTAAGAAAAAGACTGTTCTTATTGCAGAGGAAAATTAAAACTTTACATTGTGACTGGAGCTATTCAACCATCTACATCAGGCTGGGCACGATGGCTCACGTCTGTAATCCTAGCACTTTGGGAGGCCGAGGCGGGCGGATCACCTGAGGTCAGGAGTTTGAGACCAGCCTGGTCAACATGGTGAAACCCTGTCTCTACTAAAAGCCCAAAAATTAGCCGGTCATGGTGGCAGGCACCTGTAATCCCAGCTACTCCGGAGGCTGAGGCAGGAGAATCGTTTGAACCTGGGAGGCGGAGGTTGCAGTGAGCCAAGATCGCGCCATTGCACTCCAGCCTGGGCGACAAGAGCAAGACTCTGTATCAAAAAAAAAAAAAAAAAAAAATCTAAATTTTTGTTGTTTTCAAAAGACATCCTTGAGGAACCCCAGTTATTTGGCTGGAATCCTCTGGTGACAGCCAGTTTCCTTCTAGGAGGTTGGAACAGAGCTGCACGTGTGTATATGTGTTTGGCGGGGATACAAGGAATTGAGCTGGTTTTCTTTCAGCCATAGCCTCACTCTCCTACCATTTGAGGAAGACAGGGGAAGAAGGATAGGATGGGAGAAGAGATAATTTCTGAATTTTTTTTTTTTTTTTTTTTTTTGAGTTTCACTCTTGTTGCCTAGGCTGGAGTGCAATGGCGCCATCTTGGCTCACTGCAACCTCTGCCTCCTGGGTTCAAGTGATTCTCCTGCCTCAGCCTCCCAAGTAACTGGAATTACAGGTGTGCACCACCACACCTGGCTAATTTTTATATTGTTAGTAGAGACGGAGTTTTACCATGATGGCCAGGCTGGTCTTGAACATCTGACCTCAGGTGATCTGCCCACCTCAGCCTCCCAAAGTGCTGGGATTACAGGTGTGAGCCACCGCGCCTGGCCGGATGATTTCTGAATTTAAGGAGTGAAATTTCAGCTGCCAAAGAGCACCTGAGGATGTGTTTCCTCTTCCCACACCCTCCTTCTCTCCTCACAGCCCCTACTTACCCAGTCCCCAGCACCTCCTCCCCTGGAGGCATCTAGGACCTTATTCTCACTACTCATTTCCTCCTTCCTCAGCTACAAGGGAGGCCAGCTTTCTGGTCATCTGTTGCCCATTTGAACTTTACTTGCTGCTCCAAAGGGAGGTAGAAATTGCCAAGGACCCCCTGCCCTTTCATATTCTGCAGATTCCCATCGCATGCTTCAAATAAGCCGTGAACGTTCTTCCCCCAGAGTCTTGCCACTATACCACCCCAGCTCCCGGACACTTCCTTTTCGCTGAGAACTTTCTCTGTATTCGTGAAAGTTCTCCCTAATAGCCTGAATAAAATCGTCTCCGTAATTATCTGGGGCATTTCTTTCACCCTGTGCTGCCCACCCCAGGAGTCTGAAATAGAACCATAAGCACCTTCAGTGTTAAGACAGGGAATTACCTTAAGTGGTTTCAGGAAAGATGTGAGCAGGAGCTACTTAATGGGGTGAAGGTGAGGCTGCCTTGAAGATGAACTCTCCTTTTGGGCAATGTGTTTCACTTCAAAACCTCCGAAGCGGTGAGCCTAAGGGGATTTTTATTAACACACCTACGAAGCAAACATTAAACCCTCCTGTGTGTGCATGCGTGCATGGATGTGTGCTGGGGGGCAATGCAGGAGAGGAGGGGGTGCTGGAGAATCTCCAGGTGAAGCGGGGATGCAGTTTTGTTCCCATCACAAAGACCCCTTGTCAGCCCGCTGGCCAGGCTGAAAGCGCTGGCCACTTCCCATTCAACGCCAGCTCTCCCAAGTGGGCCGGGTGGCTGTGACCTCGGTTAGGGCGGTTGTGTATTTGCACGGATCTGCCATTTGTCATGTTCCCAGAGGCCTTCAGGACAATGACTTTTGTGGGGGTATGCTGGAGGAAGGGAGCTTTTCAAAATTGGGAAACTTTTCGGCTTGCTAAACCGGAAGAGGACAATGGCCTCTTTGTCCCTAGTGTAAGAGAGCTGGGGGGAGCCGTAGGAACCCACCAATGGTAACTTTAAAATGCTGCCTTAAAGATATTTAACAAGTCTGAGTGTGATGGCTCATGCCTGTATTCCCAGCACTTTGGTAGCCCGAGGTGGGAGGATCACTTGAGCCCAGGAGTTCAAGATCAGCCTGGGCAACATGGTGAGACCCCATCTCTACAAAAAATATAAAAAGTAGCCGAGTGTGGTGGTGCACACCTGTAATCCCAGCTACTCGGGAGGCTGAGGTGGGAGGATTGCTTGAACTAGGGAGGTTGAAGCTGCAGTGAGCTGGTGGTTGCACCACTGTACTCTAGCCTGGGTGATAGAGACCCTGTCTCAAAAGGAAAAAAAAAAAAACTTAAATAAAAAGAAAAATAAAAAATAAAAAAAAAGAGAAAAGAAAAGAAAAAACAAGGTAACAAAATAATAATAGCCACTAGTTTAAAGAAAAACACTACTCATAATTGTAATATCCAAATATAACATAGTAACTGATTAATGTTTTCATTTTTATATATTACGTTCCAATCTCACATTTTACAATCAGGGGTAGTGCCAATTTATGTCTTTTCACTTAACATTATGCCATACAATCATTTTCTTTTCTTTTTTTCTTTCTTTTTTTTTTTTTTTGAGAGAGAGTTTTGCTTTTGTTGCCGAGGCTGGAGTACAATGGCTCGATCTCGGCTCACTGCAACCTCCATCTCCTGGGTTCAAGCGATTCTCCTGCCTCAGCCTCCTGAATAGCTGGGATTACAAGCACGGGCCACCATGCCCGGCTAATTTTTTTGTATTTTTAATAGAGACGGGGTTTCTCCATGTTGGTCAGGCTGGTCTCGAACTCCCTATCTCAGGTGATCCACCCACCTAGGACTCTCGAAGTGCTGGGATTACAAGCGTTAGCCACCATGCCCAGTCCTTAATCATTTTCTTATAATAGTATAATATCTAATTCTGTTGGATTAATGGAACATATTTATTATGGTTGAACCTTTCCTCTGGTATTAGACATTCTCTTTTAGTCTCTTTTTCCTTTGCTATTGTAGATAATGTTGAAATTAACATCTTTGGATATACAATTCTCTGTTTCTGAAGAATGAAAGGTAAATAACAGAGCTAAGAAAGGGACTGATGAAACTTACAACAGCAGGTCTCAAATTTTTGGTCTCAGGACCCCTTTATGCTCTTAAAAATGATTGACAGTCTCCAAGGGCATTTGTTCATGTGAGATATTTTTATATTTGCCTTGCTATATTAGAAATTATAACTGAGAAAATTCAAATATTGATTAATACATCTAACAATAACTGTAAAAACCCATTACATGTTAACATAAATTACACATTTTTACCAACAATAGCTATATTTCCTAAAACAGAGACATTTACAGAGTGGTATTGTTTTATATTTTTGCAAATCTTTTGAATGTTTGGTCTACAGATTCTCATATCTCCTTCTTTCCATCTCTTGTGATTTTTTTTTTTTTTTGGGACAGAGTCTTGCTCTTGTTGCTCGGGCTGGAGTGCGATGGCATGATCTCAGCTCACTGCAGCCTCCGCCTCCTGGGTTCAAGTGATTCTCCTGCCTCAGCCTCCCAAGTAACTGGGATTACAGGTGCCTGCCACCACGCCCAGCTACTTTTTGTATTTTTAGTAGAGACAATGTTTCACTATGTTGGCCAGGCTAGTCTCGAACTCCTGATCTCAGGTGATCTGCCCACTTCAGCCTCCCAAAGTGCTGGGATTACAGGTGTGAGCCATCACGCCTCTCTGACATGTTGTTTAACGGATGTCTATGAAGAAAACCTGTCCTTGCATAGATACATAATTGGAGAAGGGAGAGGGTACGCTTAGGGGTCTGACCACACTTTGAGAACCTATGTCCTGCGACATTCCTCGTGCTCTATGGGATGCTTCTCTTGTATTACATTTTGCACTTACAGATTTAGATGATAGAGTGAATCCAACGTCCCCTTTTTTTGTAATCAAGGTCCCAAGAAGCAAGTCCCTTGGCTAAAGTCACCCAGCTGGTTGTAGGGACTCTACTTTAATTTACTTCCTTACAACCAACTCGGATGCCTCATTTGTCCTTTTACCAGGCTTTGACAAGGCTGTGAGAGCACAAAGCTGAATGAGGGATCTTGGATTTCAAGTTACCCACTAGCCCCAGGACTCGCCAGCTCAGACAGAAACGAGGTAAACATCCCACCATATTTATGGAAGAGTTCATCTCTCTCTCTGTCAGCATTACGTACATGCAGAAAGGTGTAAACAATCGTAACAGCGCTGTTTGCATTGTTCAGAAACGAACACACCTGTATTACATCTCTTTTTAAGGAGGTTTTTGGGTGACTTGTTTAGAGGCAGAGTGGAATAATAGAAACACAATCTGGGGTTTACTTTTAGGAGTCTCTCTCTCTTCTGTAAATGTAAGGTTTGGCAAAAAAAAAAAAAAAAAATCACTAAATTTTTGTCCACCTTTAACATTATGTGAGTTTTAATGTGTTTGGATGCTTTGGAAGATTGGATTGCTAGAGTGCTGGTCAGGATCATTTCGGGATTTAATAAAATTGGGAGAGCTAGCGAATAAAGCAGGAAGCCTCCCATCTAGTGGCAAATGTGTATATTGCTCTTTTGCTCAGCCTCTTGGGCTGAGTTTTCAGAACCAGAGTCCTTTTCTTCTGGCCCCCACCTTCCTTAATTACAGGGGTTTTAATTGCGCCACAGTTAGACAATACTTAATTGTCTTAGCTACATTATAATGAGTGAAGGGAATACACTTGCGATTTGGCTGAATGCAAGAGAGGGGAGGCCCCTTGCATTCATAGTTAATTGCTCCAAAATTCTGCCTGCGGCTTTGCCATGCCCTCATTCACACTTTGGGCTAAAATTATAAGGATCCACTAGATACTGTCTCTGCCTCCAGACTTCAGGCTGCAGGGAGGGGGACGCCAGCTGGAGATTTTTTCCGACAGCTTATTTTATTTATTTATTTATTTATTTATTTATTTATATTTGAGACGGAGTCTCCCTCTGTCACCCAGGCTGGAGTGCAGTGGCACCATCTCAGCTCACTGCAACCTCTACCTCCCGGGTTCCAGCGATTCTCCCTGCCTCAGTCTCCCAAGTAGCTGGGACTACAGGCACGTGCCATCACGCCCAGCTAATTTTTGTATTTTTAGTACAGATGGGGTTTCGTGATGTTGGCCAGGCTGGTCTTGAGCTCTTGACCTCGTGATCCGCCCACCTCGGCCTCCCAGAATGCTGGGATTACAAGCGTGATCCCCTGCGCCAAGGGGGACTGGTGGAGCTCTCCCTGCAACCCATTGATTCTTGGTTGTTTACCGGTGAGATGGGATGTAATAAATTATAGAACCCTGGGCAGAGGCTCTGGACATGGAGTGGGGCAGGGAGGGGAAGCGGCATTGTGGGCTGGGCTTCGATGTCAGAAGTGGCAGGGTGGCTGGGCGCAGTGGCTCACACCTGTAATCCCAGCACTTTGGGAGGCCAAGGCAGGCAGATCACCTGAGGTCAGGAGTTCGAGATCAGCCTGATCAACATGATGAAACCTTGTCTTTACTAAAAACCTTGTCTTTCCTGGCTACTTGGGAGGCTGTGGCAGGAGAATCGCTTGAACCCGGGAGATGGAGGTTGCAGTGAGCTGAGATCGTGCCACTACACTCCAGCCTGGGCAACAGAGCAAGGCTCCATCTCAAAAAAAAAGAAAAAGAAAAAGAAAAAAAAGAAATGGCAGGGTGGTCTTGAGGCACCGCTGGAAGCGAGTGTGTGTGGTGACAGGGGAACCAATGTGGTATTCTGAGGGCTCTTCAAAGTGGCATCGCTTTCATGGTTCCCCACCCACAGCCTTGTGGTGGTGAATCAGGGAGACAGAAAAATGTCAATAGACAGTCCAGTCCTGGCTGGCAAAGCGTACAGGAAGCTGCACAACATGACAGAGGCTTTGGCAGGGGACGCATAAGAGTGGTAGCACCCAGTCTTGAGCCGAGTGGTAGCACCCAGCCTTGAGCCCAGGAACCAGTGTACAATGCTGTGTGCTCAGCCAAAACTCTTTCTTGAAAAATAAGAATAAAAGGCACACACCTCTTAGGGGAATAAAATAGAAATTGGTGAGTTATGAAATATAAAAAGCTGATAATTACTGGTCTGTTAACTAATTATTAATTTAAAATAATTGGCTGGGTGTGGTGGTTCATGCCTGTCATCCCAGCACTTTGGGAGGCCAAGGTGGACGGATCACCTGTAGCCAGGAGTTCAAGACCAGCTTGGCCAACTTGGCAAAACACCATCTCTATTGAAAATACAAAAAAAGTAGTCGGGCACGGTGGCACGTGCCTGTAATCCCAACTACTCGGGAGGCTAAGGCAGAAGAATCACTTGAACCCAGGAGGCAGAGATCTTGTGAGCCAAGATGGCGCCACTGCACTCTAGCCTGGGCAACAGAACGAGACTTAGTCTCAAAATAAAATAAAATAAAATAAAATAAAAAAGTAATTATCGAACATTTCCCAGAGGCCAGGCCCTGTGCTGGGTGCTGGGGCTAAAGGTGGAAGGAACACAGTCCCTATCCTGGTGGAATTTACAGTCTAGAGATGAAGACATTGAACAAATAATTATACAGCCGTTCACTGCATAGCAATGTTTTGGTCAACCACAGCCTGCAGATACGACAGTGGTTTCATGAGACTGTAATGGAGCTGAATTACATAGCCTAGTGAGGTCATAGCTGTGGTAATGTCATAGCTCAACGCATTACTCGCAGGTTTATGGTGATGCTGATGTAAACTAATCTACTGTGCTGCCAGGCTTATAAATGTCTAGCACATACAATTACATATAGTACACACTTAATAATAATACTTATTATTAAGTATAATAATAACAAATGACTATATAACTCCTTTATGTATTTACTATACTACACTTTTCGTTGTCATTTTAGAGTGTATTTCTTCTACTTACAAAATAAAAAGTTAACTGTAAAACAGCCTCAGGCAGGTCCTTCAGGAGGTATTCCAGAAGGCACTGTTATCATAGGCGATGACAGCTCCATGTATGTTATTGCCTGTGAAGACCTTCCAGTGGGACAAGATATGGAGGTAGAAGACAGTGATACTGGTGATCCTGACCCTAACGTGTGTAATGTGTATGTTCGTGTCTTCATTCTAAGAAAATGTTTTGTACAGATGTACAATGTGTTTGAGTTTTAAGCTAAGTGTTATTTCAAGAGTCAAAAAGTTAAAAAAAAAAAATAAAAACTTTATATGGTAAAAAAAAGTTACAGTAAGCTGGGTTTAATTTATTGTTATTATTATTATTTTGATATAGAGTTTTGCTCTTTTGCCCAGGCTGGAGTGAAGTGGCATGATTTCAGCTCACTGCAACCTCCGCCCCCTTGGGTTCAAGTGATTCTCCTGCCTCAGCCTCCCAAGTAGCTGCGATTATAGGCACCTGCCACCACGCCTGGCTAGTTTTTGTATTTTTAGTAGAGATGGAGTTTCACCATGTTGGCCAGGCTGGTCTCGAACTCCTGACCTCAGGTGATTCACCCACCTCAGCCTCCCAAAGTGCTGGGATTACAGGCATAAGCCACCACGCCCGGCTGAGGTTAATTTATTACTGAAGAAAGAAAAATGTTTCTAAAAACAAATTTAGTGTAGCCTAAGTATACAGTGCTTATAAAGTCTTCAGGAGTGCACAGTCACGTCTTAGGCCTTCGCATTCACCCACAGACTCACCCAGAGCAACTTCCAGGCCTGCAAGCTCCCTTCATAGTAAGTGCCCTATACAGATGAACCATTTTTTCTCTTTTATACTGTATTTTTATTGTACATTTCCTATATGTAGATATGTTTAGATAAACAAATGCCTACCGTATTCAGTACAGTAACATGCTGTACAGGTTTGCGGCCTACAAGCAATAGGACCATATAGCCGAGGTGTGTAGTAGGCTATAGGTTTGTGTAAGGGCACTCTATGATGCTCACATGATGACAAAATTGCCTAACAACGTATTTCTCAGAACATCATCAAGTGATGTGTGACTATGTCATATACATCTAGGGAGTCAATGACATTGGTGATCCATATGAGTTAGCAGGGAAGGTGTGCGTGTGTGTACCCATCCACATATGGTTGGGTGTTCCAGGCAGAAATAAAAGCAGGTGCATAAGTGCTGAGACGGCAGGAGCAGGGTGTATCCAGGAAACACAAGAAGACCAGTTAGTTCTTCTTGAGAGGGAGGGAGAGCGGACGAGATGAAGCTGGAGGGTCAGGAAGGGGCCAGTTCACAACCTTGTATAACCTACATCCTAGAAGGGTGGGAGGCAAGAAGAGGCACACGATCAGATTTGCATTTTGAGGCCAGGGGCAGTGATTCATACCTGTAATCCCAGCACTTTGGGAGGCTGAGCCGGGCAGATCATGTGAGGTGAGGTCAGGAGTTCGAGACCAGCCTGGCCAACATGGCAAAACCTCATCTCTACTAAAAATATAAAAATTAGCTGGGCATGGTGGTGAGCACCTGTAGTCCCAGCTACTCGGGAGGCTGAGGCAGGATAATTGCTTGAACCTGGGAAAGGGAGGTTGCAGCGAACTGAGATCTCACCGCTTCTTTCCAGCCTGGACAACAGAGCGAGACTCTGTCTCAAAAAAAAAAAAAAAAAAAAAAAAGTTTGCGTTTTGAAATCTCACCCTGGTGGCAGTGTGCCGGACAGACTGCACAAGGGACAAAGAGGGGCCAGAGGAGACAAGGAGCAGCCAGTTAGAGAAGTGCTGACATAACTCCAGGGCAAGGCGGTGGCAGCCAGAGCTAGGGAGAGAGAGAAGTGATAAGCAGTGGAGAGGTTGGGCACGGTGGCTCCTGCCTGTAATCCCAGCACTTTGGGAGGCTCAGATGGGAGGATCTCTTGATACCAGGAGTTTGAGACTGGTCTAGGCAACATAGAGATCCCTATCTCTACAAAAAGTAAATAAACAAAAATTAGCTGGGCATGGTGGTGCCTGTAGTTCCAGCTACTTGTTTTTTGTTTGTTTGTTTTTCTGAGACAGAGTCTCGCTTTGTCGCCCCAGGCTGGAGGGCAGAGGTGCAATCTCAGCTCACTGCAACCTCTGCCTCTCAAGCTCAAGCAAGTCTCCCGAGTAGCTGAGATTACAGGCCTGTGCCACCACGCCTGGCTAATTTTTTGTATTTTTAGTAGAGACAGGGTTTCACCATGTTGGTCAGGCTGGTCTGCATTCCTGACCTCAAGTGATCTGCCCTCCTCGGCCTTCCGAGTGTTGGGATTACAGGCACGAGCCATGGTGCCCGGCCAGTCCCAGCTACCTGGGAGGCTGAGGCAGGAGGATTGCTTGAGCCCGGGAGATGTTCAAAGCTGCAGTGAGCTGTGATGGTGCCTCTGCACTGCAGCCTGGGTGACAGAGCAAGACCTTGTCTCTTAAAAAAAAAAAAGAAAGAAAAAGAAAGAAGAAAGAAGGAAGGAAGGAAAGAAAGAAAGAGAAAGAAAGAAAGAAAAAGAAAGAAAGGAGGGAGGGAGGAGAAAAGAAAACAAAAGAAAAGGAAAGAAAAAAGAAAAGAAAAGAGAAAGAAAAGAAAAGGGAAGACAAGAAAAGGAAAGAAAAGAAAAGAAGAGAAAAAAGAGCAGAGAGAGCCTAGGGTTTTCAAGCCTGCCTAGTGACCCCAGCTCCAGGGTGTCTGCAAGGCTCCTGGAATGAAGGGCTGTCGGGACCTTGGTAACTGCCTGTGCATGGTGGCTGAGGGAGACAGGCTCCTTTGGTTCTGAGCAGTGCCTGAGAGAATCATTCTTTTAATATCAAGAATAAGACAAGTTTGCCTGTTATCACTGCTAATATTGAACGTTTCTTGGAAGTTCTTATGAATGAAATAAGAAAAGAAATGAAATAATCTGTATGAATATTACCAAAGAAGGAAAAATCATATTTTCTTTTTCTGGTCTGGTAGAATTGAAAACCCAGTCTAATAGCAAATTAGTAGAATTAATAACGATTAAAATTAATAACAGAATTTTTTTTTTTTTTTTTTTTTTGAGACGGAGTCTCGCTCTGTAGCCCAGGCTGGAGTGCAGTGGCCGGATCTCAGCTCACTGCAAGCTCCGCCTCCCGGGTTCACGCCATTCTCCGGCCTCAGCCTCCCGAGTAGCTGGGACTACAGGCGCCCGCCATCTCGCCCGGCTATTTTTTTTGTATTTCTTAGTAGAGACAGGGTTTAACTGTGTTCACCAGGATGGTCTCGATCTCCTGACCTCGTGATCCGCCCATCTCGGCCTCCCAAAGTGCTGGGATTACAGGCTTGAGCCACCGCGCCCGGCCAATAACAGAATTTTTAAAGTGGCTATATGTAAGATAAATGTACAAAAATCGATAGCTTTTTTTTTCTATACTAACAAATGGAGAGACATTCCATACTCATGGATGAAATGACTTATTACAAAAATATAAACCCTTCTGAAGTTAATATATAAATGTAATACCCTTCCAGTCAGAATCCCAGTGTGTATGTCTTTTTGTGTGCTTAAATCAAGATGAAATGATTTTAATTTGGGAGGCCGAGGTGGGCAGATCACTTGAGGTCAGGAGTTTGAGGTCAGCCTGACCAATATGGTGAAACCCTGTCCCTACTAAAAATACAAAAATTAGCCAGGTGTGGTGGTGGGTCCCTGTAACCCCAGCTACTCAGGAGGCTGAGGCAGGAGAATCGCTTGAACCTGGGAGGTAGAGGTTGCAGTGAGCCAAGATCGTGCCACTGCACTCCAGCCTGGGTGACAGAGCGAGACTGTCTCAAAAAATAAATTAAAAAAAGACTTTAAGCACTCATCTTGTTGATTAGGTTGTTTAGATTTTGACATATATGCTTAATTTTTGTCCATTTGACCTGTCTCCTACTGAGAATGGTGTGTTTAATCCTCCCTATAGGTATTTTTCTCTATTTTTCTTTGCTTTCCCTCAAGCATCTGCTTTATGTAAGTGTAATGTGTACTATCTCCACCGAAGGATAACCACTATCTTGACTTCTCATCTTGCAGATTAATAATTTGCGTGTTTTGTCTTTAAATAAGTGGAATCACATAGCATGTATGCTTTTTGGTTCTGACTTCTTTTATTCAGTGTAATTTTTGTAAGATTCATCCATATTGTTGCATGTAGTTGTAGATTGTTCATTCTCAGTGCTGTATTGAATCCCATTGTGTTTATATACTACAATTTATTTATCCTGTCTACTGTTGATGGACTTGTGGGTAGTTTCAAGTTGTGGGCTATTACAGAGCTGCTACGGGAATTCTTGTGTGTATGCGTTGGTTCATATTTGTATGCATGTCTCCTGGGCATTAACCTAGGAGCGGAGTTGCTGGGTTGCAGGTGGCAATCAACTTTTGATGTCTCACTCTTAAATATGAACAGGCAGCCAAGGTCACCCAGCATCTGAGGAATGCCCTCTGCATAAAATAAAGACACAAGCAAACACACATTCAGCAAACAAACCAATGAATGTGAGTGCGCTTAGTCCCAGGGAGCCTCACCCTCTCCCTCACCTGATACTCCTGTTATTTTCCTCACATGTCGCTATAAGAATAAACATTGTAGTGGCTCCAGTCGCCATAGCTGGACTCATAGATTGGATGTACAGTTGGATCATCGGACAGGTTTGTCTCATTTCTCCACTTCTTTTGAACCAGATGCTGGCCTACTTTTCCTTTTTGGCCTTGGTGTCATACATGGAGACTATTTCCTCAGCTTTGGTAAACACTGTCCTGGTTACATCCATTACACCACATGCCACGAAGGCAGTGCTGGCTGCAGCCAAATGGGCTGGTTTCCCAGAGGAGGGACAACTGGGAGGTGGACTTGTTGGTTTTGGCCAAGATGATGTTACTTCTGGCTTCTCCAGTTGGATGTATGACCTAGAGGCCTGATTCATCAACAGAGAAGTCCAAATCTTGCTAAGAGGAAGAAGTATAGGGAAAATCATGGTTATAAGCTGCATTTGGCCATAGGCTAGTTTGGACCTTGTTGGAGGTGATATTTACCCAGCACATGTTGTTGGAATTGATGCAGTTATAATAAAGCTGGTTCTTGTTCTTGACCATTAATTCCAGAGCTGTGTCCTGAATTAACAGACCCGTAGAGATTGTGCCACGGAACCGTTTTAATCTGGTGTAGTCTTTGTAAAAAGAATATTTAAGGACTATAGGGGAAGGATCGATGCTTTTTCAATACAGAACCTTTGGTCTGGTTCCAAGGAGGGGTCCTTCCCTCAACCTCCAACTTTGAAGGGATGGTTTAGAGAACAAAAGCCTGGCTGAGGCTGCTGATTCCTTCATTGGCACAGGACGCAGAGGGCTGGGAAAGGAATGGATTAGGAGTCATAGACACAGTGCCCAGCTGGGGACATAGAGCTGGCCCGTGGTGAGTTCTAAAGGTTTGAGGAGGGAATGAGGGAAGGAAGGAAGCCAACCAGTGAGCACTCTATCTGGGGTGGAGAAAACTTTGAAAGGAAACTCTAAAACTTTACTTCTGGGGTGCGTATTCCCTGAAGTCCCCTCACCTTGGGTTCTTGTTGGGTTCTTGTATTAATCTGGCAGGGCTGCTGTAACATGATACCATAGACTGGATGACTTAAACAACAGAAATGTATTTACTCGCAGTTCTGGAGGCTAGAAGTCCAAGATCGAGGTGTCAGCAGGTTTGGTTTCTTCCAAGGCCTCTGTCCTTGGCTTGCAGATGGCCTTTCCTCTGTGTGTGAACATCCCTGGTGGCTCTTCCTTTCTTATGAGGACACCAGTCATACTGGAGTAGGGCCCACCACATGATCTCATTTAATCTTCATCACCTGTTTAAAGGCCCTACTTCCAAATTCAGTCACATTCTAAGGTACTGGAGATTAGGACTTTAGCGTATAAATGCGAGGGTGACACAATTCAGGCCATAACAGTCATCGGATGAGGAGATGATCTGACTAGGTGATCTGGCACACCCCAGAGGCCAGGATTCCTTGGTTGCTCAAGTTAAGGTGTTCATGGCCTTGAGTTATGGTCCTGGGGTTCAGGAACAAATCCACCTACAATGTGTGTTGTGCAGGATCTAAGGTTGGGGGAATGGAGGAAATAACCCACCAAGGAGGTTTCCTGCCCCACCCAAGTCAGATCTTGCCATGTGTTCTTCAGAATTGGACTTGGACTTATTGGAGGCCCAGATTCTATCACTGCCAGGTGAATGATAAACACAAGGATGAAATGGCATCTAGCTACCTTGTGTCACAGATTTCTCTGGACTGTGGGATGTTACCTTTTAGAAGTTTAATCTTGGCTTACCTCAATCCAAGTACATCCTCTCTCTTCTTTTTTTAAAGACAGTTAGGTTTAACACAAAAACAAATGTGGTTGTCTCAAAGACTAGAACCCAAAATTTGCTTTCATTTTAAAGATAAAACCTGAGTCTTCAAAAGAACAAAATTTGGTCAAAATCTCTAGAAACTCTGGGGATATGCTGTTATTCTCTTCTGTCAGAGGGAGTGCCTCTGTTTGAGACACACTGAGCTCGTCCCTGCAGCAGGTTTTTGCCCCAGCTGTGCCCGTTGCCCCACCTGCTCTTCCTCTAGGTCTTCACAAGGTGAGTCCTCATCACTCCATCTCTGTTAAAATGTCCCTTCTTTCCTGACCACCCAGCAGTGTGGCTCCCCAGGTGTGGCCCTCCTCTTACTTCCTCAGTGGCATTTATCAGTGTCTGATATTTTCATGTGTATTCTTGATTGATTTGTCTTCTGTCTCCCTCTACCAGAAAGCAGGTTCCACCAGAGCAGCCAACCATCTCCCTCTTTCACTGTGGTATTTCAGCACCTAGAATAGCATGCAGAGTCAGGCACCCAGCAGGCATTCTCCAGCGCTTTGTTGAGTGGATAAGTGAGCAAGTCATCCTGAGTAATCTGGGTCACTCCATTCATAAAGATCTTCAATTTGCCAGGACACTGCATTCCCCAAGCATTCTGAAATGTTGGCAGCTGCTTGTGTTGGCCTTGTGGGCTGGGATATAATTACCTCTGTTAACTTTAAGAAGAAAACCACACATAATTTCTATAAATGTGGAAAGGAGAGAAGAGTGTATATCTTATAAAGGGATACAGCAGGCTGGGAAGGGTGCCTCTGGACAAGACCAGAGACAGGCACTTCGAAGGAGGAAGAGTTGGGGTAGGAGTTTTATGCTGAACAGGTTGGCTAAATATACATATTCAACAGGTTACAGGAGGAGCTGTGAATATTCATGAGGTGATTCTGACGCATGTGCATTGAACAAACACGCGTGTAACATATGACGCACTCTGGGGTGGAGAATTAACATTTAAACGTATTACAATTAGGCCCTATACATCAAAAGGTCTTTTCAGGATCCAGAAACATGCAAGTGTGCAGTCTCTGTAAACTGGCCAGAACTAGTCCATGGTTGGTGGTCTTATCTGGAGAAAGTTAAGGAAATCAATCTCTTGTCCAGTCAAAGCTGTAGTTATGGCTGGTGGAACAAGGGTCAGGTAGCCAGCCTCTGTGAGCTGGATGAACTGTAGTTGTTTTAATATTGCTTATCTCAAGGCCAGCGCTCTAGTTTAGCTGCTAGAGAAAAAGAAAAACCTTGTGGCAGTTGGGACATAGTTTATTCTTTAAGTGTAGGAGTGGGTGACTTAACCCTTGCCTGGCATGGCCTTAGATTCTGTTTATAATTTGATATATTATTGCCGCAAAGAATCTGTTCTGTCAGTTTTAGAATCTCTATTTTAACATTAAGACTTGTCAGTTGTGTGTCTAAACCACAAGAGGGAAGGGGGAATAACGAGGTGTGTCTGACCTTCTGTCCCGTCATGGCCAGGAAGTCAGTTTTAAGGTTTTAATGGGGTCCCCTTGGCCACAAGGGGATCCATTCAGTCAGTGGGGGGCTTAGGATTTCAAATTTACACCCCAAAGATTCCAGTTTCTAAAGGCTCATAAAATGGAAAGAGCCCTTTCCTTATTCAGCTCTACTGCTGTGTTAGTCCGTTCTCACACTGCTATCAAGAACTACCTGTGACTGGGTAATGTATAAAGAGAAGAGGTTTAATTGACTCACAGTTCCACAGGCCGTACAGGAAGCATGACTGGGGAGGCTTTAGGAAACTTACAATCATGGTGGAAGGTAATGGGGAAGCAGACATGGCCTTCATATGGCTGGCAGGAGAGAGAGAGAACGAAGGGGGAAGTGCTACACACTTTTATAGAACCAGATCTTGTGAGAACTCACTCTCTATCATGAGAACAGCAAGGGAGAAATTCACCGCCATGATCCAGTCACCTCCCACCAGGTCCATCCCCCAATTTTGGGGATTACAATTTGACATGGGGTTTGGGTGGGGACACAGAGCCAAACCATATTAATTGCTTTTCTTCAGTTTCTGCCATTCTGGTCCTTGTGGTCCAAGAAATACACCTGAGAGGTGGGCTAATGGGAGAAGGCCCAAGATCAGTCACAGGGGCTGAATTTCCCTTCCTGTCTACTCCCTTCTCTGTGTACCTCCACAGATCACGCCCCATATCCTGTGAACCCAGCAGCTGCTTCATACTGCCCTGCGTGAGAAGGGAAGGGAACACCAAGGGCACGCTTGAGTGGGTTCCCCAGTCCCTGCCATGACATGGGATCTTAGGGAGCAGAGGGGCCTGCACTCAGCCCACCAAATCCCTTGCCTCTGCATTTAGGAAATCCAAGGGCCTTCACACTGCCAGCTGGGGGCATACATCTCAGTCTAATTCTCGAATATGAGTGATATACAGAGCACTGTGCAGGGTATTGTGGGTAGGTGGGAGCCTCAAAGATGAACAGTCTCAGAGTAAGTACGAGGAAATCCCCATGCATGAGTGACTGTAACGCAAGAAAGGATACATGAAAGCAAGTTGTGAAAACAGTTATTCTTTTAAGGCCTTCTGAAGAGACCAGTTAAAGAAGAGATCTTTATGCAGACTTAGGGTAGTGACAGGGAGGTGATCTCTGGATGGGGCACCCGCATCCTAGCAGACACCAGACCCGCTCTGACTTTGGAGAAGTCATCTCTCCTATCTTGGCCTAATTGGGGGGAAAGAAATACTAGATCCCTAACCTACCTTTTGTACCCCCCAAAATGTGTGAAAGTTCTAGAAGAAATCGAGAAGTGGGGGAAGCTTTCTCAGTAGGGCATAAACCCCAAATAAAGGAGCTTGATAGTATATGACTCATAAAAAATTGTAAACATCACTGTGGGAAAAAAATACCATACATAGTCCAAAGACCAAGGACCACCTGGGAAAATACGTCTGCACCATATTCACTGGGCGAAGACGTCATTTCTTTCTGTTACAAACAACATATATACATCATCTTTGATGGGACTCATTTTCCCATCTGTATGAACATCTTAGTGAATGCTTAGTGACCAGCATTCACCAGGAACCAGCCTTCATGGACATTGCCCACTCTTTGAGGCTCCTTGGGAGTGCATATGGCTTCGGCATGGCTGGGAAGAGCAGAGATCTCTTACAGGTCTCTGGAGAGCAGCACGCTGCCTGGCTGCCTGCCAGCTGACCCCAGCCACCGGGTTGTACCTAATCCAGTCTGGTTTCTGAGGATAAGGGGTGTGGGGTAGTGCGGAGCAAGATCAGGACTGTGCCTGCTGACTCTCTGACCTGCACCCCATGTTCAAGGCCCCTGAAGACCATTTTCCAGTTGAGCCTAAAGCTGAAGAAAATTGAGTTTGTTGAGCTCCAGGCACAAGGCACAGTTCTCTCCACTTACTGAGCACCTCGTGTGTGTCAGACACTGCGTTGGGTGCTGAAAGGTGTCCAGCCGCAGGGAGCTGAACGCCCTGACAGGAGACTGACGCTCGAGTCACCCCCGAACTTCCTACCTGGGTGACCAGCTCGTTTGTTTCCCCAGGGCTTTGCTACCTTCCAGGAAACCCCACAGTCCCAGACAAACCAGGATAATTGGTCACCCTAAGCCTGACTGAGCCTCTGTCTCACCTGAACAGCTTTGAAAAGTGACAGACTCTGGACCTTACCCCAAGAGCTTCTGGTTCCTACATCTGAGCAGGCCCCACAGGTCACCCTGAGGCTAAAAGGGTTTGGGAGCTACTGATGTGGACACATTTAAGACACACATGGGAAGTACTTCGAGGCACATAATGGGATGGTTCTGTGATGGAATGCAGGTCTGCTTGCAAAGCCCAATAACAAGGGTGAGGAAAGAAAGTGACTTTATTTATCAAAACTAGCAAAGGGGAAATGACCAGATTCATATCCAAAGTAACCACTTTGAATTTCTGGGGAGAAGGCAAGAGCTTAAAAAGGGAAACCTGATCTGGGAGGCAGGTGGGACGGGAGTTAAGTACAAGGTCTGTGTGTCTTGTCTCGGTGGCTGTCTTGGGTCTTGGTCCACCTGGAACGTGGGCTGGCATCATCTCAACAATGGCTGGGTTATTGAGTAGCTGCCTGGAGGTAATTGCTGGAACGTTGCAGCTGGGTCTCCAGGCTTAGTCTGTCTGTCTCAAGATTAACTCCTGGAACTTCTAAGTAAGCACGTAATTAGATACTAGCATACAGTTAGATAAATGTGAAGAGTATATGGTGGGAAAGGGAGAGGCATGGAGTCTAATTTAAGGTTAAGGGAAAATACTTCTACCATTTGCTTCAAGGTTATGTCTCGAGACTAGGGAAGAAAGAAGAAAGACAAATGGGGAAAAAGGTTTTAAAATGCATTTTGAAGTGAAGCTGCCCAGTTACAATGTGAGAAGCCTTAAATCCCAGGTCGGCTGCTCTAGCTGCGTGCCCTTGGGCCAGGTGTGTAACTTCTCTGGGCCTCAATCTCCTCATTCATAAATGGATTAACAGTGGGACTGATCTCTTAGGGCTGTGGATTCAATGAGCTAATATATGAAAGGGCTTAGCCGAGTTCCTGGTGTGTGGGAAGTACTCAGAGACTTCACCTGCTCCCTTTACAAGAATCCACGTAGGTTTGATGTGCTTTGGGAGCGCAGAGAAGGGAGTGTATAAACTTGCCAGGGAGATCCAGGCATTAAGGCATTTAAGATGGGACATGAATAAGAGTTCCTGAGGCAGCAAAAGGGGAAGGGCGTGTATAAGGGTGTGAAGATTGTCCAGGGCTGACCCTATGTCACTGAGCAGAGGTGAGCAGGGAAGAAACCCTGAGGAGGGGAACTGGGACGGGGCCTTGTCTCTGGGCCTTGAATGCTGAGGAAAGGCTGGCACGTGGGGAGACATCAAAGGTTATCATCAAGGAGAAATGGGATCAGATTTGTGATTCAGACAGATCATGTTGGTGTGTGGGGGAGGACAAGTGAAGGGCTGCTGGAATGTTCCAGGTGAGATATAATGAGGGTGTGAGCTCACTCTGGGCAGTGTGGCTGAAAGAGGGATGAAGGTGTCATCTCGCCATCCAGCCCAGCACGGGCAGGTGACCCAGAGCACTGCCTCCCCAGCCTGGTCACACAGAGTGGCTGTCTCGCTGCCACCAGTGCCCCATGGCTCTGCAGCCTGGGCTTGGCTGGCCTTCCACCCCCTCCCTTGGTGCTCACCCTGCATCCACTGCAAGGCTGTTCTCACCTCTTCATCTGATCTGATGGCCCAGCTCTAAGCGCACCTGTGGGGAATGGGGACTTCCCTGGTTTTCATCCAGAGATGAGAGAGGTCTGCGTGGCACACCTCATGGTAAAATTCCTAGAATCCCCTTCAAACCTCGTCATTCCTTCCTTAGTTTCTCTTCAGGTGCCAGGCACCCATTTCCTCTATTTCCCTCTTTCTGCCTTTGTGGCTTTAAAAATCTTTCTCCATGCCCTGAGCGATTAAACTCTGGCTCTCAGCTTTGGGACCCAACTTGTTAGATCAAAAGCCCAGTTGTTCGTCGGCCCCATCACTTTAGAATGCAGGTTAGGGACTATCTTTGTATACTCAGACACATATATAGGACACAATTTACCAAAGCACCAAAAAGCAAATGAACAGCATTAGTGACAGCAAACCCCACAGGCTCTCCCAGGGCAGGGCTGCACAGTAGGGCCCGACTGTGGTACATCAGTGTGTGCTCCCAGTGAGGTTCCGCACGCCGACGTGCAGGGCCTTCCTTCTCACATGGGATGGCTTTTCCAGAAATGCATCAATTTAAAGGGAAGGGGAAACTTGCGTGTGTTTCTGGGAATTGGCTTTTATTTTATTTTTAAAAATAGAGACAGGGTCTCCCTGTGTTGCCCAGGCTGGTCTTGAGCTCCTGGGGTCAAGGGATCCTCCTACCTCAGCTTCCCAACGTGCTAGAATTATAAGGATTACAGGCATGAGCCACCGTGCCTGGCCGGAACTGATTTTTGTTTTGTTTTGTTTTATGTGGAGTCTCGTTCTGTTGCCCAGGCTGGAGTGTAGTGGTGCAATCTCAGCTCACTACAACCTCTGCCTCCAGAGTAGCTGGGACTACAGGCACGTGCCACCACGCCCGGCTAATTTTTGTATTTTTACTAGAGATGGGGTTTCACCATGTTGGCCAGGCTTGTTTCAGACTCCTGATCTCAAGTGATCCACCTGCCTCAGACTCTCAAAGTGCTGAGATTACAAACATGAGCCACCGCGCCTAGCTGGAGCTGGTTTTTTAAAACTGATTTTTAGACCTTGTAAATCCTGGGAATGAAGCACATTCACAGCCCCCACAAGAAAGAAGGAAAGAGAGAGATCATAAAATGGAGGTGGTGGCCAGTCTAAAGAACCATTTGCAGTTGTTTTGTTTCAGGTTTGTGAGGCTGAATTGGGATGCCAGGAGTATGCGCCTGCCCCTGCACCAGGAGTGCTGAGCCCCCACCCTGTCCCTCCAACCCCTGCCACGCCCCTGCCTCAGGCACAGAAGCAATTCCTGGAAGCAAAGCAGAAACTGGTCCACGTAAAAAAAATAACATTTGGGACTCATCAGTTTGCAGGGATATTTTCCTTTTGAAAAACTCTAAATCCTCATAAACAGAATTAAAAGACAAATGGCAAACAAGAAAAAGCTGTCTGCACAAATATGACAAAATGGTTATCAATCCATGAGGGCAACACTAAAATTGAATGGGACAAAACAGCAGCAGACTATAATTTATAGAAGAAATAAAAATGCCACTCAGCCACACAAAAGATTCACCCTCTCTAGTAATCAGAGAAATACATCTTAAAATAAGACATGTTTTTTATCAATCAAATTGACAAATGTTTATAAATAAAACGTGGTATGTACAGTGACAAAAGTACTCGGACAATTTTGTCAGAATGTGAACTGGTATTATCTTTCTGGAAAGACACTTGTCAATATTTATCTATCTAGAGCTTTTAATTTTATTTATTTATTTTAGAGACAGGGTCTCTGTCACTCAAACTGGAGTGCAGTGGTGCAATCATGTAAACTGAAACACCTGAGCTCAAGAGATCCTCTTGCCTCAGCCTCCCAGGTAGCCAGGACTACAGGTAGGTACCACCATACCTGGCTAATTTTTGTACAGACAAGATCTTGCTATGTTGCCCAGGCTGATCTCGAACTCCTGGCCTCAAGTGATCCTTTCGCCTGGGCCTCCTGAGTAGCTGGGATTACAGGATTTTGCCACCACAGCCAACCTTATCTAGAGCTTTTTAAAGGGTCTCCACATCAGCCTAATAACTCCATGTCTCAGAATCTTTCCTAAGGAAGCAATTAGCCACTCAAGTGAGGTTGTTCATCATGGGATTGTCTATGACAGCAAAAAATCAAAAGTAGGGCCAGGCATGGTGGCTCACACCTGTAATCTTGGCACTTGGGAGGCTGAGGCAGGTGGATCACCTGAGGCCAGGAGTTCGAGACCAGCCTGGCCAACATGGTAAAATCCCGTCTCTACTAAAAATACAAAAATCAGCCGGGGGGGGGGTGGTGGGTGCGTGTAATGCCAGCTACTTAGGAGGCTGAGGCAGGAGAATCGCTTAAACCTGGGAGGCAGAGGTTGCAGTGAGCCAAGATGGCATTGCCAGCTGGGCAACAAGAACGAAACTCTATCACACACACAAAAAGAAACAGGGTCTTACAGATGTGATTAAATTAAGATTCTTGTGATGGGAAGATTATCCTAGATTATTTGGGTGGGCCCTAAATGCCATCAAAGTGTTCTTCAAAGAGGGAGGCAGAGGGAGATTTGACACAGACAGAGGAGGCGGCGGCAATGTGAGCACAGAGGAAGAGATTGGAGCGATGTGGCCAAAAGCCGAAGATGCAGCCACCCCCAGAAGCTAGAAGAAGCACTGGATGGATTCTCCCCTCCAGCCTCTGGAGAAGGCTCCGCCCTGCTCACACCTTGAATTTGGCCCAGTGATAGGAATTTCAGACTCAAGGCCTCCAGGACTGTGAGAGAAGAGATGACTGTTGTTTTTTGTTTGTTTGTTTGTTTTGTTTTGATTTTTAGATGAAGTCTTGGTCTTGTCCCCCAGGTTGGAGTGCAATGGTGCGATCTCGGCTCACTGCAACCTCCGCCTCCTGGGTTCAAGCGATTCTGCTTCGGCTCCCGGAGTAGCTGGGATTACAGGCATGCACCACCACGCCCAGCTAATTTTTATATTTTTAGTAGAAACGGGGTTTCACCATGTTGCCCAGGCTGGTCTAGAATTCCTGACCTCAGGTGATCCACCCGCCTCGGCCTCCTGAAGTGCTGGGATTACAGGCGTGAGCCACCGCGGCCGGCCGGATGACTGCTGTTTTAAGTCACCAAGCTGTGGTAATTTGTGAAGACAGACACAGGAAATAAACACCCCCTCCAAATGCGGTGAATTTGGAGGAGCACGTGCTAAGAATCCCTGAAGGGAGCTGACATCTGACATGCTCCCGTAGTAAGGCCAGTGTCCGACCTCCCTCCTTCCTGCCGGCTCCTGCCTTCGCTTCTCTTTTCTGCCCTCGATGAGCCTCCACGATGAGGTGTAAAGATGAAGACGTGTCTACACTGGGAAGGAGGGGATGGTAGGGAGGAGGGTAGGGAGCACACATCTCCAGGTTTGTATCAGTTCTGCAACCGAGAAGTGAGTTCTCTTTTTTCCCTTGTATCCACACATACACATTCAGGGAAAGATTCTGATTGGTCTTCTTGGGTCTGGTGCACAACTCTTGGGCCAATCAGTGTGGCCAGGGCTAGGGCCCAGCACTGTGATTGGCAGCCCCAACAGAATCCCATGGACTCTGAAAAGGACAGCGCCACCAAAAGAGCAGAAGAAAGGG
Organism: Papio anubis; assembly: GCF_008728515.1. NCBI lineage: Eukaryota > Metazoa > Chordata > Mammalia > Primates > Cercopithecidae > Papio > Papio anubis. The sequence goes on from NC_044982.1 coordinate 29,972,667, forward strand.
ATGTTGGGCAAAGCAGCTGAAATAGCGAAAATCTGTATTTGATCTACAAACACTGGGCTGGGTGCGGTGGCTCACACCTGTAATCCCAGCACTTTGGGAGGCTGAGGCAGGTGGATCACCTGAGGTCAGAAATTCAAGACCAGCCTGGCCAACATGACGTCTCTACTAAAAATACAAAAATTAGCCGGGTGTGATGCGCGCCTGTAATCCCAGCTACTCCGGAGGCTTAGACAAGAAGATCGTTTGAACCTGGGAGGCAAAGGTTGAAGTGAGCCAAGATTACTGCCACTGCACTCCAGCCTGGGTGACAGAGCAAGACTCCATCTCAAAAAAATAAAATAAAAATAAAATAAAATTAAATTAAATTAAAGAAAAAAGAACACTGTAGTCTTTCATAAGCTTTCCCAGAATCCCTCTCTGAGTTTTCAAATCACAGCCAGGATCATAGATTGTTAGAATGTGAAGTAATAGAAAAGGTCATCTGGTTCAATCCCCTCATTTTACTAGGAAACCGAGGCCCAAGGCAGGAGAGTAACTTTCCCCAAGGTCACACAGCTAGTAAGCTATAGAGCTGGGGCAGCACCTAGTTCCAATTCATGGCCAAGTGCTCTTTCAGCTTCTCTGTCCCTGTCAGCAGTTAGCACGCTACATACCCTCCAGCACCTACTACCTTGAATAGGGCCCAGGGTCTGGACTGGGGAGGATGGCTGGCTTCTGTATTCCCAGAACAGGCTAAGCCTCCTCCTCTTCTGACCTCCTCTACTCCAGCCCATCAGGCTGGGACACAGATACTCTGGAAGGGCTGGAGGGACTGGTTCTCCTGGGGACATCCTCCACTTCGAGTACCTGCTGAAGCAGGCCCTGGCCACCAACATGCCGCTCAGCCTCCTCGCCAGGCCCCTCAACTCCAAGGCTGGAGGGCTACCGGCAGCTTCAAATTAGTTCCCAAGCACAAGATGAAAATCCAGTCTAGGAAGATGCCCCCCGCCCCCGGACAGCCCGCAGGAGAGCTAATGAGGCCAGGGGAAAGCGCCCCAAGAAACCAGGTGAGGCAAAGAAGGGCCCTTCCAACTTGAGCAAGGTGAAAAAGGCAGCCAAGAAGCCAGCAGAGGTGCAGACGTCTCCTCCCAAATGAGGTACAGCCAGGGAGAAGACCCCCCCAGCAAGGCAGTGAGGCTGAGGACACCAAGGCAAAGCTGGGCAAGGCTCCCCACAAAGCCAAAGCCATATAGGCCTCTTCCTGTGCCAATGGGCTCAGCAGGAAGTCAAAGGCCAAAGGCAGCAGGAGCAGCTAAGGAGACGCTGAGGCCCACAGGAAAATCAAAGCTGGGAGTAAGAGTTCAAAACTCACGGCCAGCAAGGTCAAGAACGGCGCTGCTTCCCCCACCAAAAAGAAGATGGTGGCCAAGGCTGAGGCCCCAAAAGGGGCAGCTGCTCAGGGTGCTGGACAGGGACCAAACACCAAGGCAGCTTCTCCTGCTGGGGGCAGTGGGTCCAAGGTGGTGCCTGCACACCTGACCAGCAAGACAGAAGCCTCCAAGGGCCTGAGAAAGCCTGGGCTGTCCATCAAGGCCTCATGATCCGAAGTGTTCAGAGGGCTGAGGCCTTGCGCCGGGGTGGAAATGGAGAGAGATTGAGCCTCTGCCCTAGTTTTTATTCCCCAACAAGCCCACGACTCTATTTGTTTAATTGTAAGCTATTTATCAATAAAGACTTTTGGTTTTTTCCCCAACCCCTGTCCCCCAAAAGAAGCCCAGGGCAGGAGAGTAGCTTTCCCCAAGGTCACACAGCTAGTAAGCTACAGAGTTGGGGCAGGATCTAATTCTGATTCGTGGCCCAGTGCGCTTTCATCTTCTCTGTTTTCTTGGGTCAGGTGTCTCTGTGTCTGTCAGCAGCCCTCCGGTCCCTGCTACCCTGAAAGGTGTTTTTGTCTCTCTTCCTCACTCCACCTCCCGATCTGGGAAGACACAGATGTGTTCCGGAAAAACGCACTAATATCCAGCATTTCAGTGCCAGTCGTGCCACTCTTATGATGTGATTTTTGGCCGCAGTTTCATTACCTATCAATTAGGGACAAGAATTTTTATTGGAAAGCATCATTCTGAAGACAATGTGGAATGTATCTGAAATTGCCATCCCTGTGAATATAATAATATTCCATACACATTGTCAAGTTTGCAATTAAAGGCAATGACTTGCCTTAGATTCCCTAAGATCATCTGTTTGCAGGGCCTCAGCCCATTGAAATGAATTTTCTTTGCTACTTACCTAGTTTCAGGCCATCTACAACTTTGTCCTTCCTTTCTCCAAGTCCATGTGTTAACTAAACTTTTCTGCACCTTATCATTTTTTTGATATTGATCAAGATCAAACCAGATCAAAATGCTATTTTGCCGCTTTGTTTTCTATCTGCTACTCCCTCCTCTGTGTATCCATCTAATAAAGAAGCAACACTTTCCTTTATTCTCCTCTTTTTTTGCAGTATCTTTGATGGCTGTTTTTCTGAGCCTATTATGTACTCAGTTCATACATTGTTTCAGTTTTTGCTTCGGTTTTCTGGTTTTTGTCTCCCTAAGGTTTCAGCAGTGTATCATTTTTTTTTTTTTTTTTTCTTCTGGCAAAGAAGCTTACATTATAAAAAAGGGAGAGATCATTTCTGAAGTATTACATTGCTTACAGCAATGCATGGTTCATGGAAAACAAACTTTAATTGACAATGATGACAGTTAATTCTGGGATTTTTGGTTCTCGTGACTTCACTCACTCAAACTTGAATCAACACTAGTTTTGTTGGTCTGATTTAAGAAAGAAATATATTCTAGTTTGAGATTCTACTTGCTTGGTCAGGAATTCTTACCTATGATGCTAAGAGCATGATTCATATGAGAAATGGTTAATAAATTGGACTCCATCAAAATAAAAAAAATTTGCTCTGCAAAAGACCTTGTTAAAAAAAAATAATAAAAAACAGGCTGCAGATTGGGAGAAAATATTTGCAAACTCCGTATAGGACTAGTATCTATAGTATGTATTTTAAAACCCTCAAACTGTAACAGTAAAAAAAGTCAACAATTTAATCAGGAAATGAGCAAAAGACATGAAGAGACATTTCACTGAAAAAGATATGCAGATGGAAAATAAGCATATGAAAAGATGTTCAATAGCACTGGCCTCAGGGAAATGTAAATTAAGGCCACAATGAGAGATTACTACTCGTCTAGAACGGCTCAAATGCAAATAAGTGACAATATCAAATCCTGGTGAGGATGCAGAGAAACAGGATCTTCTACATATGGCTGGTGGGAATGTGAAATTGTATAGCCACTCTCGAAAATACTTGATCAGTTTTTTAAAAAAACAAACATATACTTACCATATGACCCAGAAATAGCACTCCTGGGCATTTATCCCAGAGAAATACAAACTTATGTCTGTTAGCAGCAGAATGTATCTGAGTCACGTGGCACCAAAGTATATTACCAACTGCAAATCCATATAGGTCTGCAGCAACCTCAATTCTTGCCTCCTCAGAAGAAAGAATTCAATGAGTATAAGGAAGGAGAGACTGAGGCAAGGTTTAGAGCAGGAGTGAAAGTTTACTAAACAGCTTTAGAGCGGGAATGAAAGAAAGTAAAGTACACTTGGAAGAGGGCCAAGCGGGCGACTAGAGAGATCCAGTGTACTGTTTGACCTTTGACTTGGAGTTGTAGACCTTGGCATACTTTCAGGGTCTTGCATGGCTTTTTTCCTGATTCATCCCCTGCGGTGAGCTGTAAGCATGTGTAGTGGCCTGGTAGTACTTGGGAGGGGGCACATGCGCAGTGTGTTTGCTGGAGTTGTACGCATGCTCACTTGAGACGTTCCTTATCAGTCCAGCATTCCTAGAGTTAAACTCTGCCATTTTGCCTCTTAGTGTGCATGCCTGAGCCCACTCGCCCGGTTCTGGAGATCTTATCAGGAAGCTGCTGATCACCAGTTTCAGGTTTTTTCTATCTATTGGGACACTGCCTTTCCCTGGGGCAAGCTGTGACCAAATATTATTTTAGAGAGACAGCTGGGAACTGCCTGATCATTATCTGATGGATGCCTGACATTCCTGGTGTGTGTGTGGTGGGGGGAACCCTCTCCCACCTTGCTCATGTCTGACTAGCTACCTACTGTAACATGTCCACACAAAAACCTGTATATGATTGTTCATAGTTCCTTTATTTTTATAGCCAAACCTGGAGACGATCAGCTGATTCTAAACTCCATATGGAAGTGTAACATAACTAGAACAGCTCAGATAATTTTGAAAAAGAACAATAATGTTGGAGGATTTATATGACTTGATTTAAAGCTTAGGTATAAAGTGGCATTATTTACTGAAGATGTCTGGCATCCAAGCAAAATTTACTAAGCATGCAAAGAAGCAAGCAAATATTACCCAAAACAACATATTGATAAACTAAACCTTATCAAAAAAATTCTGCTCTTCAAAATATACTGTTAAGGAAATGAAAAATAAAGCCAGACTGGGAGAAAACATTTGCAAATCGCATATCTGATAACAGCCTGTAGCTAGATTACTTAACGAACCCTTAAAACTCAATAATAACAAGTCAGGCATGGTGGTGTGCACAGGCAATCCCCAGCTATGTGGGAGGCTGAGGTGGGAGGATCACTTGAGCCTGGGAGTTCCAGTCCAGGCTGAGCAACATAACAAGACCATATCTCTGAAAAAGCAAAACAAAACAAAAAATCAACTCAGTGGTAACAAAACAAACAATAAAAATATGGGTAGAAAATTGGACATATATTTCACCAAAGATATACAGATGACAAATAAACACATAAAGAGTTGGTCAATATCATTAGTTATTAAGGAAATGTAAATTAAAATATCAATGAGATACCACCACACCTCTTAGAGTGGCTAAAATTAGAAAGTATTGATGAGAATGTGGAGCAACTGGAACTCTCAGACCTTGTGAAGAATGTAAAATAGTACAACCACTTTGGAAAGCAGCTGTGCAGTTTCTTAAAACTTTACACATACACTTAGAGTATAATCTAGCCCCATTTCCCTCCTAGATATTTATTCAAGGGAAATGAAAGCCTATGTGCATACAAAAATTTGCACATAAATGTTCACTGCTGCTTTGTTTATAATATCTTAAAACTGGAAAAAATGCAAATGGCCACGAACAAGTGAGTGGATTAAAAAAACCCTGTGGCATACTTATGATAGACTACTACTCAGCAATAAAATGAGAAAAAGATCACAAAGGGGTATGAGGAAACTTTGGAGGTGATGACTATGTTTATTATCTTAATTGTAGTGATAGGTTCACAGATGTGTACATGTGTCAAAACATATCAAACTCTTTACATATTAGCAGTTTATTATAAGTCAACTAGAGCTCAGTAAAACTTAAAAAACAAACAAACAAGTAAACTTCAGAGAATGTGTCACCACAAAACCTGAAACAAAGGAAAGGGTGTTTTTCCAGAAGAAGCTGAGAGATGTGAGAAGGAATAAAGAACAATGAAAATGATAGCTAGTGGATAAATCTAAATAAATATTGACATCATAATAATAGAATTTATTCATTTTGAGATATATATGGAATTAAAATATATTACAACAATGGCCTGTAAATCAGGAGGGGGAATGGATTTAAAAGGTTCTGAAGTTCTTGCATTTATCCAACAAGAGACAGATATAACAGATAATAATAACATACAAATTCATGGGAGAATCAATATGGTCAAAATGTTCATACTACTCAAGTGATGTACAGATTCAATGCAGGCTCATCAAAATTCCAATGGCATTTTTTTACAGAAATAGAAAAAATAATCTTAAAATTGGTATGAAACCACAAAAGACACCAAATAGCCAAAGTAATCTTGAGCAAAAACCAAACTGGAGGCTTCACACTTTCTGATTTCAAATCATATTGCAAAGCTATAGTAATCAAATAGTTTGGCACTGGCATAAAAACACACACATAGATCAATGGAACAGGATAGAAAGTTCAGGAATAAACACATGCATATGTGATCAACTAATCTTTGACAAAGGTAGCAAGAATATGTAATGGAGAGAGGATAGTCTCTTCAATAAATGGTTTTGGGAAATCTGGATATCCACTTGCAAAATTAAACAAAACCAAAAAACAAAAAACAATGGAATCAGATTCTTATCTCACACCATACACCAAAAATCAACTATAAATGGATTAACGGTATAGACTTAAGACCTAAAAATGTTAGATCCTTAAAAGAAAACATGGGGGAGAATCTCCAGTGGTCTTGGCAATGATTTTTTGGATATGATACCAAAAGCAGGCAATAAAAACAAAAGTAAACAAATGGGACTATATCGAACTAAAAGTTTCTACACAGCAAAAGAACCAGTCAAGAAATTGACATGACAACTCACATAGTGGGAGAAAATATTTGCAAACCACATATTTGATAAGGCAAAGACCAGACTGGGAAACATGGTGAAAACCTGTTTCTACAAAAACACAAAAATTAGCCAGGCAAGGTGGTGCACACTTGTGGTCCCAGCTACTTGGGATGCTTAGGTGGAAGGATCGCTGCACTTCAGCCTGGGTGACAGAGTGAGACCCTGTCTCGAAAAAAAAAAAAAATTGAAAAAAAAAATTGAAAAACTAAAAAAAATGGGCAATTGATATTTTTCTGAAAAAGACATACAAATGGCTAACAGATACATAAAAAGGTGGTCAATATCTCTAATTATCAGGGAAATACAAATCAAAACCACAATGAGATATTGCCCCAAATTTGTTACATTGACTACTATTAAAAAGTCAAAGGATAACAAGTGTTGGTGAGGATGTGGAGGAAAGAGAACTCTTCTCCATTGTTGTGGGAATGTAACTTGGTACAGTCATGTGGAAAACAGTACAGAGGTTCCTCAAAAAATTAACGATATAATTATCATATGATCTAGCATTTCTACCTCTGGATATATATTCATGGAAAATAAAATCATTATATCAAAGAAATATCTGCACTCCTATGTACATATATAGATAATGGAATATAATTCAGCCTTAAAAAGGAAGGAAATCCTGTCATATGCAACAGCATGGATAAACCTGGAGGACATTACCCTAGATGAAATGAGCTAGGCACAGAAAGGCAAACATTGCATGATTTCACTTATACATGGAATCTAAAAAAGTAGAACTCACCGACACAGAATGCAGTGATGGTTTCTGAGACAGAGGTGGGGGAAATGGGAGATACTGGTCAAAAGACACAAATTTGCAGTTATAAGATGGATTAGTTCTAGATACCTAACATATAGCATAGTGACTATAATTAATACTTTTTACTTGAATATATACAATTTTTATTGGTCAATCATACCTCTAAAGCTGAAAAAAGAAAAAAGGAAAATAAATAGACTGAGAAAAAAAAAGGATGAATCAAGGAAGCATGTTGTAATCCTTATTGTCAGTAGGACATTGGCAAATATGATATAAGCAGAATTGTGAACAGCACTTGTGCATTCAGACTTTCTCTCTTATTGCTCTAGAGACGCTTGCCATTACTGCCGTGTGAAGAAGTCTCTGTTGGCTTGTCTTTCAATGATAGATGTAGGGCTCAATTGTCTCTATGCCCCAAGGATCAGCCAGGTAAGCATTGGAAACAAGTCATCCAGCTGACCAGCAGCGGGCCATAGAAGCATGAGTGAGCCCACCCCACACCAGCAGATGAACCTACTGGCTAAACCCAGCCCAAACTGTGGATCCACAAAACTCTGAGCTGAAAAAATGATTGTTGTTTTAAGCCACTAAATTTTGAGGTGGTTTGTTATGCAACAAGAACTGATTGATGGAGAAATTGACACCTATAAATGGGGTGCTGCTGAACTAAAAACCTAAAACATGAGCCATTGTCTTTAGGACTGGGTGACAAACAGAGGCTAGAAAAATAGTGAGGGAGCTAGTTCCAAAGCTTGGAAAATTTGCAAGTAAACAGTTGTGGAGGCTGGAATGTAATGAGGAAACTGCTCTAGAAGGCTGGGAAATTGAGAATCTGTGTTGAATAGTAGCAACATTTGACAAAGCTGTTGTTGCTCATGGTAACTGTATAATATAAAATAAACCTAATAAACTTGTGGACATTGGCAAGATAATTTCCAGGAAGAATGATGAAAGTGTTTTAGAATGTTTTAGCTGCCTATGATAAGGTATGGGAAGAGAGAGATCAGCTAAAGAAAGAATTGTTCAGTTTGCAACAAGAGTTGAATAACTATAGAGGTCAGAACATAATGGATTGAAAACCAAAACTACTTCTTAATTCTGGTCCTGCAAGCCAGTAAATTATTTTCAAAGTAAGTAAAGGCCTCAGGGTAAATAACTTGTTAACAGTGTAACTATGGGACACTTAGATAAGATGTTGAAAAGATTTATGGTGGCTCCTAGTGGATCTTTTCAACTAGATAAAAAGGATTTAATTTACCAAAATTAGCAAGAGGCTATCTAGGAAAGAATTTCAAATGTGGCTTTATGGCATGAAGCCGACCAGAATCAGATAAACTGGAAACCCACAAAGTCTTTATGAGAATTGCATTGGCAAAAGCACTGCTGGCTAGGACTAAAAAGCTCTGAGACAATTTGAAATACGATACTTTAATAAAACTAATTATAGCTATATACATTAACACAGTTAATGACCAATTAGGCTTATCCTAAGAATGCAAAGTTGGTTTAATGTTAGACCACTGAATAAGGTAATGCATTATATTAACAGATTAAAGGTGGAATAAACATACAATTTTTTTAAGTGAAGAACTATTGGCAATATTAAAAATTAGATCATGATAAAAAAACTTTTAGCAAATTATAGATGGAAGGAATCATCTTTAACCTAACAGAGGGAAATTAATTATATATTTTCAGAATAGTACAAAGCATACTTAGTGGTAAAATGTTGAAAACATTCTCTTTAAGGACAGGAACTAGACATAAATGTCAGTTACCATCACTTACGTACAATATCATATGAGAAGTCTTAATGATTGTGGTAAGATAAGAAAAACATGTATATAAAATTTGAAAAAAAGAAATAAAGTTACCACCATTTTCAAATGATATAGATGTTTATAAAAAATACCAAACTTGCCGGGCGCGGTGGCTCACGCTTGTAATCCCAGCACTTTGGGAGGCTGAGGCAGGTGGATCACCTGAGGTCGGGAGTTCAAGACCAGCCTGACCAACATGGAGAAACCCCGTCTCTACTAAAAATACAAAATTAGCCAGGGTGGTGGCACATGCCTGTAATCCCAGCTACTTGGGAGGCTGAGGCAGGAGAATCGCTTGAACCCGGGAGGCGGAGGTTGCGGTGAGCCGAGATCGCGCCATTGCACTCCAGCCTGGGCAAAAAGAGTGAAACTCTGTCTCAAAAAAACAAACAAACAAAAAAACAAACAAAAAAAACAAAACCAAACTTTTTACAGATACAAATTTAGAATTAATAAGAGTATTTAGGAGAGTTAATGGACACAAAATCAATATTCAAGCCAGTTGCATTCAGCAACAATCCAAGAGTTCCTCTCAAAGGAGACATATTTACCAGGAGTCTTATAGAAGAATTTTCATTGTGTCTCTGTTTATAATGGCAAAAATGGAAAAGAGTGGAAGAGTTATCAATGGTAAAATAGATCTATACACTGAATAGGATATGTTCATACTACAGAAAACTACACATCACTAAAAACTAATAAACTGTAACTATGTATGTGAACAGAGATCATTCTCAAAAACATATGGTCAAGTAAAAAAATCATGTCTCAGAATAATAATACTGTATTATCCCATTTACATACAATTCAAAACCAGACAAACCAAAAAAGTATGTATTAATAGTTTAGTGACACATATACCAGAAGAAAATTAAAAGTAAAAACAAAGGAATGAAAAACAAAACATTCATCTGAGATCAGAGAGGGACTTCAAGGATGTGGAAGCTGTTCTGTTTCTTAGGCTGGGTGGTGGGTTCACAGGTGTTTGTTTACTATTTTTAAATGGTAGATATACATCATTTATATTATTTTCTGTATGATACATTGCATAATTAAAAAGTTTTAAGAAATATTTCGTCTCTGGGACGTTTCCCTATGAAGCTTTCACAAAACTGACTTTCCAAAGGAACAGGTGGGTATGCCTTTTATTTATGTTCCCACAGATTCACCTCTTTTAAAACTTTTAGCAAATTATCCATCACTGTATTTTTGTTGGTGTTCCCACTTAAATGGCAAGGTCCTTGAAGACAAGAATTACTTTTGTTATAAATAAGGTTTTGGTGCCGCAAAAGAAATAGCACTCGAACATAAAATTTTCTTTTTTTCTTCTCAGCAAGGCAATTTACTTCTATAGAAGGGTGTGCCCTCACAGTTGGAGCAATGGTGAGTGCACACCTGAACAAGGGAGGGGAAGGGGGTCTTATTCCTGACACACATGGCCCCTGCTGCTGTGTCATTCCCCTATTGGTTAGGGTTAGACCACACAGGCTAAACTAATTCCGATTGGCTAATTTAAAGAGAGTGACAGGGTGAGTGGTTTGGCGGGAAAAATGGTTATGGCAGAGCAGGAAATCAGAATGAGTCAGGGTGGTGAATGAGCAGGTAATCAGAATGAGTCAGGGTGGAGCAGATTATTGGAATGAGTCAGAGTGGAGTAGGTAATTGGAATGAGTCAGGGTAGAGCAGGTGATTAAAAAAGGTTGCTTTACGAGGAAGTTAAGTTTAAAAGTAGAAGGCAAAGAATTGAACATACTGACATACTGATTATTTGAAGAGAAATTTAGAACTCATATCTAATACTCTTCTTATTCATCTTAGTATCCTTGGCACTTAGCACATAGTTTGGTTAATAGTATGTGCTAATAAAGATTTGTTTTAGGGTAATGAAGGGATTAATTGTTGCTGAAAGGTGGTGAACCATACACATCCTAATGCACACACATATACACAGTTTATTTCCCTTTCAGATTTGTCTTATATTACAGTCTAGAAATTTTCCAACTCTCATTTTGTTTTGTTTTGTTTTGTTTTTGTTTTTTGAGATGGAGTTTCCCTCTGTTGCCCAGGCTGGAATGCGGTGGTGTGGTTTCAGGTTACTGCAGCCTCTGCCTCCCAGGTTCAGGGGATTCTTGTACCTCAGCCTCCGGAATAGCTGATGTTACAGGAAAGGGGTCTCAGTCCAGATCACAAGAGAGGATTCTTCAATCACGCACAAGAAAGAAATCAGGGCGAGTTCACAGTGCAAAGCAAAAGCAAGTTTATTAAGAAAGTAAAATGGTGAAAGTGTTACAGGAAAGGGTTCCCGATCTAGATCACAAGACAGGGTTCTTGGATCTCGCACAAGAAAGAATTCAGGGCGAGTCTGCAGTGCAAAGTGAAAGCAAGTTTATTAAGAAAGTAAAGGAATGAAATAATACTCCATAGACAGAGTAGCCCCGAGAGCTGCCCATTTTATGGTTATTTCTTGATGATATGCTAAACAAGGGGTGGATTGTTCATGCCTCCCCTTTTTAGACAATACAAGGTAACTTCCTGATGTTGCCATGGCATTTGTAAACTGTCATGGTGCTGATGGGAGTGTAGCAGTGAGGATGTGCAGAGGTCACTCTCGTGGGCATTTTGGTTTGGTGGATTTTGGCCGGCTCCTTTACCTATTTTATCAGCAAGGCCTTTATGACCTCTATTTTGTGCTGACCGCCTATCTCATCCTGTGACTTAGAATGCCTTAACCATCTGGGAATGCAGCCCAGTAGGTTTCAGCCTTATTTTACCCAACTCCTATTCAAGATGGAATTGCTCTGGTTCACACCACCTCTGACAAAAGAACAGCTACTCCATAGATAGAGTAGGGCATTCCTCAAAGTAAGAGGAGAAACACATCCACCCTAGGTACAATGCTTGTATATATAGGATAAAAAAGATCGTGGGGAGATGTGCTCTGCTACAAGGGTTTGTGATAGAGGATTAATTTTCTTAATGACAGTATTTTGCAAGAATCGATATTATCATATTATCTTTAAAGCAAAATTAGGAATGTCTTTGTTCTCAAAATATAAGGATATCAGGACACTCGCAAGTCTGGGTCTGTTTAGTAAACATGATCAATCTGTTCCTTTAACTGTAAGCATCTAGAGTCTAGGAATATCTAACTTTCTGGGAATGTGGCCCAGCAAGTCCCAGCCTCATTTTCCTAGCCCTCACTCAAGATGGAGTCACTCTGGTTCGAACACCTCTAACATTGGGATTACGGGCCCCACCACCACGCCCAGCTAATTTTGTATTTTTAGTAGATACAGGGTTTCACCATGTTGGCCAGGCTGGTCTTAAACTCCTGACCTCAAGTGATCCACCCACCTCGGCCTCCCAAAGTGCTGGGATTACAGGCGTGAGCCACCATGCTGGGTCTCAACTGTTGTTTTTATCCTAATCTTTTCTTAAATTCAGAGTTTTCTGGTGTGTGTGTGTGTGTGTGTGTATACACATGCATGCGTGCACACAAAGGCTGAGGAAAGGAGATTGGAGGGGACGGGTGGTGAGAGTGTACAGAGGAAAAGGAGAAGGTGTAGATATTCAAAAGCAAAGAATCTCGTTTTCCAGAGTAAAAGCCAGTCTTAGCAAAGCCAGGGTGTAGGTAATGCTCCACAAACCCTTAGAATTCCCCTCAGTTTGTCTTTTGGTCCCTTCCTGTCCCCTACTGTAGCCCTGCTCCCCACCCCCACCTCTCTTGTCTTGGATTTCACTCTCAAAAGACTGACATGTAAATTTCTTTGTAGATGTCAGTTGAGACCTAATGTACTCCTCCCTCATGGACATTTGCTTTTCAACAGGGGACCCCTTAAGGCGGAAAAGCTTGTAAAACTCAAGAAACACAACTCCAAAGTGCTATTTTAGGCACTGTAACAGATTGATGCAGAAAAAGAAAAAAAAAGGAAAGATTTCACTGAAAAGTATCTCCATTTCTGGGTTTTCTTTTTCTTTTCTTTCTTTTTTTTTTTTTTTGAGATGTAGTCTCACTCTTGTTGCCCAGGCTAGAGTTCAATGGTACAATCTCGGCTCACTGCAACCCCCGCCTTCTGGGTTTAAGCGATTCTCCTGCCTCAGTCTCCTAAGCAGTTGGGATTACATGTGCCCGCCACCATGCCCATCTATTTTCTTTTTCTTTTCTTTCTTTTTTTTTTTTTTTTTGTATTTTTAGTAGTGACAGGGATTCACCATGTTGGCCAGGCTGGTCTCGAACTCCTGACCTCAGGTGATCCGCCCACCTTGGGCTCCCAAAGTGCTTCGATTACAGGCGTGAGCCACTGCGCCTGGCCCATTTCTGGATTTTCTTGGGGATTGGATGCTACAGCCTCACTGTGCCCATCTTCCTGTAAGGCAACTATTGCATGGTGCTAGGAAGCAGCCACTCTTAATTTTTTTGGTTAGTTTTTCATTTTTTGTTTTTATTTTAGATTTTTGAGACATGGTCTCCCTCTGTTGCTCAGGCTGGCCCTTTAAACAGCCTGTCATCCTGAAGCTGTTCCCAGTCCCTATGACTCGCTTCATTCAAATGCATCATCTGTCTGTTGGAGTTGGTGAGACCTGGCTTTACAGGATGCATGAAGTGTAGGAGGGATGAAAAAGGAGAAAGTGCCTCCAAGAGAGCTCTGTCCCGTGCAAGAAACTCTTATAGATTTTCTTAAGAGGACTTATAATTTAAAGAAAAAAAACTTCAGTGATTCACTGATGGCTGTATACTGTTGAAAAGGATCACAGAAGATTGCTTGTGGGTGTGGTGATAAAGATGTTAATGGTGATGATGGTGATGATGATGATGTGATGATGATGGTGAAGGACGTTCTTGCATTGCTATAAAGAAATACCTGAGACTGGATAATTTATAAGAAAAGAGGTTTAATTGGCTCATAGGCTATACAGTAAGCATAGTGCTGGCATCCACTTCTGGGGAGGCCTCAGGAAGCTTTCAAATATGGTGGAAGTCACATGGTGAAAGCAGGAGCGAGAGACAGAGCAAGAGAGTGAGAGAATGAGATGCCACACACTTTTAAACAGCCAGATCTCAGGAGAAGTCACTCAATACCTGGCAGACAGCACCAAGGTAATGGTGCTTAAGCATTCATGAGAAATTCACCCCCATAGTCCAGTCACCTCCCCCCAGACCCCTCCTCCAATACTGGGTTTTACAATTCAATGTGAGATTTGGGCAGAGACACAGATATATATTCTAAACTATATTAGTGGTGGCGATGACAATGATGATGATGGTGATGATGATGAGAATGATGATGATGATGGCTGTGATGATGATGACAGCTCCATCTATGCTGTGCTACATCCAGTACCAGGCTCTGTGATGGGCACTTTAGATGCTTCGTCTCTAGTCGTTAGAACAACCTTACAAAGCAGGTGGAATTATTACCATTTTGCAGTGGAGAAAATTGAGGATCCAGGGAGTTACATACGTCAAGAGCCCTACACTTGAGAGGTCTCCAGACACACTTTAACAGTCACACAATTCTTCTGTCAATAAGAATTTTTTTGAGCATGCATGTGCCTCCTTTTCCATCTATTTATCCATAAAGCATAAATTAGTACTGTGATTGTTTGTTAATATCTCAAGGCACAGAATATGCCCAGGGCAAAGTTTACTGTGAATAATAGTGGATATAAATCCACATTTCTAACAGTCTTCTTGATAATTTTTTACTCTTTTTTTTGGGGGGGAGGGGTGGCAATTGCTTGTCAGATGTGATTAGATCAACATTATTTTTACCTCATCAGATGGTTGACAAAGAGCTTGTAGTGGGAGTGGGAGAAGTTTCAGCTCTGTCATTTTTCATGTCAACTGCAGTTTGAGCTACGATTTCTAATTGTCCTCTTTGTGAGGGCAATTCAGTTAAAACTAGATAATGCTACCTGTAAATTCACTTAACCAGCCAAAGATAACTGCAGCGGGCCAACAGGCCAGCGCAGGCACTGCAGCTAGCTCTTTAAAGCCCCTCCCTTGCTCCTTATCCCAAGTCTCAGTGGCCCTGGGACAATGAGAGACCAAGGCAGAGTGACAAAGTTAATTTCCTTCTTTTTGTTTATATTTGACAAGTAGCAAATAGTTCTAAATGCTTCCAGCGGGCCGGGCGCACTGGCTCACACCTGTAATCCCAGCACTTTGGGAGGCTGAAGTGGGCAGATTACGAGGTCAGGAGTTCGAGACCATCCTGGCCAACATGAGGAAACCCCATCTCTACTAAAAATATAAAAAAATTAGCCAGGCCTGGTGGCACATGCCTGTAATCCCAGGATTACAGCCAGGCTGAGGCAGGAGAATTGCTTGAACCAGGGAGGCGGAGGTTGCAGTGAGCCGAGAGTGCACCACTGCACTTCAGCCTGGGTGACAGAGCAAGACTCCATCTTGGAAAAAAAAAAAAAAAAAAGCTTCCAGTATTCCAGTGCATCATCTTGTGCCCTCTTTTTTGAGGCCCATGGCAGTGGTCCTAAGATCCAAACACAGGGCATTTTTTTTTCTCTCTGTCTCTCTCTCTTTCTCTCCCCATCCCTCCTCTCTCCACCACCCTAAGACCTGTGCTCCTACCATGCATGGTAGACTGCCTTGGTGTCAGTTTTGGTTTTCATTAGAGCAAAAATGTTTGGAACCAGGAGTCAATGCCCACCTTATCTAGTTGTCTTTCTTTCTCTTCCTTCTCATATTTTGTGCCCTGGCAAAAGAAAAATGCTGGATTTGAATTTGAAAAAAAAAAAAAAAAAAAAAAAAGTCCTTCAGTGGAATAGAAAATGTAAAGCTTTTAGGTCTTTTTTTCTAGAAAGTACCTGCATGTGGCTTGACTTCCTCCCATCCCATCTCCCTGATTCTGAGGGGCTCAGTAGATCAATAGATGTCTGTGGAGTAAATGAAGGAAGGAGGAAGGAAGAAATGAAGAAGTGTATTGGGGATGCCTGAGATGGTTAAGAGAAAGGGGAAAATTGAGAAATGATGGGATGGCAGGACTTGGAGATAGAATTGGGGGCTTCAGAAGTCCTCAAGCACCTACCTTTGAGAATTAAATGACATCTAACCTTGGTCAGCATTTGGAAGGACACTTTTTGTTCAAAAAAGAAAAACGGTACAGTACACTGTGATAAGACCATTTCCTTTCTCACAGCGTCTCCTTTAATGTCAGGTCTGAAATATGAAGTCATTAGGGGATATTAAAACAGTGCTGACAAACTAATTAACAAAAGACATTACGCCGGATGGGCTCAATTTATCCTTTTTAATGGTTCTTATAAATGGGTGCCGCCAATTAAAATTAATAAAGATTTACCAGCGATTGCCCGGTGTACATTGCTAAGAAGCGCCGCTGAAGGTCGGCTTAAAGTCAGCTTTGTCAAAGCTGCAAGTTCAGCTCCTGAGCAGCAAGCCCCACAGAGTCCCTGGCTTTTTTGTTTCCCCCTGGCTGTTTCTCCTTCAGCTCCCTCCTCTCGACTTTCTATCCTTGGCTCTGAGTTGTTTGCTCACCATCTCTTCTACCCCACTGTCAGCTCGGCTCCATCCTAGGCTGACTGAGATGCTCAAAAATTAAATACATAAAGGAAAGAATAAAACACTCCTCCCAGTCTCACAGTAGCTGGTCCGATTTGTCACAATTTGCATTATGGCATTTCTGCTGTTACTTATGGAAAGTGCCTTCTGGGTTTGTTTAGCAGAGCCCATTTCTTGAGATCCATGCAGCCTGGCTTGTCCTAAAGCCTTCTTGGTGTCCTCAGATTCCTGGGAGATCCAACAGGATGGGTGCATGGTCCTGAAAACGCTGTCCTGAGAGTTGTCCCGAAACTGGAATGTGCTTTAAGTGGATGGGGGTTTGGAAGGAGTGGTGATGGTCACTATTCAGGGAATGTTCTGGTCACTCTCCTTTCTATCAAGTGCAGATTTCTTTTATGATGCATAAGACCGTTCCTAATTGATCTCTTAGTGCAAGGGACACCCGTGATGTCCACGCAGACTGGACCACTGTTCTAAAGTCCCCCATGTTCTTTCTGAACACTTCTCCAGCTCAGGGCTGAGGAGCTGCTCTGCTGGAACTCTTCTTACCCCTAGATCCAAGCTTCTTCTATCCCACAGTTAGGCCAGCCTTGGCTCTACTCAACATCAGCCTCAGGGGTGAGTTCTCTTTTATAACCAGCATTCAAGGAGTGGGGCCAGGTGAGCTCCTGAAAAAATACCTTCTTTGTCTTTCCTGTAAACAGGGTTGAGCTCTTACCTCCTCACATCTGAATATCGTGGTTGTAGCAAGGGTTGGGGATGAGATAAAGTGGGAGACTCCAAAGAAGTGAAATCTTAGAGGCACTTGTCCGGGGGCCACTCGTGCAGCTGTCACTGGCTGCATGAGGGAGTAAAGGTTCCACCTCTCTGTTCAAGCCTGGGAGGAGCCTGTGTTTGGGGGTAAGTGATGGTAAGGGAATTCCTTTAAGGCAAAAGTCAACAGGTTGGAGTCACAGGAGCCTGAAGTGTGGTTCCCAGTGCTGCCAGAATGTGATCTGAAGGATATCCAATGGTCCCTTCTCTCTATGGGCTGGTCCCATGTCCTTGGGCTTGAAGTTCTCAGGGTAGGAATCACTTGAAGGTTGTGTGCCAGGTGCCGATCTTGACTCTAGAAAACCTCATTTAATGCTGCTTCCCTGGTTCTCTTGCTGACCTCCAGGAACTCAGGTGAGTTTGTTGGATAAACCATGTGACACCTGGTACCTTAAAGGCCTGAGGAACAGGACAGGCATGCAACAGGGTACAAGTGGGTCAAGAGGAGGTGTAAGCCTTCTCAGCTTGAGAGGGCAAAGGAGCTAAAAACCTGACTTTTCCGCTTCACAAATTGCCCAGTACCTGCCTTTTCCTTGTGTGCCTTTGATGTGGGATTCTGCATATAAGCTCCCTGAAAAGATGAAGCAATCGGGACGACCAGGCAGGCACTTGGATGCAGCCTCTTGAGTGAGGTCTGATGCTGGTACTACAGTCCCTAGCAGATCTGTGTCACACATCCTGTTTCAGATGGTGCCCTGGGTATCTGCTGCCATTGAATGTCGTCTTACCTCATAGGCTTCCTGGTAGAAGGCCACATTTGGGATCATCTAAGGCAGGCACCTTGGAAAAACCACTGCCTGTAGAGTCAGGCAGACTAGGGACCTACTGCATCTGACTGTGTGCCATTGGAGACAGTCATGTATAACGCCGAGCACATGATTACATTAAGCGCATATTGGTTATTTTCCTAGGTTTTCTCCGTGGAGAGTGTGACTTTTATGCGTTAACTTGACTGGGCCACAAGGTACCCAGATGATGGCCAAATGTCACTCTGGTGTATCTGTGAGGGTGTTTTTGGATGGATTAATGTTGGAATCTGTAGACTCACTAAAGCAAATTGTCCTCCTCAGTGTGGGACCCTCATCCAATCAGTTGAAATCCTGAGAAAAACAAAAAGGTGGCCCTCCCACAGTGAGAAAGAATTCTCCTGTTCAACAGCATTTCGGACTTGTCAGCCTCCATACTTATATGAGCTAACGCCTTAGAGTAAAACTGTCTACCTGTCTGTCTGTCTGTCTGTCTGTTATCAGTATCATCTATCTATCTATCTATCTATCTATCTATCTATCTATCTATCTATCTACCTACCTATCTATCATCATCTATTATCTATCTATCTATTGTCTATCTGTCTATCTAATCTATTATCTATCTATTGCCTATTGGTTCTGTTTCTCTGGAGTACTCTGACTATTATGTCTGCATGTCTGTCACCTTCATCTGTTGACAATATGGGGTTAATATTGCCCTGATTCTCAGACTGTGTGGTTGGAGGGAAGTGATATTTTTGTCAAGTCAAATGACTTTGTTAAAATAATCTCAGAAAAGCCGGGTGTGGTGACTCACACTTGTAATCCCAGCACTTTGGGAGGCCAAGGTGGGCAGATCACTTGAGGTCAGGAGTTCAAGACCAGCCTGGCCAACATGGTGAAACCCCATCTCTACTAAAAATACAAAAATTGGCGGGGCGTGGTGGTGCACACCTGTAATCCCAGCTACTCAGGAGACTGAGGCAGGAGAATCACTTGAACCCAGGAGGCGGAGGTTGCAGTGAGCCAATATCATGCCACTGCACTACAGCCTGGGTGACAAGAGCGAAACTCCATCTTAAAAAAAAAAACAAAACTCAGAAAGACCCCAATTCTTCAGTGTCTCCGAAAAGGAGAGAACCAGGAAGACTTGAACTTACTTTAAAAATCAGAAAAACAATAGCACAATGGCATATATTTGTTCTAGGTCATTCTGAATCATAGAAACCAGAGCTGGACAGACTCCTGAAAGCAAGGGTTGGACCACAGGACGAGGAGAGACAGCTCTCACAGAAAGGGCAGGCTGGGTTCATTCTCACCTTGGAGGGACTCCAGGTAGAACAGACTCAAGTTACTTTTTCTATTACCCCTTCCCTACTTTCCACCCAATTTTCACATCTTCATGGAAAAGTGAAATCGGTAAGGTAGGCAATCCCACAGCTAAGCTCCTCTGAAGGCCGTGGGGAAACCGTCCATAGGCAATGAATTCACTGGAAATGTGACCTCCAGAGAACCTGACTCTCTGGGAGGCATTAGCCACACTCTTAATCGTGCATTTTATTGTTTCCTTTCTAGCATTGCACAGCAAGTCACTTGTGTGACAGTACATTAGGGACGACAGAGCAAGTTAGAATAAATAGACTCTGTTCCCTCCCAGAGCCTCCTCTATCAGAAACCAGGACACAAATGCCTTCTGAAGGCCAGAGGGGTAAAGAGTCCCTGAAATGGACTGGAGAGATGAATTCAAAAGAAAAGAGTGTTCCAAGGAATGCCCTCAGTCCCACCAGTCTTAAATAGCAAGATATAGACACGCAAGTTAAAAATTAAAATGTTTCCCATTATAATCTTTTAGTTTTAATATCAGGGACTAATTTAATTTCAACTGTGACCCCTCCCCACTACCAAGTTGTCAAATGTGATTTTGGGGTTTAATGTGAGATGACTCTAGTCAGGAAGGGGTAAAAGAGGGGCAGTTGAAAGACCACTGGACTTAGAACCACAAGATGCCCTGGAGTTCTGTCGTTCCTCAACTGCTGGTAGGGTGACTTTGGATAAGTAACCCCACTTCTCTGTGTTCTGATTGCTTTAGCTTTCTGTCAATTAGGAAGCACACCCCCCACTTACCACAAAAAAGACTCAAATGGGACTATGTACCCAAAAGCAATGTGTACATAAATGTGAGGAGTTAGTGGATCCCCCTTAAGGATTTCTGATCAGGAGGGAAAATGGAGTGAGACTGGGGGTGTGTCCTTAGCTGCAGAAATAAGATAGCATTTATTATACTTTAGTAGTTAACAACCTTGTACGTAGGACACTTTTGTCTTCTTTATACAAATGAGAAAATAAAAGTTTAATAAAGTCATGAATTCCACATGGTCACACAACGAGGGAATACCAATACTTAGACATGAGCTCATGTCTTCTGACTCCATAGCTCTTGCCCTTTCTACTATGCTAAGCTGGCTTTAATCAGTGCCCCAGAATTATCCAGTCAGCACTCTAAAGCTCAGCTCCTTCTCAGGAACTGTGGTAATGAGACAGCAGAGACAAACAAAGTCAGGGCCCCAGTGTCTATTGCCTATTCATAGACCTGTGGACTTATGTGTGGGAAACTGTCATTTATTTGTTGTTAATTCATCCATCCATCCATCCATCCATCCATCATCTAGGGGTCTTAAATATGATAGAAAAAGAATAGGATTTGGGGTTGGGCATGGTGACTCATGCCAGTACTCCAGCACTTTGGGAGTTCAAGACTAGCCTGAACAACATGGCAAAACACTGTCTCTATAAAAAAACAAAAAACAAAAATTAGTTGGGCGTGATTGCTTGAGCCCGAAAGGCAAGGCTGCAGTGAGCTGTGATTGTACCACTGCAAAACTCCAGCCTGGGTGACAGCACAAGACCCTGTCTCAAAAAAAAAAAAAAAAAAAAAAAAAAGAATTTGGAGTCAGAAGAACTGGATTTCAGTCCCCATTGCAGACTTTCTTCCACCTTCATCAGAAATGTTTTTTAAGTATGCAAATTCCCAAACCTACTGAATTAGATTCCCCAGAGCTAGAACCCAGTAATCTGTTTATTTAACAGTCTCTCTAGGTGACTCTGGTATCCCTAAAGTTTGAGAATTACTGCCAAAGGCCTCATCCCAACTTCTGGTAGGTTTCAGGCTGCTCGAAGAATATAAAATCAAACATTACCCTGGTTTGGGGTGAGGGACTATGTCATGGGCTCTGTCCTAGAGACTGAGTTATCCTTGACTCCCTGTGAATTGGGGCTCTCTGGTGCTCCTTTTTCTTCCATTTTTTTTGTCTCCAATTCTGGCTTTTTCCCTAAGGAAACAGGGGACAATCTTCCCTGATTTGGTGACACTCAAAGTTGATCCTGCTCTGGGGTATTCTTCTCTCCCCTGCTCTACACTGAAACATGGCACATTCTAGAATCCTAGAGCACTGAGGAACCCTGGAGATTAAAACTCAGCTCTTCAGATTAAAACGCTGGAGATCAAAACTGTTTATGCTCTTTCTATTATATAAAGCTTCCTTGCATATAGATAAGAGTTTAAATGCTTGAATATAGGAGTCAATGACTGAATATTTCTCCCAGGCTATTCCAGGCTCTTGTGCCTAGGACAAGCTCTTCATCACTGGGAAACTAGACATCTATAAAAGAAAATTTAATCATTCTCATTTACTATAACAGTAACTATGGACACTAGTATCATTTATTGAGCATCCATGTGACAGGTGCTGTATTAGATGCTTTACAGACGTCATTTTTTTTTTTTTTTTTTTGAGATGGAGTCTCCCTTTGTCACCCAGGCTGGAGTGCAGTGGCGTAATCTCAGCTCACTGCAACCTCTGCCTCCTGGGTTCAAGCAATTCTCCTGCCTCAGCGTCCTGAGTAGCTAGAACTACAGGTGCACACCACCATGCTTGGCTAATTTTTGTGCTTTTAGTAGAGGCAGGGTTTCACCATGTTGGCCAGGCTGGTCTCAAACTCCCGACCTCAGGTGATCCGCCTGCTTCAGCCTCCCAAAGTGCTGGGATTACAGGCATGAGCCACCGTGCCCAGCCTGCACACATCATCTTACAACATCCTTACAAAAGTCTGGCAAAGTATGTGGATGAAGAAACTGAGGCTCGGAAAACCAAGTTGACTTGTTTAAAGTCACAACTAGGGAGTAGCAGAGACAGGTATGTGTGTCCAAAGCCCATGGGTTTTTTTGGGATTATCCTAGGGAGTTAGTTCTTTATAGCCTAAATATCACTCTGGCAGGTCTCCCAGGAATTTTGTGGACAGCTTGAATCATTGAAACTGCCTGGTCTTAGCCTACATGGAAGTCTTGGGAAATAGTGACAATCCTCACCAAAACAGGAGCAGCTTTGGGTGCAATTGTCATAATTTCAATGAGAGTAGGCTCATATTCAGGCAGATTCTCCTGCTCTAAGTCAAAAGAGGAAAAGGATGGAGACCTCTTAGCCCATAGACCACTGGAGCTACTTGAAGAAAATGCATATGGTAGAAAGAATGAAATCTTATATTTATTTAGCACTTAATACATTACAAAACACTTCCACATACATGCTCCAAATTTATGTCTCAACACACATGCTCCAATAGCAGGTAGGTTGGAGGAGGGCATTATAATTTTTCATAATTGTTTAGATGAGGACCTGGAGGCTCAGAAATGATAAGTAAATTTTCAAGGTAATGTAACTAGTGAGTGGCTGAACCAGGATGAAAACACAATTCTCCAGATCTCAAATCTACCAACAGTGCTTCTCAAAACTTAAATGTGTAAACACATCACTTGGAGATCTTGTTTAAATGCAGATTCCGATTTAGGAGGCCTAGGATGGGGCCTGAGATTTTGCATTTCTTTTTTCTTTTTTTTTTTTTTTTTTTTTTGAGACAGAGTCTTGTTCTGTCACCCAGGCCAGAGTGCAGTGGTGTAATTTCTGTTCACCTCAACCTTTGCCTCCCAGGTTCAAGCGATTCTCGTGCCTCAGCCTCCCAAGTAGCTGGGACTACAGGCACACACCACCACATCCGGCTAATATTTATATTTTTAGTAGAGATGGAGTTTCACCATGTTGGCCAGGCTGGTCTCGAACTCCTGACCTCAGGTGATCCACCTGCCTTGGCATCCCAAAGTGCTGGGATTACAGGTGTGAGCCATTGTACCTGGCCAGATTTTGCATTTCTAAGAAGCTCTCAGATGATGCCAATGCTGTTGGCCCACAGACCACACTTTAAGCAGTGAAGTTCTAGACTACGGCGCCTTGGTCTGGGCACTGAACATCCCCATCAGGCTGAAAATCCTCACCAGGTCACACTTCCTCAAGGCCCCTCCTTGCTTTTCCTTTTGTCATCTTGTGTAGGGGCTTCTTTTTTAGTAGGGTAGAGTTGGGAGCTTCATGAAAAAGAATTATGAAAGGAAAAGAGATATAATGTCTTGTTTGATGACAGTTCTTTTTCTGAAAAATGGAAAGAAAATAATACACCGCCTTTTAAGTTCCTTTTAGGGTCATGAAGATGAGAAATACAAGTCAGTAAATCACATAAAAAGTGCCCAGCAGAGGACAAACCAGCAGTGTTCTGGCCTCGATACTCCTTTGAGTTTTCTATCAGAAAAGTGTACATTTTGAAGTAATGAAAATACGCTGGGAACTTTATTGGAGGAAAGGCAACCTACCTCTAATGAATGAGCCTCCATATCACCCCCAAGACACCTGTGAATCAATTTAGATTCAATTAGCATTTATTGAACATCTACTATAAAAATAACAATAGCCAGTAGCTAATGAGGGTTTCTTATGTGCCTGGCTCAGTTTCAAACACTTTCACGTTCATTTAATCCTGCTATCCACCCTTAATATATGTAACTGGCCCAAAGTCACACAGATAATAGATGGCAGAGCATGAATTCAAATCCAGTCCTCTCCCCGACTGACTCCAGCTGCTTAACTCCCTGACTGTGTACCTCTACTTCTGGGATGAACTAGGAGTATTCAGAGGAACACGCAACTTTGAACAGGAATGCAAGTAATTTGGCCACTGTAGGGCTGGTGCTTTACAAACAATATCCCACTTGATTCTTACAACAACCCTTTGAGGTAGGAGGAGTCTCCCACTTTAGAGATGAGGAAATGGGAGAATGATCTAATAACCTTTCCCAAGTCTCACAGTTACCAAGTGACAGAGCCAAGGCTAAAACTCAGGAGTTTCTGACTCGAAAGCCCCTACTTCTCTCATTAGCCCTCGAGGGCTTTATTACCAGCCTGTCTAAGTCTATTTGTGTTGTTATAAATAGCCTATTAAATAAGTCTATTTGTGTTTCTATAGTAGCCTCAGGGAATACCTGAGGCTGGGTAATTTATTTAAAAAATGAATTTATTTGGCTCACAGTTCTGGTGTCTAAAAGATTGGGTATCTGGTGAAAGCCTCAGGCTGCTTCCATTCGTGACAGAAGGTGAAGGGGAGCTGGCATGTGCAGAGATCACATGGTGAGAGAGGAAGCAAGAGAGAGAGGGAAGGCGCTAAGCTCTTTTCAACAACCAGCTCCCACAAGAACCAACAGAGTGAGAACTCACTTATCCCCCACCCAGGGAAGGCATTCATCTATTCGTGAAGGATTAACCCCTGTGACCAAAATGGCTCCCATTACGCCCCACCTCCAACACCGTGGATCAGATTTCAGCACGATACTTGGAGGAGACAAACATCCAAACTACACAGCCATATGCAGCAGCAGTGTGACATTCTTACAGGGATAGAGTCTTCAAGAATTTGTCCTCTCAGGGCACACTCCTGCCCACAGCCCCACATGCCAGCTGAATCAGATGTTGCACCTGCCTGAGGGAGGGGCTAAGTGACCTTCCCAGCCCCTGATGAGGGGCCCAGATGTTTGCACCAGGACTTTAGTTTCTGGGTGTTAGAAGAGGTGGGTAACAGCAGTTGCACAATCAGGTTCTCCATCCCTATTAGCAAAAGTTTCTATGTGGAATTGTGAACTCTGTGTGTTCTACGTGTATCCATTGATGATCATGTTTAGCGAGAAGTGTCAACAACTGTGTGGTTATTGACTGTGGGATCCCAAAACAGTGAGGGTGGGACCCAAGTGCCCCTTGGATTTCTGGAATCTGTTGCTGTTACTATTTAGGACCCTCTATGACTTGTTCTTTTTTTCTGCAAAAGATCAAATGGAGGCTGTTAATTAAGGCTGTTGCTTAACTAAGATGACAAAGTAAGCCCTTGGGAGACAGGGCCATTTTACCCTTTGGGCAGGGATAATGATCAAGAGACTTACCTGGTAAGCACAGACCCTGACCAATTAAAATGGATACCAGAGGTAAGCAAAAAGTACAATTATACTAAGGTGCACCAGCTGACCATTTGCTCTGTCTTCGGGTTCAAAGTTTTACAAGGTCCTATGAAAAGGCTGAAGACCCAACAAAACAAAAATAAATATGAATGTTAATAATGTTTTAATTAAACGTCTCTAAATCATAACATGTCAACTAGCTAATTGCAACTAAACACTTAAGTAGTTAGGTATAAATTTGACTTAATGTAGGATAAGTGAGTCTTTGAATATGGTTGCTAGGCAGTGGAGTGGGGTGAGAATGCCTCGGGCTTGCAAAGACCCACAATCTGCCATGGAGGAGGGTAGAATGATTAAATAGTCACTCTTGAGTCAAAGTTCTCCTTTGGAATTCTCTTCTGCTTCTTCTGTTTTTCTTCTGCATTTATCCCTTGCAGTTACCAGCAGGTAAGTAAATTCCCCATTTTCTGAATAGGGATGAGGATATGTCAGTGAGGGTTGTAAAAGGGACACTGGACTGCAGTGAGAGATCTGGCTTCCTTCCCTGGATCAATCAATTCCTTCTCTGGATCACTTATGCTGCATGTGTTTTCTGAGCCATGCTCTGAGCTAGACCCTGGTGATATCACTTACCAACTGTGTGGCCAGACAGGTTACTTGACCTCTTTAGACATCAGTTTCTCCACCTGTAAGATGAGGGACTAGGTGGTATTTCTGATTCTTCTTAGCTGACATTGCCCAGAACTAGAATTCACGCAGGGGGCTATAGTGGAAACCACTGCACATTCTTCTTATATTTTCAGGAAAGTACATCGCTGTTTGCATGGACAGCTGGGCCCAGGTCCTTAAGGGCTGCAGACTCAGGGACTGGGCCTAAGGATTTCCATTTGAGGGTAGTGGGCTGTTGAGGGCTCATTGCTCTGCCTCTGCCAAGAGATTGCCATATCTTGCCTGACCAGGGATCCTTTTCCCTTGGGAAGGCACCTCCTTGGTCACAGGGGGATGAGGTCTGATACTAAGGAAGGAGAAGTGTGGCATTGGGAGCCCAGCCTAGCACAGCCATCCTGACTGTATCAGGAAATGGTCAGTGGGGATTAGGGTATGGCAGGACCTAAAGCGACCATTTAAAATTTGAAAGTCCTGGGAAGCCTTTCCTGAGGCTTATGAAACATGTGAAATTAACCTTTTTTTTTTTTTTCTTTTTTTGAGACAGAGTCTTGCTTTGTTGCTCAGGGTAGCGTACAGTGGTGCAATCTTCACTCATAGCAAGTTCTGCCTCCTGGGTTTAAGCGATTCTTGTACCTCAGCCTCTGGAGTAGCTGGGACTACAGGCTCACACCACCATGCTTGGCTAATTTTTCTATTTTTAGTAGAGACAAGGTTTTACCATGTTGGCCAGGTTGGTCTTGAACTGATTTCAGGTAATCCACTGGCCTCAGTCTCCCAAAGTGCTGGGATTATAGGCGTGAGCCAACATGCCCATCCTGAAATAGGTGAAATTAACTTTAATAATGTATTTTTTGTAATTCAATATATCCAAATATCATTTCAACTTGTAATCATATAAAATTATTGAAATATTTTTACAATCTTTACTGTTTCAAACGAAGTCTTTGAAATGTAGCTTGTATTTTATGTCTGTGGTAAATCTCCATCCTGAGTAGCCACATTTCAAGGGCCCAGTAGCCACAAGGAGCTTGTAGTCATCACCTTGGACAGGGCAGCTCTAAAAAATTCTTGGGTAAGCTTCAGGGAGGTTGTGAACCCCTTGAAATTGGTGGCAAGTTTTTGTTTCTATGTGCATTGTGTATTTGTGTGTGTGTGTGTGTACGTGTAGCTTTGTTAGATTTTTAAAGGCATTAGTGACCCCCAAAGGGTTAAGATCCACTGATTGAATGGAAAAAATTCACATTTCTCAGTGCCAAATCTTGTGATATCCCAAACTTGGCCTTGTGGTGCTGGGTGGGGTACCCTGTCCACCAATTTCCAACACTCCTGACTGGCTCTGAGTATGGAGTATGTACTCTGTGTACGAACGCAGGGGTTTTCTAACCCCTGTGGATGTGGGTCAGAAAACATGGTTTCCAGAAGAATGGGAGGGAAAACCCAGGAGTTACTGGAACGCAAGGAAAGTCATTGCAGGAGAGAGGGGACATTTCTTGCCATTGGCAGACCAGTATCATTCCTAGGATCTGTTTTTTTTTTTTTTTTTTTTTTTGACAGGGTCTCACTCTGTCACCCAGGCTGGAGTGCAGTGGTGTGATTTTGGCTCACTGCAACCTCTGCCTCCTGGGCTTAAGTGATCTTGCCACCTGGGCCTCCCAAGTAGCTGGGACTACAGGTGCACGCCACCATGCCCGGCTAAGTTGTATATTTTTAGTAGAGATTGGGTTTCACCATGTTGTCCAGGCTGGTCTCAAACTCCTGAGCTCAAGCCATCCAACTGCCTCTGCCTCCTAAAGTGCTAGGATTACATGCGTGAGCCACTGCGCCCAGCCAGATCTGTGATTTGAGATGATCTTCCAGATCACCAAAGACACAGAAATAATGTTAAATTCAACATTTTGAAAGATAGATGTAAAGGGAAGAACGTAGCTGGTTGAAAATGGTATGCAGGTGGGTTTCAAATCTCACCCTGTTCTCTCTCTTGGACCCCCTCCCTCCAACATAAACCTTACCTTTTGAATCACACGAGATGATTTCAAAACAAAGTGACTTCTGAGTGGTCTTGACTCTCCTTGTCCTTCGAGGGTGAGTTATTCCTGGAAGAAGTTTTCTCAGTCTGTAAAATGGGGATAATCAGACCTATGTCCTGAGCTTATTCTAAAGACTAGATTAGATAACTAATGTATTAGAGCATTTGGCACAGGGCCTAGTGTGTAGTAAGTGCTGAATAGATTGTAGTTATTATTTAGGCCTCTCCTCCCCTAGCCCCCAGCAAAACCCCTAAGGCATTGGTCCTCTGATAATTACATTTATCTGTCCTGGGTTTTATTCAGGGAAGACCTTGCTAGGTGACTGCCTGATGAGCAGCGGGGGGTCTGTGGCTTGTCTGCTGTGTGTATCTTTCACTAGAGTGCTGTATGACTTGTTAACTCAAGGGGACAGTGATACTTAAGTTAAGAAAGCTGAGCTGCATGAATTGATCTATTCATTCATCTGGTATTTATTGAGTACCTACTATGTGCGAGGATACTCATTGCTCTTGTTTCCCACTACGTGTCTCTAGAGACCAGCTCAGGGCCTGACACAGAATACATACCCAGTGAACGTCTGTTGAATGGACAAATATTTAACTGGTGCCCTTCAGTGTTATAGTGGGCTGAAGAAGGGGCCTCAAAGACATCAGGTCCTGATTTCTAAAACCTGTAAATGTCATCTCATAAAGAAAAGAGGTCTTTGCAGATGTGATGAGAGTTAAGGATCTTGAGATGGGGAGGTTATCCTGGATTATCCAGGTGAACCTTCAATGCAATCATGTGTATCCTTATAAGAGGGAAGCAGAGGGAGACTGGAATACACATGAGAGGAAAAGGTGATCTGAAGACAGAGCTGAGAGGCATTTGAAGATGCTGGCCTTTAAGCAATAGAGTGATGTGACTACAAGCCAAGGAGTGCTGACAGCCATGAGAAGTTGGATTCTCCCCTAGAGTCTCTGGAGGGATCATGGCCCTACTGACACCTTGACTTCATACTTTTGGTTTCCAGAGCAGGATAAACTTCTGTTATTTTAAGCCACCAAGCTTGTGGTAATTTGTTCCAGCAGCCCTAAGAAACTAATGCAAGTGTCTTTACCCAAATAAGTTAGTAACATGGGAATTCCAGGGACTAGAGCCTTACATTTTCGAGGGTAGAACTGAGCTCAAACATTCTTTAATTCTATGTTTCCATTTTTGTCTCCTAAAGATAGTGCCCTCCTTCTGGGAAGCTGGTGACAAAGTTCGACAATATGGCTCAAATAAGAATCCAGAGGGCATGGGTGGTTGAAGTGGGCTCTCTCTCATTCATTAAAGAAGAGAAACAACCAGATGACTTGTTAACTCAAGGGGACAGTGATACTTAAGTTAAGAAAGCTGAGCTGCATGAATTGATCTATTCATTCAACTGGTATTTATTGAGTACCTACTATGTGCCAGGCACTGTTCTAGGCCTTGAGAATGCAGAAGTGAGCAAGACAGGGGAAGAAAAGTCCCTGACATATGGAGCTTACATCCTAGTTGGGGGAGACAGGCACACACAAGCAAAACAAATGTTCACCCCTGACAGTGGCAGCTTGGGCAGCAGCAGTTCTCCCTATGACATCTCCTTTTGCCTCCAAAATCTTCACCCATGGACAAGACATAAGCAATTTTCAACCGATGATCAATGCTCTTACCAAACGGCTGTTTCCCAGCAGACTCCACCCCACCAGGGCTCTGAAGGCATCCTCCTACCTATAAATGTCATTCTTCCTTCCCTCTCTTTCCTCCTGTGCCATCAGAATTGTTGTCTGCAAACTTGTTTCTAGACCCTCTGATGAAGTTGAGAGAAACTGAGGCAAAATCCCCTATAATCTAACTTTTTCAAGGATCCCTTAAAAAGTGAGGGGCAGAAACAAGAAGACTTTTGGGATTAAGGTATTTCTTTCCCAACTGGCATTTTGAAGTTTGTGAATTGTTTAGTATATTCAAAGCTATCAGAAAAGGCATTCAGAAAGAGGGACTCTGGTTTTGTGTTTCTGGAAATTGATCTGAGAAGTGTGAAGGGGTGATATATGGGAGAGGATACTCAGTGTTAGGACTACCAATGTTAGAAGTGACAGAGTGACAGAAAGGCAGAGTCCAGTTCAATTCGTGCTGTCAGAGCAGTCTAATAATGGAATGCAGAGCTCAAACATGCTAATGGCCACTTGAGGGATTGTTAGACAGCAGTGAAGCTTCTGAAGGAGGAATTAACTAAGTGACCTTTATGGTCTCTTGCAACCCCGAGGAGGCTATGATTTCACTAAGCATTCCAGAAAATTGTAATATACTCAAGTTGAATGTGATACACTTGAAACTTCATGTGCCAAACAATATAGTATTAACATGTTAAGAAACTGACAGGAACAATAGTAGTAGGAAACTTTACCACATTTCTTTTTCTATAAAATGAGAACATAACCATAATTGAGAAAATTCCTATAAATTCTTAAAGGTTGAAATAAAACAGACTATATCTTCTGTCCACAATGTAATAAACCCAGACATAAATAAGAAAAACTAAACAGTAGTGGATACTTTCTTGTGTGTCCAATCTGTTCACAATAACAAATCCCTATCCCTTCTCTTCCATAACTCCTTCTCCCACATTTTGGTTTTCAGCAACAACTTAGTACAATATGATCCCACTTCCCTGGCCTTGACTGATTGACTTAAGATTGGACACCTGATTCAGATGGGCCAGACCTCCTTCCGTGAAAATCTGGAATTGAGGCAGAGATAGGAATATCGTCTCTCAGGTGGCTGGACCTACAATATACAAATTTGAGAATTATCAGTGATTGTGATCTGCCATGTGAATTCGAGAAAGAAGAAATTGGTTGGCAAAAAACAAAACAAAACAGAACCCAAAACCACTATAGAAATAATGAAATAGGCCAGGCATGGTGGCTCACATCTGTAATCCCAGCCCTTTGAGAGTCTAAGGTGTGTGGATCAGCTAGGTCAAGAGTTCAAGACCAGCCTGGCCAACATGGTGAAACCCTGTCTCTACTAAAAATATAAAAATTAGCTGGGCATGGTGGCAGGCACTTGTAGTTCCAGCTACTCGGGAGGCTGAGGCAGGAGAATCGCTTGAATCTGGGAGGTGGCGGTTGTAGTGAGCCAAGTTCATGCCACTGCACTAAAGCCTGGGTGACACAACTAGGCTCCATCTCAAACAAACAAACAAAAAAACCCAGAAACAATGAAACAGATACATAAGAGCGAGCAGAGATCAGAGAAAAGCTCCCAATGACTTACCAGTAGCTGATTTATGCCCTTTTAAGAGTCTCAATGCATTTTTGCTCTTGGAGCACACAAGGTCCTTATATCCTTATAACAATTCCCATCTTTCACTTAAGTCAGTTGGGGTTATTTTCCTTGCAATCAGAAAATTCTGATTCATAGGAATAAACAAACTTCAAACCATTTGAAGATTTTAAAATTCTCTTTTAAACAACACTTAGATCAAGAATTAAGTCAAAGCTGAAGTTACAGAATGTTTAGAAAATCATTACAATGAAAGTAGTACAAACTGCAAACTAAAGGATATAGTCAAAGCTATTTTAAAAGGAAAATTCGTAGCCTTAAAAATTTAGAGCATGGCACTCTGGAGCCAGACAACCTGTGTTAAAATTCCTTTTCTATTAATTAAAACAATTATAATAATATATAATATGATAAAACATGAATACTGAAGCCATCTTTGAGGGATGGGCAGGATTGGGCTGTCTCAGGGCATTTTGGGGTTCTCAGGTTACACTGTAGAATGGAGACAGTGTATCCCAAGCACTTGACTGCCTTCTACTCTCTCCACGGACAGAGCTTGGGGTTGGGCTAATGGCAGGATGAGGTCTGGGTACCATCTGAGTATCTCAGTGCTAGTGCAGGACAGGAAAGCATGAGGCTACCTTGGTATCGGGGGTGACTGCCTCCTCACTTGACTGAGGCGTTAATGAGGCAGGGGAAGGATTTCTGTGACTTTTAGTGGCTTGTGAGGTTAGAGGTTAAGAAAAGTGGACCACTAGACTTGAAACCATACCCCTTGCTTACTGATATCCCACATTCCATGATCAGAATGCAAATCATTTTTCTTTGCTGACTTCTAGGTTAACAGGGCTCTATATCTGAGGGTGTCAGTTATTTTCCTGTTTTTGCAGGTGGAAGATGGATTGCCAACATGTGATTCTCAGATGGTGAGTGGGAGAAAAGGGCAGCCATGTGGTCTTATAAGTTGTGGAATCCTTGTGAGGGGATGGGATCCCAGGAAGTGGGCATCTCATCACGGAGAGAATCAGTTATCTGGTAAGAACAGGAGGCAGGAAGGAGCACCTTGATCATCACGGAGAGAATCAGTTATCTGGTAAGAACAGGAGGCAGGAAGGAGCACCTTGATCAGGCCTGGGCTCCTCTGAGGTCTGCCAGGTTCCAGCATTTTAGCCTGTTGACTTTGAATTGGAGGAGATGTTGCCCTGTTCTTCTCCCTCAGGAGCCAGATGTGCTGTGCTCTGCAGAGTGTTTGTTTTTGTGAAATTGAAAATCCAGTACACTCAGGACAGCCTTGCCACGTCTAGATTCAGGATGTGTAATCTCCTCCTGGGTCCCATGGCAGCCATCTGGGTTGCCTGTCACCCTATCCTCTGTGGTATATTTTGGTCCTAACCACTATTAATCCATAATATCTTAATAGGAAACAAATTCATTCTTATCAATCATCTACCAAGTGCCAGGTGCTGAAGACACAGTGGTGAGCAAAGCAAAGTCCCTGCCTGTGTGGAATTTACATTTCTGTGTGGGAGGCAGGCAAGACAAGAGGACAAGCACAAACAATATTTCAGAGAGTGGTAAGTGCTCTAAATTTCAAAGCAGGGTAGGAGGCAGAGAATGATAGAGGAGGGGACAGTTTTAGGTCACTTGAGCGGAGACTTGAACAATCTGGAGAGAGCTTTGGAAGATCTGAGAGGAGTGTTCACCTCAAGGAGAGAGCAAGTGCCAAGGTCCCAGGGCAGGAACTAGCTTTGCACAATGGTAAGAAAAGTGAATGAAGGGCAGAGAGGGAGTTGACATGGTTAGACTTTAATGAACAGATCTGATAGAACTGGCTTTCAATAAGGTAGGGAATGGATGTGCTTGCTTCACTTAACTACGTGGTTCTTAGCACTATAAACACAGTGGACTGATTTAACCAAATGGCATTCTGAGATGAGCACTGGACTGAGAATCAAGAAACTGACAGTCTAGTTCAGTCACTATTTTGCTGTGTGACCTCAGGCAAGTCCCTTAACCTCTCTGTGCCTTAGTTTCCTCATCTGTAATATTAGAAAAGCAGGGTCCCCTTGAGTTCCAAATCTCTGGCGTTTACAACCAGGGACTATATTTCAAATGCAAACAACTGGGCTGTTATTTGAGAGAGAAGTAGAAGACTAACCAGGAGGAGGGAGAGGAAAAGGAGGAGCAGGTAGAGACCCTTCCAGACTCTAACTTCTTTGCCTCTGCAGACACCTGGTGGATGGGGGCATGTGAGAATATCTGCCAGGATACCAAAGGAGGCATTTTATAGAGAAGAGGTGAGGGTGCTTTCCCTTACTGATCCCAGTGCCACACAGCAGTGCCAACATGTCATTTGGAAAATAAGTAGAGTCTGAAACCCATGTCATCATGAGGGCTTCCAGGAATAAATGAAAGAAATAATAAAAGAGCCAACCAGGAGAGACCTGAGCAGGCTGAGGGAGGAAGCTCTGGAAATTACATGTCTTTCAGGGTTTGGGATATTTTTTGCCAAATAATGAAACAAGTGGAGAGGAGAAGAAAACAGGAAGATGGGCGAAAGTCCTGAGAGCGGGAGGAAAGCTCCCGGCAAGGCCCCACCCGTGAAGGGAGCCAGCTGGAATGACTGTCGTTGAGGGCTAATGGGAAGCACATCCGACAGGTTCGGGTCTAGGTCTCCCAGATAAATGGCCCTCTTTGCCTCTTTTCATGAGACTGGCAATGTACGCTTCGGCTGGTCACTGGTGGGCACAGCAACATTCCAGGGAAGGGGCCAGCATGTGGTTGAGCCA
Organism: Papio anubis; assembly: GCF_008728515.1. Lineage (NCBI taxonomy): Eukaryota > Metazoa > Chordata > Mammalia > Primates > Cercopithecidae > Papio > Papio anubis. The sequence continues at coordinate 30,006,915 of NC_044982.1, forward strand.
TTCTTTGGAGTTAAACACACACAGGTCCGAATTGTAGCTCACCTGTGTGACCTTGGGCAAGTCGTTTAAGCCACTATATGGGGAAATAAGGGATGGCGTTACTCACCTCTGGAGTTGGTATAGGAATTACGTCATAGCGAGTCGAAAGATAGTACCACCCTTCCCCTCCTGGGTCTGAACCAATTCTTGGATAAGATAAAACAGCCAGCATATGGAGGTCCCAAATCACCTTCCTTACGACAAAGGCCAGGTTGTAACACGTAGCTTATGTCTACAGGCCAGAGGATTCCCTGACACAGAGCCCCAGAGTTCACAGACCTACCTGGCCGCCAAGCATCCCTGGATCTTCACAACCCCTGTAAAGCTCATAGAGTGAGACAGTAAAGCCCCCAAAGGGGAGGAGGTGGTGGGAAGAGCAGGGCTGTGCATGCCCAGTTTCTCCTCCCAATTCCCCACTCAGATGCTTCTCCCGCTAAAGATGTACGGAGGTGAAGAGTCGGGAGTGTCTCAGCAGGCCACGCTCGCTACCCATGGAAGGAAACCACAGAAGCAGGGGAGTAATTTAAAGAGATCATATGAAGAAATCTAAATGATGTGCTCACCCCAGGGCCTGGTATCTGATAAGGACACAGTAAATAGTAGCTTTAAACATCTTCAGCCTGGCTTGGTTTACTCAATGCTTTCACACAAATATTTATTGAGTGTGCACTATGTGCAGAGTTTGTGCCAGCTACTAGAGAAGATACAGGAAAGCAGCTGGTCCCAAGCTCTTAACTACCACTACCATTCTGTTGCCGCTGTGACCACTGCTGCTCAAACTATTTCTTACTCCTGGCTAATGTTTATTAGTTGGATCCTACACACCAGGAACTCATGTCTGCTGCTTCTGCATATTATCTCATTTAATCCTCAAAACGATGCTAAGGAGTGGTTATGATTAGAATCTTACTTTGGGAGGCTTCTTAAAAATGCAAAATCTGGCTGGGTACAGTGGCTCACACCTGTAATCCCAGCACTTTGGGAGGCCAAGGCAGGTGGATCACCTGAGGTCAGGAGTTCAAGACCAGCCTGGCCAACATGGTGAAACCCCGTCCCTACTAAAAAAAAAAAAAAAAAAATACAAAGTTAGCTGGGCGTGGTGGCACATGCCTGTAATCCCAGCTACTTCAGAGGCTGAGGTAGGAGAATCGCTTGAGCCTGCCAGGCAGAGGTTGCAGTAAGCAGTGATTGTGCCACCACACTCCAGCCTGCGCAACAAGAGCAAAACTCCATCTCAAAAAAAAAAAGAAAAGAAAGAAAGAATCCTACTTTGCACTTGCAGAACGTGAGACTTTAGCAGTTGAAGTGTCTTGCTCACGGACTCATTGAGGGTAAGTGCAGGGCAGGCCTGGAGCTGACGGGTTATACAGCAGAGCAGGTCGATGTGAGATGACTAGATTTGTCCCTTGGCAATTTCCTTAAGTGTCCACTGCACATCATAGGCAACAAGGGCTCAGAGGTTCCCAGGGGTAGCTTTGGAGTCCCGCAGCCTGGCCGTGAGCACGAGAGCCATGCAGGTAAGGTGGCAGGTATGCAGCTCTTCAGGACATTTCCCCAACCATTTGGATGTGGCTTCACTTCCCCATGAAGAACATACATTTGGAAGATATAAAACAGCTCTAGGGGTGGGAATGAAAGTAAATTAGGCACAAATTCGAGAGGCAAAGGACCATTGCAGCAGTTTGGCAGGCCGAGGCAGGAGGATCGCTTGAGCCCAGGAGCGTGAGACCAGCCTAAGGAATATAGTGAAACCCCATCTCTACAGAAAATTAGCTGGGCATGGTGGTGTACGCCTGTAGTCCTAGCCACTCAGGAGTCTGAGGTGGGAGGATCGCTTGAGTCCGGCAGGCAGAGGTGGTAGGGAGATGAGACTGTGCCACTGCACTCCAGCCTGGGTGACAGAGCAAGACCCTTTGTCAAAAAAAAAAAAAAAAAAAAAAAGAGGCAAAGGACCAGCTTCGAAACCAGCACTGCCTAAATGCAGCTGTGCTGTTCATTGTGAACTACGGGGAATGGGTGGGTTTTGGGTTGCACGGTTGCTTGGCTGTCCATTTAGTCAGTGCTTTGGTTCCTTTCTCAAGGGCAGGGCCCTCATCCTCTTCTGATGTTCTCCCAAGCCAGCGTCTAGCCCTGCTGTGTTCAGGAGGGACCATCTGGGCAGTCGCTTATGTGAGGTCAAACAGAGGCCTCCCCAGACATAGCTCTCTGAGCTTCCTGGGATCTGCATGTCCCTCTCGCTGTTGTACCACAAGGATCCACTCTTCTTCCCGGCTGGTGGGGGCTGGGGGTGGCGGAGTTTCTCAGTCCCAAAGCAGAAATGTCAGTGCCTGCATTGTCTGGGAAAGAATCACCTCCCGTTTTGTGAGGTTTCCTGGGCCGCCCTCCCCACCCAGTTTTCAATAATGTTGCTACCGAGCCTGAGAGAGGAATCAACATAATTCACAGTGCACAGTTATTAAAATGAGACCTGCACAAGAAGACACACACGTAATGGGAGCTCTAGGTTGAAAAAAAACATACAAACTAACCAGGGCACAGAAGTAAGGGGGTCACAGTTCACTGTTCACTCTGTGTCTTAGATTCAGCTTCCCGAGGAGCAACTCAGAGATGAGGATTTGTAAGCAAATGGTTTAACTGGGAAATGGTCCCAGAGAGCACCACAGAGAGTGGTGAGCTTGAGAGAGAAGGGAAGGAAGCTGGTTACCACTGTAGGAAACTGGAGTTTAACCCTACTGGGGAACTCTGTAAACAGTGCAGAAGGTGAGTCTCAGCTCTGTCCCTCCAAAGAGTGAGGTGGCTGCGTGTTTATACACCAACTCCCACCAGCCGTTGTGGAGGGCCCTGGGCTGCCTTGAGTTTGTCTCGTGATGGGAGGTTCTGGTGTGCTTTCATGGCCAGAAAAACTTGTAGAAACGGAGATACAGATGCTGGCTGGTGGAGGTCAGGTCAGCCTGCTCAGAAACAGTGCATAGCCAAAGGGTACGGTTGGGGCACTGACAGCTTCTGCTAAATTGTGGGAACTGGTACCTTCCAGATGGTGAGTCATCCAATCCTCATGATAAGCTGATAAGGCAGGTGATGTGGTCCACACTATAGAGACAGGGGAGCCAAAGGGCATACAGTTCTCATGTTTCTTGACCAGAGCATCGTTCTCTACAGCATAGGGTGTTTTAGCATCCTGGACTTCCTCTGCTAAATGCCAGTGGCACCTCCCCATTCCTCAGTCATTGTGATAACTAATTAACCATCCAAATTGAATAAAAAATCCTCTGCCCTCCCAAATGCTGGGTGGAAAGGATCTTCTGTAAGGCAGGTGTTCCATGTAAATCACTGCTTTGTTCCATTCTACCCTAGGGTCTTGTGTATTGGTTAGATTGAGAATGAGCTGATCTGCAGCAACATAATTGTTGGAGCACACTTTGCACGCTCTGTGAAATGGGAATTCTTAAACTGAACTCGCGGGAGTGTCTGAGGACTGAGCAACAAACGTGTTTAGCACAGTGCCCGGGAGAAAGTAAGTGCTCAGACAACCTCAGCTGTTATTATTGGCTGAAGAGAGCTCTTTTTTTCAACAGCAATGCATTTCTTACCTGTTCCTCGTTTCTTTCCCTGCTCTCTCTTTTTCCCTGTGTTTCCTGTCCCCATGATACCTCTGTCCAAACTCCTTGAGACCTCTGGGCAGAGGAAAGCACTGATGCTTGCATCTCTGCTCTCACGAAACAAAGCTGCAGTTACCAGGCCAGAATCATCTCTCAGCTGAGGCTGAGCAGGCCAGAGAGGGAAAACAGCCACATGTTGGGTAGAGATGCCATGCTGACAGCTGGGATTCAGCCCTGAGTGTTGGCGAGTGTTGTGTGGGTGCGTTCAGGGGAGCTGCAAGCTCAGTGTACACAACACGCGCATGCCAGGCCATCCATCTGCATACTCATGAACAGCAATGTCTAAGTAGATGCAGCTTCACAACCTTTTACCCAGATTTTGTTTTCTTTGCTGTGAAGCCAGATCTTTTATAAGCCTTTGGCCATGTTTGGCAATTCTGTAATATTCAAGTCATGCCTCTTCTAGAACCTGTTCAAGCCTATCACAACATGTGCTGCCTCTCACTCCAATTTCCCTTTCCTCAAGCATCTTCACCCAGATAGGTTTAGGTTAAAATTAGTAGCACTCCTATGGTGCGTGGGGAAGCGGAAGACATGTGACCAGGGGAGGCCTGGGGCATAATGGCTACTTAAATTCTGCTAGTGGAGTGACAGAGGTCCAGCAAGGATGGTGACTGCTTTCTTCCTCACCATAATCCCCATAAATGTGCACTTTCTTGGGAACTGCATGGTGTATAGTTGATGGAAGACTCAGTCCTGTAACATTCACCTGCGTGCAGGGGGGGGGGGGGGTCAAATTTATGTGTTGATTATGAATTGATTATAAGTAGAGCAGCCTCAGCCTGCTTTAGTGCTAGTGGCAAGTCCAGGGTCATTCTCAACACTACACCAATGTCTATGTCCTCAGGATGGATGAAAGGAGGCACAAGACCACTATCAGCAGAACTGCTTTTGTGTGTAGGATGGTGGGAGCTAAGAGCGAGTGCATTTGATCTCTTCAAAGTGACACTCTCAAGCTCCATAGTAGAATCCATAGTCCCAGAAGATGAGGCTTTATTTTGTTATGCATTTTAGCATGAGAGCAACAACTAGAGTAATAGTAGGATTGAACATGGGCTCACCAAGTGGCAGGTGCCATGAACACAGTATTCTGTTCTTCACCACGTATCCACAATATGAATAGCACTGGTACTCACGTTCCCATTTTACAGATAAGGAAACAAACTCGGAGAAATCAAGGACTTGGCTGATAAGGTCACAGAACTAGTAAGAAACATGGCAGGGATTAGAATCATCTTTTGGAAATACAGTTAGATCATAAAAATAAGACCTAGTATTCCATGGTACAGTAGGGAAATTATAGTTAACAATAATTTATTGTATTTTCAAAATGGCTAGAAGAATTGCAATGTCCCCAACACAAAAAAAGATGAATGTTTGAGGTGATAACCCAATTACTCTGATTTGACCATTACACTGTGTACATGTATCAAAATATCACAGGTACTTCCAAAATTTATACAACTATTATGTATCAGTTTAAAAAGTTATAAAAGAATGATCTTTTGGATACCTAAGGCTCAGCACTGTTGACATTTGGGGGTACAACATTTTCTGTTTTGGGGGCTGTCCTGGGCATTGTAGGGTATCTAACAACATCCATGTCCCCCATCCGCTAGACACCAGGATTACTTTCCCTATACCCACCAATTGCAAAAACCAGAAATGTCTCTCTCCAGACATTGCCTGGGTTGAGAACCACTAACCTAGTGCTTTCTATCTCACACTTCTAAAAAGAGCACGGTTTGAGAGCGGCCTTCAGCCCCTACCTCTGGGTCACATCCAAGGCCCAGTCTACTGGTTTCCCTTTCTGCCTCTCGCGACTCCACTGTTCGCCAGGGCTGTGTCAATTACTTCATTCATTCATTCGCTCATTTATTCAATGACTACTTATTAAGCATCTATGTTGCACCAGGAGATAGAAATAAACCATAGAAACTCCTGCTCTCCTGAAGCCTATATTCCAGTGAATATATAAACAGTTCATAATCGACTCATACACTTGACCCCCTCCCCCGCAACCCGTGCACTCAAGCCTGACTCAGGCAAAAGTTACAGAAAGTACCTAATAGATGTTAGAGTTCATGTAGCTGTGCTAACTCATTTCATTCTCACAGCAACCATTGTTAGTTGCCTTTTTTTTTTTTTTTTTTTTGAGACAGAGTCTCACTGTTGCCCAGGCTGGAGCGCAATGGCACGATCTCAGCTTACTGAAAACTCCACCTCCTGGGTTCAAGTGATTCTCCATCCTCAGCCTCCTGAGTAGCTGGAACTGCAGGTGTGTGCCTCCATACCCAGCTAATTTTTGTATTTTTAGTAGAGGCGGGGTTCAGTCATGTTGGCCAGGCTGGTCTCCAACTCCTGACCTCAAGTGATCTACCCACCTCAGCCTCCCGAAGTGCTAGGATTACAGGCATGAGCTACTGTGCCCAGCTCTGTTATTTGCATTTTATAGGTGACCAGTACAAGACACCGAGAGGTTAAACAACTTTGCTGGAGGTCACACAGCTGGGAAGCAGTGAAGTTGAGAGTTAAACCCACGCTGTTGGGCCCCAGACCCACGCACCTGACCACTGTACTCTCCTGCCTTTCCAAACCTGTGTCTTCACTCCACAGCCCCTTCCAACTGCTTTGGATATTGTCCCACATCTGTCCCAGTGTCATTTCAGACTCATAGGTAAATCTAAACTTGCCATCTTTTCCCTCAAATAGCTGTCCACCTTATCTCTCCCAATGAATCATCATTCTTCCTGTCCACCAGGCTCAAAATCTTGGTGTCATCTAGAAATCATGACCTCCATTCTCCGTAACATCTCCATTCCCAGGTCCTGCTGGTTTTTAAGATGAATCTCTCATCTTCATCTCAATGACCCAGCGAGGCAAGACTATCGTGTCTTCTCTTTGTAGATGAAGAAATGGAGGATGAAAGAGGTCACGTGCCTTGCCCAAGATCACACAACTACTAAAGGTGAAAACTTACCCATGTCCTCTGATCACGAAATTTGAACAATGAACAAATTATTTCATCTAAAAAGTCTTGTCTCTGCACCTGCCTCAAGAGCTCCTAGAAGAAAAGGCCATGACAATGCTACATCTGCATCTCTTATGCAGAGTCTAGCATTTGTGTTGACTCAAAGAACCAAAGCCAAAGTTGGAAAGATGTAACCCAGACTCAGCGTCCTAAGAGTTGATGCTCTGGAAGTCCACTAGGTGGCAATGTTTCCTCCATGTAGGAGGCCATCCCAAAGCCAAAGTGCAGGGTGCTACTGAGAGGCTAGGTTGAAAGTGACCACGGCATTTGGAGTTGAAGTGGTTTCCAACGAGACACACACTCACGCCATGTTCAGAATCTTGCTGGGCATGCAAACACTGATGAAATCTTGGGGACTGTTATTAGGCAGTGGTAGAGCATACACAAGATTTGTGTTCTAGTCTAATCCTTGACATTTCCTAACAAGATGACCCTCAGGGAGTCTCAAGCTCTCTCAGCTTTTATTTTTATCATCTGCAAAGTAGGGATAAGAATATATGCTTGCTTTCGGCTGGGTACGGTGGTTCATGCCTGTAATCCCAGCAATTTGGGAGGCCAAGGCAGGCAGATCACTTGAGGTCAGGAGTATGAGACTAACCTGGCCAACATGGTGAAACCCTGTCTCTACTAAAAACACAAAAAATTAGCTGGGCATGGTGGCGCACACCAGTAGTCCCAGCTACTCAGGAGGCTGAGACAGAAGAGTCACTTGAATCTGGGAGGCAGAGGTTGCAGTGAGCCGAGATCACACCACTGCACTCCAGCCTGGTGACAAAGCGAGACTCCATCTCAAACAAAAAAACAAACATCAAAAATAAAAAAAAACCCAAAACACAAAAATTAGCCAGGTGTGGTGGCAGGTGCCTGTAGTCCCAGCTACTTAGAAGCAGGAGAATCACTTGAACCTGGGAGGTGGAGGCAGTATTGAGCTGAGATCACGCCACTGCACTCCAGCCTGGGTAACAGAATGAGACTCCATCTCAAAAAAATAAAATAAAATAAAATTAAAAATTAAAAAAAAAAATCTGCTTGCTTTCATTCACAGACAGGGCCATTATGAGGCTGGTGTTGAATATATGAGAAACTAGAGATGACTTTACAGCTGTAGTTTATTATAATTATGGATGATATGAAATTAACTTACCCATTAGTTCAACAATTTATTTTGTAGAAAAGCATTACCTAAAATCTTGCTATTCAAAGTGTGGTCCACAGACCAGCAGAAATGGTATCACCTCAGAATTGGTTAGAGCTATAGAATGAGTCTGCTGTGGACTGAACGTTTGTGCCCTACCCCTGCCTCCAGCCAGGATTTCTATGTTGAAGCCTGAATCCCCAGTGTGATGGTGTTTGAAGTTGGGGCCTTTGGGAGGTGATTAGGTCATGAGGGTGGGATTCTCAGAATGGGATTAGTTCCCTTATAAGAAGAGACATGAGAGAGATGAGCTCTGTTCTCTGCCACATGAGGATACAGCAAGAGGGTGGCTGCCTACAAGCCAGGAAGCAGGCCCTCCCCAGATATGCTGGCACCTTGATTTTGGACTTTCCAGCCTCCAGAACCATGATAAATAAATGTTTCAGCCACACAGTCTGTGCTTTCTGTTTTAGCAGCCCAAACTGGCTAAGGCAGTACCTCATCCTAGACCTTCTGAATTGTAACACTGTGCATTTTAACAAGATCTCGAAGTAATTTGTATGCACAGTAAAGTCTGATATTAGCTAGAAAATTATTAGTTTTAGTGAATTAATAAAATAGCAAGAAAAACAAGCTCTGGAGTTGCTTGGCAGTAAATACTGATTTCATTCAAATCGGTGTCCCCCATAATATGAAAAGCGGCTGCTATGATGAGCCTGAATCTTGTTAAGCAAATTGTTTGCAAAGCTCAAAAAATGTGTCTGTATCCAAGTTAGGCCTTAGAGTGGGTGACTTGAAGTTGAAACAAGACATTCCCATATTTCAATCAGTCAGGATAGACTAAGTTATGCTGCAGTAACAACCAACCTGGCATTTCAGAGGCTTTAAAAGCCCCAGGTACGTGTACATCACAGGTGAGTGGGGGAATTCTGCTCAGTCCCTCAGGGGTCCAGGCTAGTAGAGCAGCCACCACCCCAAATACTGCAGCCAAGAGAGCTCTGGGGTGGAGGGTCTTGCACTGGCAATTATGGTTCAGCTCAGATTTAACACACAGCACTTCTCCCACAACCCATTGGTCAAAACTAGTCCCTTGACCCTGTCTGCCCACAGCAGGGCAGGAAGCGCAATCTTATCCTGTGCTTAGAAGGTAAAGAGATAGAGCTATTCAGTGAACAGCACTAATAACTACCACAAAGGTTACCCGTGAGTTCGTTGGAGCAGCAGCTCCCAGAACTGGGTGTGCAGAAGAATTGACTAGGGCTAGCTCGTAAAATGTACGATTCCAGCGCCCTGACGCAGGGACTCTGAATCAGAATCAAGGAATCAAGTGCACCAGGTGGTTCTGATGCACTCTCTCCACAGACCAGGCTTTGGAAGCCCCTGGCTTTGAGTCCTCCTATCCCTTGACCCCATACTGAAGTTTCCTAGCACTGCCATAACAAATGACCCTAAACCTAGTGCCTTCAAACAGCAGATATGTCTTCTCTCCCAGTCTCTTTTGGCTGCCAGGGCCTTGGCACTCCTTGGTCTTGGAGCTGTACAACTCCACTTTCTGCCTGTCTTCATGCGGCCTTCTGCTCTGTGTGTCTGTGGCTTTCTTTTTCTGTGGGTTATAAGGGGCCATTGTCATTGGATTTAGGGCCCACCTGGGTAATCCAGGATGCTCTCATTTTACGATCCTTAATTACATCTGCAAAGGCCCTTTTTCCAGATAAGGTCACATTGGGGGAACATACCTTTTGGGGGGCATCATTCAATCCACGACAAGCACTCACAGTCACAACGAACTCAGTCTTTGCCCCTTCTCTCTGGACAGCAAGGAGCGGGCTTTGAGAGCCTCCCACCACTAGGGGTCAGGCAAGCCTCACGTTTCTGCGGCTCAGGGCCCTGGGCGCCCCGCGCTCCTTTCCGTGTTGGGAAATGCTCCATGCTCCACTGGCGAGGGTCAATCTGGGTGAGCTGCCAGCTGGGCTCCGGGACCCAACAGCCGACTTTCTCCTCATCTTCCCACAAGAAATAGAGAGATTGCTTGCTAAGAGAGCACCTCCATTTGTACAGCGCGCTCCGAAATCATTGCAGGAACTTAGATATGTCAGCAGCCTCAGACGCATCCGGGACCTGCGTGTTGATGGCCTCCCCTGCCTCAGCTGTGAGCGCTGTAGTCTTGAAAGCTCCCAAGGTTGGAGAATTCCAGGTGGATGGTCGTAAGACATTAGGAGGAAAATAGGTGTGGGCATTCAGGTAATCAGACGAACGCTTATTTTCATACTCTCTAAAAGATGATAGTAATGACCACACATTAAATAGAACACTTCAATGTCATTTGACACATCTTGAATAATAATAATGGCTCCTCAACAATTATTTTTCATTTAAGTAATTCCTGTGCTCTTCAGAAACGTTTTAGCGCGTTCAATGAGAGTTTAGACACGGATCTTGCTTGGCTTTTGAGATTAGGCCTTGGAAGGGGAACAGTGTCTTCTGTGTGCGCTTTGCTATTCAGGACCAAAGTGCTTGAAATTTTACAACAAGGAGTCCCCATGTCACCGTCCCTAGGTCATCACCTGGCACACCTGCGGTTTCTCTACACGGATGGTTGCTGAGAGGCATGTGGAAGTACATCAAAGGGGACTCGAGTTTTTCTTGAGCAGATTCACAACAGAAAGGTGGGCTTGCTAGGAGCATGGACTGTCAGACCCCGGCCTTCCGGTCACACCGGCCCCAGTGCCACAAGCCGTCAGCCGCGTAGTCACCTCCTCAGAGACCCCAGCCTTAGCCACAGCCTGCATCTCCTTTTCATTGCACTCATTGTGAGGTCCCTCCGTGGCTAGATGGTTTCAGTGTTTGCTTGGTTTCATGTTTGGCATTTTCCCTCCTGGGATGTTCCCGGGGGAACAGTGCCTTTTCTATGCAACCCTCTGAGGGTGAAGCCTTGCCCACCCTCCTCTCTGCAGCTTCCCTGGTGCTTTGCAATGTCTGGCACTGAGTAGGTCTTTGATAAATGTTCTTAGGAAAAATGAATGTCCGCTTGGTTGTGCCTGGAGCTGACTTTCAGGGAGACCTGCTTCTGTTTGTGCAGAAACGTTTCCCTCTGGGAAAAGAAAATCTTCTATTTATTACTGTGAAAATTTCTTTTTGACCTGGGGACTTTTCAGAGTCTTCAGTATGCAGGATGTGAATTACAATGGCCAAGAGGGGAATTTAGCGTGGAATATCAACCTTCTGTCTTCTCGGCTTGGAGCTGTTTTCCCAGAGAAGGCCCAAGGCAGGCCCAGGTTCCATCCCCCTGTCTGGTCATACTGGCCAGCGAGGGCTCCCCACTGGCTGGAGGACCCTTGTCTCTGCGCTGCCAAAGAGAAGTGGCACGAATTCTGGCAGAGCCCTGAACTCTGTGTTGCAATGGCCATCTCCAAGCTGTGTCACTGTGAACAAGTCTCCTGGGCTCTTTGGGCCTGGGTTTCCTCACTTATTTCATTTAATCAATACGTGTTTATTGAGTGCCTGTTATGTGCCTGGCACGCCGCTAGCAACTGGGGCTAAAATGGTGAGCAATGAAGACAGTCCTGCCTTCATGAAGCTCTCAGTGTGGCCAGGAAGAAAGATGCTTCCAAACAGCCCAGGTACCAGTCTAAAGATGCAACCATGACGAGCTCTATGGAGAAGTCACAAATGACATCTGAGATCCTGGGATGGGAAGAGTTGACCCAATGAGGGTGGTGAGCCATGTCAGGGAAGGCTGCTGGAGCTGGAATCTGAAGGCAGGGAAGAGCCACCCACGCACAGGAAACTGCACAGGAACCTCGTGGGCTCAGGTAGGATGGTGGGCGTGACTGTGGCAAAAGGATGCCAGTGGGTCTGGGGCAGAGCCAGTGAGGAGATGGAGAGCACCAGAAGCCAGAGAGGAGGGGAGGAGAAGGCCAAGGAGGACCTTGTGGGCCACGTTAGGGGGGTTAGGCTTTATCCTGAATCTGTGGAAAGCCATTGATGTGTCTGATGTCTGTGAGTGCAGGGGTGGGTGGCACAAAGCTGACACATGACCAGATTTGCATTTTGAGAAAGCACCGCACTGGGCAATGGATTGAAGATGAACCAGAGTAGGCAGCAGTAGGCCAGACAGGAGGCTAGTGCCATCATTCAGACGGGAGACGGTGGTCATGAAGAGTCAGTCCTCGAATCTTTATTGAGCATCTACTACGTGCCAGGTATTTTTTTTGTGAACAGGATAAGCAAAGGTCCTTGCCCTGGGGGAGCTTACATTTTAGTGAGAAGGGAGATAGACAGTAAATATAATGAATAAGTAAATATGTTGCAAAGTATTATGTGCAATGGAAAAAGAAAAAGAAATTGAACGGGGTAAACAAGATCAGGAATGCGGATGGCTTGATGGCAGAGATCCTTAGGAGATAAAAATGGCGGTGCTCTATGATGAAGTATCAGGTTGGCGGGATTAAGTGAGAGACAGGTGTCAAGGCCAATTCCTAGGTTTTTGGTTTGTGCAATTGAGGAATGGTTTAAAAAGAGTTGGCCAGGCGTGGTGGTTCCTGCCTATAATCCTAGCACTTTGGGAGGTCGAGGCGGGCAGATAGCCTGAAGTCAGAAGTTTGAGACCAGCCTGGCCAACATTGGTGAAACCCCGTCTCTACTAAAATACAAAAAAATTTAGCCGGCATGATGGTGGGCATCTGTAATCCCAGCTACTCGGGAGGCTGAGGCATGAGAATCACTTGAACCCGGGAGGCAGGGGTTGCAGTGAGCCGAGATCGAGCCACTGCACTCCAGCCTGGATAACAAGAACGAAACTCTGTCAAAAAAAAAAAAAAAAAAAGAAAAGAGAAAGAAAGAGCATATAGAGCATATTAGACCAAACATTACTCTTCTTTCTGATTCTGTAGTCCCACGGGCTCTGAGACAGTGACCCCATCACCTCAGCTGTTGCAGGTGGGCCTGTAATCTTATCTCTACAACCCCAGAGGACTTCCTGCTTTGGAAGCCCCATCCTGGATTTGCCACATAAGGATGCGGGCGCTGTTGTTCTCTGCATGTGGCAGGTCCACTCTGTGGTCCACTGGGGTTCCTGCTGTATCTCCATCAAACTCTCTCCCTGGGGTTGGTCGCATTTGCCCCGGGAGAGTACTTATTGATTAGGGCTCAATTAACATTTAGTATTTGTGCTACTCACTGCTGCCAGCATCCTCCATGTAGCCCAGCCCTTGCCACATCCTCCGGCCTACTGGGTGTCACCTGTCTCCTGAATCAACTCCACCTTGACCCTCCTGGCTGGTGACCAGAGAATAAGATGCTGCGGGGTAGGTTTCTTGAGTTGGGCTGGGAGGAGGGGGCAGGAGCTTTAGTAGCTGAACTCCAAGATCTGCCTATTTCCAGGGTCCTGGGCCACTTGGTAGGACTTCCCACAGCTGGCGATTTCCAGTAGAATCCCAGTGACAAGAGAGATGGGGTTGGCTGACCCTGGGACTTGACTCTGAGTAGTCCCTGCTGTCCCCTCACTATAGAAAGGCTGAGGCTTCCTGTCAGGCTCCACCTTGGCAAATGCTTGGTGCGGACAAAGAGAGATGACAGAATAAAACCATAATTAACATGTATTAAATGCTTCCTATGTGCTGAAGAGCTTTCCATGGATTACTTCATTTAAACCTCAGAGCAACTCTGTGAGGTAAGTGCTATTAGCATCGTTTTTCTCATTTTAGAGGTGACGTAATCAGGGCTTGTATAAGCTGCCCAAGGTCACAGAGCTAGCAAAATACAGAGCTGGATTCACACCCAGGCCAGCTCTGCTCTGAACCACTGTGCTTCAGCAACTGATGGCTCAGCTTGGAGGTTACCCGACAGGGGATCCCAGTGTTTGGACTCAGTCCTGACTTTGCATTGCTTTATGCAGCAATTTGGAGCAAGTCCATCTGTTCATTCATTGATTCACCAAATATTGATCTAAGGCCTTCTATGCAAGGGCTGGGGGCAGTGAAATGATGTCATCTTGGAAGAGCTCCCAGTCTGGCTACTGAGACAGACACACAAGCACATCATCCGGGTTGTAGAGGGACAGGTGCTTTATGGAGCAGGAGAGGAGAAGGTGACAATGCTTGTCTGGTATGGGAGTGGGAGGTCTGGGAAGAGGACATGGCCTTTGCAGAGGAGAAAGGCATTTTCCAAGGCTTTCCAGGCAGACAGAACTGGGAGCACAGAGGCAGGAAGTCATGAGCTTACCCGTAGTGTTTCAGGTACTTCAGGCTGGCTCTGCGATTACAGCAGAATTTCACAAAGTGTGGACCTTGGGCCACCTACATTAGAGCCATCTGGGGTGTGGGAACATTGCAGGCTCCACCCCAGACCCACCAAATCAGAATCTCTAGCCATTGGGGCCCAGAAATCTGCATTTCCTCAGTCCCCTCAGGGGATGCCAGCTTGTGGGGAAGTTTGGGGTATGCAAGAAGAAGCAGGACAGCAGCCAGTTCTGGGTTCATAAGTGAGTCGGCAAGCTTTTGCTGGACAGGACCAGACAGTAAAGATTTTAGGCTCTGTGTACAAACAGGAAAATTGAGGATACATGTAGATACTTATATAACCATGCAAAACATAACCACTTATAAAAACAGGTGAGTGGGGGCTGGACTTGGCCCATTTTAGTTTGACCTTAGCCTGCCCGCTCATGTTTAGAAAGTTAACCATGTTGACTGGTGTGGGTGCAAGTGAAGACAGGGAGATGAATGTCACACCCAGGGGAGCAAAGGAAAGGTCTCAAGGGCCACAGATCCCTAAGAGGGGCAGAGAAGGCTGAGAAATATGTCAGTGGAAGGAAGGACGGTGCTGGTCAAGAGCTTGGCAGGAAGGGTGAGGGCACAGGAAGAAGCAACTTTTGGCTTAAGCAGTTGAGTGGGTGGGGATATCACTAGCTTACTATAGTAGCCTATGTAATAATTTATAAATGAGCTATGTAATAACCCATATATAAACATGGCCAAGTGCTGAGCAGAGGCCCCATGGGTTGAGAACTGGAAGGAAGTCATTGTATTTGGCTCTATGAGGTAATGAATGACCTTTGTGGGAATAGTTTTTGGAAAGAAGTGAGAGCCAGATGTCAGTGGGTTCAAGAGGAACAGGCAGAGAGGAAATGGAACGGGTCAACCCAATCGGTCTCCCAAGTTCTGGCCTGGTGAGTCCAGCTCCTGATTCCTTTGGCAGATAGTCACATGAGCCAACAGAAACCACACGATGTGGTCAGTGCTCTATTAAAGGCAGCCGCAAAGAAGTCCAATGAGATAAATTACAGAACTCTGGATACTACTATAAAATGCCACTGCCTTTAATCCTGAGCTTCCCGGCAACCATGGTGAAAAGGAAAACATGTAGTTCCTATTGTCCAATATGTTATTCCTAAACTTCTGTCATTCTTGAACTACTGTCACATTTTTTTGCCTTTCCTGTGGTTCTAGCAAAATTGTTACTTACTTGACATTTTTTTAAATCAATACAATTATTTCATTTAATTAAAAAATCTTAAAAACTTGATATTTTTGTAAATGGAAAACCACCATCACTAACCACAAATAGAGGGTAATGACACAGATAAGCACATATCATTAAAATTAAGAATTCTTGTCTGTTAATATCACTAAAATAATCTAAAATTAGTCTGTATGCTACTTACAATATGCCAGTTACATAGTGGGATAATAAAATAATGCATATAAGGTCAATTGAAGACCATCTTATTTCCTGGCATAAAATTCAAGGAAACATTTATTGCAAAAGACACAGAAATTCCAATCAAATAGATGTTTCTTATGAACCCCTATAAAAACTAAGGGCATAACATTTAATCTTAACACACTGAATACTTTTCTGGGCAGCTAAGAGAACAGCAGACAAGTATGTTTCTTCTGATGATCTAACCCAGGAGTCTGCAAACTTTTTCTGTTAAAGGGTGAGATATTAAGTAATTTATCCTTTGCAGGCCATATGGTCTTAGTTGCAACAACTCTATTCTGACTTTGTATCGGGAAAGCAGCCATAGGCAATACATAAACAAATGGGTAGGGCTTTCTTTTTTTCTGAGATGGAGTCTCGCTCTTGTCATCCAGGCTGGAGTGCAGTGGTATGATCTCGGCTCATGGCAACCTCCGTCTCCTGGGTTCAAATGATTCTCCTGCCTCAGCCTCCCAAGTAGCTAGGAATACAGATGCCCACCACCACACCTGGCTAATTTTTGTATTTTTAGTAGAGACAGGGTTCCACCATGTTGGCCAGGTTGGTCTCAAACTCCTGACCTCAGATGATCCACCCATCTCTGCCTCCCAAAGTGCTGAGATTACAGGTGTGAGCCACCACACCCGACCTGTGTTTCAGTAAAAATTTATGAATGATGACATTTGAATTTCATATAATTTTCACAGTAAAAATATTCTTTGTTGATATTTTAAACCATTTAATAATGTAAAAACCAGCTTTAGCTTGTGGACTGTGCACAAACAAGTAGTGGGCTGCCTTTGGCCCCTGGGACAGACTTTACTGAATCCTTAGTTAGAGCTCAGAGAAGCTAGTGGAATGGAGAATGAATGTGTTCTTAACATTGTTCTCCTCTCTCCATCCCCAGTGCTGAAGGGCTTATATAGATTGGTGGCAAGGCCATATAAGCGATTGGCAGCAGAGTTAGGACTAGAACTCAGAATTTTCTTTTTTGGATTCTGTGATCTTCCCCGTCTAGATGCTGTCTCCCAGGTAGAGGAAGCCTTTACTCTGTGCCTGGCTGATGTAGATAGAACCTCACTTAATCTCTTTGTAAATAGAACCTCACTTAATCTCCTGGCATCCTTTGTGTGGCATATGATCCCATTTTGCAGATGAAGAAACAGAGGTTTAAAGAGGTTAGGAATCAAAAAATTGCTAACTCCTGGAGCCAGCATTTATACCCAGGTCTGTCTGATTGCAGAGACTTACTGTCTGCATTATAATTGCATAGTCCTTTCATATTTCTTTGGGCACTTGGTCACAATTGAACAATGACTGCTAAGGAATTGCCTTGGCCAGGCATGGTGGCTCATGCCTGTAGTCTCAGCACTTCGAGAGGCTGAGGCAGGAAGATTGCTTGAGCCCAGGAGTTTGAGACCAGCCTGGGCAACATAGCAGGACCCTGTCTCTCTCCACACACACACACATAAAATTAGCTGAGTGTGGTGGCACGCGTCTGTGGTCTCAACTACTCAGGAGGCTGAAGTGGGAGGATCGCTGGAGCCCAGAGTGAACCGCTGCACTCCAGTCTGGGTGACAGAACAAGACCCTGTCTCAAAAAAAAAAAAAAAAAAAAGAATTGCCTAGACTTTGATAATGACTCTTTTGCCAGTCTCCCTTCTCTCACCCACCCAAGCTCATCCCTGACAAGACTGCTCTTTATAAGTGACTGGCTTGTGGGGTAAGAAAGCATAGCCCCTACTTTTCAGAAGCAGATGGGCTCTGTGAAAGATGAGGAGAGGGCAGGGAACACACAAGAGAAGAAAGGCCCTGCTTTTTTCTCCCCTTAGATTCCTTTTTTTTTTTCCTTTTTGAGATGGAGTCTCGCTCTGTCGCCTAGGCTGGAGTGCAGAGGCGCAATCTCGGCTCACTACAGCCTCCGCCTCCCATGTTCAAGCAATTCTGTGCCTCAGCTTCCTGAGTATCTGGGGTTACAGGCACCCTCTGCCACGCCTGGCTAATTTTTGTATTTTTAGTAGAGATGGGGTTTGACCATCTTGGCCAGGCTGGTCTTGAACTCCTGACCTCATGATCCACCTGCCTCGGCCTCCTAAAGTGCTGGGATTACAGGCGTGAGCCACAGCACCTGGCCTGGATTCCTTTTTAAAAAAATGATTTTACTGAGGTATAATTGACATACAAAAATGACACATTTAAAATGTATAATTTGACCAGTCTTGACATATTTAAACACCCATGGAAGCATCACCACAATCTAGATAATAAACATATGCATTGTCACCCCCAGTGCCCCTTTGTAATGACTCCTTCTCACCCCCTCCCCTCCTCACTCCATCTCCTGGTAATTATTCATCTGCTTCTCATCACTGAAGACTAGTTTGCATTTTCCAGAATTTTTAAATAATTGAAATCTTATAGTACATATTCTTTTTTGTCTTATCCTTTCATCCAGCGTAATTATTTTGTGATTCATCTCAGTATGCATCAATAACCAATTCCTTTTCATTGCTGTGTAGTATTCCACTATATGGTTATACCAAATGTTTATCCATTCACCTGTTGATGACATTTGGGGTTTTTCCAGTTTTTGGTTATTACAAATAAAATGTCTATGAGCATTCACATATAAATTTTTGAAAGAACATGTGTTTTTATTTCTTTTGTGCAAATATCTAGGAGTAGAATGGCTGGATCATATATTAAGTATATTCTTCTTGTTTTTTACTTTAGAAATTGCCAAACTGTTTTTCAAACTGGTTCTACCATTATACATGCCCACCATCAGTGTGTGAGAGTTCCAGTTGCTCCACATTTTTGCCAACATTTGATATGGTCAGCCCTTCACATTTAGATATTCTAATACATATGTGGCTTTAACTTGCATTTTCTGATGACTGATAATGTTAAGCATCTTTTCACGTGTTTATTTGCCATTTGTATATCTTCTTTGCTGTTCAAATCTTTTGCCCATTTGAAAAATTGTGTTCTTTGTTTTCTTTTTACTGAGTTTTGAAAGGTCTTTGTTCCAGATATGTATCCTTTTTTTTTTTTAATCTGTGGTTTGCTTTTCAATTATCTTAAGTCTTATGATCACACAAAATTTTGAAATTTGTGTGTATCTCCTCTACTTTAATCCTTTTAAGTTGGCAAAAGCACCACTCCCAATCACAAATACACAGCAGTTCTACAGTTTTATATTTCTGAATGACTGTTTAAAGACAATCATGGCCAGGTGCGGTGACTCACGCCTATAATCCCAGCATTTTGGGAGGCCAAGGCGGGTGGATTACCTAAGGTTGGGAGTTCAAGACCAGCCTGACCAACCTGGGGAAACCCCATCTCTACTAAAAATACAAGATTAGCTTGATGTGGTGGCACATGCCTGTAATCCCAGCTACTCAGGAGTCTGAGGCAGGAGAATAGTTTGAATCTGGGAGGTGGAGGTTCTGGTGAGCCGAGGTTGTGCCATTGCACTCCAGCCTGGGCAACAAGAGCAAAACTCTGTCTCAAAAACCAAAACCAAAACAAACAAACAAAACCCCCGACAATCCTAAATTATAACTTAGCTTGACTTAGATTGTAAAAAATTAAAGAGGGAAGTTTAACTTGCTACTATTTTAAAAGCATGTGACCTTATAGAGCATCTATAAAATGTGAGAAGTGTTAAATAATCTTTGATATTACACATAAACCACACTAAAATGCCTTTCAGTAAATAAAAAGAACCATTTTAAATACAGAGAATTCTAATTAGATTGGCATAGTTAAGGCCAAAAATATAAAGTAGACATTGCTACCTTATTTATCTTCAACCCTTGCCTTTAAGAGGCAAATGAACACAAAACACAGGTGAATCTTGCTTGGTTCTGAGACAGTGAAGGAATTTCCCCAGTATTTAAATATATTCACATAACCAGTTATATAAATCTAAATATAAAACCAATCTCCAGTAAGTTTTAAGATGACACTCACCATCTTTGTGAAAAGTCGAGCACTGCTAACGAAGTCTAATCACACCTTTAGAAGGGGTAAACAGTGATAGCATTTACTGAATTGGAATTACTATTAAAATTCAAAAACTGAACATATTCATTTAACCACAAGTCAGTCTTAGTTTTAAATCAGGACTGCCCAACAAAATATTCTGTCAGTCATTCATGATCTGAATTCTGGTGTATGAGATCTATTAAAGTATGGTACACATAAAAAAGTCATGAAATAGTTCTGTTTTGTAATTAATAAGGCAGTGACTGATTATTACTCATTGGTAGCCTTTTTGAGATAAGCTATCAAGTGTGCCCTTTCTGTCTTCTTCTTAATGCCAGCAAAGATCACTTTGTAAAAATGGAATCTCCAAATACTCCATCGGGGTCTCCTCTCCCCAGGTGATGCCTTTGTTCTTATTGGTGTCTGTATAAGAGAATACAACAGTTTGACATGTCTTCCACCTGAAGAGACCATGGAGATTAGGCCCAGTCTTGTGCTGGCCTCAGTTTTCCATGGTGTGGCACTGGGCACACTTATGAACAAAAATCTTGCCTTTCTCAACATCACTCATATTTAATTCTCTTTTACTTCGCTGGGGCAATGGAAGGTTCCCGTTCTGAAGCCGGACGTCCCACTCTCTAGATACATATCTTTGATCAGATATATGATCACAAATATTTTTTCCCAGCATGTGGCTTGCCTTTTCGCTCTCTTAAAAGACTTTCAAAGACCAGAAGGTTTTTTTATTTTTTATTATTTTAAATTTTTTTTATTTGAGACATAGTCTCACTGTCACCCAGGCTGGAGTGCAGTGGCACAATCGCTGCTCACTGCAAGCTCTGCCTCCTGGGTTCACGCCATTCTCCTGCCTTAGCCTCCTGAGTAGCTGGGACCACAGGTGCCTGCCACCACTCCCAGCTAATTTTTTGTATTTTTTAGTAGAGACGGGGTTTCACCGTGTTAGCCAGGATGGTCTCGATCTCCTGACCTTGTGATCTGCCTGCCTCAGCGCCTCCCAAAGTGCTGGGATTATAGGCGTAAGGCACGGTGCCCGGCCCAGAAGTTTTAAATTTTGACAAATTCCAACATCATCTTTTATGAATTGTGCTTTTAATGTCTTATCTAAAAACTCTTTGCCTAACCCAAGATCACAAAAGCTTTTCACTTACGTGTTCTTTTAAAGTTTTATAGATTTAGGTTTAAATTTCATTCTGTGATCCATTTTGAGTTTGTTTTTGTATATGGTGTAAGGTATATGTCAAAGTTCAACTTTTTCCATATGAATATTCAGTTGTTCCAGCAGCATTTGTTGAAAAGGCTATACTCTTTCCACTGAACTGCCTTTACATCTTTTTCAAAAATCAGTTCATCATGTGTGGCCTACTGGATTCTCATTCTATTTCCCCAAGCAAATTTGTCTTATACTTGGATAGTATCATAATTATCTCTGATTACTATAGCTTTGGTGATGAGCTGGGTGAGATGAGGCTGTGTTAGTCCTCCAACTTTGTTCTAAAGACTCTCCAACCTCCTCCCACTGTGAAAAACAAAGTTGTTGATGTGAAGAGTTCTGGTTTTCCTTCCTGCCTTTTTTTTTTTTTTTTTTGAGATGGAGGCCCACTTGCCGCCCAGGCTGCAGGCGTGGTGCACGATCTCGGCTGCCTACCGTGAACTCTGCCTCCTGGGTTCAAGTAATTTCTGCTCCTAGTCTCCCTGAGTTGCTGGGATCATGGCAGTGCCCACCTCCCACCACTTGGCTAATTTTTGTATTTTTGGTGGAGACAGGCTCGCTCCATCTCTACGGTGATAGTCTTTGAACTCCTGACTGCAGATCCACTCCACTCCCTAGCCTCCTGTGCTGGGATTGCACAGTCACCGTGGCTCTAGCTTACTGTCCTTTAGTTTAGTCATTGACTTGAGAGATTTTTTTAGGAGCACTCTTCCTTCATCCTCGACCATCTCTGCTAAACTCCACTGGCTGTACTGGAGACGCCTGAAACCCTAAGTTCTTGCCATATCACAGTCTTAGTCTATCTGAATGAAGTGGTCATATCTTGTGCCTTGAGACCAAGGATCAGTCTCCAAGGAAAAGAAGACAAGTGTACAGTGATCACAAGAGGGGCCCAGGAGGTAGCCTGGCACATGGCTGCCCTGCTCCATGTTGGAAAGTAGGAAACTGACTCAATTAGAATCTCTTTTGTGGAGTAAAAATGTGAGATAAAGACAGAATGAGGTCAGATGGCCATTTCTGAGAGGAAGCTGGGTAGCCTGGTTATTTGAACTGTTCTGTCTTAAACATGCTGTGGTTCCCATTCTTTTCTCCCCAAATCTGCTCTTTGCCAGAGGCCTCTGTTAAAGCCACCATCATACTTTTGCTGTACAAGTCAGAGTCATCGTGGACACCCCTTACTCCTCCACTCCCATCACCAAGTTGGTCCCCAAGTGCTGTCACTTCAACCTTCTAACTTTCTCCCCAACCCATCCTCTTCTCTCTGTCTCCTTGGCAACCACCTGGCCTACCTGCTATTATCTTGCCCATGAACGACTTCAATGGCACCAACTGGTCTCTCAGCTTCCTCTCTGTTTACCACATGGTTCCCAGAGGAAATTTTTCTAATTAAACTTTTTATTTTGAGATAATTGTAGATTCACATACAGTTGTGAGAAATGATACAGAGAGCTCCCATGTACCCTTCACCTTGTTTCCCTCAATAGTAACATCTTTCAAAACTCCTGTATAATATCACTACCAGGATATCAACATTGATAAAATGAAAGACAGTTCTGGTGCCACATTGGTCCTTTGTTGTATGAGTTTTCTAGGGCTGCTGTAAGAAATGACCGTAAACATGGTGGCTTAAAACAGTAGACATTTATTCTCACCGTTTTGGAGGCCAGAAGTCTGAAATCAAGGTGTTGGTGGGGCCGTCCTCTCTCTGAAGGCTCTAGGGGAGAACCTTTCCTGCCCTTTCCAGCTTTGGGTGGCTCTCGGCATTCCTTTGTTCGTACCAGCATAACTCCAGTCTCTACCGGCATCTTCACCTCCTTTCTTCTCCCTGTCTCTCTGTGTATGTTCCCTTCTCTTTCTATAAAGATATCAGTCATTGGATTTAGGGCTCATCTTAATATAGAATAATTTCATCTTGAGATCCTTGTGTTAATTACATCTGCAAGCAAGGTCATATCTGAGGTTCTGGGTGGACATGAATTTTGGGAGGATACTATTCAACTCATGACACTAGTATATTCGTTGGCCTGGGCTGCCATAGCAAAATATCACAGACTGAGTGTCTTAAACAACAGATATTTATTTCTCACAGTTCTGGAGGCTAGGAGTTCAAGCTGGCTAGTTCAGTTCCTGGTGAGGACCCTTTTCTGGCTTGCAGATGGCCACCTTCTCGCTGTGTTCTCACATGATGGAGAGAGAGAAAACACTGGTGTCTCTTCCTCTTTAATAAAACCACCAGCCCTGTTGGATCAGGGCCCCAACATTATGACTCCTTTTAACCTTTGTCACCTACTCACAGATCCTGTCTCCAATAGAGTCATATTGGGGGTTAGGGCTTCTGCATATGAATTTCCGGGGTCGGGGGTGCAAGCATTCAGTCCATAACAACTCATGCTGCCCTTTTATAGCCAAACTCTTCTCCTTCTATCTCACCCCATCTTTGACCCCTGGCAATCACTAATCTGTTCTCCATTTCTGTAATTTTGTCACTTCAAGAATGTTATATAAATGGAATCATACAGTATGGAATCTTTGGTGACTGGCTTTTTTTACTCAGCATCATTCCCAGGGGGATCTTTTAAAGATGCAAATCTGAGCAGGTCACACCTCTGCTTCCAACCTTTTATTGCTCCTTGTTGTCCCTCTGCCCGGACCACACCCCCTCACCCAGCCCCTCACTCTTCCTCCTCCAGTCTCAGGTTAATGTCACCGAGGCTTCCTCTAGACATGCGGAAGGCCTCTGTCTTGTCCTCTCCCTTTCTAATGCCTATAGCATTGGTAAATAGTTACTCAGTGTTGTCTTACTTTCCAGCAGGGAACCTGTCTTTCTTGTTCAGATTTTAATTCTTAGAGCTGAACGCTTGGCGTATAGAAGGTCTTTAATGAATGTGTGAATGAATGCATGAATCAGTGATGTAAGGTATCTAGCGCAGAAAATTATACCTAGGAGGTGCTCATGGTATGGCTAATGGAAGGATGGAAGGAAAGAAGGAAGACAGAAAGAAAGGGAGGCAGGGAAAGAGGGAGGGAAAGAGAAAGGTAGGTATCTCCTGTATTCCATAGCTTGAGGAACTCTGAGACTCAGAATAATAATATGGCCACAGAGATGCCACCCAAGCTGCCCCCGTGACCTTTCCATGAACTCACCACAGAACGTTCTATTGGACAGCATTAATCTGGAGGGAATCACTCCTCTCCCATTCTTAGTCCACATGCTTGATACATGGATGAACATGTGAGCTGCAACTTGCCAATCAGGCCGTTGCATGTGACTCAAGTCACAGTCAGAACAAACGTTGGGACTTTTCCTTACACGACCACAAAAAGACATTCTCTTTCTACTGATATGAAGTGGTGTGGGGAGGTGGGGGAATTTAGCCTGGAGCTATTGGCAGCCATTTTGTTTTGATACAGAACCAGAGAATGAAGCCGATAAAGAGGAAAGCGAAGCTGAGAATTAGGGCTCAATGATATTTCTCGAATCTTTAGACTGAAATTGTGCCTGAGGAGAGAGAGTTAAATTCAGTGAACCAAATAAATTCCTTTTTTGTTTAAGACTTTTTTTCCTACTTGCACTGAAAGAACACTGATTAAACACACAGTGTAACCATTGCCAGTCACTTCCTCTTTTACCCTCAGATTCCCAGTCTGAGAAGAGAGGAAGTTGAAACAAGTAGCTCATTTTAGTTTTTTTTTTTTTTTTTGAGACAGTGTCACTCTGTCACCCAGCCTGGAGTGCAGTGGCGCGATCTCGGCTCATTGCAACCTCTGCCTCCCAGGTTCAAGCGATTCTCCTGCCTCCTGAGTAGCCTGAACCACAGGCACAGGCCACAATGCCCAGCTAAGTTTTGTATTTTTAGTAGAGATGGGGTTTCACCATGTTGGCCTGGCTGGTCTCAAACTCCTGACCTCGTGATCCACCAGCCTCGGCCTCCCAAAGTGCTGGGATTACAGGCGTGAGCCACCGTGCCCAGCTCACTTTAGTTCTTCAAACATATATTGAGTGTGCATTGCCAGGTACTTGTGCTTCGTACAGAATGGTGAATTAGATCCAGTCCTTCTCCTGTAAGAATTCGCAAGTATAACCCTAATAGTAATATGCTATGAGGAGTGCTTATGATTGATATGGAACCACAGAGGACATGCTTCATTCACCCTTGGAGAAGACTTTACTGAGAAGGTGTCATGAAGCCTGGGTTTTGAAAAATGACTCTGTAGGGCTTTTCCTAACAGAAAAATCAAGGGACGGCATTTTAGTTAAGAAGGAAGTATGAGCAAAACTCCAAATTAAGAAAGCTCATGATTTTGCTTGGAAAATAGTAGTTCATTATTCTCAGAGCTGACATTGTAAGAGTAGAAAGGAGGCACTACACCCTAGGAGAGGTTGGTGGGGCCTGGGTGCCATGGTCATGCTTAAATGCCATGCTGGGGACTTTAGGCTTTCTCCTATAGGAGAAATGCAAGCAGGGCAGTATAACAATCAGACTTGCGTTTGGAAAGATTACCCTTGTGAGCAAGGAAGACAGACTGTGGAAGGAGAGAGATTGGAGGCAGAGTGGCCGGTTAGGAAGTTACTGCAATTGTTGCAGTGAACAATGAATGACACAACTAAACTGTGCGTTCCAGAGTAATGTGCAAAGTATTATGTGCAGAATGGTAGATGCTTAAAACATGTTTGTGGAATAAACATTGATGAGTGATGGGGAGCGTGTTATGGAAGAGGATGGCTTGATCATCTGAAGGTCATGAGTAGGGTGATGAATGGAGAGGGTAAAGAAGGGAATTGGAGGTGTCAAAGCCCACAGAGTCCAAATTAGGACACCACTGATATTTGCAAGTGCACTTCTAGTAGAGTGGAAGGGTGGGGATCCAAAGTAGTGCACTGGGTAGCAATGACAGCCAATGCAGTGGCTCTTAAAGGAGGGTGGGAGTTAGGGGAAGGAGAGAGGGCAGCAGAGGGAGTAGAAGAAAGTGGAGTGGTACAGCCTGTTTCTTGTCTTCCAAGCTCCTGTTCTCTCACATCTTACGTCCTAACAGAACTCCAATTTTGTTAAGGTTTTTGTCCCACCCCAATGAAACCCTTTTGACTCAGAGTGCAGGGATGGATGCTGATTAAGCCAGTCTCAGCAATTCTATGCCTCTTTGCCATTGATTGGCTTAGGAACACGGGCTTATGTCCATCAGTGCAGGGTGTTCCCCTGGCCACTGATTTATTTTCCAGGAATGGGCACTTGACTTCATGGTACAATCAGACTGATTGAGGGAACAGTTTTTCTGAATAAGGAAATGTGTGGCCGTGATGCTGCTGGACAACATATAACCATCACGAGGGAAGCCATGTGAGGACAGAGCACTGACCCTGCTCCTGACAGCCACTGGAGACTGCCTGAGACCCAGGCTTCTCATTAATGAGAGATAATACAGTTTACGATTGTTTAAAACATTTTGATTGGGTTTTTTATTATATGCAGCTGTGGATTTTATTTTAGGGATGATGGATACTCAGGGTTAAGGGGGAGATTTCAGAGAAGAGAAAGAGACTAAAGACACAAAATGGAGAAAGGGGAGAAATGGGAGAGTTGATGGATCCAATTCTGAAAAGTGGGAGGCTGGGCGTGGTGGCTCACACCTGTAATCTCAGCACTTTGGGAGGCCAAGGTGGCTGGATCACTTGAGGTCAGGAGCTCGAGATCAGCTGGGCCAGCATGGCAAAACCCTGTCTCTACTAAAAATAAAATAATTAACCGGGCATGGTGGTAGGTACCTGTAATTCCAGCTACTCTGGAGGCTGAGGCAGGAGAGGCAGAGGTTTCAGTGAGCCGAGATAGTACCACTGCACTCCAGCCTGGGCAACAGATGTATATATACACGCGCGCGCGCGCACACACACACACACACATATATATACACACACACACATACATGCTATATATTAAATAGCAATAAATATAACATACAAATAGCTACTGCTATTTTTTTTGTGTGTGTGTTTGAGATGGAGTCTTGCTCTGTTGCCTAGGCTGGAGTGCAGTGGTGTGATCTCTGCTCACTGCAATCTCTGCCTCCCAGGGTTAAGTGATTCTCTTGCATCAGCTGCCCGAGTAGCTGGGATTACCAATGCCCACCACCACACCAGGCTAATTTTTTGTATTTCGAGTACAGATGGGGTTTCACCATGTTGGCCAGGCTGGTCTCGAACTCCTGACGTCAAGTGACCCTCCCACCTTGGCCTCCCAAAGTGCTGAGATTACAGGTGTGAGCCACCGTGCCTGGCTGCTATTGCTGTTTTTGTTACATATTATTGTTGTTATCATTTTCCTCATCGTGAAGTGGCTATCACAGGACACCAGGAGACAAAACCAGTTCCAGGGTCTCACCCACTCCCTCTTTGTTCCCTTTGAGATGCAATGTCAATGGCTGCTGCTCAGGAATGACGGTCTGCAGCCCTGTGTCTGAAGGTGGTTTGTTGATGTTGAGCTGTCTGAACGGGGATCCTGGGCCGGGAGCTGGACTGGTTCATTCAGTGATGGGTAGGTGAGGAAAGGTTTTTGCGCAGCCAAGCTCTTCAAGAACAACCGGGAAATCACTCAGTGTTAGGGCTGGACAGGGCGGTGGGGAGTGGTTGCTCTGACCCTCTGTGTGTGTGGGAGGGGGCAGGACAGGGTTGGGAGCTTGTGGTGACGTCCAGTCACTCCTCTTACCTCATTTGGGACATGAGGGATGTGATTCTATTTATTCTTTTACAGAAACATAAAAAGGTATGAACATGAATCTAAAGAAAGTGGGGCTTTTAGCAGGAGATGTTTAGATACACTTTCTCCTTTGTTGCCAATATTCAGCCCATCTCTGGGAAGGTATCCCTTAGATCTTGGTGTGACTCTTACCTGCTTCTAGTGAAAAGAGAAAATCATTCCATAGGGGTGTCAGGTGGTCCCAGGCCCAAAATAGAATTCTCCTCAGGGAGTTTTCTAAGAGCTTCTCCACCTGAGCACTGTGCCTATAGAGGTGTGTAACTGTGGGCCACCCTGCTGCCTGGGGGGCACTTGAATTAGCACAGAAGAGGCTCCAAGGGCCTAGATTTCCTAGAATTCGAAATTCTGAGGATGAGCCCGGGTCATCTGTAAGATGTCAGATGTCCTGCGTTGGGGAGACATTGTACTCCTTCAAATGGACTTGCGATTGAGCAACTCAGCTGCTGGAGGCCATGGAACCACTTGCATGTGGTGGAAGCTACCACAGCTTGGGAATAATCCAGGTTGAAAATAAGGAGCCCCGGGGCACCATGGGAGTTCCTGGTTACTTGGGGGTTGAGGCAATGGAAATCCCATTGTCCTAGGAGTTAAGAGACCCATGTCTGTCTAGAAGAGACCCCAGATAAGCCACTTCACCTTTGTGGGATCTCAGTGATTTTGCTCAGTGGCTGACACACAATAGGTGCTCAGTTATGTTTACAAAACCTCACTGATCTGTACATAATATCTGTCTGCTTATATCTAAGAATTTCGGTGGAATGATATATGTGGAAATGCTTAGAATTAAAAAGCACTGTGGAACCTTAAGGTGTTAGCATAGTCATACTGGGGGAAGAAGGAAGGAAGGCATATTTACTGGGGATCCACTGTGGTGCTGGGGCAGGTATTCCTACACAGTGTCTCTCTGAATTCTTCCAGCAGTTATTCAAACTCAGGATGATTATTCCCGTTCCTGTGGTGGGTCCACTGAGCCTCAAAGGTAAAATAATTCTCTCCAAGCCTCATATCCTGTGAGAGGTCAGAGCTGGGGTTTGAGTCATTCTGCCTTAGGATATGCAGCTATTTCCAAGAGCTTGGCTTCAAGAGGGAGATGATATTGACATCAGAGAGAGAGATCACCCAGGCAGAGATATTAAGAATTCAAAGGCTGTCTGAGGCAGGGTGCGGTAGCTCACACCTATAATCCCAGCACTTTGGGAGACCGAGGTGGGTGGATCACTTGAAGTCAGGAGTTCCAGACCAGTCTGGGCAACATGGTGAAACCCATTTCTATGAAAAAAAAAAAAAACAAAAATTAACTGGACATGGTGGCACATGCCTGTAGTCCCAGCTACTTGGGAGGTTGATTTGGGAGGGTCACCTGAGCCTGGGAGTTTGAGGCTGCAGTGAGCTATCATCACACCACCACACTCCAGCCTGGGCTACAGAGTGAGACCCTGTCTTGGAAGGGCAAAAAAAAAAAAAAAAAAAAAAAGAATTCAAAGCTGGGTGTGGGGTGTGTGTGCCTATAATCCTAGCTACTCATGAGGCCAAGGCGGGAGGACTGCTTGAGCGCAGGAGTTTGAGATCAGCCTGGGCAGCATAGGAGAGGGCTGGGTACTGTGGTGTGTGCCAGCAATCCCAGCAGTGTGGGAGGATCGCTTGAGCCCAAGAGTTCAAGGCCAGCCTGGGCAATCTGGAGAGAAAAATAAATAATTCAGAAGCTGGGGGTGCCTAGGAAGGAGCTGGGCAGTCCCCAGAAAAGTGCAAGGACTGGTTATAACTAGCCGAGACTGGCACAAACACTGAACACCTCCTCAAAGGCAATTTATCCAGGCTACTGCCCACATCTTCCACCAGCCCAGAGCTGGGCTGGGCTGGACTGAGCTGGCTGCCCAAAGCCCTGCCCTCCTCACCTCTGCACTCGCCACCCCCGACCTGGCCCTTCTGATCACCTCCTCCTGCCTTTACCACTCCTGCTGAGTTCTGTCATTTGAGCCCCCTAATTTAATAGGTTTGTCTCATTATTTTGATTAATCATATTAACTCATGTTAATTAAGAGAGAGATTTAAGCAATGACAGAGGTTAATGGAATCAGCCCCTGTTCTTCTCTGGCTTTTGTTGAGGGTGCTGACAGGCATGGGGGGAAGAAGAGGGACAAATGGGAAATGGAGCACCAGCAGGGAAAAGCCCGGGAAAATCCAGGGATTCTGCTGAGAATGAGCGGGAGAGAAATGTATCAAGGAAATGATCAGTTACCAATCAGAGTTTCCTTCTAATTGAATGTCTGATTTTATTAATGATGGAATTTATAAAGGTTCTTAAGAAAAGAAAAGAATTTAGTCAGTTCAGCAGTTAACTGTGAAAATTAATGCAGAGGATATAAGTTAAAATGGCCGTTTTATTTGTCTTCCTTTTTTTTTTTTTTTTCTGGTGGTGGGGGATGAACCTGGGCCCATCACCTCTGAGGTCTTTTCCATCTCTGGGCTCTCTTTATTTGGCTCAGAAGAAGCAGACAGATGGCTCCAGGGCCTCAACTTGACACTATTAGGGACAAAAACCACACCTGTCTTTGTGAGGTCCCCCTTTCCAGAGGAGGAAGCTGAGGCTCAGAGATGTCTGGTCACTTGTCCCAGGCTTCACAGCTTGAGAGTTGTGGATCCAGGATTCCTACCAGCTCCCGACTCCCAGGCCAGTGAGGTTGGTAATGACTATGAGCCTTTTCTCCCAACTGTAGAAGCCACTGTCTCTGCAATTGGCTTCTACGGTTGCGAGAAAACTTTGAGATCAGGAGTCACCTCTATCTGATCACAGTGTCATCGGTTCTAGAGAAGAACTGTGACATCCTGGCATAGGGCCCATTGGAAAGGACCTTCATGTGGAGAAGAAGGGAGGAGGGAGCAGCCGACGTGGCAGCACAGCTCTTGCCAGGTTGAGGTTTCCAGAGCTGGCCTCACCCCAGTGACGAGGGCCTCTCTCCTCATCTTCCAAGTTGTCTTGGGGATGAGAAGTCCCACTGTTGTGGGTTGAATTGTGTTCTTCCAAAAAGATATGCTGAAGTCCTAATCCCTGGTACCTGTGTGACTTTATCTGAAAACAGGGTCTTTGCAGGTATAATCAAGTTAAAGTCATACTGAATTAGAGTGGCCCTAATCCAATATGACTGGTGTCCGTATAAGAAGAGGAAAAAAGGCCGGGCTTGGTGGCTCATGCCTGTAATCCCAGAACTTTGGGAGGCTGAGGTGAGCAGATCACCTAAGATTGGGAATTCAAGACCAGCCTGGCCAACATGGTGAAACCCCGTCTCTACTAAAAATACAGGAAATTACCAGGTGTGGTGGCAGGCACCTGTAATCCCAGATACTTGGGAGGCTGAGGCAGAAGAATTGCTTAAACCCAGGAGGCAGAGGTTACAGTAAGCCAAGATTGCACCACTGGACTCCAGCCTGGGCAACAGAGCCAGACTCCATCTCAAAAACAAAACAAAACAAAATAAAACAAAACAGTAGAGAAGAGATAGAGACACAGACACAGAGGGAAGACAACCATGTGAAGAGGGAGGCAGAGATTGGAGCGATGATGCTACAAGCCAAGGAATGCCTGGGGCTCCAAGAGGCTGGAAGAGATAAGAGAAGGCTCCCTCACTAGAGAGTTCAAAGAGCATAGCCCTACTGACACCTTGCTTTTGGACTTACAGATTCTGGAAGTATGAGAGAATACATTCCTATCATTTTAAGCCACTTGGTTTGTGGTACTTTGTTACAGCAGCCCTAGGAAACGAACACACCTGCGAAGGCTTCACTGGGTCTGAAACTCCTTTACTTGCGGACTGGTGCTTCTTTAGCTTAGGTTTCGATCCCTATTAAAATGCAGCAAACAACTGGACATGGTGGTTCATGCCTGTTATCCCAGCACTCTGGGAGTCTGAGGCAGGAAGTTCGCTTGAGGCCAGGAGTTTGAGACCAGTCTGGGCACCATAGCGAGACCACATCTCTACAAAAAATGAAAACCTAGCTAGGTATGATAGCATGTGCCTGTGGTCTCAGCCACTCAGGAGGCTGAGGCAGGAGGGTTGCCTGAGCCCAGGAGGTCAAGGCTACAGTGAGCTATGATTGTGTCCCTGCACTATAACCTGGCCCACAGAGTGAGACCCTGTCTTTTTTTTAAAAAAAAGCAGAAAATATTCTTTAGGTTGTTGTCTGTTCTTTACAGATAATTGGAAAGAGAGTGCGAGGTGCCTGGCACTTCTTGGGTGAGTGCCAACCTTGATCCAAGCTTGCCTTGGACAGCGTGCCCTGCACCCCCCACCCTATTGCCTGAACATCTAGATCCCAAATCTGTGAGTCTTTTTCCTGGGCCAATAATTTCAGAGTCCTATCTACTTTTTTCTCAGACCCTTGGGATATACATAAACTCTCTATGGCTTGTAACCTAATTCTTACTAGGGTGTCAGTGGCTCCCTGAGCCTACCACTACATATGAGAAGCTGCGGAGTCTACTGTAGGGGTCCAATACTCCTTTCCCCTGCTGCACTCATGGCAGACATCACTAAGAGGTCTCGCAAGCTTTCTGTTAAGCCTGTGAGTGGCCTCAAACTTCTGTACTCCAATTGATCAGTGTTAGTACTTCAAGAATCATTCATTCATTCAGTAGATGTTTGGGGAGTGATTACTAGTGACAACCTCGGTGCCAGGCACTGGAGCTATAGTGGTGAACAACACAGATCATCCTGTGGTCTGGAGTAAACTTTTTGGGCCATTCCTGGCTTAGTGAGGAGACCACTTACCTGGAATCAGAAATTCCACTGCTCGGGCAATGCACTTGTCTGGTGTCAGTTTCATCAAGTTGAGCTAGATTACTTCCCACGTTTCTTTCCATCTCTAATTCAAAACTCTACATCTGAAAAGCAGACTGAAGACCTAGTGTCTCAACCAACACCCACTTCTCTGCTGGTTAGAGCTATAAGCAGATAGTGGTCATTTGGGAACAGCAGAGGCTTTTGGCAAAAACCTTCAATTGCATCCAGACAAAGCAGTGACTTCCCCACCTGGGGATGAGCTCCCTGAATCAGGCAGGCAGCCCCTTTGCTCAGAGATGAGTGATAGGCACAAGAGGGAACTCTGTGTATGAGGTGAACTTGGGGACAAATTAGTTCTCAGCTTCAACAAAATCAACTGAGTAGGTAGAACCAGAGAAGATATGATTTAGCAAAAGCTTGTGTGAAAAACATTTAGGGGCTGCTGCAGTATGAAGCCATTAAGATCTTAACCTGCACTAATAGAGACAGTGTCCTAGATGAAGAAAATGAGGGTCATTTGATCTCCTATGCAGTTCCTAGAATATTATCTTCATTTCTGAATCTCACATTTTAAAAGAAAAGGGTGGGCTGTGAATTAGCAATTAGGTGTCTCAATATAAGTGCTTGGCAGTGAACAGCCATTATTTCATTTTAATCCTAACAACAATGCAATAACCTAAGATAATTATCCCTTCATCCCTCCCCATTTCAAAGATGGGGATGGGAAATTGAAATTAAGCCAGTCCTCAAGGTCTCTTACTCATTTGGTGGTAGAGGCAGGACTGGAATTCAGGTTAATCTGACTCCAGAGCCCACGGTCTTTCTGTAGACAATCATGGCCTTGGGAATGTGAACAAGGTGGAGGGATGTTAGACTTCAGTCTGGTCTTAAAGGTGAGAGAAGACAGAAAAAAGGGTGCGTAGGGAGGGTGGGGAGTGGGGAGGAGCAGGACATACCAGGGAGAAAGGAAAGTGAGTAGAGGCTTAGAGATAAGAATCTAGGGCCAGGCGGGTGGCTCATACCTGTAATCCCAGCACTTTGGAAGACTGAGGCGGGTGGATCACGAGGTCAGGGGTTCGAGACCAGCCTGACCAACATGGAGAAACCCCGTCTCTGCTAAAGATACAAAAAATTAGCTGGGTGTGGTGGCATGCACCTGTAATCCCAGCTACTCGGGAGGCTGAGGCAGGAGAATCGTTTGAACCCTGGAGGCGGATGTTGCAGTGAGCTGAGATCACACCATTGCACTCCAGCCTGGGCGACAGGGCAAGACTCCATCTAAAAAAAAAAAAAAAGCATCTAGGAGGGATATCTGGTGGTATCTGGTGAGTGGGAGGTAAGAAGACTCACATGATTTGTGCACGGTAGAGGCAGTAGATAAGGGTGGGCAAGTTTTTGGTTTTGTTTTTTGAGACAGAGTATTGCCTTGTCACCCAGGCTCGAGTGCAGTGGTGTGATCTTGGCTCACTGAAACCTCAACCTCCCAGGCTCAAGTGATTCTCCCACCTCAGCCTCCTGAGCAGCTGGGACTACAGGTGTGTCCCATACTTGGCTAATTTATTTTAGAGACAGGATTTTGCCATGTTGCCCGGGCTGGTCTCTACCTCCTGGGCTCAAGTGATCTACCTGCCTCAGCCTCCCAAAGTGCTGGGATTATAGGCGTGAACCACTGTGTCTGGCCAGTGGGCGGGTTTAGTCTGGATTACAGTAGGCTTAGAATGCTGGGTTAGGGACTATAGACTTTACCACATATGTAATGGGAAGGTTGTAAAGATTGAATACTGCTTGGAGTTGGAGTGTCATAGTAAGGGCTGAGCTTCAGGAAGATAATTTATTGATCACATCTGTGGTGGATAGGTAGGGGCAAAGAAGGGTACTATCTAGTAGGCTATGATAAGCAGAACGTAATATGACAGAAATAAAAGAGATGGTTAAATTGCTTGTGCTTGCAATAGTTCCTCCTCTCTTCATTTCCCAAGCACGAATTATTCTTCCTGTAAACTGTTAATTATCTTTTAAGTAAACAAAACAGAGTTTTATATTTACCTAAATACCTACCATTTCCAGCAGTCTTCAATTTCTCTCTATAGTTCTGAGTTTCCTTCTGGTATCTTTTTCCTTTAGCCTGTAAAATTCCTTTGACTGTCCTTGCAGTATAGGTAAGCTTTATCTGGCTGAAAAAATCTTTATTTGTTTTTTGTTTTTGAAAGCTATTTTCACTGGATGTAGAATTTGAATTCTAGGCTGGCAATTTTTTTTTTCTTTCAGCACTTAAATATGTCATACCATTGTCTTCTGACTTGCAGTGTTTTGAACAGGAAGTCTATCATCATTCTTATCTTTGTTCTCCTGTATGTAATAGATCTTTTTTTTCTGATTGCTTTTGACATTTTTCTCTTTACTCCTGATTTTCAGATACTTGATTATAATGTGCTTTAGTGCTATCCACTGTGCTATTCATTGTGTTTGCCCTGCTTGGGTTTACTTAGCTTCTTGGATTTGTGGGCATATAATTTCCATCAAATTTGGAAATTTTCTTCAAATATGTTTTCCCTTCCCAATTTCTGGGATTTCAAGTATTTACATATTAGACTGTAGCTGATATTTTCCCACAAAT
Organism: Papio anubis; assembly: GCF_008728515.1. Classification (NCBI taxonomy): domain Eukaryota; kingdom Metazoa; phylum Chordata; class Mammalia; order Primates; family Cercopithecidae; genus Papio; species Papio anubis. The sequence continues at coordinate 30,041,845 of NC_044982.1, forward strand.
CATTAAACTCTGTATGTGTATGTGTGTGTGTGTGTATATATGTTATACATATAATGTATATTAGGACTTTCATTCTTTTTTAATTTTCAAATTTATTTACTTATTTATTTTTCAAAATGGAGTATCACTCTGTCACTCAGGCTGGAGTTCAGTGGCACGATCTTGGCTTACTGCAACCTCTGCCTCCCGAGTTCAAGCGATTCTCCTGCCTCAGGCTACCGCATAGCTAGGATTACAGGCACACACCATGGCCTGTATTTTTTAGTAGAGATAGGGTTTTACCATGTTGGTCAGGTTGGTCTCGAACTCCTGACCTCAGGTGATCTGCCCACCTCCTGAGTTCATGCCCAGGAGACATGTGAAACGTACCTCCTACAACATGATGCTGCAGAACTGCCACTCTGATTTAGCATCTTTTTTGGTTGAGTTACGGAGCAGAGTTTCCAGGGCTGGGGATGTTAATCCTGCTTCCCCGCTTTGTCTCTGACTGTCCTCAGAGATTTGTCTCCCCTCAGGCACTCATGATGCCTCCTGTGGCTTGAGGCATGAGTAAGTCTTTTGCCAGGAAACTCAGGATGGTAAGGAAGTTGCTTGCCACCTTCCCCTCACCTTTCCAATGTAGAAACCATGAACTGGGGAAGATTTTTCACATACTTAGTGCCACACAGAATGGGGGGAGGGGCATCAAGATATGGAAAATTCCATTCTCTTACTATCTGCTCTGACTTTTTTTTCACTTCTCTGTAGCCCCCGGAAATGACTCATAGTTCTGGGATATTGCTGGTAATAATCTCAGCACTGTATTTTTGTTTTGATTTTTCTGTTGTGGGGAGTGAAGCCAGCCTGTGTCTACACTGCCATTTTAGAACCAGAAGTCTCTAGAACCTTTATTCTTTATCTGCTTCAATTTGTGTAGTTTCTAATGCTATATGTTTAATTACTTAATTGCTATATATTTTCAATTTTTTATTTTTCAGTGTCTAATATGCTACAAAGCCATTCAATAGATTTTTTATTTCGAATATTATATTTTGTAGTTCTAAATGTCCCATTTAGTTCCTTTTCACATCTTTCATTTCTCTTCTCGTTATATTCATGTTTTCCTTTAAATATTTGAGGGTATTAATAATATATGTTTTAAGGTATTTAAAGGTTAAAGGTTTTGTCTGTTAATGCTTTGTTTCTTCATTTCTTTGTCTCTTTCTCTTGACTTTTTTTCTCCTTCTGGTTATTGGTCTCATTCTTGCTGCATTGAATGTCTTGTAATTTTGGAATGGGTGCTAGGCATTTTAGATGCTACATTATTGAATGTCTAGATTTTGCTGTCTTCCTTTAAAGAGAAACAAAGTTTGTTTTGGTTGATTGTCACATTTCTTATGAATCAGCTTGATCCTTTTTAGGCTTGTTTTTAAGCTGTGTTAGGATGGATCTAGAGTAGCCTTTACTCTAGACTGTTTTACCCATATTATTAAGGGATTGCCCCTATAGGGTCTTTAGGGAGACAGTGAGGTCTCCCTGTTCTGGCTAGTTGGAATTGACAACTCCCTGTACTATGTGATCAAGAGTCTCAAGGAGGACTCTAATGCATATTTCTGGAATTCTTTCTCTGCATATTCCCTTATCTTTGACACTCTGCCCTTCAAATTCCAGCCGCCTCAGACTCCTTAAACTCAAATCCCAGTTTCCTGAATTCAACAATGTTGTTCTTTTTTGCTTGGATACTCTCTCTCTGCACTGTGGTCTGGAAAATAAATCCAAGCAGAAAAATTGGAGTGATTGTTTTCTTTCTCATTCCTGTGAAGTCTGTTATCTAAAGCCTGAAATTAGCTATTTCATATATTTTTAATTTTTTAACTGGTTTTTGGCAAGAGGATAAGTTGCATATAAGTTAATTCACTGTGGTCATGTAAGTCACTGAACCTACTTTTGTGATCTGTAAAATGGGCGTAATGATCACCATTAACTTTGGAGGGTTGTTGTGAAGCTTAGAACCCCCTCTATGAACAATCGCTACATGAATGCTCTTTATCTAACCTCATGACTTCCTAACGCTGTCCATAGTTAGCCCCACATCTCTAGCACTACTTCTTCAGGGACTGGAAGTGAGAAACTTGCAATGTGGTAGAAACCACTGTAGTTTCCATGAGAACTTTTGAGGGCCCCAACTTGGGCTCTAACGCAGAAATGTCGCTTAAACTTCAGGGCCCACATTGCTTCAGTTGACAAGAGATTACATGACCCATCTGTCTACTCTATCCAAATATCCAGTTACTGCTAAGGGAATATAAAAGGGAAGATGGGAAGAAAGATACTGCCTCCTATGAAATGTCTTGTTATCATCTGTGCTACTGTGCTATAATAAGAAATGTATATTTTTGTCTTTGTCTCTGGTTCCTGGTGCAGAGTTCCTAAGTGACAGGGGTAAGAATTCCTAAGTGATAGGGATAAGAAGAATGTCTTTTGTTTTCATAATAAGACCCTTTAAATCATGCCTGAGTTTATGCTAATGAGGTGACTGTGTTGGAGGATAAGGACTGGTTGCCAGGGGAACCACCCATGTGATTAAAGGGCTGGAACTTCCAGGTCCACTCTTTTGACCTCCAGGGAGAAGAGAGGGGCTGAAGATTGACCTAATCACCAATTATCAATGATTTAATCAATCATTCCTATATAATAAAGCCTCCACAAAAACCCTGAATAATGGGGTTCAGAGAACTTCTATGTTGCTGAAGTGAGATACTGGGAGGATGGCATGCCTGGAGAGGGCATGGAAGCTCTGTGCCCCTTCTCCATGCTTTGCTCTATGCATCTCTTCCATTAGGCTGTTCCTGGGTTGTATCCTTTATAATAAACTGGTACTAAGTAGTGTTTCCCTGAGTCCTGTGAGCTGTTACAGCAAATTATCAAACGTGAGGAGAGGGTCATGGGAACCACTGATTTATATTCAACTTAGGCAGAAGTGTGGGAACCCTGAAGCCTTGCTACTTGCAATTAGCCTTTGAAGTGGGGGCAGTCTTGCGGGACTAAGCCCTTGCCCGTGAGGTCTGTGCTAGCTCCAGGTAGTTAGTGTAAGAATTGAGTTAAATTGTAGGACACCCAGTTGGTGTCTGCAAAGAACTGGAGAATTGCTTGGTGCAGATAACTCATACATTTGGTGTCAGAAGTGTTGACAGTGTAGAAAAACAGTGTTTTCCTTTATCATCCATTCCAGAAACAAAAGTGTGGTACTATTATTTTATAGTCCTTGCCACTTGAAAGGACCAGTCTGTCTGGAAGACCCTCACAGCAGCCCCTAAGACAGTATTCGGTAATTATTGCTCTATATGATATGTTATATCATATATAGGGCACAGATTTAGCCTCTTCCTTCCATCATAGTACCTGACTCCAGGTAGAGGATCAGAAAATGCCCGTGGAATTATGAATAATGCTTCTGCAGCTCTCTCAAGTATCCCCACCCTTGCCTACTTTATCTTAAAGATGACTGTGTTCTAAAACTTTCTGCCCACATCATAGCCTTTTACAGATAGTATGCAAACATCTGCACATTGAAGAAAACCAGCACCATCACATGGCAAAGTGCTTGTGAAGGGATGGGGCGGAAGAAAGGAGCTGGTGACATTTTCAGTGGTTTCGTTTGCGTCCATCGAGTGAAGACATGTGACTAGGTGTTGCAGTCTGGTTTAATGGTTAGGAATATGAACCCAGAGGAGGTACTGAAGGCCTTTCAGCCCCGGCTGGACTTGTCATTGCATGTGTTGCTCTCCCCTTTCCCTTCATAGCACTTTTCAGTTTGTAATTGTAGCAGGATGATGTTCTCTTCTCCTGTACCTCTTCATCCCTGCCCATCCTCACCTGTGAATATTGGCAAGCGAAAGCTCTGTCTTATAGTTGATTCACACTGAAGACTCTAAAAGGAAAATCCACCTCCTGTTGTGAGGTTCCACTTTCACCTTCCAGATGGAGCAAGGAACTCTGGTTGGAAGCGATGGGGCGGAGTGAGTAAGAGAAGGGAACAAAGACAGGAGCCAGGAATAAGAGACACCCAGGGCCCCATCTAAGGTAGAGCTTGTGTGGGATGAAAGACAAGCTAATGGGGAAACAGAATAAATGTTTGGCAGCATCCTCTGAGTCCTGAGTGTGTTTAGGATTAGTTAAATCAGTGGTTCTCAGCCTTGCCCATACATTTAATTCACCTGGTTATCTTTTATAAAATACTGATATCCTCCAAATATTCTGATTTGTTGGTCTGAGATGGAGCCTTGGCATCCATATTTTACAAAACACCCAGTTGATTCTAAGGGTAGCCATAGTTGAGAATCACTGCACTAAATAGTAATATGGTTTTCTTTTCTCACTATAGGTTCTGAAAATCAGTCATGACTGGACCTTAGTGGCAAAATGTAGATTTTTGAGTGGAGGAGGGTGACTTGCAAATCAAGAATGAGTGGAAAGAAGGCATATTTATGGCTGAGGTACCCAAAACTCCTGGGTTTACATTCCTGCCAAGAGCTTAGCACAGGGGGACCTGGGTTGAAGTCTTAGCTCTTTCACTTGTCAGTTGTGTAGCCTGGTCAAGTCACTTAACCTCTCTGAGCTTTACTTTCAGCATCAAAGAGAGAATAAAGGAATTGTCCAGCCAAGGAGGCAAGAAGGTGTGGATTCTGTAGCCGGGTTGTCCTGACACTTGTAAGCCATGTAACCTGGGCAAATCCCTTAACCACTCTGAGACTATGTTTTTCTCACCTGTGAAATGAGGATAATAAAACTCAAAGTGTTGTCATAGAAGTAAGTAGATTACTATACATAAAGCGCTTAGAATAGTAACTGGCACATATCAGATGTTAGCCAGTCGGTCATAATTTCCTGATTCCTGCTAGAACTACCCTGATGCATCTCCCTCCCTCTATGTCCCAGCATGTTTGGGTACAGAGCACGTCCTTTCACTGGGTTCCAGTAATTTATTTGTCTAGTTTTTCAAATAGGCAATAAATATGTATTTACAAATTAAAAGTTATGGCTATGGAAATACTCAGTTGGCCTTGGATGATCACCAGGATCACCACATATTCTTAGAGTACTGGTCGTTTTGCCTTAATAGTGACAGTGGTGAACAAACAGCCTGCAATCTGAGAATGGGTGCTGCCAACCCTGGAGGCATTTTGTAGGTGTTCCCCTTCAAATGCGCTTCCCAACAAATGCACCTCTTCATTTCCTCTTTCATATAGGGGAAGGTGGAGAGGATACTAGAGGGGAAGAATAGTAGGAGCTACCTAAAAACTACAAGGATGATAGCTCTGATGAATCCAGTGTTATAAAGGATGAGTACAAGAGAGACAGAGAAGAGTGTTGTCATGGGATTGGTTACAGTTGCCTTCCCAAATACTTCCTCCATTATTCTGATAACAACACCCCTATATTCCTCTGGAAAACCACCCTGCCCCCACCCCAGCTCCAAAGGAAGGAGACATGAATAAACCACAATTGGTAATCAGAATATTTCATCTTGCCTATCACAGTGACTGGCTCAAGGGTGGGCACATGACTCAAGCTCATCCAAGGAAACTCATTTTCATTTGGTTTAGTTTGGTTTGTAAGAACCTCTCTTGCCCCGGTGGTTGCTGAGCTGGTTTATTGTAAACCCGAACTCCCGATGGCCATTTTTGTCACAATGTGGGGAAAGTCAGCTATAAAGATAGTCAACACAGGGAAACCAGAGGAAAGATTTGAAAATGGATGGGCAGAATGCTGACGATGAGTCTGCAGTCCTGGACGCAGCTGTGCCTGAATGCTTTGTCAATAAGCCAATAAATTTCCTTTGGGCTTGAACTGCTTGAGTTGGATTTCTGTCATTTGCAACCTAAAGAGTTGTGATTACTAAGGCACCTCACTAAGGAAGAACTACAGTGGATCATTGGAAAGTGCACACAAATAGGGTCCAGAAGGCTGAAGACCAGGAAGGGATGAAGCTGGTAGAAAACGTTAAATGCAACCCTTGTTTGTTCATTTAGCAATTGTGTTTTTAGGCCCTCATTCGGCAACAAGCAACAGAAACTCACTCAAATTTTCTTGAGAGAGAGAGAGCCCTGAGAGAATACAGTGACACTTCACAACACCTAAGCCCTTTTCTGCCACAGAGCCTTTGCTTTTACTGTTTGCTTTGTCTAGAAGACTTTTCCTGCCAGCTCTCGACATAACTGACTCATTCTTACTGCTAATGTCCCAGGAAAAAATGTCTTCTCTTCAGTGAGTACCCTAACCCCTATCCAATGCAGGCCATCCTCATACCTACCTCCGATTACTCGCCATCACATTTCCCCGTTTATTTTCTTTATATCGCTTCTCATAATCTAAAATGACCTGGTCCATTTATTTTGTACCTATCAGTGGTCTGTCTTTCACATTAGAACATAACCTCCTGTGATGGCAACCTCGTCTCTTTGTGTCTGCTGCTATGTCTCCTTCAGCCAGTACACTGCCCAGCACATAGTGGGTCCTCAATAAATATTTGTGGAATGAAGTAATGAACCAACAGCAGGGAGTGCAGCTGGACCTTCTGAGATACTGGAGCTGGGAAGTAGAATGCTGATGGGAATCAAAGCAGCCATGTTCTCTAGAGATTCTTCTCTCTCTCTCTCTCTCTCTCTCTCACACACACACACATACACACACACACACACACACACACACACACACACACACACACACACACAGACTGCTTCCTTGTTTGTGCTAATTCTCTTTCCTCTCCCTGCAGCCCAGCTTTTTCCACGTCTCCCTGTACACAGTATCGTACACAGTAGAATCAGCCTCCCTAGGCAGCCTGACTTCACTCTCCATTCTGGCATCCAGTTGGGAGTGAGCGGTGGCTGTGCCCCTTGCATCTTTCCTCTCCTTTTCTGCCGTGCAGGGAAGCACAGTTCAGATCTGGGGGCTGAGGGAGGTTGCTCCACAAAACCTCACTGCCCACCCAGGCTTGGCTAGTCACTGGGGCAGTGGGAAGACTTCTCTGTAGATGTCTGGGAGATTCATGTGTGTTCCCCAAGGGTGCATTCAAGTGTGTTTCCCAACCCTTCCTGGAAGAGCTCCTCCTAGGAAGAGGATAAATGCAGGATGAATAGAGGGGCCACCTCTGCTGGGCACCTCATCTGAGCCAGACACTGCAGGAGCTGTGTTCTCACTTCTGTCCCCATTCATCCTCACAGTGATCCTGCAGCCATGCCTGCTTAGCCCCATCGTATAGATGCTTGGTATGAGGCTTTTTATGTTTCTGAGAGTGGTTTTTTAATGCAGGAAATAGTTATTTAGGGTTTTGAGTATTAATGTGCCAGAAACCAAAATTGTACTTTAAAAGCTATAATTCTTTGTGAGATTTTTTTTTCATTTAAAAAAATTGTCATTAAAAAAACGCCCACACAATAAATTTACCATCCTAACCATTTTCAAGTGTACAGTTCAGTAGTGTTAAGCATATTCACATTGTTGTGCGACAAAACACCAGCACTTTTTTATTTTGCAAAACTGCAACCCTGCACCCACTCAACTGCAACCCTGACCATTGAATTCCCAGTTCTCCTTCCCTCCAGCTTCTGCTAACCAGCTTTCTGCTTTCTGCCTCTATGACTGACTACCTTAGAGACGTCATTAAAGTGGAATCATTCAGTCTTTGTCTTTTTTGTGACTGGCTTATTTCACTTAATGTAATGTCCTCAGTGTTCATCCATGTCATAACATGTGTTGGAATCTTTTGGTAGGCTTTTAAGATCAGCTTACATTATTCTATTTATAAGTCAGTTGATAAATCTTGTTATCTTCATTTTAGCAATCATTTTAAGGGGCACTTGAATTCGATTTTTGTCCCACTTAAAAACTCAGCTCATTAAATACTTTCAAGTATTTTAAACTCTATTTATAAATGTAACATATTTTATTTCCCTCTTAAGTACGTCAATATCCTGACCTAATAAATAAAACCTTTCCAAGTACTGAAATAATTGTCAAAATTTATGAAATTAGACTAATAAAATGAGCATAAAGTTCTCTTAAATGTTCCAACACCATACAATGTAAAATCCCAACTCTTAAATCAATTCTTTACTTTCACATTGCAAATTAGAGTTGAAAGCTATTACTCTTAAAGGTCTAAATTCCTTAAACTTCACAAGTATGTAGCATTTCAAAATTTTACAGATTGAGGCTGGGCGCAGTGGCTCATGCCTGTAATCCTAGCACTTTGGGAGGCTGAGGCGGGCGGATCACTTGAGGTCAGGAGTTCAAGACCAGCCTGGCTAACATGGTGAAACCCCATCTCTACTACAAATACAAAAATTAGCTGGGTGCATTGGCATGTGCCTGTAATCCCAGCTACTCAGGAGACTTAGGCAGGAGAATCGCTTGAACCCAGGAGGCAGAGGTTGCAGTGAGCCGAGATTATGCCATTGCACTCCAGCCCCGGGGACAAGGGTGAAACTCAGTCTCAAAACAAAACAAAATTTTACAGATACATTAATGCAAAAATATAGTTTTGATTCCCTTAAATGTGTCTCTATTTAATTGTAATTTTTCCTGAAGTTGAACGATGTATCTCTTGGAAGGCAATGACATCCAGTTAGTTAAGGTTACTGACAATGAAGGTATCACCAGGATTCTACCTGGATTCTGGTCCACGCCCTTTTTGGGATACACTAAATCTTTTGATGTTTGCTATAATGTTTATGCCTCCACAATTCAAAGGGACTGGTGATGAAGTCTGTTACCCATATATCCACATCACATGGATTCCAGGGAAACCCGCAGCTTCCAATTACATGTTACAGGACTGCACTTTCTTTTCTTTCAAGTTTTGTGTATGTCTTCTTTCCTAGGCAAGAACTTAATGTAATTCTGTGTTCATTTTATATCCTTCCTCTCTCTCTCTCTCTCTCTCTCTTTTTCTTTTTTTCCAGACAGGGTCTTACTCTGTTACCCAGGCTGGAGTGCAGTGGTAAGATCATAGCTTATTCCAGCCTTGACTTCCTGGGCTCAAGTGATCCTCCCACTTCAGCCTCCTGAGTAGCTAGCACTACAGGCATGCCGCCATACCTGGCTAATTTATTTAGTTATTTTTGTTGTTGTTGAGATGGGGTCTCCTCGTGTTGCTTAGGTTAGTCTTGAACTCCTGGCCTCAAGAGATTCTCCCACCCTCAGCTCCTGAATAGTTGGGACTACAGGCACACACCACCATGCTCAGCTAATTTTTAAATTTTTTTGTAGAGATATGAGTTTCCCTGTGTTGCCCTGACTGGTCTCAAGCTCCTGGCCTCAAGCAATCCTCCTGCCTTGACCTCCCAAAGTGCTAGGATTACAGGTGTGAGCCAGTGTCTCTAGTGTCACATTTCTTGAGCCTCTACTAAGTGCCAGATGCTATGCCAGGGGCTGGTTACAACCAGAAGCAGATACAAAGTGTTCCTTGTCCACCAGGAGACTAAGGCAAGGCCTTGACGAGATGGTTATTCAAATCCCTCTACTAAAGACTTCATTTAAAGGGTATTTTTGTTTGTTTGTTTTACTGTCTACTCTCCTAGTGAACTTAAATACACATAAACTTGTACTCATTTCCTGCATCAAATGTGACTCTTCGACCCAAAATACTCCTTAAGAAGTTTTTTCTTATAAAGTTCCTATGTATTATACCCTCAGATTTTAAGGGCTCATTCGTCAGATAGATAAACACACACATGAAAGCATGCATGTGTATTCAAAAGGCCTCTGCATGGAAAATAAATGAGGAAGAAATGTCAAGGGAGCCATATCAACTGGGGTATCTTAGTATCTTTAGAGAGAATCCCAGCCACTGACTGTAGATAGATAAGGGAAGAGAAACGTAATGATAAAATAGAAAAGCCTGCAATATTTTACTTTGCTTATAAAGCTAGGTGGTGAGTGTGGAATTCCTTTCTGGGGTGAAATTCCTTTATTCCATTTACAAGCCTCTCCTCCCTGACATGTGTGTGCACACGTGTACCCAGCTTTGTGTGCGGGTGTCCTTGGTCCCTGGCGTGCACGTGGCTAGTCCTGTTGGCACGCAGCCTCCTGTCGATGTGGGCAGCATCCACTATCTTCCTAGCCCATCCATATGTATGTGTGTCTATATCCCAGCAGCGGTCGGCATCATTCATTTCCAAAACCAGCATGCATTCATTTTCATAACTTTTTGTTCCATTACAATATTAATGGGACTATCAATGGGAAAGGACAAGAGAAGCATTTTTAATGTTTATCTGACAGTTGCAAATTTCACTTGAGGTTGTTTACTGGGATCTGATTGTTGGCAGAGAGGAGCAGGAGAGGCGGCAAGATTAATGGGATCACAGGAAGAGGAGATGCATTTATGGGCCTTCTGAACACCATCTAAGGGTAATAAAAAGTCCTGCCGCACCCTTCCCCGAGTGAGACTTAAGTTTTAAAGGCTGAGAAATGAGGGGTTATTTTAATTAACTTCCATCTAATCCAGGTGGCCTGTTCAAAGTGAATCGTGCTGCATTTATGTCTTGGTCTATTAAAAATTAGATGGCCCCCGCAGTGGCTCACGCCTATAATCCCAGCACTTTGGGAGGCTGAGGCGGGTGGATCAAGAGGTCAGGAGTTTGAGACCAGCCTGACCAACATGGTGAAACCCCATCTCTACTAAAAATACAAAAATTAGCTGGGCGTGGTGGCGCACTCCTGTAATCCCAGCTACTCAGGAGGCTGAGGCAGGAGAATCTCTTGAACCGGGGAGGCAGGGGTTGCAATAAGCCGAGATCATGCCATTGCACTCCAGCCTGGGTGACAGAGTGAGACTCTGTCTCAAAAAAAAAAAAAAAAAAAAAAAAATTAGACGGCCCTCTCCCATCTCCCATCTTTCTCCTTTCTCTCTCTCTCTCTCCCCCAGCCCCAACCCCCAAACCCCTGACCCTAGATTTCTATCACTCTAGCTTGCCCTACTTTTTCCCTCTTCCTTAAACAACTCCTGTGCAATCTCAGGAAGAGATAGAATCTCTTGATGGGGCCATCCATGGGGAGGATGGGAGAAAGAAGGAGAAGCGGATGCCAGAAGTTGCTAGGAGAAGGGAGATGGGCACTAACCCTTGGACAGAAGAGAGGGGATTTGTGCTTCCCCTGAGGCCTTCCCTCTGCTCTTGTCTGCTTAGGCCTATAGGTAACAGAGCAGTGGGTCCCAAGAACCCCTGAGAACTTTATGGGGGAATAAAGGGGTAGAGATGCATGGGTGGACCCATCCCCTTGCCTCCCAGGAAGAGATCTGGCTGTGGGAAGAGACCTTCCCAGGACACTGGCTTCTCCCGAAGGCTATGGTATCCGTTTGTCCTCTGAGTCCTCCATTTCAGGCCAGCAATGAATAGATATTTAGTATATGTCCCAAATATTGCATGGAACTTACTTATACTAAAAAAAAGTTCTTCATAGTTTATTGGAAATTAAAGTTTGACTGAGTGTCCTGTATTTTTATTTGCTAAATTTGGCAACTCTATCCGAGAGCGATACCCCATTCAGTGGAGTTATTATGATTCCAGATTCTGGCACGGCATTGCCTACACTTAGACCTTGAGCTGCTAGTTATTGTTACCTCTCTGACCTCAGTTTCTCCATCTCTTAAATGGGGATAACAATAATAACAATATTACCTACTTCTAGGAATATGATGAGGATTAAATAAATGTAAATGCACCCAGTCCTTAGAACAGGGGTCATGGTCCCTGCTGCAACGATTTAACTCTGCCAAAGTTAGTGGGACAGTAGCTGGAGACAAAATGTAAACCAGTGAGCGTGGTTGCGTCCCAGCGAAACTCAAACTACAAACAGGCAGCAGGCCTTACTTGCTCCCAGGCTGAAATTTGCTGAGCCTTGGCTTCAGCCGGGCATATCATTAAGTGCTTCTTAAGCACTGATCATTATTATTATTCCACATACCTGGGACTCTCCTGACCAGGGCTGGTAGGTAGCATTAATTGAGCAGCAACCAAAAGCTCTTCTTGCCTATTAAAATACAGGTGTCATCTGCTTACTGATTCCTGAAATTTCACAGTTAGAGATTCAGCCCTGTGTCTACACAGCTCTGGAAGAAGTCATTCCTTAGGCTTTATCCCTCGGTGTGAGGACTCTCAGGAACACAGAGCAGGGTTTAGGGAGCGCTTAAGCTTGGCCAGCCCCACGGACGCAGACTCTGTCACTCATCCTCACACTTGTTCCTGGAGGGGCTTGCTGGGATTCTGTGCATTTTACACCTAAGCGGGCTGGGGTTCCAGAATGTGAGTGACTCCTCCCGGGCCACCCAGGGAGTCAGGGCCAAAGCTGACCTCTGGTTCCTGCCCACAGTTCCTGGGCTTTGCAGGTCAGAGCCAGGCAGCGTCCGCACTCTCCTCATTTTACCATTTACCAATGTGAAGATGGCTGCTTGTGATTTCTCGGGGACAGGGCTGTAGCATTAACAGTAGAATAAGTCCAAGGTCAGCAGGAAGGGATGAGAGAGATGGGGCCAGAGCAAGAAAACAGTCTTAGAAGAGGGGATAGAAAAATGGGAGGAAAAAATTCAGAGAATTCTGCTTTGCCCAGAGCTGTGCCACTCTCCAGCCTGTCTTTCTTGAACCACGTGGCACAGGGAGCGATTGTTTCACCACTTACTTTCCACCTCCAGGCACTGTCTGGAGGGCCAGGGCCCAGCACTGCCAGGTTCTTCTCCAGTCTACACCGCTGGAGCTGGGACAGGTGAACCCGGGTGTTCTACCTCTGCTCACCTCTCCCCAAATCATACTTGCCCAAAATTAAATGCACCATCTGAAACTGTTGTTGGTGCACGCAAGAGGTCTGTGTGCTCCCCTCTCCTCCCAAGCCCTACTCCCACCCAAGCCCCATCTGAACTGAGAGAAGACGGAGTCTTGATGTCCCCAAAGACACAGCTCCAGAGTGAGACTGAGCTGCTGGTGCCCAAACCAGCTGCAGGACCATGAGCAGACCTCTTCCTGCCTCGGTTTCTTCCTTTGTAAAACGAGGGTGAGCAAACAATTCTGGAGCTACTCCAGGTTTTAAATAAGAGGACTGAGGCGGAGCCGGGTGATGAACACATCAAGATGCTGGAAGGGTGGCGTGCCTGGAGAGGGCACGGATACTTCGTGCACCATTTCCTCCTCCCTATACCTTGCTCTACACATCTCTTCCATGTGGCTGTTCCTGAGTTGTATCTTTTATAGTAAACCAGTACATGTAAATAGAAGAGAGAGAGAGAGAGAGAGGTAAAGGAACTAACCTACTGCTGCGCACACAGCAGGAGCTGTGGGGCAAGTTTCATGCCCTTTCCTCTTTCACTATAGATACCACCAGGGCAGGGACCTTATGCAAGGCATCTCCAAGCTTGCCAGCCAAATGCCTTAGCCCCCCAGCTTGTCTCCCCACCCAGTAACCCAATGGAACAAGAAGAGAGGGGTGGAAAAGTCTTGCGGGCAGTTCTCCTCTCTGTCACTAACTAGCTATGTGGTCATAGTGGTCACTCACTTTGCACCTCGGGTTTTCATCTATCAGATGATCATAAAATATGTTCTCATTTAACAGTGACTCTCTGGAGTCATTATGGAAGTTCCAACCAAAGCAGAGAGGGGTGAGCAAGTGAGAAGTCTAGAATCAAGGTCACACCCACCTCCATCACAGTCCACACTGTGTGCCTCAGCAGCCTCCTGGGAGACATGGCTATAGAAACAGCGCCTAACTCTCAGCACCATGGCAAGGGTGGCGCAATGTGTGCAGAGGACTTCGTGCAGTGCCTGAGAGGGCACTCTCTATGCTATGTATGGTAACTGTTATCATGGTTTCATTCATTCAGTTCCTGCCTGGGAGACACTTACCACCTGCCAAGCTGTGAGGCAAGTGCATGGTGGTGAACACAGCCAAGGCCATGTCCAGAAGAGGCCCACGCTGTGCAGCTCTCAGACCTACCACCTTTGCGTTGCACCTGCTCCAGCTGCCCATGCATCCTCACTGTTGCTTTCAAGCTAGTCCCTTCCTAGTCAGCTCTGGCCTGGACTCCTCAGCAGGAATCACCTCCCTCAAGACCCAGCCTCCTCTCTTGAAAGACTCCTTTGGTGACCAGTGGATCACAGTCCTGTTTATGAGAGGAATCTTCAGTGGGAGGTTCCTCTTTATCAAGCACTGCACTCTCGCTGGTAACCCTAACATCAACAAGGGCACCCACATCCCATTTTCCCTACACACTTCCCTTCACACACAGATCATCTCTTGAAACCTTCGTTACTTCACATCCCCTCAAACGCTGCCACCCCCATCAATTTCTCCTTTGCCCAGATGCTAACATCAAGGCCAGAGTTCTAGTCCTGGCCAGTATCATCTCAGAAGAGAACAGATGAGGGCACGTTGGCTTTACTTAATTTCTGTGTAAAGTCATGCACATAGGCATGCAATCAGGTTAAGAACAAAACTGTCATCTTAGGTGTAAACAATCTTCTAAATATATATTTGTGATACTTAGCCTCAAATATACATAGGATTAAAAATTTCAGAGTTGGAAGGGAGCTTAAGGGTAGTTCTGGCCTCGTGCAGGGGCTCAGGCCTGTAATCCCAGCACTATGGGAGGCCAAGGCATGACCTGAGGTCAGGAGTTCAAGCCTGGCCAATATGGTGAAACCCCGTCTCTACTAAAAATGCAAAAATTAGCTGGGCATGGTGGTACACACTTGTAATCCCAGCTACTCTGGAGGCTGAAGCAGGAGAATCACTTGAACCCTGGAGGTGGAGGTTGCAGTAAGTCAAGATCGCACCATTGCACTCCAGTCTGGGCGACAAGAGTGAAACTCCATCTCAAAAATAAAAGGGTAGACCTGGTCCATTCTGCCCACCCAGAGAAATAAGGGTATTCTCTGTAGTGCCCATCATGATCCCAGGACTTCTTTCAGCTTCCAGACCAACACACACACAGAGCAGAGTACTTTGCGTTTGTCACTCAGTGCTGTTTACTTGGTGATTTTGGTGGGTCATTTGTCCTGCCTCATCATTAGAGAGTAATGTGCTTAGGGCAGGGTTTGGCCATTGAGTCTCCTAAGACACCTAGGCCAGGCATTTTCTGAGGACAGGTGCTTGCTTACCCTCTGACTGAGGCATAGATGGGCTAGAGGGACTTGCAGGGCATGGGCCACTTCCACACCCCAGAGCCCTGCCTCTCAGCTGGAAATTGACCACAATGTATCCTCAGTGTTTGATATGGGTCTGTTAAGTTACTTCAATGGGCTAACGAAGGATGGATGTTTCCTATGGGAAAAAAATATAGGTCAAATTGTGCTACTTTCTTGGATAAATTGTGAGATAAAGAATAGCATTTATTTGGCCAGGCATGGTGGCTCACACCTGTAATCCCAGCACTTTAGGAGGCCGAGGCAGGTGGATCACTTGAGGCTAGGAGTTCGGGACCAGCCTGGTCAACATAATGAAACCTCTTCTCTACAAAAAATACAAAAATTAGCTGGGTGTGGTGGCGTGCACCTGTAATCCCAGCTACTCAGGAGACTGAGGCAGGAGAATTGCTTGAACCCAGGAGGTAGAGGTTGCAGTGAGCTGAGATGGTACCACTGCACTGCAGCCTGGGTGACAGAGTGAGACTCCATCTCAAAAAATATATGTGTATATATATTTTTTCTTATAAAATGTACATATAAAAGTGTTTAAAGAATAATAATAAAATAATAAAATGAACACATGTGTATCTACTACTTGGCTTAAGAAATAGAATCACTAT
This sequence comes from Papio anubis, assembly GCF_008728515.1. Lineage (NCBI taxonomy): Eukaryota > Metazoa > Chordata > Mammalia > Primates > Cercopithecidae > Papio > Papio anubis. The sequence continues at coordinate 30,057,620 of NC_044982.1, forward strand.
TACCATTAAAAACACCTCCCATCCCTACCTGTGTATGTGACATTCCTGATGTCATCTGAGCCTCCCCACCTTGTGGATGTTTGTCTTAATCATTGATATGGTTTGGATCTGTGTCCCTGCCCAAATCTCATTGAAATTGTAATCCCCAGTGTTGGAGGTGGGGCCTGGTGGAAGGTAACTGGATCCTGGGGACAGATTTTCCCCTTGGTGCTGTTCTCACGATAGTGAGTGAGTTCTTGTGAGATTTGGTTGTTTAAAAGTATGTGACACCTCCCCCTTCCCTCTCTCCCTCCGCTCCTCCTCCTCCAGCCATGTAAGATATGCCTGTTTCCTCTTCGCCTTCCGCCACAATTGAAAACTTCCTGAGGCCTCCCCAGAAGCCAAGCAGATGCCAACATCATGCTTCCTGTACAGCCTGTGGAACTGTGGGCCAATTCAACCTTTTTTCTTTATAAATTACCCAGTCTCAGGTATTTCTTTATAGCAATGCAAGAACGGACTAATATAATTATTCCCGGATTTTATTTACAATTTTATCACATATGTATGCATCCCAGAACAATATATTAGTTAGTCATGCATGTTTCCAAACTCTATATAAGTAACACCCTATTCATTGTATTTTTTCATAATTTGCTGTTTTTACTCAACATTATGCTTTTGAGTTTTATCTACACTGATGTATGTAGCTATTGTTTGTTTGGAGGTATAGTTGCATGGTTTCCATTGTATGATTACAGCCACATTTATTTATCCATGTTGCTGCTGATAGACGTTTGGATTTCCAGTTTTTGCTATTATGATCAACGTTGCTATGAAGATTCCCATTGTGTGCATCTCTGGGCACATATGCAAGTTTCTTTTCCATATGTACTGAGTAAAAGCACTGGATAGTAAAGTGTGTGTGTGTTCAGCCTTAGTAGATATCATGGAATGGCTTTTCCAAAGTCATTATACCAATTTATACATCTGCCAGCATCAATATCCTCATAATATTTTATGTTGTTGGACTTAAGTTTTTGCCTATTTCATGTATGTGAAATGGCATCTCCTTCTGGTTGTAATTTGCGTTTTGTTGATTTTTTTTTTCTCTTACGCTTATCATGTTTCCTTTAATGTGTTTCCTTTTCATGTCCTTTGGCCAATTGTTTTACTGGGTTTTTTTTTTCCTCCTGATTCATAGACCTTCTTTATGTATTCTGGATATCAATCCTCTATTAGTTGCCCTTGTTAGGAATATCTTCTAGTTTGTGGCTTGTCTTCTTTTTCTCCCTGTGGTATATTTTGGGGAACAAAAGATCTTGATTTTAATGGAGGCAAATATAGCAGTCATTTTCTTTATGGGTTCCACTCCTGTGTCTTAAGAAATTATTCCTTACATTGGGGTCATATCGATATTCTCATATTTCCTCATATTCTTCACTCTGGATGCCATATTCTTATAGGAAGATGTCCCTGAGGCCCCCTCTCAGCCGGCATAGCTCCTTCTCAGCTCCTCCCATTCTCGACTGCAACGGTCGGTTGATTTGCATTCACTCCGCTGGGCCAAGAACAGGGACTAGATATATCATCGAGTTCTAACTTTGCAACTCTTGCAATGCCTGGCACACAGTAGTCTCTCCTCTCTATGGCTTCTTAATTTTTTGCCTTCTCACAATCTCCTTTTGCTTTGGCTCTGCAGCAATGGATTCTTAACCATAGCTGCACAACTTGCCAGGCCCCACCCTCAGACTTTCTGATTTAATCGTTCTGGGTGGGGTATCAATGTTTTTAAAAAGGCCTTCAAGGGATCTTGCATGGTGTCAGGGCTGAGAGCTGCTGCTCTGTAGTTTTGTGAAAAAGACAGGCTCCAGCATCTGTCCTCTGAAGCCACTCACTTCTCATGCTCCCCTGGTCTCTTACCTCAGTCCCAATTCCAAATAACAAGCCAGGAGGGTAGGCTGGAGTAGCGGACAGCAGGCCCTAAAACTCCCCAGAAGGTGACCTGCCAAGATCTTGGGAGCCTCCAGCCATCGAGGCCGCCATATTGGCGGTTTCAGTTGCCGCTAATGGGAAAGAGACGAATGGGAGGGCATGGGGAGGTTTGGAAAGGGGCGAGAAGGGAAAGGTGCCATCTGTGAGAAAGGCAGAGGGATAGAGGGAGAGGCAGAAGAAACACATTTTGGAAAGCGCCAAAGTTTTGACAGGAATCTGCCTCCTTCCCCCTCCCTTTCCCATCTGTTTTGGAGAAATGTAAATGCGCCCGTGTTCCCAGGTGACTGGCCGGCGGGGAGCCTCTTTGGAATTCTGCAAACTGGCCATCTGTCGTCCTGTAATAAATGATAGCTATAAAAGAAAGTGATTATGGGGCCGATAGGGGGAGAGGCATTTGTTTATATTCTTATAATATGTATCAGATTGAATAGAAATTATCACTTAAAATTGACAAATGGAGAGCAAGGTTCCTTGGAGAGGGAATCAGGGACACAGTGGCAGTGATGGGACCGTGGGCGAACTTTATTTGACCAAGTGTCAGAGACCAGCTCAGCCTCAGAGGTTCACAGAGTATGCCGGGCCCCTGAGGGTGGGGATCCAGCTTCCAACCTTCTCCGGAAGTCTTGGGTGTGCACCTGGCAAACGTGGCTTGGCTGGTGCATAGGAGGGTCATATGTCCCCTCCTGCCTGGGGAGGAGGCAGGGTGGCTCTAGGAAATCAGCACAAAGCTGCGTTTGTCTCAGTGGGGGCTACGTGACCCTGCAGCTCCTATGTATGGCACCCCAACAAATGACTACCTTCTGTTTGATTTTTTCCCTTCCAGCCATGCTTTTCCAGTTTCTGGTGTGATGCCCACCAGCTGGGCCTCCCACCTTCTGACTTTGCCTTTCTTGCATCCCTTTCTTGGCCCTTAGCTCGCCTTGTTCCCTGCCTTTCTGGAGCAGCACGTTTGCTTTGAGAGTCCCGGGGGGCTCGCTTCCCTAACGTGTCCCCTGTATTTCTGTATTTCTGTGCTGCCTGGTTGCCTCCTTCACAGCCCAGGCCAGGGAGCATTCAGGGCTGACCTCTTCCTAAGAAGCAGCAAAAGGCTTGAGGAGCTCGGCTTTCCCTTCGCCTTCTCCTGCTCACATGCCTTGGCTAAAACCTCCAGTCTCCTCTGCTCTAAAATAGGATACTTTTTCCCAAGTCTCAGCAAAATAAAACCTGATGTTTATAGAGTCCTGATAAGGTTTTCATACCCCACAGGCTAGGCACAGAAGATCTTATTCTCTGTGTATACGAGAGGAAAAGTCGCATGTCCATGGTCACACATTAGGGAGTGGCAGAGTCACCTGCTGTTCATTCCTTGCAATATCCTTTACTATTGATTAATGCCTCTAAGGTAATAAGCACGCTTACATTGGTTTTCAAATACTCTTCACATTCTCCCTCCTTGTCATTTGACTGTATTTTTAATATTTAAGTAAGCACAAAAACACATTTGTATATTAAACAGATCTTTATGTATTAAATACATGTATATATGCAATACTCAGCACTAGTCTTTTTTTTTTTTTTGACAGAGTCTGGCCCTGTAGCCCAGGCTGGAGTGTGCAGTGGCGAGATCTCTGCTCACTGCAACCTCCGCCTTCCAGGTTCAAGCGATTCTTCTGCCTCAGCCTCCTGAGTAGCTGAGATTACAGGTCTCTGCCACCATGCCTGGCTAATTTTTGTATTCTTAGGAGAGACAGCGTTTCACCATGTTGGCCAGGCTGGTCTCTAACTCCTGACCTCAGGTCATCCGCCTGCCTCAGCCTCCCAAAGTGCTGGGATTACAGATGTGTGCCACTGCACCCAGCCTCAGCACCAGTATTAATTGACGTCACTCGACTCATTTCGATTGTCTTAGTTAATTTTTAGTGTATTCCTCAGGAGGGATTTGTAAGGATTTCTTACATGTTCAAAAGTTTGTCTGCAACCCTTGTGCTTGACTCAATTTGTGTGGATATAAAATCCTTCATTCACTTCTTTCCTGGAATAGCTTTAATTTATTGTTTATTTATTATTTTATTTTATTATTATTATTTTTTTGCACAAAGCATTGCTGTTGAAAAATCTGATGACAATTTAATTTTCTTCCTGTGGGGATTTGGTGGCAGTCCTTTCCAGTTGCTCCTGTTTCAGAGAGGTGTGCATTCCTGTACTGTCAGGAAGGGATCCTGTTTCAGAGAGGTGTGAGTTCCTGTACTGTCAGGAAGGGATCTTGTTTCAGAGAGGTGTGCATTCCTGTACTGTCAGAAGGGATCCTGTTTCAGAGAGGTGTGAGTTCCTGTACTGTTAGGAAGGGATCCTGTTTCAGAGAGGTGTGAGTTCCTGTACTGTCAGGAAGGGATCCTGTTTCAGAGAGGTGTGAGTTCCTGTACAGTCAGGAAGGGATCCTGTTTCAGAGGGGTGTGTGTTCCTCTGCTGTCAGGAAGGGATCCTGTTTCAGAGAGGTGTGCATTCCTGTACTGTTAGGAAGGGATCCTGTTTCAGAGAGGTGTGTGTTCCTGTACTGTCAGGAAGGGAATATGGGCAAGATGTCCTTGCTAGCTTTCTGCCCAAGACCTTGCTCTTTTCTTGTTTTCTTGAGGGATAAAAAATATGGGCTTTCACTTTCAGAGGTCTCTGCTTCCCTTCCCACATGACAGGGTTTGGATCGGTGTCCTGACCCGAATCCCATGTCAAATTGTAATCCCCAGTGTTGGAAGTCGTGCCTGGTGGAAGGTGATTGGTTCATGCGGTCAGTTTCTCCTGAATGGTTTAGCACCGTTCCCTTCGTGCTATTCTCCTTCGTGCTGTTTTCGTGAACATGAGTGATTTCTTGTGAGAGCTGGTTGTTTAAAAATGTATAGCACGGCCAGGTGCGGTGGCTCATGCCTGTAATCCCAGCACTTTGGAAGACCGAGGTGGGCAGATCACTTGAGGTCAGGAGTTCAAGACCAGCCTGGCCAACATGTTGAAACCCTGTTTCTACTAAATATACAAAAATTAGCCGAGCGTGGTGGCACACATCTGTAATCCCAGCTACTTGGGAGGCCGAGGCAGGAGAATTGCTTGAACCTGGGAGGCGGAGGTTGCAGTGAGCCGAGACGGCATCACTGCACTCAGCCTGGGTGACAGAGCGAGACTCTGTCTCAAAAAAAAAAAAAAAAAAAAAAAAAAGGAGCACCTCCCCTCTCTCTTCCTCCTGCACCAGCACCAGCCATGTTAAACACTGGCTCCCTCTTTGCCTTCTGCCATGATTGTAAGTTTCCTGAGGCCTCCCCAGAACCCGAGCAGATGTCAGAATCATGCTTCCAGTACAGACTGCAGAACTGTGAGCCAATTAAACCTCTTTTCTTCATGAATTACCCAGTCTCAGGTATTTATTTATAGCAGGGTGAGAACGGACTAATACACCATGTAACTTCAGCACTGTCCAGCAGAACTCTGTAATAATGGGATTGTTCTACATCTGCATTGTCCAATGCAGTCACCATATAGCAGAAGCTACTAGCCAAGCATTTGAAATGTGGCTAATGCAACTAAGAGGCTCCATTTTAAAATTCAATTTTATTTTATTTTTTATTTATTTATTTATTTATTTATTTATTTATTTTTGAGACAGAGTCTTACTCTGTTGCCCAGGCTGGAGTGCAGTGGTGCCATCTCTACTCACTGTAGCCTCCACCTCCCGGGTTCAAGTATTCTCCTGCCTCAGCCTCTTGAGTAGCTGGGATGACAGGTATGTGCCACCATGCCTGGCTAATTTTTGCATTTTGCAGTGTGAAGCCTTAGTTTGTAGTTCCTCCTCTGTGTGGGGTTTGTCCTGAAAAGACGTCCCCACTGGTTAGTTTCAGGAGCTATCAGGTCTAGACTGCCTAGGGTGTCCTAACCTCAATTCAGGGTCTGCCGAGATCCCTCCCAGCCTCTCTGCTCCTCTCACATTTTGGCCTGTCATGGTTCCCGTCAGCACTTTTGGTGGTTTTGAGGGTCTCTGGGCTACTTCACCCACTCATATTTTGGGGTTCATGGGATTCCTCCTTCTGATTTTGTTGTACATAAGAATATTTTGTTTTTCTACCCTAGTCGCTTTGCCTATTTTCCAAGAAGGGTTTAGGGAGATTCAAAGTCTATGGTGTCATTGGTGCCATTGTCCTATTTTTTTATTTTGAAGACCCTGCTGGTGTGTAGATCTCAGAAGTACAGGCATTCTTGTAGATTCTCTGTTGCTTAAGTTTCAGCACAAAAAGTCACATGTTATGAAGTGCTTAGTACGTGGGAGGCACCAAAAATATGTGTTAAATGAACGAAGGTTCTTAACCACGTATGGTCAACTTTAGACATCTGAGCAAATTCTATTTGTGTAGCAGACATTCTGGCACCCTGAGCAAAACTGGCAGAAATAGATCTCTTGTGCAATGGAAATTCAATGGCCAGACCCACGTGGCAAGACAAGGGGATGGACTCCAGCTAGTTCTGTGCTGCCATTGGGCCTCCTCTCTGCAGGTCAATGTGCAGAAGAGCAACAGTCTCCATAAAGCTGATTAAGGGATCCCCGCAATGGGGAGGAGGCAATGAATTTAGAACTGAGCACTGGAAGAAAGTGAAAGCTATGATTTCAAGGGAAGTGTTTATTATGTGCATGACACAACAATGAAATTGTAGACTGAATAAGTGATTGATGAAATGAATGAGTCAAAGATTTGGGTAATATCTCTTGATGAGGAGGCAAGATCTTGAGCATGCTGGATATAGCTGTAGTCACCCTGACACTTCTCAGGTTACTCTCTGGAATAGAAATAAACTCAGGGGCTCTTCTGGTCATTGACCCCCCAAATCTTATCCCTCTGAAGAAGTTTTGTCTATGCCTTCATCCTGAGCCTACTCCGTTTTGATCCCTCCTTGATGCCTTCTGCAGAGGTAATGCTCTGTTTGTTTTGCCCTTCTATTAGAGATCTTTCTTTTATACACAGGCTCTTAGTATAAGAAAGAAAATATAAAAGAAAGTGGGGTTCTCCGTCTTCCCTTGGTTCTGGGGCTCCACCCAGCTCTGGAGTTAAAGGTACTGCCAGAGAGTCAGATACTTATTTTTCATTTTCAAACATCCTTGACTCAATGTCAACTAAAAAATCACTTTAAAAAAAATATGCTTATGTTCCAGAGACCCTAAGAACGCACAGGAAAGTTGGGGGGCAGCAAAGTCTCCACCTCCACTCCCGGAGAGCCAGGACCCTCTCTGAGCTGGTGTCTGGAGGACCCTCTGCTGCCCTGGCCCAGTGCTTGCCTCTCTTTGCCCCTCTGCCTTAGGCCCTGGCTCATCAGTAGGAAATCTCAGTGCTACCTTCTTTCCATCTGGTGTCTTTCCTTCAAACACAGACACAGGCAGCTTCTGCTCAGCACACCCCAGACTCCTAAGTCTTAGCAGGGGAAAGCCTCTTGGCACCTCTCCTGTCTCCATGCCCTTTTCCTCTCATCTATTTAAAAAAGTTGGGATTGGGGAAACAGTGAAGGAATCAGCTGCTTCTGCCCTCAAGAAGAAAATAGCCTCACCCCATCTCCTGCAAAAGGAGCACTATCCAGCCTGTAATATTCAGGGTCCTCTGGAGAATCAGATATACACAGAGAGACAGAGATGAGAGGAGACTTACAAACTGAATTAGCTTATGAAATTATGGAGGCTGACGAGCCCCACAACTGGCCGTCTGCGAGCTAGAGAACCAGGGAAGCCAGCTGCATGGCTCAGTCCAAGTACAAAGGCCAGAGAACCAGGGATGCCAATAGGGTAACTCTCAGTCCAGGGCCAAAGTCCTGAGAACCCAGGCCACTGGTAAAAGTCCCCAAATCCAAAGGTCAGAGAATCTGGAAGTGGGATGTTGAAGGGCAGGTGAAGAAAGGTGTCCCATCTCCAGATGAGAGAGAGAGCAAATTCTTTTGTCTTCTGCCTTTTTGTTCTGTCTCAGCCCTCAGCTGATTGGATGGTGTTTGTCCATACTGGGTGAGGGTGACTCTTCCTTACTCAGACCACTGATTCAAATGCCAGTCTCTTCCAAAAACACCCTCAAAGACATACCCAGAAATAAGATCTTGCCAGCTATCTGGATATCCCTTAATCCAGTCAAGTTGATACCTAAAATGAACCATCACACAACCCAAGGAGCAGACCATGAAGAGGTGAGAGCCCCAACCTCGCTCTGAGCTTCACCAGCGTGGTGGTACACACTGCATCCCAAGGGTCATGAGACATTCTGCTGGACACAGACATTCTGCTAGGAGACTTGTGGAGTTTGGGGATGAAAGTCGTTCCAGGGCCCTCCCGCAGCCTCATCCCGACCCAACAGTGGCCATTCAACACTCTCTGGGGGACTTCTGTGTGGGGCAGGAACATTTTGCCACCTTCAGAAGCATGAATCAAGCCTTGCAGGTGGGTGATACCAATATCCACCCACGTGACTGCGTGCTGCCGGTAGCCCTGGTTCTGATGGGGGCTTCTCTCCTTTACACACAATGGGACTTTGATGTCCAGGAGCGTTTGTCCTGCACTGGTTTCTAGAAGGCCTTTGTTCCCATTGCTTTGATGACGACAGTAAGACAATCACTGGCTGACTTGGACTCACAGACAACCTGGTCAGGGGACAGGTTATGGGATCTAGGAGGTGACTTGGTGCCTTTCACACATGCCCCCATGACCCGCTATCTTCCATAAGTCACCCATTTTGTCTGTTTTTCTTTTTTTTTTAAGACAGAGTTTCACTCTGTCACCCAGGCTGGAGTGCAGTGGTGTGATCTTGGCTCACTGCAACCACCATCTCCAGGGTTCAAGCAATTCCCATGCTTCTGCCTCCCACATAGCTGGGATTACAGGTGCGTGCCACCACACTTGGCTAATTTTTGTATTTTTAGTAGAGACAGGTTTTCACCATGTTGCCCAGGCTGGTCTCAAACTCCTGACCTCAAGTGATCCACCCGTCTTGGCCTCCCAAAGTGCTGGGATCACAGGCATGAGCCACTGCGCCCGGCCAAGTCACTCATTTTGGATCTATCAGTATACATTTCTCTAACTCTTCTAGAATCTATTTAACTTTAAAATTTGTGTCAGCTATAATTAGTTTGGCAGTAATTAATAGAAACTTGGAACTATAGCAGTTTAAATAAGTTAAAGGTTTGCTTTTCTCCCAGGCAAAGCACTTGTGGAGACAGGAGGTCCAGGGCTGGTTTGACAGCCCCACGATATGGTTAGCGCCTCAGGCTCCTTCTGCCTTTCTGTTCTACCATTCTTAGTAGTACCATGCGTCTGTCCTCAAGGAAAACTCAGGGCTGCAAGATGGCTGCTGCTGCTCCAGTCATCATGCCCACCTTTCTGTCATGAAGAAGAAAAGAAAGGAAGAGCTTGCCAGGGGAGTCAGAGCCTTTTAAAAAGATCTCCCAAAGCCCCCCAACAATAATTTCCTCCACCTCAGGGGCCGCCTCAACTGCAAAGAAGGCTAGGAAATGAACTGGGAATATTGCCATCCTCAACAACATAGGGATTTTGTTGGCAAAGAATTATCTCATGGCACCTAAGCCTTACTGAGCCCTTAGTTGACGTTGGATACTCTAAGTACCCCATATGCATGACCTCATGGAACCGTCACAACAACACCGTGATGCAGGAACTATGATTACCCTATTTTTCATAACAGGAAGCTGAGCCATAAGGGTTTCAATAGTTTTTCTAAATGACAGAGCCAGGATTTGGCTCTGAACATGAGTTTTTCCCACACTCAGGCTATTTTCCACGTGGGCCCCTTGCCCTCAGCCATCAGCTGACTGCTTAAATTCGGGTCCCCCGAACTGCCCCCATCCCCCCCAGCCCCCAACCTTGTCACTGTGGTGAAAGAGCTTGGTCTTTCAGCTCAGAGGTCCCCGTTCAGAGCTGTCCTTTGACACCTGGGTGATTCCCCACCTCTGAGGCTCTCACCGTCAGTGGTACCTGGCACGTGGGAATTCCTGGTGCCCTAACCTGCCCCTCCTATCTCTCTTCCATATGTCCCTGTCCCTCTTTCTATTATTCTGTTTTTCTCTTCCTCCCTCTTTTCTTTTCTTTCACAACATCCCTTAATCCTTTCTTTAAAATAAAAGAGACACAGTCTTCCAGCCAGGGCTTAGTTCTTGTACTCTCACTTTCCTTCTGCCCCTCCTCTTCGTCACCCTTCTCCTTCTCTGGCCTCCTATTCCCCACACGGAGGCACCTCCCCCAGCCCCCACTGACACACAGCCACCCCTGTGAGCGCACGCTGTGGAGCAGGCCCAGAGGAAACCACCAAGCCAGGGACAGAAACATAATGAAGCTGGCAAGGGCCCCTCCTCAGGGCTCGGTTTGGCAGTCACTCACTGTCACTAACAGGTCTACATCCCCAACTCCCTTCACGATGCTTGGGAGGAGAGAGCCCAGAGTGAAGGGGACTTTTACTATCCTCAGAGGGAGCTTTGTTCCTGCTACAATCTTTCCTGCTCTGTTCTAGGCCGGCCAGCAGCTTGAAAGAGGTTTTGGTCCAAATGGGTCTCTCTCCTTCAGTCAACAAACATCAATTAATTAACCAGAACAGTCAACAGTACCAATAAAGAGCTTGCAGTACTGGCCTGTGGGGTGGAGGCGGCATCTTAGAAAATCATGCAGGGCAGCCCTTTCTGCAATGGACGGGCTGAAGCCCCAGGACTTGGTTTCCTATCTCCCTCCCAACCCCTTCCTCTGCCTCTAACCCGTAGACTGTGACTTTGGTGTAAAAAGAACTTGCTCTGTTACCAAACACATTTATGTAGCTGATCCTTTTCATCTTCAGAACAACTCCACTTTACCGTGAGGCGGTACCCAAGTTCAAACAGCCCTGAGCAGTGGAGTCACACTCCTGGATGATGAGGCCGCTCTGGTTTGCACAGACAACTGCTTGTTTCATCAGGACCATGGAGGAGAGTAGAGGCCACCAGCCACATGCAGGGACCATGCTTCGTTCCAGCTCTGCCGTGGGAAGCTGTATGAGCTTGCGTGGCTGCCCAAAGCTCCTTTTGTCTTGCCTGCCTCCCTCTATAAGTATGGAACACGGCTGGGCGTGGTGGCTCACGCCTGTAATCCAACACTTTGGGAGGCTGAGGCAGGCGGATTATGAGGTCAGGAGATCGTGACCATCCTGGCCACCATGGTGAAACCCGGTCTCTATTAAGATACAAAAAATTAGCCGGGCATGGTGGCATGTGCCTATAGTCCCAGCCACTGGGCTTAGGCAGGGGAATTGCTTGAACCCGGGAGGTGGAGGTTGCAGTGAGCTGAGATCACAGCACTGCACTCCAGCCTGGTGACAGGGCAAGACTCCATCTCATAAAAAAGAATGGAATGCTGCACATTTATTTTCTCAGTCAGAGATGGCCCCATAACCCAGGTGTCCCCAGTGGCAGGCCAAAGAAGGTCTTTGTTTGTTTGATTGGTTGGCTGGTTGGTTTTTTGGTTTTGTTTTGTTATTTTGTTTTTGAAACGAAGTCTCATTCTGTTGCTGAGGCTGGAGTGCAGTGGCGCGATCTCGGCTCACTGCAAACTCCATCTCTCGGTTCAAGTGATTCTCGTGCCTCAGCCTCCTGAGTAGCTGGGATTACAGGTATGCGCCACCATGTCCCATTAATTTTTGTATTTTTAGGCCAGGCATGGTGGCTCATGCCTATAATGCCAGTACTTTGGGAGGCTGAGGTGGATGAATCACCTGAGGTTAGGAGTTCGAGACCAGCCTGGCCAACATGATGAAACCCCATCTCTACTAAAAACACAAAAATTAGCTGGGCATGGTGGCAGGCGCCCATAATCCCAGCTACTCCAGAGGCTGAGGCAGGAGAATCACTTGAACCTGGAAGGTGGAGGTTCCAGTGAGCCGAGATCGCACCACTGCACTCCAGCCTGGGTAACAAGAGCAAAACTTTGTCTCAAAAAAAAAAAAAAGAAAACAATTTGTATTTTTAGTAGATCCGGGGTTTCACCATGTTGGTCAGGCTGGTCTCGAACTCCTGGCCTCAAGTGACCCACCTGCCTCGGCCTCCCAAAATGCTGGGATTACAGGTGTGAGCCACTGTACCCCGCCAAAAAGAAGTTTTTAGGAGCACCCAGGAAAGGTTTGTTGTCTGGGATAAAAAAGGAGGGCTTTTCTGCCTATCCCCTTCTCTCCTACTTTGCGTCGTGGTATGAAGATATGACTCTGGGAGCTGAGGCAGCCATTGTGTGAGCATGAGGTGGCGAGCTTGAGGACCAACGTATTAGAGCATGTGAAGAGCCTGAGTCATGGAACACTGCCCCCAGCTCTCAGCTCCCCCTTCAGACTTCTTATTATGGGAGGAAAATACACCTTTACTTGTTGAAGTGTTTGTGGTGGGCGGAATGATGTCCCCATTCCCAGAGACGTTCATATCTTAATCCCTGGAATCTGTGACTGTGTTAGGTTATTTGGCAACAGGAAATAATGGTAGCAGATACAATTAAGGTCACTAATCAGCTGGCTTTAAAATGAGGAGATCATACTGTAGTATCTGAGTGAACTTATATAGATGTATCCCTGAAGACATATATATCTCTCAGAGAGAGAGAGAACAATTTATATATTTTTTTATTATTATTTTTTGAGATGGAGTCTCACTCTATCACCCAGGCTGGAGTGCCATGGTGTGATCTTGGCTCACTGCAACCTCCTAGGTTGGAGCAATTCTCCTGCCTCAGCCTCCCGAGTACCTGGGATTACAGGCACCCGCCACCATGCCTGGCTAATTTTTGTATTTTTAGTAGAGATGGGGTTTCGCCATGTTGGCCAGGCTGGTCTTGAACTCCTAACCTCAGGTGACCCACCCACCTCGGCCTCCCAGAGTGCTGGGATTATAGGCATGAGCCACTGCACCCTGCTGAGAAAAACTTATTTTAAGGAATTGGCTCATGAGCCTGAAATTTGTAGAGCAGTCTGGCAGGCTGGAAATTCAAGGAATAGTCAATGTTGAAGTCTTGAGCGCAAAGTCTGCAGGCTGAAAATTCAGGCAGAAATTCTATATTGCAGTCTTGAGGCAGAACTGCTCCTACTTCAGGAAACCTGTCTTTTCTCAGCCTTCAATTGACTGGATCAAGACTCTTAAGTAATAGAGGATCATCTGCTTTACTTAAAGTCAACTGATTTGAGGAGAGTGCAGTGGCACATGCCTGTAATAGAAGCTACTCGGGAGGCTGAGGCAGGACGGTTGCTTGAGGCCAGGAGTTTGAGGCTGCAGCATGCCATGATCATCCCACTACACTTCAGCTGGGGCAACAGAGCAAGACTCCGACTCTTAAAAAAAGAAAAAAAAAGTTTACTAATTTAAGTGTTAATCACATCTAAAAACTATTTTACAAAACGGGCCAGGTGAGGTGGCTCATGCCTGTAATCCAGCACTTTTGAAGGCTGAGGGAGGTGAATCATTTGACCCCAGGAGTTTGAGACCAGCCTGGCCAACATGGCGAAACTCCCCCCCCTCTATAAAAGATTAAAAAATTAACTGGGCATGGTGGCCTGTCCTTGCGGTTCTAGCTACTTGGGAGGCTGAGACAGGAGGATCACCTGAGCCCGGGTGGCCAAGGCTGCAGTAAGCTGTGATCACACCACTGCATTCCAGCCTGGGCTACAGAGCGAGACTCTGTCTCAAGAATAAATAAATAAAATATTTAAAAGTTACTTTACAGCAGTAGCTAGACTAGTGTTTGACCAAACAACTGGGCACCATAGCCTTGCCACGTTGACACATCAAAAGCAACCATCACAACGGTCCCTAAATGTACAAGAGGGAGGCAGAAGAGTCAGTGTCACAGTGATTCTATGTGGCAAAGACTTGACCGGCATTGCAGGCTTTGAAGATGGAATGGGGCCGTGAGCCAAAGAATGCAGGACACCACTAGCAGCCGGAAAAGGAAAGAAAATGGTTTTCCCCTAGAGCTTCTAGAAAGCAGCACAGCCCTGCTGACGCCTTGATTTTAGCCTTGTAAAACCTCTTGGGACTTCTGACCTCCAGAACAGTAAGATGATAAATATGTGTTGTTTTAAGCCTCTAAACTTCATTATAGCGGCACAAGGAAATGAATACAGCCACTGTTTGTTCAGATTTTTTTCATGTACTTACAGCCAAAAGCATACCTAACATTCACTTGGCAATGACACTTTATCTCTCTGGACTTTCAGTTCATCTCTGATAAACGGTAGGGGGTGAGGGGAGAGACTGAAGTGCTCTAGGCCTGTTTCTACCCTGCCCATAGTGTATCTAAATCTACCTGACTCAAGGGTGATCTATTACTCCCTTACCAAGGTCCTCCTTTGCAGAATTGTATAAATGGCACTCTAGGGTGTTGGCTGTGTTTGCTAGCCGTGGCCTTTGAGGCTCCCCAGACACATGCTAAGCACTTTAAGGAAAGGGGCCATGTCTTCTCTTTATATCTTCTCACAGCACCCACTGCATGAATCAACTTTTCTAGCATCTTTTTGTTCTTTATAACTAGATTGTAAGCTTCTTTGAGTTCCTCACAGCATCCGCCTTTATCATATGTATCTGTCAGGAATACTTGTAGATGCAAATAACAGAAAAATTATCAATGGATTAGACAAATAGAACGCTGTTTTTCCCTGAAACAAGAATGCTGGGAGTAGATGACTTCTAGGGATGGTTCTGCGGCCCAGTGGCATCAGGACCACCATTTTTGTGTGTCTCTTGGCCTTTCCCTCATGTTCAAAAACAGCTGCCAAAACTCCAAATAGAAGGAAAGAAACCACGTCTCCTACAATGTCTTTCCCTTTAATTTGGCTTCCCTCTTACCGTATTGCCTGCTTCAGCGTCACAGGACCAGCCCAGCCTCCAGGGAGGGTTGGTGTAATGGAACAAATGTTTATGTCCCCTCCGAACTCACATGTTGAACTTTTCACCCCCAAAGTGATGGCATTAGGAGGTGGGGCCTTTTGGAGGTGACCGGGTCATGGGAGAGGAGCCCTCATGAATGGGATTAGTGCCTTTGTAAGAGACCCCAGAGAGATCCCTCTCCCCTTCCACCATGTGAGGATGCCGTGGCCATCTAGTGAGCGGACTCTCATCAGACACTGAATCCGTTGGTGCCTTGATCTTGGACTTCCAGCCTCCGGACTGTGAGAAATAAATTCCTGTTTTTTATGAACCACCCAGTCTATAGTACTTGTTCTAGCAGCCTGAACAAAACAAGAAAGTTGGAAATAGAAGTGCTTCCCTTTTCCAGTCTCAGAGGTGGAGGCAGGCTAGGAATGAGGGGGCTGGGAATGGGCATTATGTCAGGTGACCAGCCAGCAGGGTCTGCCACTCCACACCTGAGTGAATGAACGAATGAATGAATGAATGAAGCAACCAATGAATGAATCAATGAATGAGTCCATCAATCAGCTTAAAAGAGGGTTCCACTTGGACAAGTCTAGGGTAGGAAGGAACCTGGGGATATGGTCTTCAGAGCTCTATGTGGCCACTGGGTCCGGCCTGCACAGAGTTTCTCCCAAATCCCCCTCCGGCCCTCCTTCTTTCCCTTCTCCCAGCCCCTTCGTGGGCTCTCCTTAAGAGTGGAACCCCAATACAGCTGTTTACAGCCCCGAAGAGACAGGCAGGGCTCTGTCCCTCCTCTGGTCCCTGCCCCCATCCTGTCCATACAAGATTGATAATGAAACCAATACCTTTTACCAGCGTAATTTTCATATTTAATGAGCGTGACTCAAAAACTATTACATTAATTAGTCAAATCCCACAAACCGTTAATGGTGCACGCGGTAATTAATATTGTATTCAATTAAAAAATGACCTGTTTCGGGGGCTTCTCCCAGGTTGGGAGCATGGGGGCTGGGGTGTTTGCAGGCGTGCAGGGCCCTGTTTGCAGGCCAAAGCCCTCTGGTGCTGCCGCCCTTTCATCTCGCTTTCCTCTTCCCAGCGATACCTGGAGAGAGAATGCACCAGGAGAACATGGGTGCTTCCCGCCCGCCACCCTGGCCAGCCGCTGGCTTCCCCTCTGTTTTGCCGCTCTCCCCTCCACCTCTTCCCCCTCTGCTGAGCCGACAGCCTACTTGCTGTGATTTATGGGAGGGCCTGGCACAGGGCTCACGAACTGGAAAATTTCCAGTTTACACAAGAATTCCCTGAAAAATGAGCTTGCTTAATTTATTTCTTTCATTAACGACTTCGAACTGTGAGATCATCTTTCTGAGGGCCCCTCCGGTGTCACCCAGCATTGTTCATACATCCCGACAAGCTGCTCCCTGGCCTCCTGTCCTGCCTGCTGGACCAGTGGCCAGGGCCCCGGGGAGGGATGAGGGGCTGACCTCAGTGGGTGTCTGCCTGGTGGCCCAACTGCTGGGACTGGGGCCTTTGGCCAATCAGGGATCCCCTTCCCTTCCACCCTGTTAATACCTGGGATTGAAGCTCAAAGCTAAATCAATAGGAGCCGGAGGCTCGATGTTGGCTGGATGCACTTACAGAGGGTGTGGCACTTTGCTAGGCCTGGGTGGCAAGCAGCCAGGAGGAGTTTAAGTCAAAGCGCTCATCAGCCGGGGACGTAAGATCCAAGAATGGAGACGGGTCTGATAATCAGGACACAACTGGAGGACAAGGCCTAGGCCCTGCCTTTATGTGTGGCCCGGAACAAGAGTGTTCAGGGGCCCTCAACCCGCAGCTCTCCCACATCTCTCCCAACAAGACACCTAGCTCTCACTCTACACTTTGGCTCTCTCTCCCAAACAGCTGCCTCTGGGCCACCCATCAGGCCTAGGATGAGCTTGACCCGCCTCCCAAGGGAAGGGCCAGGAAGAAGGCCCACATAGATCCTGGAAGTCACTTAGGGCCAAGTGTACAGGGAACTCTGAGGATGTGGAATAGGGTCTGCGAAAGAACACAGGTTTGGTTCCAGGAATCCTTGTCCCACAGGGAGGAGCTCTGCTATAGAAGAGGGACAGTGGAGATCCAGGGCAGAGGCTCCCTTGCCAGGGTTAAGGGCAGACCTTATGAAATTATGGTGGAAATAATTTGAAACAGCTCAAAGCCAATGGGGCAGCATGTGGTGTGGGTGGAGTACCTGGGTTTTGGAGCAGGACCACCTGGTTGGAGTCCTGACTCTGCCATGTTCTTGCTGTGCAACTTTGGGCAAATTACTTACCCTCTCTATTCTCAGGGTCTTGATTTTAGGAGGGGGATACAAAAATTGATTCTTCATAGAACTATTGAGAAGTTAAATATGTAGTGCACAGAGCCCTCTGACACACAGTAGGAATTAAATTAGTGTAAGTGATTACTACTGTATTAATGGCAGCATTATTAGGTGATGTAATGACAGTGCTTTGCAAACATCCAGCCTCATGATTGACATTACAGACACTTGGCTCTACCATTTGCTTGCTGTGGGATCTTGGACGAAGCACATAACCTGCCTGAGCCTCAATTTCCTCAATTGCAAAATAGAGATTATTATAAACACCTCAGAGGATGTTATGCAAATCGAGTGGAATAATGCATGCTAAGGGTCTAGCACATGGTAAGTCCTTAGGCCAAGTCAGTTATTATTATCTATTAACAACTATTATGCCCTCTGAATATGTGGGATTCATCATGATTATCACCCTCCAAACAGATATTTTAGTGCTTCCTTTCCACTCTAAAATAAAATCCGTAATAATATAACCTGAGTAAATACAGAATTTAAAAATAATACTACAGATTCTAAGTACGATATGAAGAAAAATAAAATAAGGGTAATTTACTTAAAAAACAATATGACTTTAAGTATAATACTAAAAAAGTAATTTCTAACAAAACAATTTGTATTTTAATCCATGAATGATCAGGTATGATGGCACTAGAAGACATAAAGGAGGAGTCTGTTGGTGAAATCTGAGTGAGGTCTATAGTCTAGTTAATTGCACTGCACCAATCAATTTCCCGATTTTGATAATGAGCTATAGCTATCTAAGATGCTTCCACTGGGGGAGGCTGGGTTATGAGTACCTGATACCTCCCTGTACTACTTTTACAGCTTCTTGTGAGTGTATAATTATTTCAAAATTTGTAAGTGGATTTCATAGCTACAAATGCAGACTAATATATACTGCCAAATGAGCCAAATACAATGAATAGTGTTTCCATTGTGATTTCATTTTCTGAAATAGTGAACAATTCTTGGCAAGGTCATGAACAAAACAAAGTTTAGTTTTACCTTGATTTACAAGAGTTGAATTGCTGGAAAATTTGGTGATGTTAAAACTCTACAAAAAATTGCTTTGTATTTATATGTAAAAAAAAGTGTTAAGCCAGACTCAGATCCCTCAGGTCAAGTTTTTCATATATATCAATGTCCAGTGGACGTTCAAAATTCACATGAGCATTGGTGGTATAGTGGTGAGCATAGCTGCCTTCCAAAATTCACACGAGACACAAAACAACCTTTGTCATATGTAGGATTATCCTGTGTGTTTGCCATCCTCCCTGGACACACCCACTAAATGCTGGTGGGGAAGCACAATCACTGAAATTGCCAACCTCCCTGTCCCCCTTCTCAGAGGGAAGAAACTTCCACTGAGAGTCGTTAATATATAGAGGGTTCTAGTCATCCTTCTTATTCCTAACATGGTGGGCACATTTAACACTCACTGTCTTGAATCTGGGCCCATAGCAGCAGGCTTCCCTTGTCCCTACCACTCCAGGAAATACCTCTCATCCCTTCTTTCTGCAGAGCCTTCCTCAACTCTGTATTCCTTTAGCCTCGACCATGTCAGCTTCACCCTTATAAAGGAACCTTTTGAAGCCAGGTGCCTGTAGCTGAACTCCTGGAGGCAGCCACCATCTTCCTGAGAGAGGACTGACTCATTCTCTCTGCCGGGTGCCAAGAGAGAGACGAGGCCTATCCACAGTCCCAAGGGCCTTCCCTGTGAAGCCCAGCCCTGCACCTGCACCACACTGCTGCTCTCCAGCCAGCTGTCTAGAATCTGAAACCTGGGTAGGAGTTCCCACCATCCTACCCCCCACTAGTACATCCTCAAAGAATAAACTGCCCAATCAGCCTTCACATCTTCTTCCTATTAAAAGGAAAACATGGAGCTAAAAAAAAGTGACCCTTGGCAAACTGATATCAAACACAACCAAAAATGCTTAGTAGCTGTGTGAACTTGAACAAATCACGTAATCTCTCTGAGCCTTAATGTCCTCAAACTGTATGAGGGTCATGTAGAATAGTTTATGTGAAAGAGCTGTGTAAAATGTAAAATTACATTAATATATTAATATGATTAATTGCTATCACTGTTATTATTATGTGGGCCAGTTCAACAATTCATTTAAATATGCCAATGGATAAAAGAACAGTGGGCGAGAACCCCAAGTTATAGGAACATAGAATGCATGCACTCTTCAAAACCATCATCTAGATTAGGGCAAACTAGTTGGCAAACTACATCCTGTGGGAAAATCCGGCCCACAATCTGTTTTTGTAAATAAAGTTTTACTGGAACAGAGCCATGCTCATTTGGTTACATATTGCCTAGGGCTGCTGCAACAGCAGAGTTCAGTAGTGTAACAGAGAGCATATGGCAGGCAAAGCCTAAAGTGTGTGTTACCTAGCCCTTCACAGAAAAAGTCTGGGGACCCCTGGTCTGCCCAGTCAACAGAAGGATCTGTCTAAAAGGTCCAACCATGTTACGATCCAGCTCTTCAACAGTACCCTGTTCAACAAGGAACACAGGCCTGGCTTCAGCCCACCCAGCCAGGCTCACCTTCCTGTTACAGACTTCATGCTTTAGAAAACCAAGCTTCTTTCTTGCAGTTTCCTTGCTTAGTGTTGTTTCTCACCCTGTACCTTTGCCAAGGACATGAGGCTAGCTTGGGATGGTTCTGGCAGGTTGAGGCCTAAGCTCCTTTTCTAGCCTCTGCTTGGATCTCTTAGCCCCATCCCAGGAGCCTTCAGCCCCTCTGTCCTTGAAACAGGAATACAGCACGAGGGTCCACTGCCTCCTTTTAGCCTGGGAAGGCCTGAAGGAGTGAGCATCACTCAGGAACTTGGCTCTGGAGTGTGTAAAGTCCCAGTTCCATGTCTGTCACCCAGGAAGCAGCAATAAATAGTCAGTATTATTATCACTTAGCACCCACTTTTGGGTCTTGCCAAGTTTCGGAGTGCTCCACCTTTCATGGGCCCTCGACCTGCTGTGAGAATTTAAGGAGAGGAAGACTCCCCCTTCCCCACCATCTACCTGCTGCTCCAACCCATTCTCTCCTCTCTGGGAGAGGCAGGGATTTTTCTAAGGCAGGTGACACTATAATTTCAAGTGCTCTGTAATGACTTCTTAGTTACACAGACACTTAATAGAATTTCCTGAGATAGAGGTTGAGTCCACAGTAATTCTAGACCTCCTATTGACTTGAGTGTAATTGCTGCTAATAGACAAAGAGGTAATTACTGTGTGACCTGCCTTCTGGTTTGGAAGCAAACAGTCACACATGTTGTGCTGTTGGGGGCATCTGACAAGTGTTACTGTTGTGCCCAATTGTGCCCGACCGAGTCTCTGCCCTGTTTGAAAAGACCCAATGATCCAATCAATCATAGGACCTGAACCTGGGAATATGTTATGTTATATGACAAAAGGGAATTAAGGTTGCAGATGGAATTAAGAATGTCAATCAGCTGACCTTCAAATAGGAAGATTGTCTTGGATTATCTGGGTGGTCCAATATAATCATGAATGCGGAAGAGGGAGGCAGAAGAGGAGGTCAGAATGATATGATGTGAGAAGAACTAGACCCACCATTGCTGGCTTTGAAGGTGGAGAAAAAGATCCACACACCACAAAACAGGGTGGCCCCTATAAGCAAGAAAAGGAAAGAAAATAGATTCTCCCTGCGAGCTTCCACAAAGGACCACAGTCCTGCCACACCTTAATTTTAGTCCTGTGAACCTGATGTTACATTTCTTTTTCCTTTTTATTTTTCTTTTGAGATGGAGTCTCGCTCTGTTGCCCAAGCTGGAGTACAGTGACATGATCTTGGTTCACTGCAACCTCTGCCTCTTGGGTTCAAGTGATTCTCGTGTCTCAGCCTTCTGAGTAGCTGGGATTACAGGCATGCGCCACCATGTCCGGCTAATTTTTGTGTTTTCAGTAGAGATGGGGTTCACCATGTTGACCAGGCTGGTCTCAAACTTCTGGCCTCAAGTCGTCCACCCACCTCAGCCTCCCAAAGTGCTGGGATTACAGGCGTGAGCCACCACGCCCAGTCCGATGATGCATTTCTAATTTACAGAACTGTAAGGTAGTAATCTGTGTCCTTGGACCCCACTAAGTTCATGATCATTTGTTACAGCAGTCATTGAGTACGATTGTCGGCCCCTGGTCTATTCCAGCCCCTTTTACCTGGTACAGAAACCCCTCTGCAGTAAACCTGATTTGTGGCCATTTTCCAGCCTCTGCTTGAGGACTTCCGGTATAAGGAGCTCACTCCTCAAGACACAGCCTGTCCAATATTGGTCGGCTATCATTGTTGG
Source organism: Papio anubis (assembly GCF_008728515.1). Taxonomy (NCBI): domain Eukaryota; kingdom Metazoa; phylum Chordata; class Mammalia; order Primates; family Cercopithecidae; genus Papio; species Papio anubis. The sequence goes on from NC_044982.1 coordinate 30,079,137, forward strand.
AAAAGACTCCCCTTGTGAGTTCAAAATTCATCTCCCACAACTTTCAATCATTTGTTCTGGTTCTTCCTTGGGGACACACAGACTTACCTACTCACGCACACATACATGTGCATTGAAGTTTCCCATGATGGCTCTTCGCGTATATGAAGAGCTCCCCAAAGCCTGGCATGAAGGAAGCACATAAACATTTGCTGATGGACAAATGAAAAAATGTAACTCCTGCAGCTCCCCGTGACTGTGTCATGAACTGGAGCCAACCTCTGTTATTTTTGTCCCCAGCTGTAGCATCTACTCTCCCCTTTCTCCACTAGCAACACCCAGATTCTCCTTGGGAAATGCCCTCCTTAGCTCTTCATTCGGCTTGGCTGACAAAGCATTGCACCCCTGTTACGCCTCTGACCACAGTGATGGATTCAGGGGTGGCACATGACTCAAGCCCGGAAACCGGAACCAATGAGACTCAGTTCTTGGACTTTGGTGGGAGAGGACCATTGAGAAAGCGGCCCTCTTCTAATGGGAGGCCCAGGAATCTGACTTTTAATAGGTACAGGTACCCCAGTTTCTTGTTCTGCATGTCCTGCAGGTCGCGTTTTGAGAAACATTGCATAGGTTTTGTTTGGAATCTTAATCTGAATGCCACAAATGTAGACTCAAATACCAACCCTGAAGGTGGATTTTAACTCAGGACTTTTATCAGGGCAAGAAAAGGATTATTAGAGAAGACCTAAGCCGATATGAGAATAAACCATGGATAGATTTGTTAAACATAAAAATATAGCGAGTTAAAACAAAAAGTTGAGGTGGAGTCACCTCAGCTTTTTTCAGTTCACCCTTTCACTTAGGGTCTGGTGCACCTGCTAAACAGGCCCACTCATGTGCTTTCCCTCTCTGTCTCTCGTTCTCTCTCTCTCTCTCTCTCGGCACATGTAGACACACAGATTATGGAGAATAAAGAGAAGCCTAATCTGAGGTTCCCTCCATTGCCCCACCCGCTCTAGACCCAGAACAAGTGAAAGCCTTCTTCCCATGAATGATCAGGGCCAAGGGGATTTGGGGAGACTCTCGGGGCACAGGCACTCTATCCTCACTGGAGAGGCCTGAGTGTTAGCAATCAGGCCTTTAGAAGTTCCCCAGAGTTCTGTGCCCTCAGAGAGAGGCCCAATCCAGATGCCAGCCATTTTCTCTTCTGCTCTGAAGGACAAATGGGGAGCTGCCTCCGGAGGCTTGAGCAGTGTCTGTAGTAGTTTGGGACTGCCCTGTAATCTCCTGAGACATGTAACTGGAGTTAGCAATGCTGCCCAGGCCCCTGCACTCACCTCTCTAACAGAGCCAGGGCTTGGCACACAATTGGCTCTCAGAAATATGTGTTAGATGTACAATTGAATGAGAGCAGATAGAGAGGGAGAGGGAGAGGGAAAATGGGAAGAGAACAGTTCTTTCAACTCCCAGTCGGCTAGAATAAGGAGCTTCTTTAATAAACTTCCCATCAAAATGACATTGCTTGCATAATAACCAAGAAAGCAGAAACAACCTAAATGCCCATGAAATTCCCATGGATAAATGGATGAACAAAATGTGGTATATCCACACAATGGAATATTATGCAGCCATAAAAAGGAATGAAGTTCTGATACAAGCTACAGTGTGGATGAACCTCAAAATGCTGGGTGGCAGAAGCCAGACACAAAAGGTCACCTGTTGCATGATTCCATTGAGATGAAATATCTAGAGACAGCAGATTAGTGGTTGCCAGGGGAAGGTGGGGAGGGAGTGATGACAGTGAATGCTTAATGATCACAGGGTGTCCCTTGAAGGTGATAAAAATACTTGTAACTAGATAGAGATGATGGTGGCACAACATCGTGAATATACAAAGTGCCATTGAGTTTTGCACACTTTCAAATGGTTAGTTTTATGATATGTGAATTTCACTTCAGTTTTTTTTTTATATTGCATGATATATTAATCTTGTCACAGTGCTATCTGGCAGCCTTAATGCTATTTGGCATCCCATCCTCCAGCTGTGAGGGCTATTTCATTCTCAAGGACTCATTTTGCAGTTTGGGGGTCATTCTAGCACTGCACCCTCCCATGACCTTCCCCTCCACTTCTCACCTGGGCTAAGGCATTGCTAGAATTTCACTTCTTGTTGGTTTCTCATTTGGGCTTCCTCCACCAGGCTATCACTATCTCTGCTTCCCTGTTCCCTGCTCCTTTCAGTGGCCAAGACTCAGTGGCCCCCTGTCCTTTTCCCTGAGCCAGTCTCCATCTAGCACGGTTTCCTATGAACCCAGGAGGGTCAGGGGCTAACTGCCAATTCCATTCTGCTAGGGTTTTGGTGATGTCTGTAGCCAGGAATAGCTAGAATTTTATTTGTGTTTGATTTTCTCTTCTGGCTCTCCATTATCCAATTCCACATCAAGTGTCAGCCACGGCTACTACAATTTACCCGGAGCAAGTAGGGTGGGTCATTTCCCATTCAGAGGACTCACAACTCTTCTAGAAGAGCTCTCAGCTCCTGCCTCTGCTGCTCCCATCACTGGGTCTCTCAGGTTACAAGCCTCTGCCGTTGGACTTTGTGAACTCCTTTTCCCAAGCTCCTCTCCTCTCCTCTTCTCTCTGATATCACACAGATGTGTGCAGAGATGGGCAGGCTGGCATGGGCTCCTGCGCATGCACACGAGCTCCTCTGCAAAGCCTCCCAACTGCAGCTCCACCTCCACAGTGTCAGGGGGCATTGAGTGTGGTCTGGAGGACTCTCCCCCTCGACTCCGGAAGATGAAGCAGCTGTCCCTAGGGCTGGGGCTGAAACACAAGCTTGTCTTTTTTCAAATCACTTTAAATCACTGTGCCTCTATGTTATGGGTTGAATTGCATACCCTAAAAAGATATGTTTTAAGTCTCAATTCCTGGCCCCTGTGAATGAGAACTGATTTGAAAATTAGGGACTTTCAGATGTAATCAAGTTAAGATGAGGTCATTAGGGCTGGGGGTGGTGGCTCACACCTGTAATCCTAGCACTTTGGGAGGCCTAAGCAGGTAGATCACTCGAAGTCAGGAGTTTGAGACCAGCCTGGCCAACATTGCAAAATCCTATCTCTACTAAAAATACAAAAATTAGTTGGGCGCCTGTACTCCCAGCTACTCGGGAGGCTGAGGCAGGAGAATCACTTGAACTCGGGAGGCGGAGGTTGCAGTGAGCCATGAGCCACTGCACTTCAGCCTGGGTGACAGAGCGAGACTCCATCTCAAAAAAAAAAAAGGTGGGGGGGCTCATTAGGGTGGGCCCTAAAGTCAATCTGACCCTTGTCCTTAGAAGAAGAAAATTTGGGTACAGATGCAAAGAGAGAAGCAGAAATTGGAGTTAGGCTGCCACAAACCCAGATCTCCCTGGGGCTGCCAGAAGCTGGAAGAGGCAAGAAAGGATCCTGCACTGGAGTTTCCAGAGGGTATACGGCCCTGCCATCACCTTGATTCAGACTTTTGGCCTCCAGACTATGAGAGAATAGATTTCTGTTGTTGTAAGTCACCCAGTTTGTGACATTTCGTAATGACAGCCCTAGGAAACTAACATACTCCACCTGCATAAAGAGAGAGCAGTAAGACATGTTTTGAACACGGAAAATCCCTGCACACATGTGAGGGTAGAGTTGTTGAGGATCAGGAAGGTAAACCCTGTGAAAGAAAAAGATTTGAAGTGTTAAGCACCGATCACACATTATTATGAAATCATTATTCTAATATTGAGAAAACAGAACCAATTTCTGAGCATCCCACCTCCCCTCTGCCTTGTGCGCACCTGATAATTTCTTAACCATTTGCATTCCTCCTTTTGTCAGTTCCCTTCTCCTGCTTCCCCTTTAATAACTTGCAAACACGAAGGAGAAACTGTCCCTGACAGCCCAGTTAGGGACAAGGGATGGGTTAGCCCAGCTCCGAGGTAAGCTGCACACAGTTAACTTCCCCCGCCGGGGCCGGGAACCCCAGTCTCCCTCCCGGGCATGCGTGTGCGCTCATGTGTGCCCCTGGAGCATAGGGAGAGAATCCAGTGATATTTCACACAAATGAGAAATGTTATTCTGCAGATTAAAGCCTCGCTGAGTCTGGTTTTGTCTTTATTTATGCTTTTCCATTTCCCTCTGCGCTGACATGGGTGCCCACGCCGGGGAGCACTGAAGGACGTAATTGGCGTGGTGAAGGATTGTTGAGCGGTCCGGACGCTCCCTCGCAGGGCTGCCCCCCTTCTCTCCCCTATCTGTCACCATCTAATGTGACAAAGTTTTTATCGGGCATTGAGGCACAGGAGATTAAAAGTAAATACTGCAATCAGGAGGCAGCTGGGGAGAAAATGCAGCGCATTTCACAGTAAGCTGCACAGCTCATCAGGGTAGCCTTGTGGCTCCGAGAGGCGAGGGGGATGGGGAGATGGGGGAATGGAGAACTCCAGGCTGGGGTGAGCGCGAGGAGACACAGGCCTAAGCCGCTGTGCTTTCACTTTTTGCTAAGTAGTAATAAAATGATGGCAGCTGCCATATATCAAATGCCTACTATGTGCCAGGCATTTGGACTGGGTGGTTTTGAACATTTCCTAATGTAATCCTCAGGATGATAACTTACAGTTGGAATAGCCCCCTCTTTTTTTTTTTTTTTGAGACGGAGTCTCGCTCTGTCGCCCGGGCTGGAGTGCAGTGGCCGGATCTCAGCTCACTGCAAGCTCCGCCTCCCAGGTTCACGCCATTCTCCTGCCTCAGCCTCCTGAGTAGCTGGGACTACAGGCGCCCGCCACCTCGCCCGGCTAGTTTTTGTATTTTTTTTTAGTAGAGACGGGGTTTCACCGTGTTAGCCAGGATGGTCTCGATCTCTTGACCTCGTGATCCGCCCGTCTCGGCCTCCCAAAGTGCTGGGATTACAGGCTTGAGCCACCGCGCCCGGCCAGCCCCCTCTTTTAATAGATGAAGAGCCTGAAGGCCAGAGAGGTTAAGGAACATGTCCAAGGTCACACAGCTGATGAACTGCCCAGGAAGCCCTCTCTCCTTCTCCTTTCTGCTCTCTTCTTCACTGAACAGATACCGGGGTTTGGGTTTGCAAGATAAATTGCCACAGGAGAAATTGTGTTTTGTTGCATTTTCATTGCTATGTCATACTAAACGACAAGCATTCTCCACTAAAGAATTAATGCCATCTCATATTCATTCATTTGGCATACACGGTTTATGTTCTGCTTGCTTTTTCTATTCAGTATCTCTAGCACCCAGAGCATTGTCTAGTACATAGTAAGTGCTCAATAAATATTTGCTGAATGGCTGATTGATTTGCTGAATAAATAAATATGAGTCCGGACCTCCTATGCCATTGCTACTCAAGTGTGGTCCCTAGACCAGCAGCACTGACATCCCTTGAGAGCTTGTTAGAAATGAAGGATCTCAGGGACCACCCTGGATCTGCTGAATCAGATTCCCAGGTGATTCATGTGATGCAGAAGTTTGAGAAACACTGGCACATATATAAGACCCCTTGTCCTGACGGCCCAAACTTTCCTGCTTCATGGGTGAAGGAGGTTGAATTTTACTTACCTCTGAGATCATGCTTTACGCCACACATCATTAAATCCTGTTGCTAAAATACCACTGTTAGATGGTTTTACAGTGTAAACTGAATCAGCCATGAGTGGGCCCCTGCAAATCCTTCTCCTTTTGTCCTCCTTCCCCTTCCTTTTTTCTCCCTCTGCCCTCCCTGTAGGTCTGGGTCTATGGTCCTGGCTGATAGCAGATCTCTGAATTCTTCAGATGGGGCTGTGTCCTTAGCTACTATGTTCTCTCTTGAAGACTTTGATTTCTTCTCATTGCAGGACCATTCTCCAGGTGGCCTTGGACTGACCCAGTTCACCTCCCATCCCCCACACTTTCTTGCTTGTAGTTCTCAAGAATAGCTATGGCCGGGACACAGTGGCTCACACCTGCGCTCACACCTGTAATCCCAGCGCTTTGGGAGTCCGAGGCAGGTGAATCATGAGGTCAGGAGTTTGAGACCAACCTGGTCAATGTGGTGAAACCCCATCTCTACTAAAAATGCAAAAAATTGGCTGGACCTAGTGGTGAGCTCCTGTAATCCCAGCTACTCAGGAGGCTGAGGCAGGAGAACTGCTTGAACCCAGGAGGCAGAGGTTGCAGTGAGCCAAAATCATGCCACTGCACTCCAGCCTGGGCGACAGAGTGAGACTCTGTCTCAAAAAAAAAAAAAGAAAAAAAAGAATAACTACAATGTGTTGGGGAATGCAGCATCCTGAGACAGAGAGGGACTGCCCCCCACAGGCTTCGAACCTCTCTCTCCTGTGGAAGCAGGATGTTCTCTATGCTTTAGTCCAGTGGGTCACATGACCCCAAGGTGTATAACCCAGGAAGTAATGACTCCATCTCCTGCAAGCCTTGTGTAGTGATGCATGCCTGCAGTCCCAACTACTGGAAGAGATGGGGATGGGGAGGCTGAGGTGGGAGGATTGCCTGAGCCCAGGAGTTCAAGGCTACAGTGAGCTATGATAGTGCCACTGCACTCCAGCCTGGGCAACAAAACGAGAGCCGGTCTCCAAATGGAAAAAAAAAAACAACAAAACTCCATCCACCCCAGCCAGCTCTCTTGAGCCTTGGGGAACTGGCTCACAATGGATGCTAGGCTTCTTCTGTCTCCTGCTTTCTATCTGTAAGCAATAAATCCACTTCACAGAACCTGTTGCCTGTGAGTGTGCTCTTTCTCACTGGACTCAGGCTTTGAAACTCTGCAGCCCGGGATGCAGTGGGCAGAAGTGTTTGACTCCTACTCGTGGTAGTTGGCATAATGAGGATCTTGGCTATGCCCCACACAGGGGGAGGCCTCGCTTGGGATTGGTTATTAATGAGTCTGCTTCACACTCATTGGCAGGGACCAAGGGGGTGAAGAAGAAAGAAAACTTCATTCTCCCAAACATTCAGCCAAATAAGCCCTTACTTCTGTGTCCCATAGAAAAACAGACTTACGTTTTGTTTTAACTTCCATTGTCTAGCTAGGGAAATTGAGGCCCAGGAAGGAGAAGAATCCCCATGTAGGCTGATGACACCAAACACTGAGTAATATTTGGTCCTTAGTAAGATGTAGAAGGGGAACAGTGGCTCACATCTGTAATCCCAGCACTTTGGGAAGCTGAGGTGGGAGAATCACTTGAGGCCAGGAATTTGTGACCAGCCTGGGTAACATAGTGAGACCCCATTTCTACAAAAATAAAAAAATTAGCCAGGTGTGGTGGCACACTCCTATAGCTACTTACTGAGGTGGGAGAATTGCCTGAGTCTGGGAGGTCAAGGCTGCAGCGAACCATGATTGTGCCATTGCATTCCAGCTTGGGTGACAGAGCAAGAAGGTCATCTGTCTCAAAAAAAAAAAAAAAAAAAAAAAAAAAAATACAACCACTGGGCCAGATAATGCTTACAAGCTTACATGCTAAGAGAACAGTTCCCCCACGTTGAGCCTGTACGTTGTTCTTTCCTTCCCACTCCAGATTTGTGGAGCCCCACTGCCTTGGGGACAAACAGTCTTGGCTGTGATGCTAATCTCACTCTCTAGCCTGTAACATTGCAGTCTCTATCTGCCAGCCTGGACAGAGGCTCCAAACTTGCATGATCCAGGAATTAGAGCAGGGGGGTCCAATCTTTCGGCCTTCCTAGGCCACACTGGAAAAAGAATTGTCTTGGGCCACATATAAAATACACTAACACTAAGGATAGCTGAACAAAAAAAAAAAAAAAAAAAAAAGAAAAAGAAAAAAAGAAAAAATCACACACACAAAAAATCTCATAATGGTTTAAGAAAGTTTAAATTTGTGTTGGGCTGCGTTCAAAGCCATGCTGGGTCACATGCGGCCTGCAGGCCACAGGTTGGACAAACTTGATTGAGTCATAAAGCATTCAGTCAGCTACTTGGTAGCCTTCATTATTACATTACCACAATTATTTTATCATGAACTATAAATTTAAGTGTATTTTTCTTATTTTAATATTTGCAAATTCAGAGTGCAACTTACAATGCAGTAAACATATTTGATAAATTGCATTAATTTTTTTGTTTGTTTTTTGGAGACGAAGTCTTGCTCTGTCGCCAGGCTGGAGTGTGATGGTGCGAACTCGGCTCACTGCAACCTCCGCCTCCCGGGTTCAAGCAATTCTCCTGCCTCAGCCTCCCAAGGAGCTGGGATTATAGACGCCTGCCACCATGCCTGGCTAATTTTTGTATTTTTAATAGAGATGGGGTTTCACCATGTTGGCCAGACAGGTCTCGAACTCCTGACCACAGGTGATCCGCTGGCCTTGGCCTCCCAAAGTGCTGGGATTACAGGCATGAGCCACCGCGCCCAGCCCATTTATTTTTTTAAAACTTTCATTAGATTGATGGTATGTGTTACAATTTATGGCCTCTTAGAATTGAGGGAATATGACATTAAGGCTCTAACAGAATGGGACACAGCACAAGTGCATTTTTGCTTGTTTGTTTGTTTGTTTGTTTTTTGGAGACTGAGTCTGCTCTGTTGCCTAGGGTGGAGTGCAGTGGTGTGATCTCGACTCATTGCAACCTCCACCTCCTGGGTTCATGCAATTCTCGTGTCTCAGTTGCCCTAGTAGCGGGGATTATGGGCGCCTACCACCACGCCCAGCTAATTTTTTTATTTTTAGTGGAGAGGGGGTTTCGCCATTGTGGTCAGGCTGGTCTTGAACTCCTGACCTCAAGTGATTCACCTACCTTGGCCTCCCAAAGTGCTGGGATTACAGGCGTGAGCCACTGCACCTGGCCCACAGGTACATTTTGATAGATGATAGGAGGCTTAGGAAAAGTGGAAATGAGGATAAATTAATAATCACTGGGATAATAATAAATACTACTTATTGAGTGCTTATTTTATGTCAGTTATAAGTTTTCTCTAATTCTTGAATAAGCTCACAAGGAAGATAACATGGCTTTAGGCTGGGTGTGGTGGCTCACGGCTGTAATCCCAGCACTTTGGGAGGCTGAGGCTGGGGGATCCCAAGGTCGGGAGATCAAGACCATCCTGGCCAACAAGGCAAGACCCTGTCTCTACTAAAAATACAAAAATTAGCTGGGCGCGGTGGTGCATGCCTGTAATCTAAGCTACTCAGGAGGCTGAGGCAGGAGAATCGCTTGAACCTAGGAGGTAGAGATTGCAGTGAGCCGAGATCGCATTGCTGAACTCCAGCACGGGCAACAGAGGACAGAGCGAGACTCCATCTCAAGAAAAAAAGATAATTGACTTTAATAACTTTAAACATTTGTATACTGTGGTCTTCATTCTATGGCCTTTTTATTTAATAAATGCTTTATTGAGATATAATTCCTATGCCTAAAATTCATTCTTTTAAAGAGTACAATTTAGTGAGTTTTAGTTTATTCACAGTTGTACCCGTAGCCTTTTTAAATCTGAATGTCTTGTGGATCTGATCTTACTGCCTCTTATATCTGTCAACTTTCACTCATGGTGAATTATTTCCTTGTGGGTTTTGTAATTTTAGGTTGTGAGTTCATCTTTGGTAAGGCTTTGCATGTGGAAATCCTACATCAATTGGATAGAAAATGTGTTCCTCTAGAGGGAGTATTGTATTTGCCCTTAGGTATAACTGGCCCGACTTCCTTTTGCTGTGTCCTTGTTAGTTGATTGGATTAGAGCTCCAAAACCATGGGAGTAGAATAAATTTGAATTCCAAACCTATGGGAGGGAGACAGGGATCATGGTTATGAATTCCCAAAGACATTTTCCTGCACAGAGCCCAGGTATGGATCAGGATTTCTCAATAGCATTTCATGGCATTGTGGACATCCTGGGCTGGGTAGCTCTTTGTTGTGAGGAGCTGCCCCCTACATGGCAGGATGTTTAGCAGCATTCTTGGCCTCTACCTACTAGATGCCAGCAGTACCCTTCCCCCAAGTTGTGACAATCAAGTGTCTCTATGCCCCCTAAGGGACATTGCCAAATGTCCCTGCGGGGCAAAATTGCCCCTGGTTGAGAACCTCTGATCTAGATAAACAAGCTTCCTCAACATTATGGAAAAGAAAGGGACCTCAGCAAGTTTCCATGCCATCAAACTGTGCCAGCCAGAGGATATTTTCCCTATTTTCCCAGTTTTGTTAAGGTTGTAGCCTTTTGTGGGTTATGGATTTATGGGGTCTCAGTTCCAATTGCCCTCCCCTCACCTGGGGCCAGGGTCCTTAGGCAGGGGCTGGGGTAGGATAGGGAATAGAGGGACAGCTCTTGTGCTTTGTGGTACTGTTTCTGGTTTTCCTTTTTTATTTTTAGCTCCTATGGGTTTCTCTCACTTTCTTGGAAATTTGTTTATACATTTTTTTTGTTGTTGAGATAGGGTCTCACTCTGTCACCCAAGCTGGAATGCAGTGGAATGACTGTAGCTCACTGTAGCCTTGAACTCCTGGGCTCAAGTGATCCTCCTGTCTCAGCCATCTGAGTGTCTGGGACTATAGGTGTAAGCCACCACACCTGGCTAATTTTTTTATTTTTATTTTTTGTAGATATAGAATCCTGTCAAGTTGCCCAGGCTAGTCTTGAACTCCTGGCCTCAAGCACTCCTCCCACCTAGGCCTTCCAGAGTGTTGGAATTACAGGCATGAGCCATTGCGCCTGTCAGTTTATACATTTGGAAGACTGCCAGCTTACATTAAACATTTCTGGGTATTTTGTAACAAGATGAATTTTAGGTCATCAAGTCTGTAATATTGCCAGAATTGTGGATCCCTAGGTAGATATCATTATCGCCATACAGACATGAAGAAACTAAGACCAAAAGAGGTTGAGTGATTCAAAGACCACACAGATGATAGGTGGCAAAGCTGGGATTTGAACCTAGGTCTGTTTGGTTTAAAAGTTAAGAGCTGTGTAGAATCCAGTGATTTGGGAACTGGAAGGCACATCCTATTACTGCTCTAACAAATTACCAAGAATGTAGTGGCTTAAGAAGTCTACAAGGGGTTGGCAGGGCAGCATTCCTTCCGAAGGCTCTAAGGGAGAGCCCACTGTCTTGCTTTTTCCAGCTTCTAGTGGCTGCCTGCAGTCATGGTTCCATGGTCCCTTCCTCGCTTCAACTTCTGCTGCTTCTGTTATTCTATCTTCTTCTCCAACTCGGACCCTCCTGCCTCCCTCTTATAAGGATCCTTGTGATCACGCTGAATCCACTCAGATAATCCAGGATAATTTCTCCATCTAAAGACCCTTGATTTAATCACATCTCTGAAATCCCCTCTGCAATGTAGAGTGAGATATTTACAGCTTCTGGGGATACATGAACATTTTTAGGGGGGCATCATTCAGCCTATCACAGAAAGGATCTAACAAATACATATGTTCTTCAACTTATGATGCGGCATCAGAAATTGAAAATATTGACCAGGCATGGTGGCTCATGCCTGTAATCCCAGCACTTTGGGAGTCCGAGGCTGGGGGATCACAAGGTCAGGAGTTTGAGACCAACCTGGCCAAAATGGTGAAACCCTGTCTCTACTAAAAATACAAAAATTAGCCGGGTGTGGTGGCACACACATGTAATCCCAGCTACTCCGGAGGCTGAGGCAGGAGAATTGCTTGAGGCTGGGAGGCGGAGGTTGCAGTGAGTAGAGATGGCTCCACCACACTGCAGCCTGGGCAACAGAGTGAGACTCCATCTCAAAAAAAAAAAAAAAAAAAAAAAAAGAAAAAGAAATTGAAAATATTGTAAGTTGAAAATGCATTTAATACATCTAACTTACCAAACATCATAGCCTAGCCTAGCCTGCCTTAAACGTGCTCAGAACATTTATATTAGCCTACGGATGTGTTGGGCAAGATAATCGAGCACAAATCCCATTTTATAATAGTGTTGAATATTTCATGTAATTTACTGAATATTGAAAGTGAAAAACAGAATGGTTGTATGGGTACTGCTGCAGTACAGTTTCTACTGAATGCATATCACTCTGGCACCACTGTAAGTCGAGCCATCATAAATTGGGGGCCATCTGAAATCTTTTCAACTTTTTTAACATTATAGAAAAAGAAACAGGTCCAAAGAGGTCTCCTGGCATGTGACCTCTTGCTTCTTCCATCTTACCTGCTACCCTGACTTGCTTAAGTGCTCAAGGAAATAAGTAACTTGAGTCCACTCAAGGAGCTGTCCTGAAAGAGGTGGGATGTGAGTGGGGCCTGGTAGGAGAGGAAGGGCAAGGCTTGATGGAGGCAGGGTTCTATCAAATGTCAATTCAATCAGGAATTTACCTAAGCCAAGGAAGGAAGGAGCGCCGGCTCTGTTCAACGTATAAGCATTTATTGCGTGCCTGCTGTGAACCAGGGTTGTGCCAGAGGAATAAGACCCGCCACCCACGTGGAGAAGAGACTTGTGGAAGGGGCGTTTTATGTGATGGAAAAGAAGCACAGATTTGGAATAGGACAAGTCTGAGTTTGAACCCAGTTCTTCTACTTACGGAGTAACCCAGGAAAATTCATCTCTCTGATAGTTTCTTCATTCATAAAACAGAAATAGCCATCAATTATTTACACAGTGAACATTAAAAAATCTGCTTTAATGTTTCCTAGTTTGGGAACCAAGACGGAATTGTGTGACTCTGAAACTGAGAAGCTTCCTGAGTCTCAATGTACTTACCTTTGTAATAGGCATAATATTGCCTGGTTTGGAGACTTCAAAAGAATGTTTGCCAGGTACTTTTATGCTCAGCTCTGGCCATTTTTGCAAGAGCCCAGGAGGAGACTGCAAGCAACCAGAGGCAACTGAGCCCTGGGCTCTCCAGGCCCTATCTGGCGGCCTCCAGGGTGGAGAGGAGGAGCCATTGTGTGTAACCCATGTGTACCCCTGGCACATGAGTTGAAAAATTCTGCCTTTGAAGGCTGTTAGGAGGATTAAATGGCATGATCTATGACCGTATTTCTCAACCGTGGCATTATTGACGGTTGAAGCTAGATAATTATTATGGGTCTTGTCCTGCACTTCGTAGCATGTTTAGCAGCATCTCTGGCTTCTACCCACTAGGCACCAGTAGCAGTCCCTCCTTGTGACAACCAAAAATGCTTCCACGCATTGCCAAATGTCCCCTAGGGAACAAGGTTGCCCCTAGTTGAGACCTACGGGAAAGCATTCTGTAAGCCTAAATATTTAAGATATAACTTTTTGATTTTTACGTTTATTTAATTCATTTATTTATTTGAGACAGAGTCTCCTTTTGTTGCCCAGGATGGAGTGCAGTGGCGCGATCTCAGCTCACTGCAACCTCCGACTCCCAGGCTCAAGCGATCCACTTACCTCAGCCTCCAGAGTAGCTGGGATTACAGGTGTGGACCACCACACCTAGCCAATATTTGTATTTTTGGGGGTAGAGACAGGGTTTTGCTGTGTTTCCCAGGCTGGTTTCAAACTCCTGAGCTCAAGCGATCATCCTACTTCAACCTCCAAAGTACTGGGATTACAGGCGAGAGCCACCGTGCCTGGCAGATATAATTCTTGCAATGAATTATTTTTGTCATTATATTGCCAAGTGCAGAAAAGAAGTTACGTTTGAGCATACTGCTGTGTCCATTTTAACCAGAACCCTATAAAGACAGTCTGAGCTCAGTGTTAAACAACAGGAGGAATACTTAGCAAATAGATAAGGAAAACGCTTTGGAATAGCTGGACCCCACTTCATATTCTGCAAGCTGGTGCCTGCCTTGACTCCTTACAGGTCCAGCTTCCACGGGCAGGGCTGGAAGAGACCAGACACTCAGGTTCTGGTCCCAGCATCACCACTAAGCAAGTGGCCTCTCCTCTTTGGGTGGCCCCAGGTGCCCTTTCCTCTTTGGGCCCCACTCTCGCATCTCTGGTCATGTGGCATTCTTCCCTGCAAGTCAGTGTCTCTGTCCTTTCTTCTGCTTTTTTTCAAACTTATTTTTATTTTACTTTTTTTTTAAGAGACAGGGTCTGAGTGGGCGCGGTGGCTCACACCTATAATCCCAGCACTTGGGAGGCCAAGGTGAGTGGATCACCTGAGGCCAGGAGTTCAAGACCAGCCTGACCAACATGGAGAAACCCTGTCTGTACTGAAAATACAAAATAAGCTGGATATGGTGGTGCATGACTGTAATCCGAGCTACTCAGGAGGCTGAGACAGGAGAATCGCTTGAACCAGGGAGGCAGAGGATGCAGTGAGTCGAGATCACGCCATTGCACTCCAGCCTGAGCAACAAGCATGAAATTCCATCTCAAAAAAAAAAAAAAAAAAAAGAGACAGAGTCTTACTCTCACCCAGGCTGGAGTTCACTGCAGCTTCAAATTCCTGGGTTTTAGTGATCCTCCCACCTCCACCTCCTAAGTAGCTAGGACTACAGGTGCACACCACCATGCCCAGCTAATTTTTAAAGTTTTTTAGAGACAAGGTCTTCCTATGTTATCCAAGCTAGTCTCCAGCTCCTGGCCTCCAGCTATCCTCCTGCCTGGGTTTCCGAAAGCTCTGGGATTGCAAGCATGAACCACTCTGCCTGGCCTCTTTCCACCTCTTAAATGACACTAATCATATTGGATCTAGTCTAATATGACCTCATCTTAACTAATTACACCTGGAAATACCTCATTTCCAAATAAGGTCACATTCTGAGATTCCAAGTGGACATGCATTTTTGGAAGACACTATTCAGCTCAGGACATGAAGTGAGAGGCACCGTGATCCATAACCAGAATCCTGGGGAAAGCAGAAGGACCCAAAGCTCTCCCTTCCTATCCATGACCTGTACCACACATATGCAGGGTATGGCCTTGCACCTGTGCAGTGTGTGCTGGAATAAGCAGGGCAGACCCAGAGCTCTGTTCAGCTGGCTGCTGCTCATGGTTAGTGGCTCGTAGTAACTGACCTTCATGACCTTCCATCCAATGGTCCTGCCAGCCCTGGGCAAAACGTCCTCCTGTTTCCGATAAGTCTTAATTGAGAAAAGTTATTGTCTGTGGCCTCTGCCTTTGGCTTCCATCTCCCCTTCTTTGAGTAAATCACACTCAGACTCCCTCTTGAGGACCCGACTTCCCTCACTCTCAGGCTAGGTAGGGCCCTATCCAAGACTTCAGGACCTTGTCAATCAGCACATTCCATCTCCCTGGTCCCAAAGATTGGTTAAGGGTGGGCACAAGTCCAAGGGAGAGCAAATTCTTTTTTTTTTTCCCCACTGGTCTTGAACCTGCAAGGCTATGGACTGGATCTCTGGCAACCATTTTGCCCATGTGAGGTCAGAACTTCTCTGAGAATGGAACTAATGTAGAAAAAAGTGGAATCAAGAGTTAAATAGAGTGAAATGGGGTCCTGATGGTATCAATAGCACCTAGATCAAGCTGTACCTGAAGCTTTACCACTGGTCTTTTTAGCTATCTGAACCATTAAATCTACCTCTCCCTTACTTTGCTTGAGCTGATTTGAGTCACATTTTCTATCAAAAGCAAAGAAAGGGCATTAATTGCAGTTCACTCAGACTCACTGTCTGGGTTTTATAGTTTATCTACTTGAAGTATGTTTCTTTTCATCAATCTTTGAAACAATTATGAAGTAGATGGCATGCCCCCTAGTGTCAGTGCAACACCCTGCTGGAGGAAGCAGTCTCAAGAGCCTTCATAGAAGTGCTAGTCCATCTGATCATGCCTTTATCCAGCAGATATTTTTTGAGTGTCCATCATGTGTGTGTGCCTGAGGAGTAGCTTAGATTAGTATGGTGGCAGTGGAGATAGAACCAATGGCACTAAAAGAATTTGGTATTAATTGGTCGTCAGTGATGTGGAAAGGAGGCGTCCAGACTGAATCCCAGAATCCTAGGCTTCTAGTTTGAGAAATGGAGTGTCTGTCATGTTCTGAGCTGAGGAACACTAAGAATGACCAGGTTTGTTTTTGGTGCTGGGATAAGGGTAGCTAAAAAGAAAAAATGAAAAATAAAAAAATAATAAGGGTGACCATGACCAGGTTTGTTCATGGGGAGGAGGGCAGATAGTGAGTTTGGTTTTGACCATGGTTAGTGTCATGTCCCTTCACAGCGTCCACATGGGAATGCAGGTCAGCAACTGGACATCCAGCCCTGGGGCTTGAGGAGAGGCCAGGTGAGAGTTATCTAAGTTGGGAGTCACTTGCCTGTGAGCGGTGGCTGAAGTGGTGGAGGCAGGAGAGGCTGAAGGAGACTGTATGGGATGAGAAATAGAGGGCCCTGGAGGCAGCCTAAAAGCAGCACTTTCCATGAGCACAGCAGGAGGAGGACTCCAAGCTGAGCTATCCCTAGCCCTGCTCAATGGATGCCAGAGCCTGGCCCTGAGCCATCTGCTATCCTGCCTCTTGAACGTCAGCTCCCTGAGGGCAGGAGGTTGTCTTGTACACATCCAATAGGATTTTCAAGGAAAGAAGCTGCATCTGTCATTGTTTTTTTTTTTTTTTTTTTCTTTTTTTTTGAGATGGAGTTTTGCTCTTGTTGCTCAGGCTGGAGTGCAATGGGGTGATCATGGTTCACCACAACCTCCTCCTCTCAGGTTCAAGTGATTCTCCTGCCTCAGCCTCCCCAGTAACTGGGATTACAGGCATGTGCCACCACGCTTGGCTAATTTTGTACATTTAGTAGAGACGGGGTTTCTCCATGTTGGTCAGGCTGGTCTCGAACTCCTGACCTCAGGTCACCTCGGCCTCTCAAAGTGCTGGGATTACAGCTGTGAGCCACCGCGTCCGGCCGAAACTGCATCTGTCTTGTACACCGCTGAGGAAGATGCTTCGGGTGTGGCCCACATCTCTGCACTCACTCCCCCTGCGCTGCACGCCCTCTGTGAGTGCCTCCCCATACACACTTCCTCTGAACATACTGTTCCCTGTACTTACCACCTCCACGCACCTCCCCAGCACTCAGCTCCCCTGCACTCACTTTCCCTGCATTCACTCTTTAGGTACTTACTGAAGAAGCCCTGACTCTGACGGAGGGCTGCTGGCTGGGAAGCAGGCTTGGTCTGCACGATGGTTAGGCTAGAAGTGCCAGGGAGCTCAGGGCCCTGGGAGCAACCCTCAACTAATGTCCAACGGGAACTTAAGATAATGCCTCAGCTCCTCTGTCCTCAGGCAGGAGTAGGACAATGCTGGAACTTGTTCTCCACACTCTCTCAGGGTCCCAGCATGACTGCGCCCCAGTTGCCCACAGGGTGAATTGCTCCCTGACATTCCCTGCGCCGCCTTCCTTCCCTTCCCTGTCTCACTGTCCCATGTCCCTCCAGGAGCTTCCTGTCCCAGAAACCACCTCATTCACATCCTCACTCAGGCTCTGCTTCTGGGGAACCCAGCTTAAGACAATCACTGAGTGGGGAGAAAGGTGCCTGGTTCTTAGCCAAATGAGGATTTCTTATTAAATATTTTTTTAATTCATTTATTTATTTTTGGAGATAGGATCTTGCTCTGTTGACCAGGCTGGAGTGTAGTGTTGCCATCACAGCTCACTGTAGCCTTGAACTCCTGGACTCAAGGGATCCTCCTGCTTCAGCCTCCCAAGCAGCTAGGACTACAGGTGCGACCACCACGCCTGGCTAATTGGTGTATTTTTTGTAGAGACAGGGTCTCCCTATGTTGCGCAGGCTGGTCTTGAACTCCTGGGCTCAAGTGATCCTCCCACCTTGGCCTCCAAAAGTGCTGGGCTTACAGGCATGAGCCACCGTGCCCAGCCAATAAGGACTTCTTGTATAATTATTCATCTCCACTCCCTGGCACAGAGCGGGAGGTTAGTGAACTTTAGTTGAAATGATAACCGTTGACCATTTATTCACACCAACTGCCGTGCACACGTCCACACAGAGTCTCTGCCGTGGTCATCAGCTCATCTCTCCCCTTGGTCAAAGGAAGCCAAGTGAGGACACCCAGGTCCCACAGCCCACAGGAGCACCTATGGACCCAGGTGCCTCAGCATGTGGGGGCAGGGCTCTGTGTTCTTGGCAGTGGCCAGTGGGTCACTCCCAGTGTCTGTGTTCACAGGGGCTTCATCCTCATCCAGGGGATCTGAAAATGTGGTGGCCCGGGTACACAATCCCCAAGTTGTCTCTGTGCTAATAAACTTTGGGCAAATCCCCTTGAGTATGTATGTGTATGTGTGTGTGTGTGTGTGTGTGTGTGTGTGTGTATGTGTGTCCCTAAGCATTTGTGTGCTCGTATCTTGCGCTTAGTGTCTGGTGTGTATATGTGTACCTGTGTTTTGTGCTTCAGTGTGTATTTGTGTGTGCACGGTGGCTGCCTGTCATTATGCCGCTAATGGAAATACGGCCACGGATCGCAACTCTCAATTAGCTCCTGGGGCTATCTCTGTGACAGCCAGTTACCGAACAGCAAGGCCTAACGGAATGAATTAATTTGTAGTACACGGCAGTTAAAGTCACTGCGTTAGCCACAGGGACTCGACAGCCAGAGACCCTGATTAGAGGGGCTTGGACCATTTGGCACCAGCAGGTACCTGGGAGGCCTCTCCTCTGAGTTCCTGACCTAGGAAGGGGATGAGAGGAATATCAGGAAACTTAGATGAGCTCAGATCCATGCAGCCATCAACCACTCCAGCTGGAGGGCTCTGGCTGGCACTTGGCCAGGCCAAAGGCCCAGGATGCCAGGAGCTTGGAAGGGTGGTGAGGCCTCGTTCTCTCTCTCTCAATCTCTCTCTCTCTCTCTGTCTTCAAACAGAACCTTTGATTGGTTCATTTTGTCTGGAGTGGGGCCAGATCTCTTCAAGAATGGAGTCTTCAGGGGTCAGCCAGGAGGAGCCCTAGGGCACCAGGGAAAGACAGAAGTCAACCATTTCTCCATGGATTTGTTAGGATTCTTTCTTTATTTTGAATTGAACTGCAAGTCACGTAACATACAACTAACCATTCTGTGTACCATTCAGTGACATTTGATGCGTTCACAATGTGGGCAACCACCACCTCTCTCTAGTTTCAAAACTTTTCTCTCACCCTTCAAAAACACACTGCATCCTTCGAGTGATCATTCCCCATTCCTCCTCCTCCCCCAGCCCCTCTGACACAACCACTCATCTACTTTCTGACTCTATGGATTTGTCTGTTCTGAAGTTGGTGTGTCAGCGTGGCTAGGCTTCAGTCCCCAGTTATTCAGTCAAACACTAACTGAAAATGTGGTGGCCCCAGTTGTCTCTACGCAAACAAACTTGGGCAAATCAGCTTGAGTGTGTGTGCGTGCACCTGAGCATTTGTGTGCACATGTGCACACGCTTAGCTTTACAATGAAGGTATTTTGTAAACATGATTAAAGCCCACAATCCATTGACTTTAGGGGAGATAATTATTGAAAATCTGGGTGCGCCTGATTCAATCAGTTGAAAGGTCTTAAAAGCAGAGCCAAAGCTTCCCTAAAGAAGAGATTTGTGCCTGTGGACAGCAGCGTCAGCTCACACCTGAGAGTTCCAGCCCACCCTTCCTGATGCCTGCTCTGTGGATTCGAATTTGCCCTGCCAACCCCACAGTCACATACCCCAAGCCCTTCAATCTATCTATTTATCATATCTAGCTATCTGCCCACCTATTCTCTATCTGTCTAACTACCTATCTATCTAGAGAGAGAGAGAGAAGAGATGGAGATATCATCCCCTATCTTGCTTGGAGCTCTACAAACTAACTGGCTCCTCTTTCTGCTCCTTCTGCCAAATGCAAGTACTTCCCAAAGTCCTACCTTTGTTTGTTTCCTTCCTTGCAATAATACCATCCAGGCAGCTGGGCACGGTGGCTCATGCCCGTAATCCCAGCACTTTGGGAGGTCGAGTAGGGTGGATTACTTGAGGCCAGAGTTTGAAACCAGCCTGGCCAATATGTTGAAACCCCGTCTCTACCAAAAATTCAAAAATTAACTGGGTGTGGTGGGTGCCTGTAGTCCCAGCTACTTGGGAGGCTGAGGCCGGAGAATCACTTGAGCCCGGGAGGCAGAGGTTGCAGTGGCCCAAGACTGCACCACTGCACTCCAGCCTGGGCAACAGGGTGAGACTCCATCTCAAAAAAAGAAAAAAAAAAAAAAAAAAACCATCCAGGCACATAGCCCAGTAAATGTTTAGCTATCGTTGTCATCATTGCTATTACCATTACAGCGTGAAAATTTTAAAGGAACACAGAATTCCATACTAATCAAAAGACTTATGCTTGACCAATAGAGTCCTGGGTGGGAGGGGAGAAGACTGAATTTTTTCTTGCCACTGCCTGCTAGGAGTTTTCCCCTGTTCTTCTGCTTTCAGTGGAGATGACACCATTGTTTTCTTCTCTAGGCAACAGAAGCATCACCTCTTTGTCCAGAATCCAGAAGGTTGGTAATTAAGTGTTGCATGTGAGTAATAAAATATGAGGAGACACTGGCCACACGGACCCCACTCTCATGCCCATGGGCAGATGACAGCTGTGTAGGTACAGGCAGCACGGGCAGCTCTGCTTTGCTGCCCTGGGTGAAGGTGTGTCTGTCCTCAGGCAGACTCAGAGGAGCAAGGAGGGGATCTGCTGTGGCACCAAAAGAGAATGAAAGCATCCCTCGATCCCATTTTCTTCAGGTTTTGCTTTCTCACCTTCCTCCTTTGCAATACCATCTAGCTTCTCCAAAGGGCAGCATTTACCTGGTACCTCCATTTCCTCCTTCCTGTCTGCCTTCCCTTCTCCTGCTCTACTCAGTCAAATTCTAAGACATTAGCTAGGACCCAATAGCCACATCCAAGGGCTGCACGAAGTTTGTCAGCAGCCTTTGCACCTCTCGGCCATGCCTGGCTCTTCCTTGGTGATACGTCTCTCCTGGGGTCTCCATGGCACTGCGCCCTCCTGGCTCTCCTTCTTTCCTGATCACTTGCCCTTCACTCGCTCCTCTTTCTGCTCCTGCGCCCCAGAGCAGGCACTTCCCCAAGTTCCTTCTTTGTTTGTTTCCATCCCTTTCTACTGCCTCCTTTTGACAAGTCCACTTGTTCCCATAGCCTCAGAGTTCCTCGAGGCAGAGGAATCTTCCTGTATCCATCTCTATTTCCCCAATTCCAGCTATGCAAAAATGTGTCTTGAACGGTGAATGGGACACTCATTGCCCCTGTATTGGTCAGGGTTCTCTAGAAGGACAGAACTAATAGGATAGATGTATATATGAAGGGGAGTTTATTAGGAGTATTGACTCACACGATCACAAGGTGAAGTCCCACAATAGGCAAGCTGAGGAGCAAGGAAGCCAGTCCAAGTCCCAAAACCTCAGAAGTAGGGAAGCCAACAGTGCAGCCTTCAGTCTGTGGCCGAAGGCCCGAGAGTCCTTGAAAAATCACTGCTGTAAGTCCAAGAGTCCAAAAGCAGAAGAACTTGGAGTCTGATGTTCGAGGTCAGGACACATGTAACACTGCAGAAAGATGAGGGCTGGAAGACTCAGCGGGTCTGAGACAGGAGAATAGGGTCCGGAGGCAGGGAACCTACGGCTGATTCACGCTGACTTCCCAGAACTAAATCAAAGGAAAAAACCCAACTTTCCAAACCTAAGTAACAAAAGGAAGAGAAGCTTTCACTTTCTGCAACCAATCAGACTGATTACAGGTCACTACTTCATTTGCATGGGGTGTACACCAAGTGGCCAATGGGAAACCTCTAGGGGGTGTTTGGACCCCGGAAGATTCTGTGTCAGGTCTCTGGAGCCGCTGCTCGGCCCACTCCCACCCTGTGGAGTGTACTTTCATTTTCAATAAATCTCTGCTTTTGTTGCTTCATTCTTTCCTTGCTTTGTTTGTGTGTTTTGTCTGATTCTTTGTTCAAGAAGCCAAGAAACTGGACACTCTCCTCCAGTAACAGGTCTGCTCTTTCCAACTTCTGCTGCTGCTTTATTCTAGCCACACTGGCAGCTGATTAGATGGTGCCCACCCAGACTGAGGGTGGGTCCGCCTCTCCCAGTCCACTGCCTCAAATGTTAATCTCCTTTGGCAACACCCTCACAGACACACCCAGGAACAATACTTAGCATCCTTCAATCCAATCGAGTTGAGACTCTATTATTAACCATGACAGCCTCCTTCCCTACTTTTGCAAAAATCCCTCCAATTCCAGGTGTTGCTCTTGCTTTTGCAACCTAAATGTACAACCGGCATCCTCCTCCCTGTGTTCAACTCTATGCCGCTTTCTTACTCAACAGCTCTCAATGAATGGTTGCACTTTGCCCCATGAGCAAAATTAACACACTTTACCATGATATTTAGTGTCCTTGGTAATCTGAACATAACTACCTTTTCAGTCTTATTTTTCCACTACTCATTTGCAACAACTTAACAACTTGGGTATATTTTAAACCCCCAAACCACTACTCGCATATCCCACCTTTATAATTTTGTTCATTCCACCTGAAATGTACTTCTCCTAAACTTTAAAAAAAACAACAGTTTTGTTTGTTTGTTTGTTTGTTTGGTTTTTTTTGTGGCCGGGCACAGTGGCTCACGCCTGTAATCCCAGCACTTTGGGAGGCCAAGGCGGGCAGATCATGAGGTCAAGAGATCGAGTCCATCCTGGCCAACATAGTGAAACCCCATCTCTACTAAAAATACAAAAATTAGCTGGGCGTGGTGGTGGGAGGCTGAGGCAGGAGAATCACTTGAACCCGGGAGGCGGAGGTTGCAGTGAGCCAAGATCATGCCTTTGCACTTCAGCCTTGGCGACAGAAGGAGACAGAATCTCGCTCTATCGCCAAGGCTGGAGTGCCGTGGCACGTTCTCACTGAAACCTCCTCCACCTCCAGATTCAAGCGATGCTAGTGCCTCACCCCAGTAGCTGGGATTACAGGTGTGTGCCATCATGCTCAGCTAATTTTTGTGTTTTCAGTAGAGGCGGGATTTTGCCATGTTGTCCAGGCTGGTCTCACTCCTGTCCTTAAGTGATCTGCAGCCTCCCAAAGTGCTGGGGTTACAGGTGTGAGTTACCGTGCCCAGCCAAAAAAGTAACATTTTTTTCTGATTATACAATATATTGAAATGAAAAAAAAAGACATAGCAGAGGTATCAGGGGCCAGGGGAAGAAAATAAATAGATGAGAAAATCTGTGGGCCTACTGATTCAGGGCAGGCTATTAGCCAGAAGATGCCCCACCTTCCCAGATAACTTTGTGTTAGAATTCGTACATACAGGGAAGCCCAACTTTGGCTTATAAGGTGTTTCTTCATGTTACCAGAACCAATTTTCTTTTAACCCCAAATACTTCACTGTTTTTCCAAGACAAGGACATTCTCTTATATAACCTTAGTATAGTTGTCAAAATCAGAACATTTAACATTAACTATTGGCTGGATGCTGTGGCTCCTGCCTATAATCAGCACTTTGGGAGGCCAAGATAGGTGGATCACTTGAGGTCAGGAGTTTGAGACCAGCCTGGACAACATGGTGAAACCCCGTCTCTACTAAAAATACAAAACTTAGCCAGGCACGGTGGTGGTCGCCGGTAAGCCCAGCTACTTGGGAACCTGAGGCGAGTGAATTGCTTGAACCCAGGAGGTGGAAGTTGCATTGAGCCAAGATCATGCCATTGCACTCCAGCTTGGGTGACAGAGCAAGACTCTGTCTCAAAATAAAAACAAAAACAAACACATATTTAATCTGCAGTCTATATTCAAATTTCATCAATGGTCCCTCAAGCAAGTGTCCTTTATAGCTAGTTTTCCTCTTCAGTCCAGGGTCCAATCCAGGATAACCTGGGGCATTCAGCTGTCATGCTTCTTTTCGTCTTCTTTGATCTGGGACAGCTCTCCAGCTTTCCCTTGCATTTCTTGACCTTCACATTATTGTTTAAGAGAGCAGACCAGTTATTTTGTAGAACATCCCTCAATTTGGGCTTGTCTGATGTTTTTCCATGATGAGATTCAGTTTGTGCATTTGGCACTGTTCTTCTCAGTACCTCATGTTAGGAGGCACATGACGCCAGTTTGACCCAATATTGGTGATATTAACCTTAATCATTTGGTGAAAGTAATATCTGCCAGATTTCTGCATTGTAAAGTTACTATGCTTCCCTCTGTGATGAATACATAATTTGTGTTAAGGTATTCTAAAACTGAAGTAGCCTGTTCCTCATCGAACTTTAACCCAGCAGTTTTAGCATCCATTGATGATTTTCGAACTCCATCATTCCATTTATCTGTACTACTTGGCATTCAACTGTAAGGAAGAACTATCCCTGTTCCCCTGTCTACTTATTTACTTATTTGTTTATATCGGTATGGATTTGGGGATTATTATTTTACTCAGTGAGTTAGAATTCATTACTATTATTACTCATTTTGATGCTCAAATTCCCCAGATTTGGCCAAAGGAACTCCTAGGGGATCCCTGTGTCCCCTCATGCTTTGAGCACAACTTCCTGTCTGGCACAACCAGCGGTTTTGGCTTCCTCTTTGACTTTCCTTTTCCCAGACCTGGAATCAGCTTTTTCTCCTGGAACTTATTTGATTTTCATTTTCTGGGGAGCAGTGGAGGGCCCCAAAAAGGACAGCTGCCTTGTCTATCCTCCTCATCATGTGACCTAGTTGGCGTGCATTTCAAGTTCTCTCAGGGCCTAAATAGTTTTATAATTTACAGTAATAATAATCTTGTTATCTACATCATCTTCATGTTCAACTTCTTGTATTTACTTCTTTTTCATTAAAGATTCAACAATACATAGGCACATGCACAGTTATATATATATATGTGTATATATGTATATATATTAAAAAAAATTTTTTTTTGAGACAGAGTCTCGCTCTGTCAGCCAGCAGGCTGGAAGGCAGTGGCATGATCTCAGCTCACAGCAGCCTTCTTCTCCCAGGTTCAAGCGATTCTCCTGCCTCAGCCTCCCGAGTAGTTGGGATTGCAGGTATGGGTCACCACTCCAGGCTAGCTTTTGTATTTTGGGTAGAGACAGGGTTTCGCCATGTTGGTCAGGCTGGTCTTGAACTCCTGACCTCAGGTGATCTGCCTGCTTTGGCCTCCCAAAGTGCTGGGATTCAGGCGTGAGCCACAGTTATAGAAAGTAAAAACTACAGACCATACTACTGGAAGAATGGACACTGCAGGCTTAGCCAAGGCTTTCACCAGAGAGCCAGATAAAGAAGCAGTCCAGATCAGGGGTCAGCATCTTGCTGCAACCTCCAACTCGTATGCTCAAGCAGTCCTCCAGCCTCAGCCTCCTGAGTAGCTGGGACTACAAGCATCCACTGCCACACCTGGCCTTTTTTTTTTTTTTTTTTTTTTGGTAGACATGGGGTCCTTCTATGTTGACCAGGGTAGTCTTGAACTCCTGGTCTCAAGCTATCCTCCTACCTCTGCCTTCCAAAGTGCTGGGATTATAGGCGTGAGCTACCATGCCCAGCCTACCCCTCTCTTGTTTTTGCAAATCAAACTTTCTTGAAATACAACCACACCTTTGGTTTACCTATTATGGCTGGTTGCTTTCACCCTGCAAAAGCAGAGGTGAGTAGTTGTAACAGAGACCATGTGGCCCACAAAACCTAAAATATTTACTATCTGGAGTTATACGGTAAAAGTTTGCCAATTTCTGGTTTAGATGAACAGATGCTGAGAACGCAGATTTATAAGGGGAGCTAAACATTACTGAAATAAATGAGAAATGAGAAATGAGAAATCTGGTGCCTGCTAATTCCGGCTCCACATGCTATTTAGAATAGCCTTGCTCCTCACATGAGGGTGAGTTTATAGAGTCAACAGGTAAAGCAAAAATCACACGCACACACACACGCACACACACACACATACATTCCAGAAAGTCTCCTGAAAAGTTAGCATGTTAGAGACTGAGATACCATTTCTCACCGAGATTCCTGCACAGTCAGTTTTAGCAGCATCTACAAATCTGTGTTGAGGGTTTCAACAACATACACATGCTACTATAGGCAGCATCACCACTCCTAAAAACAGCAGGCTCTAATCTGCTGTGTAATCAACTGCAATTTTGAAACCAAATCACATATGGGCTAGCAATGTTTATAGGGAATAAATTATTAAACACCCTAGAATAGCATTTTCCAGAAGCTCTCTCATTTGGAAAATTGCAGAAGAAAATTGAAGTGGGAAATGTTTTGCCAACATGAAAGCTAGGGGAAAAAAGACACCCAACTTTTAAACCTATGTTGAAAGAGATTTTATATTTTATGTCTATATTCTTGGGAACTACCTCAATTATTAGTGAGTGCCATAAGCACCATCCAACTATGAGTGGTTAAAGAACTGATTGGAAAGACTGCTCCCAATGTGCTTGACATGCTCTCCTGTAATGAATACAGCGATGAGACACCATTTCACACCCACTAGGTTGACAAAATATAAGTTGGACAACACCCAGTGATGACCAGGATATGGAGACTTGAGAACGCTTACACATTGCTGGTGGGAGGGAAGTTGATAAAACCACTTTGGAGAGCAATTTGAGAGGTACTAGTAAAGGTAAAATGCATCCACCCCACCACCCAGTAATTTAGCTTCTCTTTAGCTAACCTAGAACAGCAATTCTGAACAAGTGGCCCCCAACGCCAGGAGGATTTCTGAGATACTTCCAAGGAGACCTCCAAGGTCAAAACTATTTTCAGAACAAAACCAGGAAACCAAGCGTGCTGGCTCACACCTGTAATCCGAGCACTTTGGGAAGCTGTGGCAGGAAGAGGATTGCTTGAGGTCAGGAGTTCGAGACCAGCCTAGCCAACATCGCGAGACCCCTGTCTCTCTCCATATAAATAAATAAATAAATAAACAAACACTAAGATGTTATTTGTCTTTTCTGCTGTGACAACATTTGCACTGATGATGTTCAAGTGATAGTACCTTAGCATGAAACAAGGCAGTGGCCTTAACCTGCACCAAATGTCACTGTCATGCCCTTTTCAGTAAACAAACAACAAAGACAAAAACAGTTTTACTGAAGGATATTCTTGGTGGAGTAGTAGAATTTTTTAAATGTAAAAATCTCGACCCTGGGTACCTATTTTGAATGTTCTGCATGATGAAATGGGAACTGCACGTAAACCCCTTCTGCTGAATGCTCAAGAGGAAAGCACACAGGGGACTGTGTGTGTTGAAAGATGAAATAGCCCAGCGCGCTGGCTCATACCTGTAATCCCAGCAATTTGGGAGGCCGAAGCAGGTGGATCACGAGGTCAAAAGTTCGAGACCAGTCTGGCCAACATGGTGAAACCTGGTCTCTACTAGAAATACAAAAATTAGCTGGGCATGGTGGTGCTCACCTGTAGCCCTAGCTACTCAGGAGACTGAGGCAGGAGAAATTGCTTGAACCTGGGAGATGGAGGTTGCAGTGAGCCAAGATCATGCCACTGCACTCCAGCCTGGTGACAGAATGAGACTCTGTTTCAAAAAAAAAAAAAAAAGAAAGAAAGCTTAATTAGCCACTTTTTTCATAGAAGGTTATTTTTTCTTGAAAGAACAATGGACATACCATGGTTATTCAAATTGGGGTATTTGGGAGATATTTTCTGAAAAAGGAAGAGAGCTTGTCAATTCAATGACAAAATTTGAGCTTTCAAATTGTGGGAAACTTGGACCTGCTGCCCTGTGAGCTTGACAGCTTCTCAATAGCTAAAGGATCCTGACAAAATCAAAGGTGCTATCAGGTAAGGCCGGCATGGTGGCTCATGCCTGAAATCCCAGCAGTTTGGGAGGCCAAGGCAGATGGATTACTTGAGCTCAGGAGTTCAACACCAGCCTGGGCAAAATGGTGAAACCCCTCTCTACTAAAAATACAAAAAATTAACTGGGTGTGGTGGTGCACACCTGTGGTCCCAGCTACTTTGGAAGCTGAGGCAGGAGAATCACTTGAGCCAGGAGGTGGAGGTTGCAGTGAGCTGAGATCCTGCCACTGAACTCCAGTCTGGGTGACAGAGTGAAACCCTGTCTTAAAAAAAATTATTTTTTTAAAAAAGGTGATGTTAGTGAATGCATTTTTTGTGATATTGTGTAATAAAGTGTGCCAGCATCTGACAGATTTGCAGGACTGGGTGAACTATTATTTTCCAAATGATCAATGTAGGATGATGTTACAAAAATCACAAATAAAAGATCCTTTCAAAGTACAAGATAGATCAATGCCTTTTAATGTAATAGAGCACAAAACGAGCACTAATATGGTTTCACATGTTACACTGCAACCAATCTTTAAGAAACTACCACTTGTCAAGTGAGTATTAGCAAAGAATATCCACAATGATCTGAAAAGTCTCTTAAGTTGTTTCTCCCCTTTCCAACTACGTAGCTTTGTGAGGCCAAATTTTCTTCATAGACTTCAACCAAAACAACATAGCACAGTAAACAGAGAGCTTTGTGAAAATGAAGAACAACACCGCTACCACTTATCTTACTCAATTTTTTATTTTAAAGAAGTTACTTTTCATAACAATATGTTATTTATATTGACATGAAATAGATGTGTTATTCTTTCAAATAAATAAATATTTTAAAAATTCTCAGTTGTAATTTCTAAACCGTTAACTATGGTATTTGTTAATAGATATAACTCCCTTCAACGAAAGTTCTTTGTGGCCTTCAATAATTGTTAAGAATGTAAGGGAAGGCCGGGCATGGTGGCTCACACCTATAATCCCAGCACTTTGGGAGCCCAAGGCAGGCAGATCACCTGAAATCAGGAGTTCAAGACCAATCTGGGCAACATGGCGAAACCCCATCTCTACTGAAAATACAAAACATTAACCAGATGTGGTGGAGGGCACTTGTAATCTCAGCTACTCCAGAGGCTGAGGCAGGAGAATAGCTTGAACCCAGGAGGCGGAGGCTGCAGTTAGCTGAGATTGCATTCCAGCCTGGGCAACAAGAGTGAAACTCAGTCTCAACAAAAAAAAAAAAAAAAAAGAATGTAAAGGAATCCTGACATCAAAAGGTTTGAGGAGTGCTGCCATAGAAATCAAACTCTCCCACAAATTCATAGAGAGATCTGCAGGAAACTCACCAGGGCATTGTTTGAAATAGTGGAAAAATGAGATAGAGTAGAACTGTCCTGCAGCAGGAAAAAGGATCAATAAGCTGCAATTTAGTCATATAATGTCATAATTCACAACTGAAATAAATAAATTAAATCTATATGCATAAACATAAACAGATTTTTTAAAATCACAAGATTTAAGAAGTAAATTGCAAGAGACTGTATAATTTGATGCTATTTATATTAATATTAATTAATAAATGTTATTTAATTGCATGACTAAAATTATCTATGGATATATGCACATATAATACATGTATTAAAACATGCCTGGAAATGATTGATAACACCTTCAAGATAGTGGTTTATTTATTTATTTATTTATTTATTGAGACGGAGTCTCACTCCGTCATGCAGGCTGGAGTGCAGTGGCGCGATCTCAGCTCACTGCAACCTCCACCTCCGGGCTTCAAGCGGTTCTCCTGCCTCAGTCTCCCGAGTAGCTGAGATTACAGGCACCCACCACCACACCTGGCGAATTTTTGTATTTTTAGTGGACACGGGTTTCACCATGTTGGCCAGGCTGGTCACGAACTCCTGACCTCGAGTGATCTGCCCACCTCGGCCTCCCAAATTGCTGGGATTATAGGTGTGAGCCACCGTGCCTGGCAGTGATTTCTTTCAGGGCAAGTAGGCAAGAAAAATGTAAGAGAATATGGCTTAGACTATATAAGTAGAGTTACAACATTTCTTTTCATTTTTTTTTGAGACAGGGTCTAGCTCTGTTGCCCAGGCTGAGTGCAGTGGTGCCATCATGGCTCACTCCAGTTGAATCTCGCCATCCTCCCAGCTCAGCCTCTGAGTACCTGGGACTACAGGCACGTGGCATCACGCCCAGCTAATTTTTAAATTTTGTAGAGACCGGGTTTCACCATGTTGCCCAGGCTGGTCTCAAACTTCTGGGCTCAAGCAATCCTCCTGTCTCAGCCTCCCAAAGTGCTGGAATTACAGGCATGTAACATTTCTAAAAACTAAACACCTACAGTAAGTTAACGTAGTTACATAGGAATTTGTTTATGTTGTTTTCTATAAACTTCCATATATTTCAAATATTTTGTAATTGAAAACAAAAAAGTCTTCAGTGCTTGGTTATAAATTGCTTATTTTGAAGCAGAGGATATAATGTTTTTGGTTTTGTTCAGTAAGTTTCAGTTTCTCCCTACTCCCAGTAAAGAAATATTGAATGTGTGCTTGAAGAATACCAGTGTAACCTGTTAATTCTTACTCTGCCTGGGGAGTCCCAACATTTTCCTCTGGCCTTGTGATTAGGAAGTAGAATGTGGAGGAAGAATTTCACTTTCTCTGTATTGTTTTAGTATTTTTTAGCACAATAAGTTTTATCAGGAAAAAAAAATTAACTAAGTGTCCATTGTGAAAATAGCAAAAAGTTATGTTCTTTTGCTTTCACATTTAAATAATGTTGGGACCACGCTCTTCATTCCACCATGTAAGCTGTTTTTTTCATATAACCTTTTTTGATTTTTCAGTGTCATTAGTTAATCTTTGATATTGCTATTTTCATGGCTGCCTAAATCCCATTTCACAAGGTGCCATAAGCGCTAACACATCTTTCTTTTATTTTTAGTCACTTTGGCTGCTTCTAGTTTGGTTGTTATAAACAAGATTGTGATGAACATCTTTGCACATCATCTTCATCTTCAGTTTTTACTGTTTCCTGAAATCTTACTGTTAATTCCCTTAGGCAAAGAATTCAGCCTTCCTGAACCCCAGGCAGGACCAAAATATTTCTTAGTGAGGGGCGATATATATTCCCCCAGGACACTTGGCAATGCCTGGAGACATTTTGGGTTGTCACACTGGAGGATGGAGGGGCAGGTGTTACTAATGGCATGCAGTGGATGGAGGCCAGGGATGCTGCTAAACATCCTACCATATACAGGACGTCCCAGAACAAATAATTATCTGACCCAGAATGGCAACAGTACTGAGGTTGACAAACTGCAATAGAATCATCACTGAAGTTCCTTCCCGCTCTGGAAATTACTGGGGACTTCTGGAAGTACTCATTGTCTGAAAGGAGATGGAGGATGTGTCCTCACCAAGGATTGGGAGCTCTTGAGGTGTATGGGCCTGGGGCATTTCCCAAACCGCCCTGATTCCTGCAGTCACCTCGGCCTTTGTTAAACAAACACTCTCCCTGGAGCGTCTGGCTCTAAAAATTCAGGATGGAGGCCGGTCATGGTGGCTCATGCCTATAATCCTAGTCCTTTGGGAGGCTGCCTGAAATCCTAGCACTTTCGGAGGCCCAGGAGGGTGGATTGCCTGAACTTGGGAGTTCGAGACCAGCCTGGGCAACATGATGAAACCCTGTCTCTATTAAAAATACAAAAATCAGCGAAGGGTGGTGGCACGCCTGTAATTCCAGCTACCGGGCGGACACTGAGGCATGAGAATCGCTTAAACCTGGGAGGTAGAGGTTGCGGTGAACCACGATCAAGCCACCGCAGTCCAGCCTGGGCAACAGAGCAAGACTCTGTCTCAAATAAATAAATAAATACACAAAATGAAAAAATAAAAATAAAAATTCAGGATGGTATCCCAGGATTCTGTGCCTTTACCAAGTTCCCTAGGTGAATCTAAGGCAGACCTTTGTTAGAGCTATAGTTCCCACTTGCCTGATAGTCAAAATCTTTTGTGGGCGGGGATATTTGTAAGCAAGGTTTGGAGTGACGTAAAAGAATCTGCATTGTTTTATTTTGGTTTGTTGGTTTGTTTTAAGCACCAAAGGTGATTCTGATGAATCCAGCTTAGAAGATTACACCAGCTTTGGAGGAGATCTGTGGGAGTTACCTGGGCACCCCATTCACTCATTCATTCCTTCATTTATATATAAGGTGATAGGATTAAAGAGATGACTTAGACATAGTCTCTGCTGTCAAGGACTCAAGATCTAATGGAGACATGGACCCATTAGCAGCTCGTTTACAATTCAACTGCCTGTGACAAAGGCAGGAACAAAATTTTTTGAGAGCACAGAGGAGGGAGGGGCCCCCTGTTTCTGAGGGCTTCAAGGAGGAGGCTGACCTTTGCCGTGGGTCTTAAAGGAACAAAAGGGAGCTCTGGAGAGGAATCCTGTATTCTTGAGGACAGAAACAGTGGAAAGAGGGCGCAGGGCCACAAAAGCAGGGGAGAGAACTTGGCCCCTCTCACACAGTCGGCATTTTCAAACTAATCTGAAACTGGACAATGCAAATGGTATGAAGTCTCACTTGTGCAAAATTTTTAAAAGGAGGCAGATCTTACTTTATATCTATTCCTCTGGGAAAGTTTGTCTTGAATTCTGTGAGTTTGAAGTTAGAAGCGGTTTGCAGGAATGCAGCACTCACAGAAAAACTGGCCTACCCAGAACTGAGCACCTACTGCATGCCAGGACCTGTGCTCTGGGATCCGAGGAGGCATAAGGCCCAGCCCCACCCTGGTGAGCTCACAGCCAGGTGGACATACATCCCCTGTCCTCCTCCCTCCCCACTCCTGCCTCTGATCTGAGTCAGGCTGGCAGGGGGGCAGGAAAAGGAAGCCACCAGGAGTCTACCAAAGAGAGGCAGGAATGGGGTGGGCTGGACTAGGGCTAGATGGAGAGTGTGGTTTACCCAGGGACTTACAGTAGCATCTGAAAGAGGGGTGGGGCTCCCTAGGGCAGGGAACAGACAATGGGCAGAGGAGCTACAGTAGCCAGCTGCTGGAAGGCACAATGGTTCATTTCCTATCCCATGCTCGGCAATACCATTGCTCTTGTCCTCTGAGCACCACCTTTTTGTTGCTTAATTCAGTCAATAGATAACTTACTGAGTAGCTACTACATAGAGCACTGTTCTATGCACAAGGACCATATCAGTGAACAAAAGAGATCCAAATCCCTGCCCTCAGGAACTTATATTTGTGTAGGAGGAGTTAGACCATAAACAAAATAAATAGGTATAAAAGAATTAATTGGGACAGGTGTGGTAACTCATGCCTGTAATCACAGCACTCTGGGAGGTTGAGGTGGGTGGATCACCTCAGGTCAGGAGTTCGAGACCAGCCTAGCCAACATGGTAAAATCCCGTCTCTACTAAAAATACAAAAATTAGCCACGTGTGGTGGTGGGCACCTGTAATCCCAGCTACTTGGGAGGCTTAGGCAGGAGAATTGCTTGAACCCAGGAGACGGAGGTTGCAGTGAACTGAGATCATGCCACTGCACTCCAACCTGGGTGACAGAGCAAGACTCCGTCTCAGAAAAAAAAAAAAAAAAGAATTAATTGGGAGGCCATTAGGCTGAGATAGCTCCAAAGTGCCTTGGGTTCCTAAGTAAGCAACTGAAACCCAACTCAGAGTAAAGGGCCATAGCCCAAGAAAACACAAGTGAATAGACTAGGTATAGTGGCTCATGCCAATAATCCCAGCACTTTGGGAGGCTGAGGCAGGAGGATCTTATGAGGCCAGCTCAGGTCCATGCTGGACAACACAGTGAGACCCAGTCTCTACAAAAAAATTTAAAAAAAAAATTTAAACATTAATAAAAAGAAAACACAGCTTAAGCTTAACCAATCAGAAACTGCCAACAAACCTCTAACTGGAGACTTTACCAATCCGAAACCAACTAATCTCTGAGATTTTCCACTTTAGTTAATCAAATCTTTTCTGTCTTGCTTCTGCAAATACCTTATAAAAGTTTTCACCTGGCCAGGCGCGATGGCTCACTCCTGTAATCCCAGCACTTTGGGAGACCGAAGCAGGCGGATTACGAGGTCAGGAGTTCGAGAGCAACCTGACCAACATGGTGAAACCCCATCTCTACTAAAAATACAAAAATTAGCTGGGCATGGTGGCAGGTGCCTGTAATCCCAGCTACTCAGGAGGCTGAGGCAGATTTGCTTGAACCCAGGAGGCGGAGGTTGCAGTGAGCCGAGATCGTGTCACTGCACTCCAGCCTGGGTGAGAGAATGAGACTTCATCTCAAAAAAAAAAAAGTTTTCACCTTGCACGCCCTCAGTGGAGGCCTGAACCACTTGGGGTCTAACACAGCCCGACTTATGAATCACTGTTTGCTCCAATAAACTCTTTAAAATTGTAATGTGCCTGTTTGTCTTTTAGTACAGGCAGTTTCTACAGTGTAGCAGAAGGTGGTGAGGACACTGGAGGCAAAGAAAGCCCAGGTAGGACAGGGGATGCTAGCTAGGGGCGTGTGTGTGTGTGTGTGTGTGTGTGTGTGTATATATATATATATATACTTAGCTATACAAATTAGGGAAAGCCTCACTCAGAATATGACATTTGAGGGTTTCTTTTAAATCTCATGCAACTGTCTCCAGTCATATTTACATGTGTGTGCTTGCAGGAAGAGTTTTTTTGTTTTTGTTTTTGAGACAGAGTCTCACTTTGTCACCCCAGCTGGAGTGCAGTAGCATGATCTCAGCTTACTACAACCTCTACCTCTTGGGTTCAAGCGACTCTCCTGCTGAAGCCTCCCAAACAGCTGGCACTATAGGCATGTGCCACAATGCCCGGCTAATGTTTGTATTTTTAGTAGAGACGGGGTTTCACCATGTTGACCAGGATGGTCTCAAACTCCTGACTTCAGGTGATCCATCTGCCTCGACCTCCCAAAGTGCTGGGATTACAGGCGTGAGCCACCGCGCCTGGCCTGAATGAGTATTTTCTCAGCAAGATTAGAAACTCCTCTAGAGGCAGAAACCATCTTGCCTGCCTCTTCCGTTGTCTAGCACAGTGTTGGGCTCCTCATGAATATTCAAAAATCTTTTCTGAGTGAATGAATGAAAAAAGAATGAATGAATAAATAAAAATGGAATCAATGAATGAAGAAAAAAAAAAGTCTTGCCATCTTGAAATTGGGTGTCTCGTCCAGCTGTTCTGGAATCTTTGCATTCGCTGCCCTGGCCCAGCCAGAGACCCTCCTTCTTACAGTGGGAAAAAAGAAATGCATCTTGGGAAGAGGAAAACCCAGGGTGGGATGGGGCAGGAAGGGCTGCGCAGGGAGGGGAGGGGTGAGGTGGGGGAGGTAGAAAGGAGAAGGAAGAGCAAGAAGAACCAGGAGGGGAGAAAACAAAAGATCAATAAGAGCAGCCGGGAGGTGACAGCAGCCAGCCAGGGAGCGCTCCTCCCTTGATTAGAATTCATGAACTCCCCTCTTACATTAAGTCTTTATATGACACCTGGCCTTTAATGCAAAGCTGGCTGCGAACATTAAAAATTAAAAGCCGAAGGTAGGCTACATCCATCTCTGATAGCGCAGCTCCCCTCCTATCTGAGGCCTGCACAAAGCTATTACACATTGATAAATTATTTTGGGTAATAGCCGAGATATTACATTGTTTCTGAGTGAAGGTAAAATCTCTCCCTGACACGGGCATTTATCAGGAGTGCCTTTCATCGTATTTATTATGGGCCAGATGAGTGTGGGGCTGTGGCCGGCTGGGGTGCTGGGCTGGGCTGGGACCCTTTCCCCTATTCCCTCCCTCTCCCTCTATCACTCTCTTGATGGGGTATTGATGGGGTTTGTGACAAGTTAATTATTAGCTAAAGATATGCAGATCACCGTAAAAGGGGCGGGCACCTGGGGAAGAGGGAAGTTCGGTTATTGAACAGTCAGATCCCTTCCAGGCCTGTTGTGCAGAAACCTTGGTTCCAGGCCTGGGCCTGGTCCTACCTGGTAACCCTGAGTCCAGCCAATCAGAATTGCTGAAAGCCAGCCACCCCCCAACCCCCACCGTGGTGTGTGCCTGTAATTCTCTAATCCCAGGTACTCATGAGGCTGAGGTAAGAGGGTGGCTTGAACCCAGGAGTTTGAGACCAGTTTGGGCAACATAGTGAGACTCCATCTCTTAAAAAAAAAAAAAGTATTTATAAAAAATGTCATTCGAGTTGGTAAAAAAGAACTGCTGAATATTTGTTCCGTAAAAGGGTAGGGGTTAGGGGGCTTGGAGGGCTTTGCCACGCATCCCCTCCCAGCAACACACCCAGCAAAGGTGCATCTGGATCCTTAGTCTGCGCTAGAAACACGGCCTCCTGCTGCAGAGCCCAACACTGGTAATGTCTGCTCCTCCCGCCCTTCCTTTTCCTTCTCCAGCCTGCACACCATCACCCCAAACTCTGTGACAGTGTCCTGTGTACTGACGGTGTAAGGGAAAGAGGCAGCCTTTGGAACCCGGGTGTGCTCATTAGCTAGTCCCTGAAACTGTCTTCCATTTCCTCTCCTGTGACGGGGTGTGATGATAATGCCAGCCTCTAGGGGTCGCTGTTATAAAGTGTTTCTTCAGGATTGGCTGGGCATCCCTATGGAGCCTCCTGGGTGGAGTGGGAGACAGTGGATTGACACATGTGTGCACGGATGGAATGCCATGGAGTAGTAGCCACTGTCAGGATTGGCTGCTTGGCGTGGACTACTCAGGGGTCATCCATCCACAATCCCTTTTGGAAGAAGTATTGCTTCCAGAAATACTGCAGACTACCTTCTGTCTTCTAGGCATGGTGCTAAGGGCTGAGTAGAGAATAATGAGCGTAACAGATCTGGTTCCTGCTTCCCACCTGGGCACAGTCTAGTGGAATGGGCCTCCTGTCCCCAAAAGAGAGTCAAATGCTCTGCATGATTTTTGTCCTCGGGGTAGGTTAACTTGTGATAGGTCCAGCCCTGGATCTGAGTCATCTCCAACTCCCATGGAGTACTTGGCACATAGTGGGCGCCAACTAATATTTTTGGAATGAATGGCTGGATGCTGGAATTAGGCAGCGTTGAGCCCCAAGTGGACAGGTGTACGTTTGCTGATCTTCACGGAGGCTGGAGGTCTGATTAGGGCCTGCTTTCTAGGAAAGAAAGGCTGCTGGCTTAGCTTGGGGGAACTGTTCATCTCCAAGCCCCAGCCAGGTAAAGAGACAGCCCAGCAAAAAGGAAAGAAGTATCCATTGTCACTGGATGTAAGCTAGGCAATGAAGTCCCCCATTGTTGCTGGCAGAGCCAGAGCGACTCTTCTCTTTTCTGGCATTTTTGCTTAATGACCAGACATCTGCAGAACCTGCCAACCAGCAGGAGGTGGGGGGGAAGGTCATCCCCAGGGCATACCCCAACCCTGGACCAGGCTTCCTACTCTGTCTGGGAGGTGACCCAGAGTAGAGGGCAGACGGGTGGTGGAGGAACCTTGGGAAGGGTTGGGCTCAGGTGTCATGCAGTCATGCTACATAAATCTGGCTGGCCATGTCTCTAGTCTGCACCCCTCTAGGGGCCCTCGGGAACTTGGATGGGGCCTACTGCCTCTCGGTGCTGGTTTCAGCCTTGGCTGCTGTCTTTCTAGTCTCCCGACTGCATCTCTGCCAACCAGGACCAGCCCTGCCCCACCCTGCACCCAACCCTGCTTCCCAGTGCCCAGCAAGGATGTCTGGACCCTGATGATGGATGGACTTGGGCATCTCTGAGAGTGCCAGCCCCTGACTGGTTATGTTGTGGATTCAGCTGTCGGGCTGACTCAGCTCCTTCTTGATGGAGTGTTTTCTTGTTAAAAGAAGCATGAGTCTAAAACAGTAATTCCCAGACTCTGTGTGCGCTGTTCCCTTCTCCAGCCATCGCTGGCCACTGCTGAGAGCGGGTCTTATTCAGCAAGTGCGATGAGGCAGAATAAAGACTGAGACCCTACTTTAAAAAGTTCAGTATATACCCGGGAGGCAGAAGTTGCAGCGAGCTGAGATCGCACCATTGCATCCCAGCCTGGGCGACAGAGCGAGACTCCATCTCAATACATACATACATACGTACATACATTTTTTAAAAAAGTTTAATATATAAAACAAAATGAAAGGCCAACCTGGAAAGACCTTCTAGGATTAGCTCAATGACAGAGTGGTACACAATAATGATGACAACGATGATGACGATGATAGCAGTTACTGACGATGCTAACACTTACTGAGTGTTCACCATGTGCTGGGTATGGTAATAAGCAGTTTGTATTCAGTCTTGCATTTCATCCTCATAAAAACCCAGGAAGTTGGTGTTACAGAGGCTCAGAGAGATCCGCAGTGAGGGTACAGATGGGATTTGACCCTGGGTCTAACTACACCAAATGCTCTTAACCATTCACTGGAAAGGATATTTGTTGTCGTTGTTGCTGTTTTTGAGATGTCACCCAGGCTGCAGTGCAATGGTGCGATCTCGGCTCACTGCAACCTCTGCCCCTCTGGTTCAAGAGATTCTCCTGTCTCAGCCTCCCCAGTAGCTGGGGCTACAGGCGCATGCTGCCATGCCTGGCTAATTTTTTGTATTTTAGTAGAGATGGGGTTTCGCCATGTTGCCCAGGCTGGTCTTGAATTCCTGAGCTCAGGCAATCCACCCACCTCGGCCTCCCAAAGTGCTAGGATTACAGGGGCGAGCAACCACGCCTGGCCTGTTGTTGTTGTTTTTTGAGACGGAGTCTCGCTCTGTTGCCCAGACTGGACTGTAGTGGTGCCATCTTTGCTCACTGCAACCTCTGCCTCCCGGGTTCAAGAAATTCTCGTGCCTCAGCCTCCCGAGTAGCTGGGATTACAGGCTCCTGCCACCACACCCGGCTAATTTTTAAGGTTTTAGTAGAGACGAGGTTTCACCATGTTGGCCAGGCTGACCTTGAGCTCCTAACCTCAAGTGATCCGCCTGCCTCCGCCTCCCAAAGTGCTGGGACTACAGGCATGAGCCACCACACCTGGCCACTGGAAAGGATCTTAGTGACCAGCCACTCCATCTCTTCATTTTCTGTGGGAGGAAACTGAAGTCCAAAGAGGAAAACTTGTCACCTAGAGTCGGTGGCAAAGCTGCAACTGGGTTCTAAGTGTCCTAATTCCAAATCTAAAGCTTTTCTCTGTGAACCAGAACCACAACTCTCCTTCCCTCTCTCCTGTCCCTCCAAGACTGAGGGAGATCATAAAGTCAGGGAGAAAGTGAACCCAGGGCCGGGAGAGCCGGGATCTGGATGTGAGCGAAACCATGCCGAACACAGAGGCATAGGCTGGAGCCCCAGGGAGCTCAGCGGGGCTGCTTTTAAAGATGGGAGCGGGGTCAGGAGCCAACAGAGCATCTGGAGGTGGGGCACATGCAGGTTCCTGAGGGTCACCGTGGGTCAGGATCCAGGAAAGCAATGAAGACAGCAACTAGGGGTCCTCGGTGTTTAGAAAACTTTGAAAAGAAGCTGGAAGAACCAGGCATCTGCTG
This sequence comes from Papio anubis, assembly GCF_008728515.1. Classification (NCBI taxonomy): domain Eukaryota; kingdom Metazoa; phylum Chordata; class Mammalia; order Primates; family Cercopithecidae; genus Papio; species Papio anubis. The sequence continues at coordinate 30,118,361 of NC_044982.1, forward strand.
AGGCAGGAAAGACCCCAGGCTCTGAGACAGAGCCACATAAGGGATGCAAGAGACCCAGGCAGGTGCCAGCAGCAAACAAACAGAAATGGAGGGGGCATGGTAAGGCCCACAGCTGAGAACATGAGTGTCCTTATTACCGACAGCAGAAGAAAATAGAGGCGGCCAAGCTGGAGGGATGGGTGCACTAACAAGACATGAGGACCTGGGACCACTGCCTTGCACAACCTGCCCAGGTGTCTGCAGCAACCTGACCGAGAGCCAGCGGCCCGGCCTGGGGCGGTTTCTTGGTTCAGAGTTGATGGCTGGGGAAGGAAACAGAGGTCAAGAGTATCTTAGAAGTTTTTTCCAAGCATTTAATAAATATTTTTTCTTTGTGGTAGTCACAAGTAACTGCTGTGAATAGTTAAATTCTTTTAATCAATTTTTTTTTTTGGTTTTTTTGAGATGAAGTCTCGCTCTGTCTCCCAGGCTGGAGTGCAGTGGCATAATCTCGGTTCACTGCAAGCTTCGCCTCCCGGGTTCAAGTGATTTTCATGTCTCAGCCTCCGAGTAGCTGGGATTACCGGCATGTGCCACCACGCCTGCCTAATTTTTGGTAGAGACAGGATTTCGTCATGTTGACCAGGCTGGTCTTGAACCCCTGACCTCAGGTGAGCCACTTGCCTCGGCCTTCCAAAGTTACAGGCATAAGCCACCGTGCCTGGCCTGTTTTAATCACTTTTTCATCAGCCTTTTTCTTAACGGAAATTTGTGTCGAGACCCGAGTGGGAGCTGGAATGTATGAGGTTGTATTTTTAATAAAATACATAATAACAAAATAACAATAACAACAATATAAATAATAAAATAACAAAAATACATAATATAAGATAAAAATAATAAAAGGATGTAATATTTGTATGCCTATACCTATGCTTAGTATTGCTCCCTTTCTGCACATTATAAATGTATTTATTTATTTTTATTTTTTGTAGAGATGGGGTCTCTCCATATGGGGTTTCTCTATGTTGCCCAGGCTGGTCTTGAACTCCTGGCTTCATGCGATCTTCCTGCCTTGGCCTTTCAAAGTACTAGGATTACAGGTGTGAGCCATCATGCCCGGCCATTTATATTATAAATTTAAAACTAATACTTTAAACATGTTGGTAAGGAGCACTACATGGTATATAAAGAACACTGTTTACCTTGAATTTCCCTCCCATCGGGGCTCGCCAGCATCCTCAAAGTTCTTTCCACCTTTGGAAGGAATGCTGCACCCAGCTAGGAAGGGGTGTGTGTTCTCTACTTCACAGTGGTAGACAGCCCTGGAAAGAGACTTCCCACATCAGATCAGCAGAGGAATTGTAATCATTTGGGATGCATAAGCAGGCCAGCGTTGCATCTAAAGTCTTCAATAATTCTGCACATTCCTAATCTGTGCAATATTTCAAGTGGCTGGGTTTTAGACTTGGCTATTTAGAGTTAATGTTGCTACGGGGGTGGGGCGGGGTGGGGGAGAGGGAGAAGTAAGGAGGAGGGGTGACGAATTTCTACAAACCCAGTGCCCTGCACCCAGAACCTGGTAAGGGGGCAGTGGTCAGAGGGAAACAGAGGGAGAGAAAGATATCAAGTGTAGTAATCAGAATGAAAAATGGAGCCGCGGTTACTTTAAACAAGAGCTAATTCATCACAAGAACGAGTGGATAAGTAGCTGAGTTTCAGGCGTTCAGTAAGTTCCCCGTTCTGCTCCAAAAATTATTCCACCCTTGTCTGCATGCTCCCATAAATCATCCCTTCTTCACATCAGCTCCGATTACCAATTACTCCTGCCTGTAACACGCATTCCTTGCCCAACCCCATCTGATGGGGCCTTGCCTTTTAATTTTACAAATGCTTTTTTTCCCCCACTTTACTTTCTTCTTTCTCCTTCAGTATCTCCCCTCCCCCAGCCTTCCATTCTCTGGCTGTCTTCTCTTTTTCTGTCTTTGTCATCTCTCGTTTGCACCATGCCCCTCCCCGCTTTGCTTCAGCCCCTGGCCAACCTGGCCATTCGCAGTGGTGCTTTGGGAAGAGGAGAGAGCAACTGCCTTGGGCAGTGGTGGCACCTGGAGCATGTAGGAAAGACGTGAGAAGGGTGTACAGCTCTCCCCTCTCAAACTTGGCCCTGAAGGCATTTGTGCCCAGCCTGCTTCTTGGTCTGTAGGCTTGGACACAGTTTGAGTCTGGGGTTCTCCTAAGCTGTTAAAAAGGGCATCCCATTCTCCCCAGAAGAAAGATTTCCACTCCCCCTTGCTCCTGGCATGACAACAATGGTCATAATAAACACTTATCATGATAAGTATTGGCTGCTGACAATGTTTGAAGGACACAGGTAGACACAGTCTCTGCAGGGCTCTAAAAACTCCTTTAGAAGAGTCCCTGCCTTCCAGCCCAGCTTCTGCTGCCGGCATAGAATCACTCAAACTTTAGTCATTATTGTATCACTTACACAATTGTTGCCACAGTTTGATATCATATTTTCTTAAAACCAACTTTAAATTGGTTCAGCTCTCAAAGACTTAACTTTGTTCTGTGCCAAAATTCATGAACTCATGTGTTTAAACGGATAGTTACATTTTCCCCCAAACCTATGGAAATAAATTCTGAGTTATGATACCAGTGAACTGAACTTTATACCAACTGAAATTGTCTTGAGATCTTCTATCACACGCGTATCATGCTTTAGCTAAAGCATCACTCCCTCCTGCACACTCAGAGACGTGGCAGGATGGGAACATGGAACCAAGATTCAGAAAGTGTCAGCAGCTCAGACTTCTGCAGACTTCACTCTGCCCTGGAAGCCCCGTGAGCCTGGTAAGATGCCAGTTCCAACCCTACCTTCAGAAACTCCGATTTGGGAGTTCTAGGATATGGCCCAAGCCCGGAAACCTGGAGTTGGACACATGCCCCCAAGGTGTCTCTGACTATGCTTTGAGAAATACTGGTCTAGCCTGGGCTTCAAACCTAATTTACTTTGTGACCTTAGGAAAATCACTTATTTTTCCATTTTGTAATCGCTTAAACTGGGAGAAACTTAACTGTTCTTCCTACCTCACAGAGGTCAGAGAAGGTCAAAACTTGACAAGCTAAGTAGGGGATGGATTTTGACAGGTGCCCAGTTCTGTTGAGATGGGAGGCAGAGATGTGGCTTGTTTCCTTCAGCATCTGTGCAACAGAGATCCAGCCCCGCCCATGGGTATTTGTATACTAGCCTTGCATCGGCACAGCCCATTGTTTTTTGCTTGTTTGTTTGTTTTAGACAGAGTCTTGCTCTGTTGCCCAGGCTGGAATGCAGTGGCACGATCTCAGTTCACTGCAGCCTTTGCCTCCTGGGTTCAAGCAATTCTCATGCCTTAGCCTCCCGAGTAGCTGGGACTACAGGTGTGCGCCACCACACCGGGCTAATTTTTTTGTATTTTTAGTAGAGATGAGGTTGCACCATGTTGTCCAGGCTGGTCTTGAACTCCTGACTTCAGGTGATCCACCTGCCTCGGCCTCCCAAAGTACTGGGATTATAGGTATGAGCCATCATGCCCAGCCCAGCCCCCTGTTTTGATTGGATTTGAAAACTAGATTCCTGCAGGTTTGAGAACCCCAAAGTGGATTCTAAGCCAATTTAATGATTGCCATTTGCTATGGTTTGAGCGTTTTTGCCTTCTCCAAAATTCATGTTGAAACTTGATCCCCAGTGCAACTGTATTAGAAAGTGTGGCCTTTGGGAAGTGATTGAGTCATGAAGGCTCTGCCCTCACGGATGAGATTGGGTGACCTTATAAAAGGGCTTGACAGAGGGAGTTAGCCTCTTCTTGCCCTTCCATCTTTCACTGTGTGAGGACAGTGTTCCTCCCCTCTGGAGGATGCAGCATTCAAGGCACCGTCTTAGAAGCAGAGAACAGACTCTCACCAGACTACCTGCTGGCGCCATGATCTTGGACTTCCCATTCTCCAGAACTGTGAGAAATAAATTTCTGTTCTTTATAAATTACCCAGTGTTGGGTACTTTGTTATGGCAGCACAAACACACTGAGACACCATTTAAATAGTGTGGGGGGTATAGATACATAAAAAGTCACCCAGAAGCCCAGGGTGGGAACTAGGGCACTGCAAGCAAAATATTTAGGGTGCAAAACTTAAGGAGGCACTTACTATCAGAGGCTGGCCATGTACTTGCACAATCCTGAGACTGAGGACCTCCTTAAATGTCATGGATAGGGTGTCTTGATCCTCTCAGTCCTGGGTCTGCAGAAGCCATAGTGTTGTTGGATCTAAATCCTCATAGGGCAGGGTGAAGGCAAGAGAAAGAACCAAGAGTCAACTGAACATCCAAAAGGAATGGCACTGCGCCCTGTGGGGCACACACATGCCACATCTGGCAGTCTCACAAGCATCTGCAATGGAAGCAGCATCAATTTCAGTTTATATCTGAGGACATCCAGGCTTATAGAGGATAGGAAAGAAGAGGAAAGGAAAAAATAAAGCAAGGAAAGGAAAAAAGAAAGGAAGGGGAAGGAAAGGGGAAAGGAAGAAAGGAAAGAAGGAAAGGAAGGGGAAAAGGAAGTGAAGGGAAGAGGAAGGGGAAAGGGAAGGAAAGGAAAGGAAGGGAAAAGGGAAGGGGAGGGGAAGGAAGGGAAGGCAAAGGGGAGGGGAGGGAAGGAAAGGGAAGGAAAGGGGGTGGGAGGGGAGAGGAGGGAAGTGGAGGGGATGGGAGGGAAGGAAAAGGGAATGGAAAGAAAGGGAATGGAAAGAAAGGGAAGGAAAGGGAAGAGAAGGGAAGGGGAAGGAAGGGGAGGGGAGGAGAGAGGAGGGGACGGGAGAGGAGTGGAGGGGAAGGGAGGGGAGGGACAGGAAGGGGAGGGGAGGGGAGGAGAGAGGAGGGGACGGGAGAGGAGTGGAGGGGAGGGGAGGGGAGGGACAGGAAGGGAAGGGAAGGGAAGGGAGGTTCTTTTTTTTCACCAAGTGTTAGCACTGATTTCACTGGATGAATGAGGTCAGTGGAACCCACAGCCTTCATATGTTTCCTATATATTTGAGAATTTATTATTTTTAAATCACTCATTGACAAAAAAAATACTTTAGATCACTTATTCACTTAGATGTCTACATCCATCCTTCAAACATGACTGAGTAGGTATCCAGTCAGGCACAGCAAAGAATCAGATTCCTTTTTGGAATCATAGAAGCCAGTGGGAGACAAGATTAGCTAGTGGCACGAATGAGATGGTGTAAGTAAAGAAAGGAGCGTCTGCTGCATGATCAAGGGGAATGGGAATTATGCCGGAAAGCTTAAGCTGAAGGTGATTGTCAAAATTTCACAGGATTTAGCCCCGAGCTTCCCTGGTAAATACAGCAGCGGCCGTCAACCAATAAAAAGCATCCCCGCCTGTGACCTGTCAGATGAGAGACGATCTCCCTAGCACTAAACTGAAAGCACACTTTGGTGCTGAGAATCTTTACATAAGGGGCACCGACAGCAGCAGTGCCAAGGAGAATAACATAGTAATGAGAATAGCTGCCGTTTATTGCGTAGGCACTTTCAAATGCTAATGTAACGCTCTCAAGTATACCACAAAGCAAGCCTTATTCTAACCTTCATTTTTTTCAGAGTGGGAAACTGAGACTCAGAGATGCAAGCAACTTGGCCACAATCCCAGTCATTAAATGCCCGGTCTGATTGAAAGCAGACTTTTCCAAAGTGGCCAGTATCCCTTGGCTGCTCCATTTACAAGACCAATGCCGCCGGTCACAGGATGAAAATCACCTCTTACTACTGACAGGATATATTAAATAAGTGACGCAGACATTCCAGTTAATTAACTGTGTTGCCCCCTGCCCTTTCATTTCATAATCAACCCTGTTATCTGGGGCCAAGTTTCCTAGTGTCTCCTATTTTAGTAAAGTCCTTGCTTCCTGTATCTACAGGATCTCTATAGAAGGGAGGGGATATGGAGTAGAAAGAGACATCATATCTGGGTACCACGAGCACCCAGATTGAGTGAGACCTGGGTGAAACTGTTGGGAGCAGAGGTTCTCAAAGTGTGGTCCCACAGCGGCAGCAGCACCTGGTACCTCATTAGATATGCAATCTTCTGACCCTGTAGAAGTGGGTAAAACTATCCCAGACCTACTGAATTAGAAACTGGAGTAGGCCAGCAATTTCAGGTTTAACTAGCCCTCCACGTGACTCTGACACATGCCAAAGCTGGATTACCGTTGGTTTAAGTTAGTAGTTTTCAAATGAGGCTGCACATTGGCGTCACCTGGGAAGCTTTAAGAACTACAAATGCACAGGTCTTACCCCCAAAATCGACATTATTATTGTTATTATTATTTAGACAGGGTCTCTCTCTGTCGCCCCGGCTGGAGTGCAGTGGTAGGATCACGCCTCATTGTAGCCTCGACCTCCCAGGCTCCTGTTCTGTAGATCCTCCCTCCTTAGCCTCCTAAATAGCTGGAACCACAGGCATGTGCCATCACTTCTGGCTAATTAAAAAAAAAAATTATCTGTAGAGATGCGGTCTCCCTATGTTGCCCAGGCTGGAAGAATCTACTTTAATGGGTTTGGGATATGACTCAGGCATTGTGATGTCTTTTTAAATTCCTTGGATGATTCTAGACTGCAGCCAAGGTTGAGAAGCTCTGGTTTAGAAGCTCAGAGAACTCTAGACCTTACCTAAGCTCAGTGCTCCTGATTGATAGGTGCCCCAGAATGGGCTCTCATGGGCTCAAGAGTTCAAAGTTGTCACTTTGCCCCTGAAATTATCACTTTGAAGGCTTAGAATTAAGGCACTGGTCATTGGGAAGTACTGTGCAACCAAGGAAGAAACATGGAATTGGAAAGACTTTTTTTTTTTTTTTTTTTTTTTGAGATGGAGTTTCGCTCTTTCACCCAGGCTAGAGTGCAATGGCACGATCTCGGCTCACTGCAACCTCTGCCTTCCGGTTTCAAGCAATTCTCCTGCCTCAGCCTCCTGTGTAGCTGGGATTAGAGGTGTCCGCCACCACGCCCAGCTAATTTTTGTATTTTTAGTAGAGATGGGGGTTTCACCATGTTGGCCAGGCTGGTCTTGAACTCCTGACTTGGTGATCCACCTGCCTTGACCTCCCCAACGTGCTGGGATTACAGGCGTGAGCCACTGCGCCTGGCCTGGAAAGACTTTTAAGCCTAGTTCAAACCCTGCATCTACCACTGTGTAGCTGTGTGACTTCTCCCAACCTCAGTGTCTCACCTATAAAATAGTGAGATTAAACATCTGCTTCCACTGCTGTTGGTAAAGCACCAAGAACAGTGACTGACACTTGGCAGTGACTTGTCAGACAGAACACATGTTTGTTAAAATGAAAACTGCCAAAGGGAATCACGGATGTGGGGGGCTTCGCTCTGACTTACAAGGTCAGGGAAATGGGTAAAACTGTTCAACTGGAGGGCTAATGTGCACCAGTAGGAACAAGGTTATTCGCAAAAAGGATGTGGGGAAGGCAGCCTTGCTCCTGTTCTGTGATAGCAAAAGAGTTCAGATGAGAAGGGATCCCGTAGAAACTAGACACCCTCACTTGTGTGGTCAGGGACTGGGACAAAACCGAGAAACAAGCAGTGCAAGAAAATGTGCAGCTGGGAGTGGTGGCTCATGCCTGTAATCCCAGCACTTTGGGAGGCCAAGGTGGGAGGATCACTAGAGCCCAGGCATTCGAGACCAGCCTGGCCAACAGGGCAAAATTCTGTCTCTACCCAAAACACAAAATTAGCTGAGTGTAGTGGCATACACCTGTAATCCCAGCAATTCAGGAGCCTGAGGTGGGAGGATCATTTGAACCTGGGAGGCGGAGGTTGCAATGAGATTGTGCCACTGCACTCCAGCCTGGGCAACAGAGTGAAACCCTGTCTCAGAAAGGCAGAAAAATAAAAATAAAAAAAAAAAAGAAAAGAAAACGTGCAGCCTGGGAGGAAGAGGAAGATCTAGCAGAGGGACCATTGGGATATCCCTGCTGAGGATAAATGTCCCAGTGGGAGAGGGGCTGGTCTGTCCACATCCTGAGGATGCAGGAAGAGGGTAGTCAGCACCAGGAAGACACAGTGGCCAGGAATGAGACCCCTTAACTGCCAAACTAGGGCTCTCAACCAAACTCCAGTCTAGCTCCAGTCTAACAATGAAGGCAAGGCAAGACCCTACTCCAGCGGAGTTGGGAGCCAAGCTAAGAACTCATGGCCTCCTTGAGCATTCGCAGAACTGGAGTGCAATTCTGTATTCTTAGTTCTGTTTGCCCACCATGCTTGTTAGATTAGTTTCGGGGTGACGAGGCTTACCTTAGGCCTGCCTTGTCCCCTCTCTCCCCTGTCCTTCGTCTCCTTCCCTGGGAGCCCAAAGCTTAGTCTCCAAACTGGTATAAAGTTGAGGGTCAAACCTTTCCCTCTTCTTTAACACAACCGATGCTTTCATGAGAGCATTCAGCCTCCCATGCTGAAAGCACTCCACACCCAGCGGTGTCTCTGGCTGCCCCCAACATGGGTGGGGCCGCTCTGCTATGTGTTGGGCAGTACCTATGTCAGGAGCTCAGATGGTCGGAGCTCAGCCACTGTACAGCAGACAGTCTTGCCGCCCACCTGACCCTTCCTGGTGCCCTAGCTCCCTGACCAAGGCCCCAGCTCCACTCAAAGCCCTCCTTCCAGGTTGCTACAGCCTGGCTGATCCAAATGCCCAGTGGCTATGTGACTCCAGCTCTGTTCCGTGGCTCACAAGGCCCACCCCTCCAGCCCATGCTCCAGCATCAGCCTCAGAAATCACAGCCCAGCCCTCAGTGTCTTGGGGTTCTCAGCCTGTCCCGTGCTCTTTCACATCTCTATGGCTTTGTTCAGGATGCCTTACTCGCACGACATGCCTTCCCCCCCAACTATTGCTCCTTTTCCCTTCTTTCAACCCATTCCTGCCCATTTTTAAGATTCTCCTCAAACATCACCTCCACCAGGAAGTTTTCATGACTCCTCCATATTGAGCTAGGTCCTTGGTGATTCCCCCAAACCCTTACCTAACTGGATCATAGTATGTGGAGACCAATTGCCAAGTGAGTCATTACAATTTACTGGAGTTGGTGAAAATTATTCTGAAACTGCCAGGTGTAAATAGTGGCTGGGAAAGGAAGGAAGTGCCAGGTGCCAGGTGTCTGGTGACTTTAGGGAGCATTATTCTTCCCCAGAGATGGCAAACCAAACCACAACGAGCAGGAAAACCCCAGGGGTCCTGCCAGTTCCTGTCCCATTCCTGATGTGCAAGTTCAGGCTCTCATTACTTTTCTTTTCTTTTCTTTTTTTCTTTTTTTGAGATGGACTCTCTCTCTGTCACCCAGGCTGGAGTGCAGTGGCACAATCTTGGTTCATTGCAACCTCTACCTCCTGGGTTCAAGTGATTCTCCTGCTTCAGCTTCCTGAGTAGCTGGAATTACAGGTGCATTCCACCATGACCAGCTAAATTTTGTATTTCTAGTAGAGACTGGGTTTCACCTTGTTGGCCAGGCTGGTCTTGAACTCCTAACCTCAAGTGATCCACCCACCTCGGCCTCCCAAAGTGCTGAGATTACAGGTATGAGCCCGGCTGGCTTTCATCATTTCTTGAATGATTTGTTCAACAGCGTCCCATAGTATCACCTCACTGTTATATATTTACTGAGTGCTCACACATCTGACTCTGTTCCATGAGCTTTATATGTATCTACCAGTTTAATACTTACAAAATCCTTGTGAGGCATTTGTATTTTACAGATGAGGGAACTGAGACCCAGAGAGAGTAAATAATTTGCTCAGGATTTCATAGCTGGTTGCAGTAGATTCAAATTCAGGCTGTCTGGCTTTGGAGCTTAATTGTTAACCACTCTACAAACCTCCTCCAATCAGTGTTCACGTCCACCAGAGGCACCTTCCTGTAGCACCCTTGGAATGGGGTTTGGCAGACAGCGATTTTTGTTTACCTGGTGTCTATTCTCCATTTCTTCCCAGCTAACAGAACCCTGATTTTATTTAGGAGTCCAATTTATCCCATTAAAAAAACCTTCATACCTCTCTGTACCTAGAGTGACCATGTGAATTAGTTTTTGAGTTTTGCTCTTGTTGCCCAAGTTGGAGTGCAATGGCGAGATCTCGGCTCATTGCAACCTCCGGCTCCTGGGTTCAAGCGATTCGCCTGCCTCAGCTTCCCGAGTAGCTGGGATTACAGGCACATGCCACCAACCCTGGCTAATTTTTTGCATTTTTAGTAGGGACGAGGTTTCACCATGTTGGCCAGGCTGGTCTTGAACTCCTGACGTCAGGCAATCTACCCACCTCAGCCTCCCAAAGCGCTGGGATTACATGCGCCAGGCTGTGAACTAGTTTTAAGTAAGGAGAAAAAAGCTACAGGATGGGACTTCCAGGGAGATTCTTTTTTTTTTTTTTTTAGCTAGAGTATCACTCTGTCACCCAGGCTGGAGTGCTATGGTGCAATCTCAGCTCACTGCAATCTCTGCTTCCCTGGTTAAGGCGATTCTTGTGCTTCAGTCTTTTGAGTAGCTGGGACTACAGGCACGCACCACCATCCCCAGCTAATTTTTGTGTTTTTAGTAGAGACGGGGTTTCACCATGTTGGCCAGGCAGGTCTTGAACTCCTGACCTCAAGTGATCCTCCTGCCTTGGCCCCGCAAATTGCTGGGATTACAGGAATGAGCACCGTGCCTGGCCCAGGGAGACTACTTCTATCCAGGAGGATTTCCAGTAATTATAAATGGGGACAGAGTCCGCTAGCATAAGCCATTCTGTCTTCGCTGTTCCCTCATTATTCCTGCCTGTAGCATGGTAGCAAATCCTGGAGGTGCAGCAGCCATCGTATAGACATGAGAATGAAGGTCGCCTGCTGAGAGAGTTAGACAGAGCCCAGGTTTCGATGACTTCCTCGAGTTGTTGCACCAGCCCTGGACGACTGTCTTCAGGACTCTTGGTACAAAAGGAAACTAAGTCTATAATTGGTTCAGTGACTGCATTTGGATTTCTGTTAAATGCAGCCAAATGTCATACCTAATAAACACAGGGGATCACGCACTCTTCAAAGTTTGCGTTAATGGTCAGTCTCATAGCCCACCACTAGCAACAGCAGTGTCCTAAAACTTGGGTGTAAATGGGAATCACAGGCAGGGCTTGGGGGCCCTGTACACAGGGACTAGGACCCACCTTCGGAGCTTTTGATTCAGTAGGACTGGAGCAGGACCTAGGAATTCGCATTCATACTCTAACAAGCTCCCAGGGGTTGCTGGTGCAGCTGGTGCAGGGACCACACTTTGAGAAACACTCTGCCTGCAGCATAGGGCTCAAACAACTACTGTAGGGCCCGTGACAATCTGACCCAAAGTGCATTTTTCAGCCCTTTCCCTGACTCCCCCGACTCATTTCCCCAAGACACTATTCTCCAGCCACACCAGGCTGGAGAACCCCCGAATACCCAACACATGCTTACATCTCCAAGCCTTGTTGTTCACCTCAGTCCCTCACCTTGCAATGCTCATTCTTCCTGTTTTTCCGCAATCCAAACCCCATTTGTCCTTTAAAATTCAGCCCCCCACTTTTTTTTTTGATGATACTTTCTCCAGTGCCTCCGGCGAATGAAACTGTCTTCCTGCTGAGTCTCCCTGAGCTTTGCTTTTTATCTGTTCTAGCATTTCTTTTTTTGAGACGGAGTCTCGCTCTGTCGCCCAGGCTGGAGTGCAGTGGCCGGATCTCGGCTCACTGCACGCTCCGCCTCCCGGGTTTACGCCATTCCTGCCTCAGCCTCCCGAGTAGCTGGGACTACAGGCGCCCGCCACCTCGCCCGGCTAGTTTTTTTGTTTGTATTTTTTAGTAGAGTCGGGGTTTCACCGTGTTAGCCAAGATGGTCTCCATCTCCTGACCTCGTGATCCGCCCGTCTCGGCCTCCCAAAGTGCTGGGATTACAGGCTTGAGCCACCGCGCCCGGCCCTGTTCTAGCATTTCTTTCATTCTGCTTGGAATTATAGGCAGTTGTTTACTTGGCTGGCTCTCACCAGGATGAGAGCTCCATGTGGGCAGAGACCAGGTAATACTATTCAGCTCTGTAATCATCCTCTCTTCAAACTGGCCCAATGCTATAAACATACAAGTTGCTCATAAATTAATGAATTGCACGAGAACATTTACATAGAAAAGAGCTTCTCCCCAAAATAAGCATAATTAACATTTACTAAGCATTTCCTGTGTGCCAGAACCTAGTCTATATGCCGTATCTCACTGCCATGAAGTTTTAAAGGGAGTTCTATTATCCTCCTATAGATGAGGAAACTAAGGCACAGGGAGTTTAAGTAACATCATACATCTAAGAAGTGGTGAAGGTTGCTGAGCATGGTGGCTCATGCCTGTAATCCCAGCACTTTGGGAGGCCAAGGTGGGCAGATCACGAGGTCAGGAGTTCGAGACCAGCCTGGCCAACATGGTGAAACCCTGTCTCTACTAAAAATACAAAAATTAGCCAGGCATGGTGGTGCATGCCTGTAATCCCAGCTACTCTGGAGGCTGAGGCAAGAGAATCGCTTGAACCTGGGAGGCGGAGGTTACAGTGAGCCAAGATCACACTACTGCACTCCAGCCTGGGCAACAAAGCAAGACTCCATCTCGGGTTAAAAAAAAAAAAAAAAAAAAAAAGGTGGTGAAGGCAGGATTTGAACTGGAGCCCATGTATTTAGCCATGCATCAGCCTGCCCCTCAAGTACAAAATCCAGACCTGTCAGGTCAGGGACAAAGAAATATTAGCAAGAAAGGTGATCTATTCCTGAGTGACTAGGAGGCTAGTAAAATTAATCAGGGTCTTTAAGTGGCTGAGAAATGAACTACCTATTAAAACCTGTCTTTAATAAGAAAAATAAAGTTAGGAAATGGGTGCAATTAGTAAGTCATAATAAAAAACAGGTAAAGGGTCACTTAGAAAAATTAAATGCCAGAGAGATACATAAATCAAGGGGCCCTATGGCATGCAAACCGAAAGGTCTTGGCAGAATTAGCTAATGAACTTAAAAAACTCTTGACACTTACTTTTAAAAAGCGATGGTGAACGGGGAGACGGCTAGAGAGGAAAAAACGTGGGACTCAAAAAACAAGAAGAAAACTGATTCCAGCAATTTCCCTCCAGGGAAGCCATAAGTTCCGTTTGTAGGCAAGCCATAGAACAAATTTTATGATTAAAAATTTACGATAAATTTTATGAGTAGAAAATCCAGTAAGCAGCTGGAGGGCAACAGAGACCTGAGCCATAAACGGAACTGGCAGGTTTACGCAGAAGTCATGCCGGGAAACCATAATGCTTTTTTATTCTAACTAATTTGTAATATTAGTGGGAAGAGGGTCCACTGAAGATTTAGTGCTTTTTGATTTTAGAAAAGCCTTTGATTCAGTGTCTCATGAAATCTGACTGGCAAAATTAATTTAAATTGGCACAGACAGGGACCGTCTCAGGGATGGGGCTTGGCTGAAAGGCTATAAACACAGGTGTGATGAATGGGAGACGCAGACCAGAGGGGCAAGGGGGCAGGCCCAGGCCCGCTGCTGGGTGAGGTGATATCAGCAGAAGCAGAAACCCGATCACATCGTTGGTATCCATGAAGGTGAGGTTCATGGCTGGTCAATGAAATCTGCATGTGTAATTTGGCCAGGGTGACACAAGGAGGAGAGGGTGGGAAACCCAAGAGATACAGAAAAGGACAGAATTATCGCCAGAAATTAGTGTGTGTTGTATGGCAGATGCCTATGACCTGAAGAACCAGTCTACTGGACAAGAAAGCGAAGTCCAGGTTAGTGTACAGAAAAATACTGAAGACATGGGAGATACACAGGTGGCCAAAGCCGGAAGCAGGTGTAAGTAACAGAAAACCTGCCTTGAACAACTTATCTCACATGTAGGAATTAGACAGGTGGGCTTAGCTTCAGGCACAGAATGATCAAGGCCCTGGCTTAATCTCTTTGCCATTTTTTTGACCCTGTCCTCTCCGTCATGTTAGTACCATCCCAAGGTTGGCTTTCTTCAAGATTGCCACCTTGTAGTGAGTTGAATGGTGGCCTCCACAACTGGGGATTGCCTGGAGCCAGCAGAAGGTGGAAGGTAAGGAAGGAGTTGCCCCTTGAGCCTTCAGAGGGGGCACAGCCCTACCAGGACTTTGATTTTGGACTTCTGGTCTCCAGGACTGTAAGAGAATATATTTCTGTTATTTTAAGCCACCCAGTGTGTGGCAATTTGTTACAGAAGTCTCAGGAAACAAATACATGTCTGCTAGTGTGCTTCCTGTGGGTGAGCAGGCTGACTTCGTGTGGCTCTCCGGTTAAGAGTGAAGAAGTCAGGCCGGGTGCGGTGACTCACACCTGTAATCCCAGCACTTTGGGAGGCCGAGGCAGGCAGATCACCTGAGGTCAGGAGTTCAAGACCAGGCTGACCAACATGGAGAAACCCCGTCTCTACTAAAAATACAAAATTAGCCAGGCGTGGTGGCACATGCCTGTAATCCCAGCTACTCGGGAGGCTGAGACAGGAGAATTGCTTGAACCTGGGAGGTGGAGGTTGCAGTGAGCTGAGATCATGCCATTGCACTCCAGCCTAAGCAACAAGAGCGAAACTCCATCTCAAAAAAAAAAAAAAAAAAAAAAAAAAAAAGAAGAGTGAAGAAGTCACTTTTCCATAAGCCCCAAGCAAACCACTCTCACAGCTCTCTGGCTAACATGGGCCCAGCCTTGTCCCTGAACCAGTCATGGATAAGGGGTTCAGACCAGAATACGTGGCTTCCACTCCTCTCTCCGGTGGAATAGGCAGTGCTCACTGGCTACCCTCTAGATAGGGAGCCTCCTATCCTCCTGTGTCTCCCGTGAGGATGAGCTGGAGCAGAGACCCACCCGACCTGTGCCACCATACATGATGCACGGGTACTGTAAGGGAGAAATGAACCTTCCTGTTTAAGCCACTGCCATTTGGGGGTTGTGACTCCAGTCTACATAACTAATGTGAGGGGAAGATCATTGGAGCTATCTGGAGACTGGCAGAATTTGACAGGAAGATATGCGAGATATTCCAGGTGGGCAGAACTGTAGGAGCAGGAAGGGGACAGGATGTTCAGGGAAAGGCGGTGGCCACCCCTGCAGAAGCAAGTGTCAGAAAGGAAGAGCTCTGCCGGCAAAGGAGGGGCCAAAGCGCCCCAGGACAGAATTTGGATGTGAAGAGGAGGAAGGATAGGAGAAGAGAAATTTAGAAAGCTTTTGTCAAAATCCAAACAAGGGCGTGTGTGTGGTGGCTCAAGCCTGTAATCCCAGCACTCTGGGAGGCCGAGGCAGGTGGATCACTTGAGGTCAGGAGTTCAAGACCAGCCTGGCCAACATGGTGAAACCCCATCTCTACTAAAAATACAAAAATTAGTTGGGTGTGGTAGCATGTGTCTGTAATCCCAGCTACTCTGGAGTCTGAGGCAGGAGAATCGCTTAAACCTGGGAGGTGGAGGTTGCAATCAGCTGAGATTGTGCCATTGCTCTCCAGCCTGGGCAATAGAGGGAGACTCTGCTAAAACAACAACAACAACAACACAAAAACAAAAGCAAGTATGACGAGGACCTGACCCCAAAGAGGGGCAGTGAAAAGAATGATACAGGTGGTGGTGAGCATAGGAATATAGCAATAGGTACCATTGATTAAAGCCTCATTATGTTCCAAGGACTGGGCTGACTGCTTTACCTTCATATCCTCGTAGAAGGGAGAGATTAGGGCTAAGGCGCAGTGAACCAACATAGGCACAACATAGGTGAGCACCGAACCCCAAGGCCCAGGGCTCAGCTGGAGCACCTCTACTTTGCCTTGGTAGGTTTCCCACTGCATGCCCTGGCCTGCAGAGGAGGACAGCTGCCCTAAACTCTAGTGATTTAGGGCAGATCTAGTGTTCACTAGGCCGGTGATCCACTGGCGAGGAGGTGGGTTCAGTGTGGAGCAGGCCCAGACCCACGGGATCACAGTCCAGGCTGGTCACCCTACTCTGTCCTGATAGGAGGTGAACAGCTCAGAGATGATGAGGAAGCATGTGCACCTCCGTCAAGGGGACTGGTGATCTGGTTGTGGCTCTATTATACTAAACCTCCTTAGGAGCTGTAACCCCAGGGAGGAGGCACAAAAACTGCCTGGTCATCCTTCAAAGAACATTATTCCAGCTGGGCATGGTGGCTCACCTCTGTAATCCCAGTACTTTGGAAGGCAGAGGCAGGAGGATCACTCAAGCTCAAGAGTTCAAGACCAGCCTGGGCAACATAACAAGACCCTGTTTCAGCTGGGCGCAGTGGCTCACACCTGTAATCCTAGCACTTTGGGAGACCAAGGCAGATGGATAACCTGAGGTCAGGAGTCTGAGACCAGCCTGGCCAACATGGCGAAACCCCATCTCTACTAAAAATACAAAAATTAGCTGGGCGTGGTGGCACATGCCTGTAATCCCAGCTACTTGAGCGGCTGCTGAGGCAGAAGAATTGCTTGAACTTGGGAGGTGGAGGTTGCAGTGAGCCGAGATTGCACTACTGCATTACAGCCTGGGTGACAGAGCAAGACTCCTTCTCAAAACACAAATAAAAACAAACAAAAAACAAAAACAAACAAACAAAAAATAACAACAACCACAAACCCTGTTTTTACTAAAAATTAAAAAAAAAAAAAATAGCCAGGCATGGTGGCATGTGCCTATAGTCCCAGTTACTCAGAAGGCTGAGGCAGGAGGATTGCTCGAACCCAGGAGATCAAGGCTGCAGTGAGCTATGATCATGCCACTGCCCTCCAGCCTGGGTGACAGAGCAAGACTCTGTTAAAAAAAAAAAAAATTATTTCATGGAAATGGGAATATATGGTTCCAGTGAGAGGCATGACTGTGAGCAAAAAAGGGCTTTCCTGGCTCCTGTCACTGGGAGGTCTGGGCAGGTATGGCTTCAGGCTGAGCTAAGATTTTGATGTCGGAAATCCATTCCTCCCACACTCTCTCAGCCCTTCCTGGCTTTGGTCTTTCCCTGCTTGGTGGCAAGGCTGACCCTGGTAACTCCAGGCCTTCGTGGATTTTGCAGCCAGTGATCCCAGTGGAAAAGACTGTGCCACTTTCCCAGTGGTTTCAGCAAAAGTCCCAGTGATGACCCTCATTGGCACAGGTTGGGTCAGTGTCCATCTCAGGACTGGGGGTAGGATCAGCCCCACCAAAGGGTCTGGTGAAAAAGTGGTATATTTTGGGTACTACACAAAGACAGACACTGAGACAGGGCTTAAGGGCAAGCAGTTTCCTTGGGAGATGACGCCAGAAAGCATCAGTAGAAGTGAGGAAGTGAGATGGGGAAGGGAGGGGAACAACAGAGTGAATTCATGATAATTTGGGCAACTGCCACTCAACTCCACCGAGGCCCCAGGACTTTGAAGAAGCAGCCCTGGAGCATTCATTCACCAACAGTCCAATTTCCCTTTGGTTGAAAGCTCCTCCCACAGGCATTGGCTCTCCCCGCTTCTCACCTGCCCCACGCCTGTGGGCTGAGTATGCTTCCCTGGCCGGAGAGAGCCTTCAGGCAGGACCTTGCAGTAAGAGGTCATCAGTATGTGTGGAAACCAAGTGCTGGAGGAAAATGGGCAGGCCACGGTGGTCCCCAAGGGAAAATAGGAGGCTGTTGTCAAAAGAATGGGACAGGACCATAAGGCAGGCACAAAGAGCAGACATCTACTTAAGCCACGCTCCTGATAGCATGCAGGATGGGGAAGCTGAGCTCTGAACCTCACTCCCAAATTGGTTCATGTTTCTGGACCGAACAGCCATAAATTGCAACAGTTTTCCAACAAGGTCTGGTCTGATTTCAGAAATATTAGGAGCCATTTATTTAAGGAATAACTTGATAAGACTGAAGATATCACCATCCCAAAGGATTAATACTAATGAAGGATGATGATAGATCCCAACAAGTACATCACTAATAGTAGAATTTCAGGCCCCACAAGAATTGTTCACTGGGGAGAGATTCTTGGGAACAGGAGCCCCGTCTAGCACTGATACCACACAGGGAGTCATCCCCTAAGACCAATTAGATGTCAAGTGAAGGTCTGCTGCTAATGATAATGATTACCGATCTCACCTGGGCCTTGAAATAATCTGTGAGGCAGGAAGAACAAGTATTATTCCCACTTCAGAGAAGAGGAAACAGAGGGTCAAAGAGGCTGCACGACAGAGCAAGGCTAACCTGCCTTATCTAACTCCAAAGAGATTCCCTGTTGCTGTCTCAGTGTCATCAAAGGCACTGGAAGGAAAGTAAGTCCTGGCTTGTAGAGCTTAATCCCTCCAACTCATTCCTTTATTTTTGCTTTCAGTTTTTTGTTTGTTTGTTTGTTTTGAGACAGAGTCTCTCTCTGTCACCCAGGCTGGAGTGTAGTGGTACAATCTGGGCTCACTGCAATCTCTGCTTCCTGGGTTCAAGTGATTCTCCTGCCCCAGCCTTCCAAAGTGTTGGGATTACAGGCGTGAGCCACTGCACCTGGCCCAACTCATTACTTTAATACTTTCCCCAGGTCCTAAACCTTCCCCCAAGTCCAGGCCCCACACCTGGGCTGCTGTCAGAATGATAAGGGCAAGTGGTAAGGATAAATGGGAGGAGAACACAGGGCTTCCGGGAGGCACAGAACAGACCCAAAAGAGCACTAAATAGTAATGATGACAACCCAGGCACTAGGAAGGCAGAACAATGTCTTACAGAGGAGTGTGTGTGTGTGTGTGTGTGTGTGTGTGTGTGATGTTTTTGTGTTTTGAGACAGGGTCTCACTGTCACCCAGGCTGGAGCTGGAGTGCAGTGGCACAATCACAGCTCACTGCAGCCTTGATCTCCGGGGCTCAAGCCATCTTCCCACCTCAGCCTCCTGAGTAGCGGGATTACAGGCATGCACTACCAGGCCCAGTTAATTTTTTTTTTTTGTAGAGACAAGGTCTCGCTATGTTGCCCAGGCTGGTGGCCAGCCTTCAGTGGCTGCTCATGAGCTGTCAGGAAATCAATCAGCTGCCTAAGTTAGATCTCTCACTCCTGGCTGCTCTGATTCTGCCCTTGGGTGGGTTGCTGTGATGTTCAATGTCCTCAGTAAAGAAAGAGCCCCAGGTTCCTGAGTTTTGTTAATGGGAGAAGAGATCAAAGAGGTTCCCTCAAAAGTTTGCAGGCAGATGATCCAGAGATGGTGGTGATGCCATGGAGAGGAGAACCAAGTGGAGAAAGAAGCCAGAGGCAAGAAAAGCGAAGTTCCTATACATTACAATTTGCCAAGGCCTGGCTCTGCCTGGCAGCTTCCTTCTCAGGTGCCCAGGCTCAGCCTTGCCAGGTTTCATAGAGAAAACATCCCTGGGCCCCAGGATCCATGTGGTCCAGGCTGGTCTCCTATCAGTCAACTACTCCTGCCGCTGCTCTGTCTCTCCAGGCCAGTCCTCTGCTCCCCGTCCTACTCAGACACCCCTCCCCAGCTTTCCCAGCCCCTGATCAGAATGCAGCATCACAAGGGGCTGTTTTTAATCCTTGCTAGATCTCTTTTATTTTTTTTTCTCCTTTGCTGGGCTTCCTGGGCTGTAATTTTTCCCTCTGTGTCATCCATCACAGACACAACGTTGCTTGTGCAAATTAAAATGCACCTCAGAATAATAAAAAAGGGGCTTTCTTTCCCCCCTCCTTTTCCTTCCCAGCAGCAACTCCTCAACACAAAACATTTGTCTCTGGGCAAAAGCAGGAGCATTAATTAACCCCGTGTGTGCCATTGCCAGGCCCATATAGTCCCTGCAGCCACACGCAGCCAGTGATCAGGGCTAGGGGGCAGCTGGAGAATGGCAGAGAAATGCATCTAGGGAATAAATTCCCTGTATTTCACTGCATGCTTATCATGGGCCTGGCACTATTTACCCTTTGCCTCTTTAGTCCTCACTGCAACCCTATGGGGCAGGGACTATCATTATCTTCATTTTTTAAAAGCAGAAACTGCTGGTGGTTTAGTGACTTACCCAGTTAGTCGATTTGCACACTGACTCCAAAATCCATACCCTACTTTTTCTACTCAGAGTGTGGTTACATGGAGATAGCATCAGACCTACTGAATCAGAATCTGCATTTTAACAAAATATCCAGGTGATTCATGTGTACATGTATACATTCAAGTTTAAGATCTGTTCCCCATTCCCACTGCCCTGATGTCCCTATCTTTACAGGCAAAGAAAAGTTCTTTTCTGAGGATGCATCAGAAGCTACAGTGGGCTCAGCTCAAGCATCTCCTCCTCCATGAAGCCAGGTCCCAAAGAGACTTGACCAAGCCTTTTCTCCTGGGCCTATTTCTGTCATGGCAAGTGTAAAGGTATTACACTTATTTACCTATGTGCTTGCTTCATCTCTCCATGCTGAGCTCCTTGAACCCTGAGATGTGCCTTATTTTGTCCTGTCTCTGCAGTGCCTGGACAGTGCCTGGCACCTAACCAAAAAGCTGGCAGTGAGCCTTTATGTTCCTGTATGTTAATGCTCCTAAAAGTACACACACACACACACACACACCCCCATGTACACTCACACTTTTTTTCTAATTATAAAAGTCACGCAGTAGGAATTCTGCTTCTGGGAGGATGGAATAGACATACTTTTTTCATTACTGCCAGTAAGTATAACTAGAAGGTCTGGAAAACAATCATAAGAAGAGGTGGAAAGAAGAAGGCAGATGGGCTAGGGATGTCAGGTCCCAAGGAACAACATGGTGGTGAGTTTTCTGGGTTCTCATTTTGCCTCGTATACCCTAAACTTGAAGCTTGAGAAGGCAGCAACCTAGAAATATTATTGAGTAAAAATTTTATAAACCCCAAACAAAAGCCTGCTGTGTCTAGCCAAAGGATTGGGAAAGGGTGAACCTAGCAAGACAGAAAACTTTTAGATTATAACTGCTCTACTCCAGCCAAATACCACATGAAAAAAAATCTGAGTTTATATCCCCACCACCACCATCAAAGGGCAAGTGGAGAGCCTAGACTTCCATCTTTGCTGGGTTATAAGAAGGCATCCTATCCCCACCACCAGGGTGGTATCCGAGAAGATCATGTAGAGTGCCAGGACTCTCATCCTCACCAGTTGGTAATGAGTTGGCAATGAGGCCCCTCACTCTATGGTGTCACTGGAGGCCACATAGGGAGTAGTAAGGAGGCACTCCTACTCTTCCAGCCAGGGATAACTGATACTATCCAGAGAGGTATTGGGGAGGCCCAGTGGGAGCCAGAATTTGCACCCCCACTCAGAAGTAATGAGGAGTACTGTCTTGTACCCTCACTTGGCAGTAACAACAGAGTACTCTCTCTTCCCCTGCCAGAGGGGTGTCAGAAAAAAGTAGAAAAGATTTAAATGAGAGCCAAAGTCTCCTAATATGATGCCCACAATATTCAGATTTTAATAAAAAGTTATATCAAGTTCCGAGAAGATTTAAAACTGAATAGAAAAAGACAATCATTAGTTGCCAATACCAAAATGACAGATGTTAGGACTAGCTGAAAGACTTTAAATAAACCATCATAAAAATGCTTCAACAAGCAACAGACACACTTGAAACAAATAAAAAATTAGGAAGCAACAGCTAAGAAATAGAAAATATCAGTGAAGTAATAGAAGATATGAAGAAGAACAAAGTGAAATGTTAGAACTGAAAAATACAATAACAACAATAACGACAACAACAAAACCCTCAATGAATGGGCTCAATAGCAGAATACAGAGGCCAGAGGAAAGAATCAGTAAATTTGAAAATAGAGCAATAGAAATAACCCAATCATCACCCGATTTGAACAACAGAGAATAAAAAAACTTCAGAAAGATAAAGAGTCTCAGGGACCTTGGGTCTATAACAAAAGAGCTAATATTGGTATCATGAGAATTCTAGAAGGAGAAAAGAAGGACAGCAAGACTGAAAAAGTACTTGAAAAAATCATGGCTGAAATTTCACAAATTTGGCAAAAGTCATAAACTTGCCAATTCAAAAAGTTGAGCAAACCTTAAACAGAATGAACCTAAAGAAATCTATATCAATATACAACATAGTCAAACTTCTGAAAACTAAAGCTAGATAAAAAATTCTGGACAACAACAAGAGATAAATGACACCATATCTATAGGAAAAAACAATTTGCATCACAGCAGATTTCTCATCAGAAACCAGTGGCACAACAGTTTTAAAGTGCTCAGAGAAAAGAACCATCAGTCAAGAATCCGATACCCCACAACAACAAGAACAACCAAAACCCCCTCAGGAATGAAGGGGGGAAATGAAATCAAGACATTCTAAGATGGAAGGAAACTAAGATAATTTGTTGCCATCAGACCTATCCTAAAAGAATGGCTAAAGGAAATTCTGTGAACAGAAAGAAGACAATAAAAGCAGGAACTCTTATACATCAGGAAGAAAGAACACAGTAAGCAAAATTATGAGTAAATACAATAGACGTTCCTTCTCCTCTTGGATTTTTCTAAATTTTGAAGCAAAAATTACAACCCTGTCTAAATGGAGGTCTAAATGTGTGCAGGAGAAATATTTAAGGCTTGTTGGGTGCAATGGCTCATGCTTGTAATCTCCTCACTTTGGGAGGCTGAGGTGGGAAGATCACTTGAGCCCAGAACTTCAAGACCAGCCTGGACAGCATAGCGAGACCTTGTCTCTAACAATTAAAAAAGGAAATAAAATGGAAATATTGAAGACTATTACATAATAAACAAAGGAGGGTAAAGGAACATAAAGGGAGGTAAGGTTTCTATTCTTCATTTGAACAGACAAAATCATGACAGCAGAAGACTGTGATAGGTTATGCATATGTAATATAATGCCTACAGCAACCACTAAAAAAACCATACAAAGTAATACACTAAAAAAAAAAGATAAATAAAAATTTCTAGCTAGGCGTGGTGGCTCATACCTATAATCCCCACACTCTGGGAGGCTGAGGTGGGCGGATCACCTGAAGTCAGGACTTAGAGACCAGCCTGACCAACATAGTGAAACCCTGTCTCTACTGAAAATACAAATTAGCTGGGCTTGGTGGCGCATGCCTGTAATCCCAGCTACTCAGGAGGCTGAGGCAGCAGAATCACTTGAACCCAGGTGGCAGAGGTCACAGTGAGCTGAGATCGTGCCATTGCACTCCAGCCTGGGCAACAAGAGCAAAACTCCATCTCAAAAAAAAAAAAAAAAAAAAAGAATTCTAAAAAGTGTTCAAGTAACTCAGACAAAGTCAGGAGAGAGAAATCAGAGAAACAAAGCACAGAGAGAACAAACAGAAAACAAAAACTGAACCCTTCTCATATTAATAATTACATTAAATGTAAGTGGCCTACAGCACCACTTAAAAGACAGAAATTAGATAAGTGGATAAGAAAACATGACCCAACTATATGCTAGTTACAAGAAACTCACCTTAAATATAGTGATATAAATAGATTGAAAGTAAAAGGATGAAAAAGATATGCCTTACAAATACTAATCTGAAGAAAGCAGAAGTGTATCGATATCAATATCAGATAAAGTAGATTTCAGAGCAAGGAAAATTATCAGAGACAGAGAGTTATATTACATAATGATTAAAGAGTCAATCCTCCAAGAAGATATGGAAATTCTAAAAGTGTATGCATCAAATAACAGAGTTGCAAACTATGTAAAGCAAAAGCTGATAAAACTGAAAAGAGAAATAGGGAAATTCATAATTATAGTTAAAAACTTTAATACCCAGGCTGGGCATGGTGGCTTATGCTTATAACCCCAGCACTTTGGGAGGCCAAGGTAGGAAGATTGCTTGAGACCAGGAGTTTGAGACCAGCCTGGGCAACATAACAAGACCCAATCTCTACAATAAAATAAACAAAACAAACAAACTAAAACCTTCAATATCCCTCTCTCAATTGAAAAACGAAACAAAAAACCAGCAAGGGTATGGAAGAACTCCACCATAAATCAACAGACTCTTATCAACCTTCATAGAACACTTCACCTCACAAACCAGAATACATATTATTTTCTTTTTAAAAATTTTTTGTATTGTTTTTATTTTTATATTTTTAGAGATGGAGTCTCACTCTGTAGCCCAGGCTGGGGGTGCAGTGGCATGACCATAGCTTGCTGTAACCTCTAACTCTTGGGCTCAGGTGATCCACCTACCTCAGCCTCCTGAGTAGCTAGGACCACAGGTGTGTATCACCACTCCTGGCTAATTTTAAAAACTGTTTTTGTAGAGATGGCGTCTTACTACATTGCCCAATACAGTCTTGAACTCCTGGACTCAAGCAATCCTTGCACCTTGTACTGTGATTGCAGACATGAGCCACCACACCTGGCCATGTTATTTTCAAGTGTCCAATGAACATATGTCAAGATAGATCATATCCTGAGACACAAATTAAATCTCAACAAATTTAAAAGAGTTTCAGAGTATGTTATCTGACTAAAATGTAATCAAACCAGAAATGAATAATAGAAAGATAATGGGACAATCTCCAACTACTTGGTAACAAAGAAATATAATTCTAAATAATCCATGGATCAAAGAGGAAAGACTCCAGGCAAAAAATTGATCTGAATGAAAGTGAAATTACAGCATATTAAATTTTGTGGTATGTAGCTAAAGTCATGCTGAGAAGGAAACAGAACATTAAATGCTTAGATTAGAAAAGAGGAAAAGTTTTCAATAATAATCTAAGTTCCCACCTCAAGATCCTAGAAAAATAAGATAAAAATAAACCCAAAGCAAGCAGAAAGAAGGAAATAATACAGATAAGAACAGAAATCAGTGAAATTAAAAACAGAAAAAAGAAATTTAAATCAGTGAAAAAAGGAGCTGCTTCTTTGAAAATTATGAATAATATCAAGAAACTGGGTGGGCATGGTGGCTCATGGCTGTAATACCGCCAGCACTTTAGGAGGTAGAGGCAGGAGGATCCCTTGAGGCTGGGAGTTCGAGATCAACCTGGGCAGTATAACGAGACCCTGTCTCTATTAAAAACAAAAAACAAAAAACAACCTCTTTCGCCTCAAAAGAAGGAACAAGAAAACAAAAATAAGAAAGACAACAACTGACAATAAAAAATTTTTATACCAAGACTGACAGAGAAAATAATCAGAAAAAAAAATACAAATTACCAATATCAGGAGTGAAACACGGTATGATACCATAACAGATGCTGCAGACCTCAAGAGAATGAGAATATTATGTACAACTCTACATACATAAATCTGACACCTTAGATGAAATGAACCCATTCCTCAAAAAACACCAGCTATCACAATTAACCCAATATAAAATAATATGAATAGCACTATAACTTTTGAGGAAATTGAATTTACAATTTAAAAACTCTTGAACTAGAAATCTCATGCAACAAGGAAATAGACCCTTAATTTCCTCATCTGTAAAATAGGAATGATAGTTATAATATCATTTACCCTGCAGGGTTTCTCCTAAGATTAAATGAGCAAATGTCCGGGAGATCACAATGTGTACAGCACATAAAAATTATTCTCCTCCTCTCTGATCTTTCCCCATCCCCACTGGCAACATTTGATGCAATGTTCTGGAACTGGCACAGAGAATCCAGTGACAAAAAAGCCAGAGTGGTGTGGCCGTCATGGTCATCACCCAGCCAATGTCTTCCCAGCCCCAGGGAAAGGAATAAAGTCAAGCACAACACCTTGAAGAAGCAAACGTACCTTTACTGTGGGAGGAAAGAAAAAATACAAGAAGAGGAAAAGAGAAATGGAAATCCCCATTGTTCTTAATCATTACATGGAGCATTAGAATAATATGATTATTCAGTGGCATTCCAATTAGGCTTAATGAAGAGTAATGGGAGTGAGAAAAGACCTGGAATATACAGTTTTATGTGGTATGCATCCCCCACCAGGCAGAGAAACACAAGGACCCCGGGGCTCAGAGACTGGAACAAGATGCACCCTTGGCTGGCTGGCATTCACCCATAACTTCTGGCATCCACCTGTGGCTCCTGGCGTGTGTTTGATGGGATTGGTTATCTGGGAAACCATGCAGACACCCCTTGGCAAGGTTATGGTGGGGATTAGCAGAGAGTACATTCTGTGAACTGTGAGTGGGATGGACCCTTGCTGTGGAAGGGAGGCTGGCAGGTGGCCCAGGTGTGGCATTGTGTGAGGTGTGACCCCCTCCTCACGTGGGGTAAATATACCTACCTACCTATATAAGGTATCTTGGAACACACAAATTAGGAATAGGGCAAGGGGTAAGAGGGGTCAGATTTAGTGGGTAAAGGCCTTGTAAGTTTTAGAAGTACCAAATAACCGGTTCTGCAGACAGAGAGGAAAAAGTACCTAGTCCCCTCCCCCGGCTCCCAGGGGAGGCTGGGTTTGGTGGTGGTGGACTTTTACATGGGCAGTGTGGCTCCTACCAGGCGGACAGTGCAGTTTTTCAGTAGATGGTCTCCCCTCACTCCCTCCACTCCTCCTCCTGCCACTCCCCACTCCACCCTCTTCCTTCCTTCCTTCCTTCCCTTCCTTCCTTCCATCCCTCCTTCCTTCTCCCTCTTCCTTCTTTCCTTCACTTCTTTCATTCCTCCCTTCGTCCCTCTCTCCCACTCTCCCTCCCTCCCTTAATCCCTCCCTTCCTCCTTCCTTCCTTCCTTCTTTCCTTCCTTCTTTCATTCCTCCCTTCGTCCGTCCCTTCCTCTCTCCCACTCTCCCTCCCTCCCTTCCTCCCATTTTCTTCCCTTCCTCCCTTCTTTCCTCCCTCACTCCCTCCCTCCCTGCCTTATTTCTTCTGGGTGGGAGGAGAACTTGTCAGGTTGGGGTCAGCATGGGCAGTAAACTGAACCAGAATGAGGGAAGAGAAATAGAATATAATTTAGATTAAGCACTTGGAACCTTATGGACTGGGTGGATGTGTCAGTTGAGACAGTCTAGGCTGTACTAGTTAAGAATCAGAGGCTTATGATAACAGGGTTTATTTCTCATTTATCCTGAATGTTATTCACTGGCAAGCTGGAGGCTCTACTAAGTGTGGTTGTCACTCCAAGACCCCAGTTGACTGAGCTTCCACCATCTGGATTCTTGCGCATTGTGAAAGCAGAGGGACAGAGAGCTCTGGTAATTAAATGCTTCAGCCTCAAAGTGACACTTGCTACATCTACTCATAACTCAGTGACCAGGATAATCTCATGGTCCCCCTAACCACAAGGTGTCCAGGGCATGCAGTCCTACCATATGCCTAGCAGTTGAGATATTAGAAGTATTTTGAACATTAATGAAGTTAAGAGTTTCCATGGGAGGCCCCCAAGCCGATTTGTCATGGGCTTTCCCAAGCCTGTAGCCATCGGATACTCAATTGTCAAACACTTGCTGGGGGCCTATAGTTAGTTTGTCACCGGGATGGGTACTGGAGAACAAAGATCAACAAACTATAGCCCCTGGTCCTAAAGAGCTTAAGGATTCATGTAGCAGGTAGATGAGTAAACAAACAATTGGGATCCATCATTGTAAGTGCCATGACTAAGAAAAAGCAGGTGCCATGGGAACATGAGATCCCATCTGAGAAGTTTGGTCCAGTTTCTTGGAGGCGGTGATGCTTGAATGGATCCTGGGGATTGAGGAGGAGTGAGGCAGAAGAAGAAAGGGACGGGCATTCCAAGCAGAGAGAATGACATGTGCAAGGGCATGGAGGCAAGATGCTTTCAGAAAAGAACAAAACATGGCTGGCATGCAGGATGGGAAATGCAATTACTAAGAGAGGATGCTGGAGAGGTAGGAAGAGGCCAGGTCACAAAAGGCCTTGCCTGTCATTCTAAAGACTGTGTTTGCAGTGGGAAGCCATCAGGGGCTTGAGCCACATTTTGGAAGCCACCCATTGGCTGTTGCATGAAAAAAAAAATCACTTGGATGGGGAAAGACTGGAGATGGGGAGAACAGTTAGTAGACTGTGGCAGACAGTAATTCAGGTGAGAGATATCTGCGGTCTGACCCAGGCAGGGCAATGGGGAGGAATGCCAGTAGACAGTGGGGGTGGTATTAAGCTACCTATCAAGTAGACAGATTGATCTGTTGGACAGGATGAGCATGTTGTGAAAGACAGGCCTGAACTTGTGTCATGCTTTGTTTCTGTGCAAGTCAGCTCCATGTTGACTGCTTTAATTATTTTCTAGAACAAGGCAGGGCCTAAAGCTATCATTCAAGCTGTCAATACTTCCTATTTGCTGGCTCTGCATTAGACACAGAGGATTCAACATGAACAAAACCCAGGCCTTGCCTGGAGGAGCTCACAGTCTCAAGACAGGTTCCTCACCCAAGTATGCTGAAGAAAGACAGGGTGGCTGCGGGGAGGGTGGGGGTGGACCTCCAGGCTTCTCTTACACAAGTGCTACCCAACTTTACTTATTCCAGCTCCATAGTCATGAATTTCACCAATTCCACCTCCCACCTGTATTGTTATTTATGTAATATCTTTATTTAAACAAACTCACTTTTTAACCTTATGTGCCTACTTTAATCTCTTCCTAAGCAAAATAACTGTAATATCATACATTTTGAATATATTAGGGTGTTTTTTTTTTTGTTTTTGAGACAGAGTCTCGCTCTGTCACCCAGGCTGGAGTTTGGTAGCACGATCACTGCAACCTCTGCCTCCTGAGTTCAAGCAATTCTCCTGCCTCAGCCTCCCAAGTAGCTGAGACTACAGGCGTGCACCACCACGCCCAGCTAATTTTTGTATTTTTAGTAGAGACGGGGTTTCACCATATTGGCCAGGTTGGTCTCCTGACCTCATGATCCACCTGCCTCGGCCTCCCAAAGTGCTGGGATTACAGGCGTGAGCCACCGCGCCCAGCCCCTGCATTCATCATTTTTATACCCAAATCCTTTCCAGGTAAAGCCCTGACCTCCTGTCTTGTTCAAATTCTTTTATTTCTAGCTTCCCAAGGGCACAGACATTCAATAACACACTTGTTAAGGGTTCCTTGTGGACAAGGGCTGCTATATAAGCCCATGGAGGGCACCCAATGGCTATGTCCTTACTGACTTGTTAAATGCTGTTGGACAAACAGTGTTGGATCATGGGCAGTTACTGAGGTTATGTGAACTGCTGACTTATCTGCCTCCCGCTCCGCATGCTGGGATGGGGAGCGTCATTCAGGTTACAGGTGCCTCACATGTCTGGGCGTGGGCACGGAGGAATTCACTTGGTGTGAAATGCTAGGAATCGCTGACGTGCATGGCATGTTCTCAGAGGACCTCAGGGTTCTCTCAGAATTCTCCAAGGGATCCCCACTCTCTGGACACGTGCCTTTTTCTCACAGAAAAAAGGCAGTGAGGCTCTACAATACAGGTCCCTGTTTTTCTACTGAAAGCCTCCCAGCTGGGTGGTAGATCGGCTGACAAACCTCTCGCTTTGTCTAGAGACACTTTCTGGATTCACGATGCTAACAGAAAGCTATCAAGGTCATTGATGACAAGCACCAGACATTAATGCTGGAGGAAAGGGGATTTTATTAGAGAGATGAACAATCTGACCTTAGGAAGTGCAGGAACCTGGGAAGCTAGGTAGCCAGAACCACAGCAGGTCCTTTAAGGGGTTGCCAACATGTGACCCTGTCCCTGAGTCTGATTGGCAGAGTTTGCATCCTAGCCCCACCCATGTGGGTGGGGAGCAGCATGATTGGCAGCCTCTTTGCCACCCAGTGGAAAGGGAAGAGAGAAGTGAGTGTGAGGACTTCCCTCCTCATAAGGAGGGAAAGGGATGCTGCCCTCAGGAAAACCACAGATGTCCTCTACTGAGTTGCATAAAGAGTAAGAGTGGGCCGAACAGTGTGGCTCAGGCCTGTAATCCCAGCACTTTGGGAGGCTGAGGCAGGCGGATCACTTGAGGTCATGGATTTGAGACCTGCCTGGCCAACATGGTGAAACCCCGTACCTACTAAAAATACAAAAATTAGCCGGGCCTGGTGGCTCGTGCCTGTAAGCTCAGCTATTCAGGAGGCTGAGGCAGGAAGATCGCTTGAACCTGGGAGGTGGAGGTTGCAGTGAGATGACAGAGTGAGACTCACTCCCAAAAAAAAAAAAAAAAAAAAAGAAATAACAGTGAAAAAATTAGAAGGTAACTTGAAGTCCATTTGGTCAATCCATTAAGTTAGGGATTAGGATCCAGAGAGGTTAAGTGACTGACTTAGCTCCTTAGCTCTTCAGTGGCAAAGCAGAGCTCCAAATTCAGGCAGGTTCCCTGACTCTCAGAGCAGGGCTTCTTCTTCATGCTCTATCTGAATTCAAAGCAAGAAATTATACAACAGCTAAGTCTCTTGGATCTTCTCAGCACCCCCTGCTGGGTGTTTCAGTTTGCTTCCTCTTAGAGCATCATTAATATTTTAGTGCTCTATGAAAGAGGATGGGACAAAACCCACTAAACGCACATGGAAGCCAGCCCTGACTGCTTGACCCGGGACACAGAAGGGACCCAGGGAGTCACATAAGACCACTGTTGACCCAGAGAGGGGAAGTTGAGAAGGACAGCTGGCTCAAGTTGACTCCCCTCCCTCTAGCCAACCCCAGGGTACCATCTACCCACAGTTTCAGGAGACACCCCAAGGAAGATGAATTGTGCTGTTCACTGAGGGCAGAAGGGGACTAAGAACCCGAGCCTTTTCCAAAAGCAAGGCACTGTCTGGGGCCCATGACTTGCAATGTGCTGGCTTCATTGCTCTGACAACATGAAGGATGTTTGGTTTTGTTCCCAGTGCTGTTATCATTTATCTTCCTCTTGTAAGAGCTGGCACCCTCCGCCTGTTCCCTCTTCCTTCTCACTCTCTCCCAGCCCCCACATTCAATCCAACCTCCCTATTTGCCTGATCCCCCTGCCACTGAGAGGAGCCCTCTTGTATGTACCCCAGAGGAAACTCTCACCTATTGGTTCCTAGAAGCCCAAGGGATATCCCTGTTGAACTCAACTCTTAAACATTTGCCTAGCAGTTCATCTGGGCAAAGTACTGTGCTTGAGGCTTTGGGTGGTAAAACAAAACAAAACAAAAAAAACATCAATAAGACAAGTTCTTCCCTTCAAGGAACCTATCTTCCAGCAAAGAAACAACTGTAGCGTCCTAGGCAGAGGGTATAAAACACAAAACACAGTCATGCCCAGAGAGAACCACACATCAGAAAGGCTGGGGAAGGGAGTGTGGAGGACCTTTGAAAGAGCAGGGCAGCTGGATGGAGGATGGAGGAAGACAGAGGCCTGGATGAGGAGTGAGTGGGGAAAAGACAACAGAAACAACAAATATCTTGGGAAAAACACATGGCTAACAACAGAAAGAGAAGACATCACAGCCGGAAGAGGAGCTACTGTATTTGAGTTGGTTTGGTGGTGACAGGGGAGGAGCCAGTGGAATGGCAAGGCTGGAGGTACAAGAGAGAGGAAGTCACGATGGAGCAAAGCCCAGGCTTGGATGGGTGAGGCAGGGTCAAGACAGAGGGAGGGCTGCCCCGATGGACAGTGTTTGCCCAGAGTGCCCTACTGAGGCAGCCAAGACTGTGTCAATAGAGGTTTCATGGCAGTCATAGGCTGAGATGGAGTTGGGAGAGCAAGAATTTTATTGGAGTTGGGAGTCAGGGGTAAAGGGTTAACCTGTGAATGATAAAGGGGAAGAAGAAGAATTGATCTGGGAGAGACTGGGCCATAGCCTGACATTCTCCCTGTCCAATCTGCTTTTGTAGGCGTTACTTCCTGTGTTCGCTTCCCAGGGCTTTGTAACAAATTACCACACCCTGAGTGGTTTCGAACCATAGAATAGAAACCTATTCTCTCACAGTTCAGGAGGCCAGCAGTTCAAAATCAAAATGTTGACAAGGTTGTTTCCTTCTGGAGGTTCAGAAGCAGAATTGATTCCATGCTTCTTGCCTAGCTTCTCGAAATGGCTGGTGATCCTTGGCTGGGAGCTGTATCACTCCAGTCTCTGCCTCCATCTTCACATCCCCTTCTCTGTGTGTCTCTCTGTGTCTTCTCTTCTTACAAGGACACTATCTTGGGATTTAGAAATGTACTCGCGCCTGCAGCTGTGCCTTTGAAGGCAGCTCCATGTGGATGATTTAAATCTAGGATGATTTCATCTGGAGATCTTTAATCAATTATACCTGCAAAGACTCTATTTCCAAATAATTAGAAATTCTGGATGGTTGTGAATTTTGGGGGAGATTATTCAACACACTACACCCTCCCCCAATAAATGTCTTCCTAACTCCGTCTCAGCATCTGCCTACCGGAGGGCCCAAACTGACCCCCTGGCAGACTGAGAACTGTAGGAATAAAAGCAGGTTCTTCTGCTGCTTGTATGGCCAAGAAATGGAAAGAGACAAGAGGTTTACTGATCTATTCATTTGATCAGCATGTATTTATTGCCTATGGAAGATTCCAGAGTTGTGGTCTTGGTGGTAAGGTCTTAGGTGGCACTGAGGGTGTGGGGACTGATGCAATAAACTCAAGTGGGCCAGTGAGGGCTGGGGGAGCAGAAGAAGGGCTGAGGTGGGTCAGCAGCATGGACCCCTCCAGAGGACACTTGGGACTTACCTGGTAGCCTGCACTCTTCTTTGCAGGTCTTGAGGAACCATGACTGGTCACCTCTGGGCTCTGTCTATTTCCCTCCTTGACCTTCAAGGAGAAGTAGACATTGTGTTGAGAGAAATCACCATAACCATGATCAAAAAACATACCAAAAGTATAAAACTTGGAAAGATGGGATTATGGATCAAAATAAAGGAAACTGGTAAACAAAGTCTCATCTTTGTATGTCCTCAGGAAATTGGGAACCTACCGTGCTCTGGAATAACTGCTGGGAACATGGCGAACTATGTGGCCACTATCCCTGAAAAGGTAAGACCTATACCTGAAACACAAGAGAATGCTGATGAGAAAACCCTTCCTTACCCCACTGGCATTTGGCTCCTTACATATTTTGATGCATGAAGTTATCCCTATTGTAAATGAATGGAGCCCCTAAAATTTGTTTCTGCAACTGAGAATTGCTTGAAAATTATCTTCCTCCTATTGGTTGGGTTATTAATTCATTACTGGGGAGAGGTAGCAGTTTCCATGTAAGTTGCGACTGGTGGCTTAATATGGTCTTCAGAGTTGTACCCTTACCTGCAGCTGTACCTTTGAAGGCAGCAGCTCCATATCGATGCTTAGCACATTGAAGAGGTCCCCACAGCTACTTCTGTGGAGATGGCTATACAGAGCTTAGGAGAAAGTTCTGCTGGCTACCTGAAAATTAGGACCGCACTCACCTGTACTCTGGGTTGGCAGAAGACCTAATTGTGAATTGGTACTCATGTGCAAAACGCACTGTTCTGCCTAATTAATTCCTCTGCATTGATGTTTTGTATCATTCATGGCCCTTTCTGGCATATCCTGGTTCTGTCGAATGACAACTCTCTTGAAGTCTGGGTGATTTCTGTTCTTTGAGTGTGAAGTGAATTTGCAACTGAAGCAAAATAAAAGATATAGGTGGTAAGGTTTTCAATCTTCTTCTACGCCCTCCAACCCACATTCTCTGCTAAAGAGGAAATTTTACTTATAGGATCAGCTTCTAGTCCTTCATGGCATTTTCCAGTCAAGTCTGCCAAGTGTTTGGCGGGGGTGGGTGAGTGTGGGTGGGGTGGTTGTAAGCATGTTTTATTGTACTGGTGCACCCTAAGCCCCCTGCGCCACCAAAGACATAGCCTCTGGAAGAGATTACTACCTGACTTGCCAAATTATTCAGTTCCGTCTCAGGCTCCTGAATCCAACCTAAAGTTGATACACAGGAAGCAACCAGAGGACAGTTTGAGAGCTCAGAATCAGGGAACCTGTGAGTACCTGAGAGTCTGTTTCCATTCCCGAAGGGTTGTGGGTAGAAGAAGGGTACAGCTTGCCTCGTATGGCCCAGAAAGCAGGACCAGGATGGAGGATGGAGAAGATGGGAAGATATGAAAGGCAGAGAAGTGGACCCAATCCATTATTTGAGGATTAAACATATACAAAAAAGTGGGAATGGATTGATCAGGGTATATAGTTGGCCAGATTTAGCAAAAAACAAAACAAAACAAAAAAACAGGGCAGCCAGTTAAATTTGAATTTCAGATAAACAATAAATCATCCCATACAATATTTGGGACATATTTATACTAAAACATTATTAATTGTTTATCTGAAATTCAAATTTAACTGGGCATCTTGTATTTTATCTGGACACCCTCCCAGGACAATGGATTTTTGTCACCGAAGGTGTCCAAGCCGAGTCTGGGACACAGGTGGAAGGCTGTCTCATGGGGATGGGCTGAGATCTCAAATGGCAGCTTGGGTTGAAGAGCCCCACTCCCAATCAGGTAATCAATTTCACCCTTTTCCCAGTTTCAGAGTGTTCAGGTAAGGGGCATCCTCCTGCTCAGGGGAAGGGCTGTTAATTCACTGTCTGTGTGAGTGTGAAGTGAATCTGCAACTGAGGCAGCTAGGTCCAGCAGCAACTTGTTTAGAGCTCTGTCCTTAGTCACCTACAGCAGCAGCTGGCATCCTGCATCCAAGAGCAGCTAGCCTGGGGATGATGCAGGTGTGGACCCGCCCCCCAGGGCTGGACTCCCTCCCATTTCAGTCCTTATCAAGCCTCTCTTGGGTGGTAAGCTGTCGCCTGGCCCTAGGCCACTCCCTTGGCCTGTCATCACCCACACACACTCGATTAGGGGATTGGAGTGACTTACAGGGGCTCCTCTCCCCCAGGGTCAGCATTTGCATAGGGTGATGGATGCTGAGATGTCATCTAAACACATCCGCACTTTGCATTTTAAACAAAGCAATTTCCAGAGGAAGCCGGGGGAGCTTTGCCTCCTTCCAAGGAACGGTTCCTCTGAGTCAAATTATCTCTCCTTTTGGCCAGCAGTTTCCACATCTGCCCTGGGGCCCTCCCCTCTGTTGGCCTTCTGTCCCTGCTTCCCCCCACCTAGTGACCTCAATGTGAAGCAGAGGGTAGCCTGGGACATAGAATAAAGAAAGACACAGGTCCCCGGCCAAGACCAGGCAAGGACCACCCAGGCTTTCCTCTGTACCTGACACTGGTATCTCCTTCCCATTCACCGTCCTGCAGGACGCCTGTGACTAGGATAGGAGAGCAATCTCAGCCAGGACAAGTCCCCTATAATGCATGGTTTATGGGACACAGAACATCTGCTCCAAACATCCAGGCCCTGCAAACATCTCCATGTCCCACGGTGCAAGCCAGCGTTGCCTCCTGAGATCCTTCTGTGTTCTGTCCGGGAATATGGGATTCCTTCTGCCTAAGGTCTGACTTCTCATACCATACAGTTAAGACTTTTTCTTCTTAGTAAACCTGAGCCTTCACCCCAGGGACCTCTAGGATGATGATAAAAATGTCAGCATAATATAAGCTCATAAGGTTTGGCTGGATTTTTTTTTTCTCCAAAGTCACGCAGAAAGGAATAAGGTAGGAGGATTTTTGTCCCCTGTAATGTAGTCTGAAGGCCAGCAGCATCATCTCAGCTCAGTTACTTCTGCAGGGTATGTCTTTGGGTAAAGTCACTTAACCAGCAAACTGGCACAGCAGTGCCTCCTCTGGTGGCCCCACTGTCACAGAGCACAGGAGCTGCTTGGCACAGGAGTCTCCAAATGCACGCTTGTGTCTGCTCTTTCCCTTCCTGCCCTGATGGAGATGTTAGTAAGCTGACCCAGGTTGGGAACAAGCCGTGCCTGGCAGGGGTGAGGGGCAGACATCTGTAGCTGGGGGAGGCTCCTGTGAGGCCATGGGTGTCTCACAGTAGAAGGAGGGTTGCGGGGAGCAAACGCTTGTTGAGTGCCTACTATGCACCCAGTCTTTTAGACAACAACTTCATAGTCTAAAATATGACATGGTGGTTAGGAGAAGAGACATTAATTGAACTCATACAGACCTGGATTCAAATCTGACCTCTGTAACCTCAAACAAGTAGAATAACCTTTCTGAGCTTTAGTCTCCCATAGAATGTAGGCAGTAGCATTTACATCGGACACTCATTGTGAGGAATGAAGGGCCTAATATGTGTGAAGTATCTGGGATATGGAAGCATCCACTAATGCTGCCCATTAGCATCCTCACGCGGTGTGATCAGCTGCATTACATAGATTGAGAGTGGAGGTGTCTGGCCCATGGCCATGCAGCCAGTGAGTGGCAGGGCAGACTTCTGGGCCTCAGCCTGTCTGAATCTGAAGCCCATGCTTCATCCCATAGCCAGTCCATGGACAACAAAATGCTTGACCCACTCTCTCCAGGTAGGAGAGACAGATCTGACCCTGTCACTCCCCTGCTTGAAACTCTGCAGGATTTCCCGTTGCTCTTGCCATGTTGAGCAGTGTCCTCAACAATCTGGCCCTGGCAGTTTCCAACCTTCTCTTTTCTTCCTCATCTCTGGCCCCACTCAACCAATCAGGTGGTCTTCTTCCAGTTTATTGGGCAGGCATGGAGCAGAGCAGCCTCTCTCTCTCTCTCTCTTCCCTGAACAGCGTTTCTCTTCTTTCTTCCCGAAACACTGTTTCCTCCCTCACCTGTTTAACTCCACTCCTTCAGGACTTGGCCTCAACCTGCTGCCCCAGGGCTGATGTCCTTAGATAACTGTTCTTCACCATCCCTACCTTTAGTGGCCAGCTTGGTGCCTGCCTCCGTTAAAGTCTCTCTTATATTGCTAAAAGTCTCCTGTAATAAAATACACTTGTAAACCACTAGTTCAATGTTTACTTTCCCAGATAAACTCTGAGCTCCCACTATGCCCCGCAAATCCAGCCCTGTGCCAGATGATGAATGAATGAGAAATAGATAATGAGTCAAATGTCAGGAAGAACTGGAAGCCATTGTTCTAGAAGGGTCCCTGTGTTCCACCCAGAGTTCCAGGAAACACAGTGTGGGGGCGTCAATTCCTGTTACCGAGCCCTTCCCCCCCGATGCCATCTGCACCCCATCTGGTCTCACTCTACCCTGACACCTCTAGCAGGGGCAAACATCCCATGTTCTGCGTGGGCAGTTTCTGTTCAGACTCAGCCTTCAGGTCCAAGGAGAGACTGCTCTAGTAGAATTAACTGGGAAAATGTAGGCGCATTGGAGGGGAGAGGGCACGCCTTAGCTTGGAAAGGCCCAGCCTTGCTGGGTGCTTGCTGAAACAAGACTTAAAACAACTGTTACAGCCTTTGGGCCTGGAGGTGGGTCCCGAAGGGGCACGTCCTGGTTCTGTAGAAGGACAACGCACACAGCAAAGCCTCGGGGCAGGCAAAGGACAGCTCTGTCAGGTTCATAGTTTCTATTCTTGGAGTGGGAAGTGAATTTGCAACTGAGGCAAGATAAAAGACATAGGTGGTGAGGTTTCCAGTCTTCCTTCGCCACCCCTGCCCCATGTCCTCTGCTGAAGAAGAGATTTTCTCACTGGATCAGCCTCTAGCCCTTTAACCTGCGCAGGAAAATGGGAAAATGTTTAAGGGGCTACACAGATCTGGATCAGGGATGGATCAGTGAGGGAGGGATGAGAAGAAGGGGAGTGAAGACTTGTGGCACTTTCAGTTGTTTTGAGGTTCGCTGGGTTGTTGTTTCCTTGCAGGTGACTGACTGGGCATTAAACATGGCATCGGGATTTTACCTGGGACGTGTATTAAATAGGGATCTTAAGAATGAGGTTGATAGGTTGCCCTCTTGGTGCAGTGGGCAGTGCATCGGTGTCGTAATCTGAAGAATGAGTTGATAGCTGGACTCATACCTGTAATCCCAACACTTTGGGAGGCTGAGGCATGTGGACTGCTTGAGGTCAGGAGTTTGAGAACAGCCTGGCCAACATGGTGAAACCCCATCTTTACGAAAAATACAAAAATTAACTGGACATGGTGGTGGGTGCCTGTAATGCCAGCTACTTGGGAGGCTGAGGCAGGAGAATTGCTTGAACCTAGGAAGCGGGGGTTGCAGAGAGCCAAGATCGTGCCACTGCACTCCAGCATGGACAACAAAGAAAGACTCTGTCTCAAAAAAAAAAAACAAACAAAAAACCAAAAACGGGGAGTGGGGTGGAAGTACAGACCACATGACAGGTGGGTTGTTGGGCCAGCCCAGGCACCTGGTTGGCCCCCTCTTTTTTGCCCACTCCTGTAGTAGTCTTGTCCAAGCTTGTCTTGTGTGCCTGTGGGAGGAGGGGGTGGAAAGCTCTGCCTGTCCTTCTCCTCCACAAGGGAAGTGGAAGAGACTCTTCAGTACCCAAGTGAAAGCCCTGGTGCCTTGTGGCTTGGTACTGGTTTGTGACAGCTGACAATGGGATCTTTGCATAGGTGGGTGGGACATTTGGGCTGATAAGGGAGAGATGTCTGTAGAAGTGAGATCAATTGCCTTGAAAAAATAAGTAGGAGAAAAGGTCTCAAAAGTCTCTTAGCTCTCCTCCCCCACCATTCTGCAGAGAAGGCTTCACTTCTGACCATCAGATGCTGGACTTCAAATGGCCAACCCCAGGAGCCCCTGCCCATCCATGCAAGGGGAGGATATAATGAGAGAAAACCCAGAGGTAGACCACAAGTGTAGGGATAGGCAGCCAGGGACTGGGGCCACTTGGGGTGAGGAAGATGAGGATGTAGAGTCACCTTTGTTCTTAGCACACTTCAACGGGGGTCTCTTAGGTCTGCCAAGAAGGGTCTCTACTTCTTTGAGACCTGAAGCTACAGGTGCTGCCTGGCTTCACAAAACCAAAAGTTGACATAGAAAGGAACCAGGCCGGGGCAGACTGCAGGACCAGAGCGGTCTCTCCTTGGATCTGAAGGCTGAGTCTGAACAGAAACTGTCCATGCAGAGCGTAGGATGTTTGCCTCTGATAGAATTGTCAGGGTAGAGTGAGGCCAGGTGGGGTGCAGATAGCATTGGGGGGAAGAACTTGGTTGGACCTGAAGGCTGAGTCTGAACAGAAACTGCTCATGCAGAGCATGGGATGTTTGCCCCTGATAGAAGTGTCAGGGTAGAGTGAGACCAGGTGGGGTGCAGATGGCACTGGGGGGAAGATCTTGGTAACCGGAGTTGATGCCCCCACACTGTGTTTCCTGGAACTCTGGGTGGAACACAGGGGCCCTTCTAGAAGAATGGCTTCCAGTTCTTCCTTAATAATGCCCAGAGTACATCCAAACAGGGTTTCTCAACTTCAGCACCACTGACATCTGGGATGAGATAATCCTTTCAGTGGGGGGCTGCCCTATGCCCTGTAGGATATCTGGCAGCATCCCTGGCCTCCACCCCTGTAGCTACGCTCAGTGTGACAACAAAAGATGTCTCCAGACATTGCCAAGTGTCCCCTGGGGGTGGGGAAATTGCCCCCATTTGTGAACTCCTGGTCTAAATCTAGTCAAGCTGTTGTGTACTTGCCAGTACAGCGAGCTTCCCAGCACACCACACTGTTTTTGAAACATCAATGATGAGGTTAAGTTCTGATTCTTCTAGCGAGGGTCTTTTCCCCAGAAGCTCACTTTTGGGTTATTTTGCTCAGCTGACAAATAATGACATAAAAGGTGATCGCTAAGCTCCTTCTACTCCACAAACCTATGTTCACCAGTTTTATTTACTTTCTTGCCTATGAGGACAGGTAGAGAACAGTGGAGGGGTTGGCTGGGTGTGAGAAGGAATTCTTAGCCGGGAAAGACCACCAGTGCTACATCTGTTACTGGGGGAAGCACATTTCCTGTTTCCTGTTTAACCTGCCCTATGGTCTAAGGCCTTCTTGGCAATACGTCTCCCCTGGACCTGTGATAGCATCTCACCCTTAACACGATTGATTCTCCCACCCAGTTCCCAAGCTTGCCCTCCCTCAGTCTTTCCCATCTCAGTGGATAACAACCTTACTCCTTCCAATTTCTGGGGCCGAAATCTTTGGAATTACCCACGTCTCCTTTCTTTCTTTCACATTCCACATTCAACTTATCAGCAAATCTGGTGGCTTCAAAATAGATCTAGAACCCCAGCACTTCTTTTTATTTATTTATTTTTTGAGACAGAGTCTTGCCATGTCACCCGGGCTGGAGTGCAGTGATGCGATCTCGGCTCACTGCAACCTCCGCTTCCCAGCTCAAGTTATCCTTTAGCTTCAGCCTCTGAGTCGCTGGGACCACAGGTGCGAGCCACCACGCCAGCTCATTTTTGCACTTTTTGTAGAGACAGGGTTTGACCAGGTTGCCCAGGTCTCCAACTCCTGAGCTCAAAGTGGCCCACTTACCTTGACATTCCAAGGTACTAGGATTACAGGCATGAGCCACGTTGGCCAGCGCTTCTTAACACCTGCTCTGAAACGTCCCTGCTCCAAGCCACAGTCACCTCACCAGTGGTCTTCTAGCTGGTCTTCCTGCTTCTACCCTGTCGTTTTGGAGCGTGTTATTAACACAGCAACTGAAAGAGGAGAGGGACAACCAGAGCCCCCATGACAAGTTTGGGGCAAAACTAAGATAGGGGTGGGCACAAAGGTAGGGCCAGCCAGGTGCCTCTGGTGGCCCAGGAAGACTGAGAATGACACACCTATCCCATGTACTTCCACCGCGGCCCCATTCTGAAGACCCCTATTTAAATACGTGACCTAGATAAAACCCCAACACCATGTTCAATGTCCAGTCAGACACTTTCAAAGAAACAACAGCCCAGCAAACTACAAAACAACTGAAAGTGGTCCTATTAAAATGTGTGATTGCGTCACCCCTGTATTCAAATGCTTCCACTGGTTCCTCATGTAATCTCTTAGCGTGAGAGCCACACTTACTATCACCTTGTGTCCCTTGTTTCCCAGGGCCTCACCCATTCCATTTCACCCACACTCCTTTCCTTGATGCTTACTGAATACTCCAAGCATAGTCTTACCCCAGGGCCTTTGCCCTGGCTGCTCTCTCTGCATGAAGACCTCTCTCTCCATACACCCACATAATCCTCACTTTCTTTAACTTTTGTTGTTGAGTGTAACATCCTCATTGAGACTGCTCCGATCACTCCTGGAAAAACTGTAGGCCGGGCGCAGTGGCTCATGCCTGTAATCCCAGTGCT
Source organism: Papio anubis (assembly GCF_008728515.1). Lineage (NCBI taxonomy): Eukaryota > Metazoa > Chordata > Mammalia > Primates > Cercopithecidae > Papio > Papio anubis. Next base: position 30,159,459 of record NC_044982.1, read on the forward strand.
TTGGGAGGCTGAGGAGGGCGGATCATGAGGTCAGGAGATCGAGACTGAGTCTCTACAAACGTGGTGAAACCCCGCCTCTACTAAAACTACAAAAATTAGCTGGACATGGTGGCGGCACTCAGTCCCAGCTACCAGGAGGCTGAGGCAGGAAAATGGCATGAACCTGGGAGGCGGAGCTTGCAGTGAGCCGAGATTGCGCCACTGCACTCCAGCCTGGGAGACAGAGCCAGACTCTGTCTTAAAAAAAAAAAAAAAAAAAAAAAAAAAAATTGTAGCGTCCACCCCTTTTCTGCTCACCCATACCTTGCTTCCCCCCAACTCACTTACACTATATACATTCTAACAAACTATATAATTTGGTTATTCGCTGTGCTTATTTTCTCTCTCTTCCTCCCAATAGACTGCTCCATGAAAAATGAAGATGGATTTAGTTTGTTCTTGTTTCTCTCTTTTTTTTCTTTTTTGAGGCAGAGCCTCGCTCTATCACCCAGGCTGGAGTGCAGTGGTTCGATCTCGGCTCACTGCAACCTCCGCCTCCCAGGTTCATGCCATTCTCCTGCCTCAGCCTCCCGAGTGGCTGCGACTACAGGTGCATGCCACCATGCCCAGCTAATTTTTGTATTTTTAGTAGAGATGGGTTTTCACCATATTGGCCAGAATTGGTCTTAAACTCTTGACCTCATGATCCACCCGCCTAGGCCTTCTAAAGTGCTGGGATTACAGATGTGAGCCACCGTGCTCAGCCTTGTTTTTTCTCTTTATGGAGATAGTCTCCGTGCCCAGAATAGTGTCTGGAACAGGGTAGATCCTCAGTAAATATTTGTTGAATGAATAAAAGAATGAATGAATGACTATTAGTTGAGTTTTTCCCCTTTCTTTGAAGCTTCACTTTTTTGCTAACGAAACAACAACAAAAAAGAGAGACTAGAGAATGAATGGAGATGGAGATATGGATGAGGGTTAAGTCTTTGAAAATATGAGCTATTAGTTGGTCTGATCACAATTACATGTATAAATGGAAAAAGTAGCACAGAATATCCTAGTATACAGATAATCAAATCAAGATTTTCATTTTGACTGCATTACATGATATTATGGTTGAATTTTTTTTCCTAATTACTTTTTTCTTAAGAAAGCAGCATAAATACCAGCCATGTGTGCATTCTTTTAAGGTGAATTACCTAAAAAGAATCTATAAATTGAGTACTTTCATTCCCACAAGTACATAATGCATATCATGCATGAAGGTGTTGAATGCAAAGATAACCATGTGGTTCGTATCTTTCAAGAGCTTCAGGAGACTCACAAACCTCTCACTGAAAGTTGACCAGCCCCTGAGCTGTCCACGTATGTGGGTTCTGTGGGCATTATGGTTGGCTGTCTTCTAGACTTCTAGACTTCCAACCCACCCCTTTCCCACGGTGTGGCAGCTAGGCCACTGAGTGGAACTAATTCTACCCCAAGCTGGTCACGGGGATTCATTTAGGGATAGACACAAAACCCAGTGGAGTTCAGAAAGGAGTTCAGACATTTTCCATTTTTGCAGAAAGAGATTTTCTCTCTCCCCCAGGGTGTGAAACAAAAAACTGGTAGCCTTCTTGCTACCAGGAAAGAGGCGAGCATAGGGATGAAACAAACACACAGAAGAACAGGGGGAATCAGAAAAGTTGAACCATAACTCTATTTACTTTGTGAACCTCTGGATCAAACCCTGCCTGATGCCTACCCCACCTCTGCACTCACATATAAATCCAGTAAGCTGGTATAAGCTAGAGTGTCTTTTACTTGCAACAAAAGGCATCTTGAAATGTCTTCTTTGATCTCTTTCAGGCCCTCCCCTCTGCTTCTCACTAGTCCTGTGTGCGTCCTGGAATAACACGTGGGCTGTGCTATCAGTGTTGTGTGTGTCACAGTTGCAATTCCAAATCCTAAGGCAATGAATTGGTTTTCATTTACATATATCTGATATCTCGTTTCTCTGGCATTAATGATTGCCTTGCCATTGATATTAAAAGCATAAAAGCAACAGGGAACTTCTCAGACCTGCAGCATACTTCTCCAGTTGCATTCCTGAGCTTTGCTGATGAACATGCTTTTAAAATGACACCATGGGACTCCCCAGGGAACACTGTGGCTGGGTTGCCTCTTCCAACGGCCTCTCCTAGCCTCGGCCTGAGACCCGAGGGCAATGCTGTCCAGGGGACAGTCAGCCCAGAAAGACAATGTGTGAAGAAACTCAATAGTTCCTTTCCTTATTTATTAGATTCCAGATACATGGGACCAGGATGGAAGAATCCTAGGGCATTTGATTTACATGGGGATCTCTGGGAGTACATATACAGAGGCCGAAAGACGTACAAGGAGGTGATGCTGCAATGGGGAACTGCCATTTTAAAAAATATATACATCTTAAGAAGCCATTCCAGCCATATTATCATTATTAGAAAATAAAACAATCTTTCCACATAGTGCTTTTCTTTGGTGCTGTTCCATGAGCATGGACTCTGGACCCTTCGGTCTTCTTGTCACAAGCTGGTCACCCTCCCCTGCCACTTCCATCTGCACAGAGGGAGGGCGGAGTCTATGGGGAAAGGGGGCTCCCGACACAGGTGGGTGCAGGTTCCAGCTCCTCTAAGGCTCTGCCATGGCCTCCCGACTCTGCTGGAGTCTTGAGAGTCTCTTACTTGGTTCTTAAAGTGTGGCCCGAGGAAGCTCCCTATATGCAAAGATTGGGTTTCACACATGATGAGTTCACAAAGTGACAAAGCCAGTCTGGAAACTTTAGAATGTATGAGGACAAGGGGACCAAACAAAACCCAGCCATACCACCTTCTCCACGGTTGGATTTTTATGTTTTATTTCTTGGTTCATTTCAAATGACCTGTATCATGAGAGTACAACTGAGACGGGCTGTTTCCTCTTTACAGATTTTCCAGAAATGGCAGGTTTGGGGTAAACTTGAGATCTGTTCCATTGGGGGAAGGGTCCCCTAAACTCTCCTCACTTCACCACCTTCCACTACGTCAGTCCTGTCCCCCGGAGAGGGTCCTCATCTGGCCAGGCTTCCAGGTAAGAAGTTGGCCCCTAAACTTCTTTTCTGAGTGTCCAATGGACCCTTTCAGTACCAGGAACTTTCCCATTGGATGGAGTTCCATTGTTACTGACACGTTTCCTGTTGTGATCTGAGGTTTACGTATAAAAGCAGCTTCCACCTCATGGACACCAACCAACAGGACTTCCGCCCCACTCTGCTAAAGGGGCTCTGAAGTGAGGCCGCTTGCAGCAACACTAGGTCCAGTGAGGCAGTGTGCAGAACACCAACACGCTTCAAGCCAGATGTTACATGGTGAGCCAGAAATGCTTTCCCTAGAAAAGACGGACAGCAGATGCCAGCTGGGCATGATGCCCTGCCGCCTGGGTCCTCCAGCTTGAGCAGGAAGTGACAGAACAGGGTGCCACCTCGGCCCCGCTGCAAGGACACAGCACAGTGAGAGACTGAGGGAGCCCCACAGTGCACACCCCAAGGTCTCTACTGTGAAGGTTTCCCCGGAGCAGAACCTCGGGGCAAAGCCTCTAAACACTGTGCTAGACTTCGTTTGTAGCTGGTGTTCCTTGGTGCTGGGAAGGGGCCTTTGCCCCGAATGTGTGCCTCCACCCAAATGAGGGAAGATGGGCTGCATGGAGGGCCAGGCATGCAGCATCCTGGGTAATGGCTCCAGTACCTACTCATCAAGTGACTCAGACCTGATTCCCCAAAGGCAAGCAGAGCCGTGGGGGACACACCACTGGTCTGGGAGGACTCTTGGAATCCTTAACATTTTCTGTGTGGGACACCATCAGAGAGCTGCTCTGCGGTTTGTGGATTTCAGCCATTCCTCCTGTCTGGGATGACCTCAGCATGTCCAAGCCCGGAAGCCCAGGCTGGGAGGTTCCTGGGGTAGAACCAGGGAGGCAGGACCAGGGCTTCCGTGGAAAAGCTGCAGAAAGGCACCTGGCCTCCTGGTGTCCTAGTGCCAGGTGAGATCTGCCTGCCTCTCTCGGTGAGGGGGGTGGACTAGAAGGGCATTGACTGGGGATCCCCAGGGGGGTTGCTCTGATTCCTGCTTGTGAAGGCAGCTGATCCGGAAGGGGCATTTTCCATCATGGCTTGATACTCTTTCATCCTTGGGAGATCCTCTAACCTGCCCTTAGCCAACATGTGAGCACAAATGGGTGTTCAGGGCTGCCCCTTGAATGAGTGAAAACTTTCATGGCCGTCCACAGAAATAGGGTGACCCACTGTCCCAATGTGCCTGGAGTGCAGGAGTTTCCTGGGACAAAGAAACATCCCAGGATGGTTGGTCACCCGGCACAGCCAGGGGGACTGCAGGCGTCCTGCCAGAGAGCTGGCGTGCTCACAGTGCCCAGGGGAGCTACACCAAACCTCTGGTGGTGCAAGGGTGGTGCGAGGGCACCCCTCCTGTGGCACTGGCACACCAGCCCTGCGGTATGATGCTGAGTGCAGGGAAGGGAAGCCAGGAAGGATGAGGCAGGCTACCCCGCTGAGCTTCCTCTCTTTGGGGCTCCCCTGCCTACTTACTCAGCTGCTGGGCCTTTCTGTGCTTGGTAACGATGGGTCTGGGCCTCTGCCCATCCTGCCCTGATCCTCCCCGCCCCCGGAGTGCTCTCAGATGGAGCCAGGCTCCTGAGCTTCTCACAGGCTCACCTGGCCTGGACCTGCCCTTCAGGGAGAGGGGGAAGGCAGGAAGCAGGAGAGGGTTCTGGGGAGGATGATATGGTCCCCGCTTTTCTCTGTGCCAGCACGTTCCTGTCTACAGGCCCTGGAGTCACCGTGGCTGGCTGAACCCACTGGGTGAGTGAGCTCTGAGGTAGGGTCAGGAATTAGCATGGGACTCCCAGGGGAGGAGAAGAAGAGGAGGAGGACAGGTGGACACTGGCACGGTGGGTGACAGGCAGGGGGCTAGGCCCCGAGGGGTGGGGTGCCCAGGAAGCACGTGAGCTCTAGCTGCTGCTCTCCTGTGGGTCCGCCCTGGCTGAAAGCTGAGTGGGAACTGTGGAAGGTATGGGGCCTCTTGAGGGGCCCCAGAGAATCTCAGAGCAGGCAGGGCCTCTGGAAGAAAGATGCTGCTGTCCCTTGCACACCTGCCCTCTGCAGAAGGAAAACCTCCGGGTAGTACCCAGCCTGAGCACTGCCCACCCAGGCCGCGGAGCGGGGAGGAGGCAAGGGAGTTCGGAAATGCACACGCTGCCTCTTGGTGGCTCAGTGGAGGGGAGGGGGCACTTGCTCCAGCGGTCTCCACTCCCGAAGGGAGTCAGCCCTGGCCCAGGCCTCTGCACCGCCCATGGAGAAGGAAAGACATACCAAAGAAAAAGCCAGTTACAGATGAGCCCCGCACCCCTGCCCCCCCCCCCCCCTCCCCCCCCCCCCTGCACCCGAGAGTCTGCACACAGCCAGGAGGTGAGAAACCCCTGCCTCTGGGACAGCTCAGAGCCATGATACAGGGGTTGAAGGTGGAGGCTGGTGGCTGTGGAGGTCTCCACCTCGGTCTGTCCGTTTGTCCGTCTGTAGGTGGGTATTGGTCCGTGTGCAGGGCCATCAGACCTTGGCCTCCAGCATCTCCAGGAAGAGTTTGTGCATGGGCACTTTGCCCTGCAGTTTGACGCTATAGAAGTGCTGCACGGCCTTGGCGGCCGTCTGCCGCAGCAGGGGCAGCGTCAGCAGCAGCTTGCCCGTCCTCCGGGGCTCCTCGTGGCGCTGGCTCAGCTCGTAGTCCTGCAGCGCCTCGTGCAGTAGGTCCTGCAGCTTCTGGACGGCCTCCAGATCCTCGATGTACATGGAATCTGCAGGCACAAGGACGAGCATTAGCAGGCTTGGCCGGGGAGTGCTGCCTGGCATGGGTGCCATCTCAGGGTCCAGGTGGCAGCATGGAGGCGGGCAGGGGTATCTTCAGAACCCTCGCTTCACAGAGAGCCAATCTGAGGCTCAGAGAGGTTAACTGCCAGTCGGAGGTCACAGAAGCTAATGACAGAGCTGGGGCTCAAACCCAGGGAGAGACTGGCATCTACAGAGGACATTTCTCAAAAGGTCACCAGGGGGTGGCAGCAGAGACACTGGAGCCAGACTGTTGAAATCCTGTGTACCTTACTTGCAGGCTGTGTGACTTTAGGCAAGTTATTAACCTCTCTGTGCCTCATTTTCCTCACTTGTAAAATGGGATAATAGCCATGCCTACCTCAAGGGCTTAAAGGAGTTAAACAGGTCAAGGGCTTATAACAGAACTTGTCACAAGTCAGTGCCCTGGTAGCAGTATCACCCTTACCACCGCCCCTAGCCCCATCATGGCTAACACCATGACAACCACTGCAGCTGCCGCTGCCAGGCACCAGCTCCCCAAGTCTTCAGTGCAATCGCTAACCTGACAAAATTCTGTTTATAGGACACAGAATACAGGCACAGATATAGGGGCTGAGCTCCGTGTCAGGGTGCCCCGTGGTGGCAGCATGGGGCACGGTGATGGAGGGAGCTGTTGGGAGTTCTCTAAAATCTTGGGAAAGGTTTTGAACTTAGGCCATGACCTAGGGGTTCAAACAAAATTTACCTATATCCCAGCATAGCAGGGAGGCACCTGCTGATGGCCACGTGACAGCTGGGTCTGAGCCGGCTGAAAAACATGGGAGTGAGATCTCAGGGTTGCGGTGAGGGTGACTGAAGCAGCACATTACCCAGAGCTTGGTTAGCACCTAACCAGTGTCAGGTAGTGTTATTCCTGTGGGGACTCAGGCTGGGGTGAGTGTCCTTGCAGGGCTGGGTCTTCACTGGCCCCACATCCAAGCCTCCTCCACATTTTTCTGCTCCCTGCTACCAAGGCAGTAAGCACTCCTTCGTCATCAGGTGGGAGATGAAGCAAGGCCCCATTCCTACACTCTCAGCCACTTATAGAGTGGGTACCTAACATGGCTGGGCCCTGCCATCTGGGCTCCTGTCTCTTGCCAGCTCCCTCTCCCCGCCCTCTCCATCCTCCCCCCACTCTCCCCAAGGAGGTCAAAATTGGCAGCTGCCTTCGACCAAAAATGAAATAAAATAACATTGCAAGATTAATTTCTTTGCAATCCATCAGCAGGTCTGTATTGATGGCATTGATAAACTGTTAATTACAAAATCAATGGCTATGAATTTTTCTTGCTGTCAGGGAGCTTCGGGGATGGCTGGGATGTGGGGTAAACGGCAGCCAGCAGGCTCCAAGGGGGCCGTGGTGTGGGGTCACAGTCTGCCTCTGATGTGCTTGGGCACTTCTGCCCAGCGTCAGCCCCCTGAGCTACTGGACCCACACCTGAATCATCCCGTGCACTCAGCCTCAGCAGTGGCACCCATGGTGGCCCTGGCGGCTGCTGCTAGGACACCTCAATTGTCTCCTGGCACCCATCCCTTCTCCAGCCAACACATTTTCTCTATTGTGCCTGGGTGATCTTTCTCCGTCAAGGCTGGGGAGGGTCACTTCTGTACAACGCTTCCTGTCTCCCTGTACTGACCGCATCACAATCCAATCCCTTCACAGCCCTTGAGCTTCTGGTCTGAGCCCAGCCTGCTTTTCTAGTCTCTCCCCCAAACTGGCCTGTTCTTTCCCCATTTCCCGCCTGGAGCCAATGGCCCCACTACAGAAGTTTACCCTCCCTCTTCCCATCCTACCGAATCATCTCTTGCTTTAAGACCCCACTCAGTGTCTGCCTCCCCAGCTGAAAACAATTTACTCTTTCCTCCTTGAGCCCTTTTCATGATCCTCTCTTATGCCAGGAATCACTGGCTCTTTCTGCCACATCCGAGTTCATGTCTTATCTCCCTTGGAAGCAGGGGCTACCTCCAACTGGCTCCTCTTCCCCAGGCCACTCACTATGCCCCGCAGAGCCCACAGAAACACAGTGAGCTAGGAGGGATCTGTGCCAAGCACGGTGCCCACGGCCTTATGTGCGTCACTGCACATTCTTCACAATGAGCTGCTGTTCTCCCCATTTCACAGATGAGGAAACTGAGGCTTTCAAAGGTCAGGTTGCCAGACACTCAGCCAGCAGGTGGCAGAGGCAGCACTTGAACCCAGGTCTCACTGACTCTGAAGTACACGCTTTAAACCCAGCCTGCTCAAAGTGTGGTACACAGACTGGCTCCTGCCTGCCCTCTGGATGTTACTGGTCTGTGATAAGAAACTGAGAGTAAGCATTTAGAAACTTTACAGCACTTTGGAAGGATGATTTATATTTATGTCTGTTATATGTAAAACTGTAAAAATTTGACTCATGTTTTGTACATCTGGTTTTTAATTTCATTTTTCTAATAATTTATTTCTGTTGTACTTTACAAAATGATCTATCCATAATGGATTGAACATTTTGAAACATCTAAGAATGGGTCCTTCATCACAGGTACTTTGGCAAGCTCTCCTTTAAATCATTACTTTATTTTATTTACTTATTTGTTTCTGAGAAAGGGTCTCACTCTGTCGCCTAGGCGGGAAAACCATTACTTAAAAAAAAACACTAGCCAGCCTGCTTTCTGAGTATCTACTTGGTAGCCACAGGGCCTCATGCTCAATCCCTCCGTGCTGGGAAGGAAGCATTCCTGTCATCAAGGCCTGCGGCTCTCTGGAATAAGCAATGTCTGTCAACTCTTGGGGGTCAGCCAAGGCCCTGAACATCACAGACTCCTCCTCCACCTCCAGCTTCTCATCCTGTGCGCCAGCTGCAGGATGGCTCTCTACGTGTCACTGGGGCAAGAAGTCCGGAGACCTGAAACCTCATACCATGTGACAAAGTGCACTCAGGCAAAGTCTGATGCCAACAGAAGCTCCTGATGGACTCATATCGACAAACCACCACAGGTCCTCAGGTGGGGGTGTGTGTGTATGTGTGTATACACATGTATGTGGGTGCATATGTGTGTACGTGTGGGTGTCCAGGCATGTGCATGTGTTTGTATGTATACATGTGCATGTGTGTATGTGTGCAGGTCCATGTGAGATCAAGGGAAGAGCAGCTGAAAGCTGGTGTGGTGTGGTCCAGTACTGAGGACCAAGCAAGAGTGGAGGAGACACCACCTCTTTATTTGCCTCTCCCAACACAGCCAAGATTGAGCTCTGTGTCTGGTGTAAGTAAGGAGAGCCCAGAATAGAGGACTTGAGCTCTAAAGCCTGGCCAGCCTTCCTGTACCTGGCTTTGTGCACCTTGCTTCCTCTGCTTTAACTGCTTTTGCTCCTCCTCCACCCATTGGAACCCCCAAGCCCTCAGCAATGCCTGGTTCAAATGCTCCCCTCTGTGTAGGTGAAGCACAGGACCATGATGCTATTCTGTATGATATGTCATTGTAGAAACATGTTATTATGCATTTGTCAAAACCTATAGAACAATACAACACAGTCAGCCAGGTGCAGTGACTCATGCCTGTAATCCCAGCACTTTGGGAGGCTGAGGCAGGTGGATCACCTGAGGTCGGGAGTTTGAGACCAGTCTGACCAACATGGAGAAACCCCGTCTCTACTAAAAATATAAAAATTAGCCAGGCATGGTGGCACGTGCTACTCGGGAGGCTGAGGCAGGAGAATGGTTTGAATCCAGGAGACAGAGGTTGCGGTGAGCCGAGAACACACCATTGCACTCCAGCCAGGGCAACAAAAGTGAAACTCCATCTTAAAGAAAAAAAAAAAAAAAAAAAAAGAACAATACAACACAAAGAGTGAACCCTGATGGAAATTATGGGCTTTACTTAATAATATGTCAATATTGAGTCACTATTTGTAACACATTACTGCATTAATGCAAGATATTAATAATTGAGGAAACTACTGGGGAAGGAGGACTTGGATGGAGTGGGTGTCTGGAACTTTATGTACTATCTGCTCAATTATTCTGCAAATTGGCCGGGTGTGGTGGCTAACATCTGTAGTCCCAGCACTTTGGGAGGCCAAGGCAGGTGGATCACCTAAGGTTAGGAGTTTGAGACAAATCTGGCCAACATGGTGAAACTGTGTCTCTCCTAAAATTACAAAAATTAGCCAGGCGTGGTGGCAGGTTCCTGTAATCCCAGCTACTCAGGAGGCTGAGGCAGGAGAATCGCTTGAACCCAGGAGGCAGAGGTTGCAGTGGGCAGAGATTGCACCACTGCACTCCAACCTGGGCAACAAGAGCAAAATTGTCTCAAAAAAAAAAAAAGTTATTCTGTAAATCTAAAACTATACTTTAAGAAAACAGCATTAGGATTCTCTAACAAAGAATGCACTACAATTTTGGAATTCAATGTGTAAATGTTCTCTGTGGATGTATGTAAAATTTTTATTATTATTTTGCACTCATTTATTATTAACAAAAGATTTGAACTAAAAAAGTGACATCCTTTTCTGTATTAGATCAGGTTCCCTGGGAGCAGAGCCTGAGGCAGGGGTTTAGGTAGAGACATTTTGGAGGGCATGTGTTCAGGAGAAAGGAAGTGGAGAGGCAGGAAGCACAGAGAAGGAGAAAGCAAGGCAAAGATGGGACCTTGGCTTAGCCTGAGCCCATGCAGGGCTCTGATCTGGACTTTTGTTCCCATGTGGGTCCACCACTGCCTGGTGGTGCCAAGGAAAGGGCCACATAACCCTCTGGGCAAGGCAGAGGAGGGCAGGCCCTGCAAAGGGGTACCTATGAGCTGTTAGCAGCTGGGGGATGGATGCACTAACCCAGTAAAAGGGATCCAAGTGGGTCATCAACAGCACCCCCTGCATGCGCCATGAAGCCATGTGCTAGGGCAACCAACTGTCCCAGTTTGCCAGGGACTGACGAGTTTCCTGGGATATGGGACTTTCAGTTAAAGCAGGACAGTATTGAGCAAACCAGTTGGTTACCCTGTGTGTACTGTCTACATCTGGGAGCCAGTTCTCCCTCTTCCATATGCTAATAACACTTTGGGTCCTCTGTCATTAATAATAATGATAATATTTAATATTTATTGAACATTTCCTCTAGGCCAGGCACCGGGCTGAGTGCTTTATTGTCAGTCGATCTTTAATACTCACAAAAGCACTTGGGGATGGGCGTGGTGGCTCACATCTGCCAAGGCGGGTGGATCATTTGAGGCCAGGAGTTTGAGACCACCTGGGCAATATAGTGAAACCCTGTCTCTACTAAAAATACAAAAATTAGCTGGATGTGGTGGTGCCTGCATGTAGTTCCAGCTACTCAGAAGGCTGAGGCACGAGAATCGCTTGAACCCGGGAGGCAGAGGTTGCAGTGAGCCGAGATTGTATCGCTGCACTCCAGCCTGGGTGACAGAGCGAGACTCTGTCTCAAAAGAAAAAAAAAAAAAAAAAGAAGTACTTGGAAGAGGTGCTCAGAATATCCCCACTGAACACACAAGAACACTGAGTTGCCCAAGGTCATACTGCTAGGAAGTGTCAGAGACAGAATTTGAACTTGGGTCTATCTGACCCAGACCTGGACAGTTAACTCAGCCACACACTGCTCTGCAGCAGAATCACGTGTGTGATTCCTGACATGTGCTCTCTTTAGGGAGGGTACCCTGTATTTATCCTTCTCCTGCAGCCCCTGGCACCCAGTACCATTCCCTGAATAGTGTGGAAGCTCTCTCAGTGCAGATAATGGTTCCATTCAAGTTCACTCACTGGCATTCCCCAGTGCCTGCCTTTCTCCTCAGATAATCTAGCCAGAAGCTGGTGGATGCTAATGAAATGGAGTGAGTCCTCCTCTGTAACTCCAGCTTAAACCACTCAGTTGGGAAGGTTTTATCCTCCTGTGTTCAAGCAATTTGACTGAAAGATTCAAGGAATGGGGTATAGGTTCAGGTTGATTTTGGAATCAGAGGATCTTGGTTTGACTCTTAACTCTGACACTTTTTAACTGTGTGACCCTGGGTGATTTTCTTTACTTTTCCAGGTCTCGGTTTCCACATCTGTAAAATGGGGTTGCAACAATAAGAATTTTACTCTCAGATTGTTTGTAAGAATTCAATAAACTCCTAGCTAATTTAATAAGTTGACACTGAGCGTGGTGGCTCATACCTGTAGTGCCAACACTTTGGGAGGCTGAGGTGAGAGGATTGCTTGAGTCCAGGAGTTTGGGACCAGCCTGGGCAACATAATGAGACCCCATCTCAATAAAAAATAGAAATAAGAATTAGCTGGAGTAATGGCACATGCCTGTAGTCCCAGCTACTCAGGAGGCTGAGGTGGGAGGATGACTTGAGCCAAAAGTTTGAGACTGCAGTGAACTAGGATCAAGCCACAGCACTCCTACCTGGGCAACAGAACAAGACCTTGTCTATAATAAACAAATAAATAATTGAGTGCTTTTTATGTGCCAAGCATGTTGCAAGCAATATAATTATGTATAAAGAAATCCTGTCAATAGCCTTGTAGAGTAGGGACTGTTTGCTGCCTTCCTTTTACTGATGAAGAAACTGAGGCACAGAGTGAAGCAACCTGCCCAACTGGTAGACACGGGATTTGTTCCTTAGCAATGTGGCCTCAGAACCCATGTCCTTAGCCAGTGTGCCAGTCTGGATGTCTGAGGCTTAGGAAATGCTCAGCCAGTGCCAGCCTTCATCACCAACTTTTTATCTGCAAGCCACCTCTCGGACAATCTTCGGTGATAAAAATTTCAGTTTTCTTTTCATCTCTCTCCAAGGCAGCCAGTCCTGCCCACAGGCCCCAGAGATGGGCTCACTAGGCCCATGCAGACCCCTATAATCTCCCCCTCCAGGCCCCGCTGCCGCCCTTACCGGAGTTGGCGAGGGCCAGGGCCTTGAGCGTCACAAACTCCTCCTTTTCCACCTTGAGCTTCTTGTACCTGCGCACCAGCTGCAGGATGGCCCGGTAGAGCTCCAGCAGCCCTGCGAGGCGGGAGTGCTCCTCATCCATGATGTAGTCCTCAGCATACACCAGCTTGTCGTCATAGGGCAGCGAGCGGTACACGATGCCCAGGATGAGGATCTCCATCCAGGCACTCTGCAGCAGGCTCATCTGGTCCCCCAGGGAGAGGTTCGAGAAGCCTGCGGGAAGAGGGGACACAGAGGGCAGTGGCAGGTCAGAAGGGCGGACCAGGAGCCTCCCTGGCGCTCACTAGAGGGCAGAGGTTGTAGGGTGTGGCTGTGTCTCTGGCACCCTTGGTTCCTGTCCCCGGGCCTTCCTTGTGTGGTGTAAGACTCACTGTCCTCCCCTTGGGGAATGTGTCAGACTTGGAATTCACGGAAAAGACTGAAATAAGAAGAACTCAGTCAATGTTGACAGTTGTTGCTATCATTATTATTGTTAGTTCTATGGTATTTTCCAAATGTCTGTAGAAGCTTTTTGATTCATTCAATGCATTTGTAGTTAGAGGAGTGACTGAGTACATACTGGAACCAGGAAGCAGCATTACGAGCTCTTGGCCACTCTGGGGAGTTTCCAGGGCCCACTCTCTGCTCAAACCAGACGAGGCTTTCGTGTTTGAAAATGACACCTGATCCTTGATGCAGCCTCAGCTGTGCAGAAACCCACAGGCCTTACCAAGACTGAGGACACAGCTGTTCAAAGCCACAGGGGAAGGCCCCAGCGACCACAGCCTGGGGCTGCTAAGAGATCAAGAGTCCCCGGGGTCAGGGGCACTTTCTCACAGGACAGCCTGTCCTCCCAGAGTCAGAGCACCCCTTCCTGGGCCATCATTCTCTGCTTCACGATGACCCAGCAGTCCTGTTCTGGGAGCTTGGAATCATGGGAGTTCCCCGCTCCCTGCTACTGAGGAGGCTGATTCCACAGTGAAAATGAAGCTGCGCATGGAGAAGGCTCCAGAATTGCGACACTGTCTTGTCCAGTGAGCTCTGGATATTGCCTGGGTTGAACGCTGACTCCCATTTACTAGCTGTAGGCTGACCTTGTGGAAACCATGCAACTTCTCCAAACCTTACTTTCCTCATTTAGGAAATGGTTTTATAGTAGGGTCTACTTCAGAGAGTTGCTGTGAGGTCTAATTGAGACGATGATTCCAGAACAAACTAAGTATTTACCGAGCTATTATTACTAATGATGAGATGAGAGTCCTCATCTGCAAAACAATGATAATATATTGGAATTGCATTATACACGCACTTAAATTAGGCAAAGTTAATTAACATCTTGATTTATAGGAGAGTAAGACAGAGTAAGTAAATAAATAAGTCAGCTGATTTTCAAACATCTTAACCACCAAACACAAGGCAGTAACTTCACTGGAGATTCAAACAGAAACTCAGTGATTGGTTCTAACATGGACATGCTGGATTTATTCAAAGAATTGTTGCACCATGCACTATGGGTAACGGACATGAAGGGATTTTTTTCAGGGTTAGTTTTGCCTAGGAAGGACTTTCTACTTCATTTGCTGACTTAGACCCCATCCCTGGCTGGAAGCCACTTTCTGATGTGGGGTGCTGTGGGGGTGAAGAGAGAAGATGCATGTAAAGTGCTGGGCACCTCTCCCGGCGCCATCAGCACTCAACACGCTAGGGTGCTGGTAATGGCTGCGGCTGTTGTTACTATTAATATTATTGTTGTTGTTGGCACACCATTGGCATCACTCACTTCTCCTCTCTGGACCTGTCTGGAGGTCTGGGTGGTCCTGAGCTTCTGGATCACCCAGCTCTTTGGCTTGTGTGGTCTACTCCATCCATCTGCTGTCCTCTGTCTTCAAATGCCACTTCTTCCCTGGCTTCCACACAGGGCATGGCAGTTGAACCTTAGGGGGCACTCCTGGAGCTGAAGGCCCCCAACTTGGCAGGCCACCCTTACCCTGTGAGCATTCTCCAAGTGAATTATCACGGTGCCCAAGACTGACGGCTCAGATCACCACCGGCTAACAGAATCCGTGGGTGATCAACCAAAGAGCAGGAGTGATTACACCGACCGACACGGGCGAGCTTTGATTGATGCACCTTCTCAGGGGAGAGGCTGTGACAGGGGGTCAGGGTGTGTGTGTGTGTTTGTGTGTGTGTGTGTGTGGTTGTCCAGATTCCCTGCATGGGAGAGGGTGTGTGGCTGCCTGTGGTGGCTGGGGGAGCTGGGAGGTAATAAAAGATAGATAGAAATGGACATCCAATTTCCCTTATCAGGTCTCTGAGTAGGAGAGAGGCCTTGGGCAACATTAATTAACAGATACCAATCAGCCAGCACGGGAGAGTGTGTGGGGGGAGTGTAGGACAGCTCTGGGGAGGGGGTCTAAAAGCAGACAGACTGGAGGGGAGATGGAGGAGGAGGGCAGGAGCAAAATTAGCAGACAGCTGAATTGGAAGGTGGCAGAGAGAGAGGATGAGGTAAGGACTAGGCTTCTGGAAACGCAGGGGAAAAGTCCCCTGTGCAGTGAATCATGCAGGTACAATCATTAGGATGTTACTAGAATGCTTTCCTGCCCTTTGAGACATTCAGTAAAAACTTACTGAGCACCTACTAAGGGCCAGGCCTGTGCTAGGCACCAGGGACAGAATGGTGTGCTCAGTCCAGAACTGCTCCCTGCCTTCAAGGGCTTACAGTGAAGGGGAAGACACACACCAAGGGGTACAAATCAGCACAAAGTTAGAATATGAGAAGAGCTACAGCAAATGCAGGGCTCTGAGAGCATGTAACTGGGGAAGGTGGTCCAAACAAGAGTCTAGGGAAGGCTTTGTGGAAGGGGAGCCTTGAGGGCTGAGCTCTCCAGTGGGGTGGTGAGGGCACCTTTGATGAGGCACATGCCCAGGTGCCCCTGGTTGGCCCATCCCAGCTCTGAGTTCCCAGGATGCACAGACACTGAGCTCTTCCTTCCCCTACCCCCACGGCTAAGCACAGCAAAGAAGCTGCCTGACAAACCTTTGCAGCTAAAAGGAGAAAGAGGATGGACAAATGCCATGGGCTTCGACTCCCAGGAGACAAGAAAATGTGCCCACGGTACTTGGTTAGACACTCTAAGATCTTTGGACCCAGATTCAGGGCTAGCTGCCTTTGCCTGTCTTGTAGGAGTCAGGCTCTGCCCTTCAGTGGTGGGAGGGAGACCGGACTTGGAAAGTTCTGTGCCGCCATGGGAGGATGTACCCGGGAGGCCTGTTCCCAAACCTCTGCTAGGCTGCTTTGAGTTCTGGACTCAGTCCCTGACTGCGCTCTTCCTCCCTGAACATTTTCAAAAAGCCCTGAAAATAGCTTTGATAATCTACATGTATACTCCAAAGCGCTGAATGGTAATACAGCCTTCTTCATTTTGTGCAAGGAAGGGAGGGGGAGATATTTGATATCTTTTAACATCTGAAATAGTTCAAATATTTTCTAATATTTGCAAAAAGAAACACCAGAAGGAAGATTGAGAAAGAAAAAATGGTGACTTCCAGGAGGTTGGAGGGGAGGGGACAGGGAGAGGTGAGACTTCTGTTATATACATTTGTGTCTACATTTGGCTTCTGAACCCTGTCAGTGATTAAGATGCTTAAAAATAAAAGTAAGTCATAAATATAATTAAATTAAAATAAAATAAAAGGCATGCTCCCTTCAACCTAGCAATTCTACCACTAGAAATTTCTCCTAGTGGCCAGGCACGGTGGCTCACGCCTGTAACCCCAAACTTTGGGGGCCGAGGTGGGAGGATCACGTGAGCCCAGGAGTGTAAGGCCAGCCTGGGCAACATGGCGAAACCCCATCTCTACAAATAATTTAAAAATTAGCCGGACATGGTGGTGCATGCCTGTGATCTCAGCTACTCGGGAGGCTACGGCGGGAGGATCGCTTGAACCCACGTGGTCAAAACTCCAGTAAGCCAAGATCACGCCACTGCATTCCAGCCTGGATGACAAAGCGAGATCCTGGCTCAAAAAGAAAAAAAAAAAAAAGAAATTTCTCCTAGAAAGAAAAATATGAATAAAGACATAAAGATAAATGTAAAAGGGTATTAGATCCCTGCTTGAAATTATTCAAAATAGAAAAAAAAGAAGGTAACTAATGTAATACATGTGATTATTATATAAATGTAATTTTTAGTTAAACGAATGTGCCAAGTAAGGTAGAACTCTGTGTGGATGTGGAATGATACCCAAGGGGGCAAAAAGGGTGTCATCGTATGAGCACAGAGATCAGATTCCTAACTGCTGCTCACGCTGCCGCTCAGTGCCTCAGTTTCCTCTTCTGTAAAATGGGAATAATAACAGCACTCACCTCATAGGGTTGTTCAGATTAAATAAGCTGACACGTGGAACACTTAGAACCTTGCTTAGCGCAGGTAAGTGCTATTATTTTGTATAATTAAATGGAAAAAGCAGGTGTAAAGTAGTGTTAGGGTATAAGCCCATGGACTGAGGGACATACACACGCCCCACCCACACACACACCCCACACAGTGGTTGTATCTGCCCAGGAAATTCCCGGAAGGAAGCATAGGATGGGGAATTTGGAACTCTTAATTTCGACCCATCTGTCCCATCTGACGTCTTTCCTAGAACCACAAATTCTTTTATTTAAAATCCAGAGGGAGCCCAGGCACTCCTCCCTGCCCTTCAGTAAAGCGCCTTCCACCCCTGCCTCCCTCAGCTGGGCTGGGTCTCATGCTCAAGTTATTAGTAACTCTGGGATCAAGAGGCCCCTGAAGAGGCTACCAGGACAGTCTGGGGGTGGCCTGTGCCCCTGGGAGTGCAGGGGTGTCCCTGTGCCGGGCTCACTGCAGTCGGCACTGCCCCCTCGAGGCTCTTAGGCCTGCCCAGAGCTCCTGGCTCCCTGGGCTCCCACTTGGAGCTCCGCTGCCCCAGGAAAATTGTTTTATCTGCACCAACTCATCTAGTAACATTCAGGCTCTTCCCAAGCTCCCCATCCCCCCGTCTGTGATTTGGCATCAAAAGCTCCTAGAATTGAAGAAGGAAAAAAAAAAAAGCACATAATTTGTGGCAAGTGGAGTTCATAATCTGTTAATTTATGATCGTTTCTGTCGACCTGGAGGGCCATTAGCAGAGGTAATAAAGGGAGATGTAATTATAGGATCTGGGGCCACTTCAGACACAGCTGCTGTCACTCGGCAGCTCATATTTCATTGAGCCAGACGGGGGCTACCTGGGAGCAGCGCAGCTGAGGGACTTTTGTGAGGAGGCCTCTGGGGATGCCCTGCACATGGGAACCTGGGCAGGGCAGGGTGGTGGAGGCTCCCTGGGCAGGCTCTCCTGGCCAGCACAGGCATGTGGCCGCCCAGGGAGGCAGGATGGCGGGCTCGGGTCATTTGGAGGAGGCTGCAATTCATCAAGTGATTCCCCACTGCCTATTAAAGGCTGCTAGCTCTTGATCTCATGGAATAAGAGGTGGACACTCTAAAGACTTGGGCTTGCCCTATGGAGAACCCAATACTTGGAACATTCAACTCAAGGTAAAAAACCTGCATTTGGGGTAGGACAATGTCAGACTGACTTGAACAATGGCTGGGATTCTGAGTGAACCAAGTTCACCCTGGAAGTCAGCCTTGTTCCAAATGGGATCCTTGGGGCAAAATTAATTCCTTGTCTCAGCCACAATTCCTATCAGGGGACCTCATGTATAGTGACTTCTCAATATGTGCATGCAAAGCTAAGTGTGCAATGCCCTCTGTGTGCCAGGCTAGAAGACACTGAAGCATGAGATGTGGTACCTTGTGTTTAAGGACAGTGGCCTAAATTCTTCACAGCTTTACTCCTGAGCAGCCTGGAGTGGCCAGTCCCCCTCTTTCTGTCTGTGCAGGCACCAGAATGGACAGAAGCCAACATAGGCCCAAGGGTGGGCTCCAGCTTGTATCCTCCCTACTCAACCAGCTCTCTCTCTCTCTCTCTCTCTCTCAGGGCTAGGGAGACTGTCAGATGCATTTTCCATCTAATCTGAGATGGGATAAAGTTGATTAGTTTAAAAATATCAGGCACCTGGCCAGGTACAGTGGCTCACGCCTATAATCCCAGCACTTTGGGAGGCTGAGGCAAGTGGATCCCTTGAGGTCAGGAGTTTGAGATCAGCCTGGCCAACATGGTGAAACCCCATCACTACTAAAAATAGAAAAAAAAAAAAAAAAAATTAGCCAGGTGTGGTGGCACGTGCCTGTAGTCCCAGCTACTTGGGAGGCTGAGGCAAGAGAATCGCTTGAACCTAGGAGGTGGAGATTGCAGTGAGCTGAGAACGTACCACTGCACTCCAGTCTGGGCAAGTGAGCAGAGACTCCATCTCAAAAAAAAAAAAAAAAAAAAAAAAATCGAGAACTTGATTGTGTCATTGCCTTTAGTAGGAGGTTTTCTGTTCTTTCTTTCTTTTTTTTTTTTTTTTTTTGAGACGGAGTCTCACTCTGTCTCCGAGGCTGGAATACAGTGGTGCGATCTCGTCTCACTGCAAGCTCCGCCTCCTGGGTTCATGCCATTCTCCTGCCTCAGCCTCCTGAGTAGCTGGGACTACAGGTGCCCACCACCATGCCTGGCTAGTTGTTCTATTTTTAGTAGAGACGGGGTTTCACCGTGTTAGTCAGGATGGTCTCGATCTCCTGACCTTGTGATCTGTCCGCCTCGGCCTCCCAAAGTGCTGGGATTGCAGGCGAGAGCCACTGTGCCCGGCCAGTATGAAGTTTTCATGCAGTGGCAGGAGACTTCACTAATTAATTTTACCTTAAACACTGGAAGGTCAGGAGGCAAAGAATTCAGCATGCAGATTTATGCAAAATAGGCAAATTAGCATTTAAGATGGACAACTGAGCCCCTGTTTTTATTTCATTTTATTTTTTTTACCAAAAAGAATTCAGCTTTGGACAAGGATAAATGAAGCCATGAAAGGAGGCTTTTATTACTATTAGCAACTACAACAGCCCTGGTAAGCATCTCTGCCATTCGTACACACTAAGTGCGCTACATCCTCACGGCAATCCCGTGAGGGGCTCTATCGGGATTCCCACTTTACAGACAAGGACATTGAAGCTCTGAAAAATTCAGTATGTTGCACAAGGCCAGTAAGGACAGAGCTGAGATGAAAGCCCAGGCTGCCTGATTCAAAAGTCTATGGCTTTAGCACCCACTCTGCTCTAGCCCTGCTGTCTTGGTTGGGCACAGATGGGAGATAGAGCTGGAGGTGGAAAGGCACAGGGAGAAATGAGTGCAGGGGAGACATGGTCTCCTTGTCCTATCTACTTCCTCCGTGGTGTTGCAGGGGTAGGGTTGTGGAAGAACGAAGCATTGACCCAGGGGACCGCCAGGCGCCACTCATGAGCCATTGCTAGGATGCAGGATCTGTTCAACCTAGAACAGGAGTGTGGGGGTGGGGACAGGGGTACCTGTACCCAATTTGGCCCTGGGTTAGTGGAGCAATCCAGGCTGAAGTGTCTTAAGCAGTGGCCTGACCCCACATCTGTGCTGAACCAGCACTGGGCAGATTCAAAAACTACTGAGTGTATAATCCCCGAGAGGTTGAGCTCCTTAGTAAGGGCGTACCAGCCCAGATCCCTGGTCAGAATGCCCAGGGGCCACCGGGCAGTCCCTGCCAGCAGAGTCTCTGGGCCATCTGATATCTTTGTGCATCCCTGTCCTTTAACTTGGGCATGCAAGGTCTCACACGGAAGGACTTTTTTTATTCCCTCAATCAACTGTGGGCCTTGGGCCAGGCATGGTGGCTCACGCCTATAATCCCAGCACTTTGGGAGGCCAAGGTGGGCAGATCACTTGAGGTCAGGAGTTTGAGACCAGCTTGGCCAACATGGCAAAACCCTGTCTCTACTAAAAATACAAAAAAATTAGCTGGGCGTGGTGGCGGGCGCCTGTAATGCCAGCTACTCGGGAGGCCGAGGACCGAGAATCACTTGAACCTGGGAGGCGAAGGTTGCAGTGAGCCGAGATCGCGCCATTGCACTCCAGCCTGGGCAACAGGGCAAGACTCTCTCAAAAAACAAACAAAAAAACAACTGTATCCAAAGTCTAGGACACCTTTGCTGTATCATCTGCATGCTGTATTCACCTTTCAGAGCCACAACAAATGAAACACAGATCTACACACAGGAAGCTGACTTGTCCCATGTTCACGATGAGGCATCACCAGAAAGATAAAAGGAGTTTCTACCACACTCTGAGTCAACATTTTAGAGTCTTAAAGGAGTTGAGGAATAAACTGCACAGAGAAAGGCCCCCAATATGTATGTAATGTAGAATACAGGGGTGTTGGTGTCTACAAAAATAAAAAAGCTCCTGCCATCTGCCCAGACCTAGAGAGGCTGAAAGCAGGGTTTGGGTCCACACACAGCGAAGAGAAGTCCACACAGCCTGAAACATGTAACACACACTTTCCGCACCAGAAAGGCCCTTAAAATCTCAGAAGCCAACTCAGAGACAGGCCTCCCTTAGAGAAGAGACGAATGGCAATAGTGGGCATGCAACCGATGCCAGCACATGCCAGACACTGTGCCGAACGCTCCACGAAACACAGGATCTCATTTCATGCTCACATCAAAGCTCACAAAGTGGGGGACTCTTGTATTCCCATTTGACAGAGAGGTCAGGTGGCCTCTAGGGTTACTCAGCTAGTAAGCGGCAGACCCAGAATTGGAATCCCAATCTGATTCCCAAGCCCATGCTCTTCACTGCTCCATTCTGCTGCCCCCAATAGGAAGAGAGAGTCAGTCTTTCTTCTGTTGTTTTCCGGCATTGTTCCAATAAGGTCTACAGGAAAACCCTACTCTTTGCCCTTTAAGGGCTCAAGGAACTTTTTCTTTGAATATTACACTAATTGTAGATTCAAACATGGCCCCACCTTGAATGATAACTAATTCTGAAGAGCCTGCAGCAGTGTATAAGCCTCACTGGGCCCTCTAACTACCTGTTCCTCTCCAATGCTACAAGGAGAGAAGAGGAGCTCAGAGAAACAGGCCTGCCAGGATTTCACAGGCCTTCTGGGGTCCAGGATCTGGGCATCAGAAGCACAGCCATTGGGTAGGCGGCGGGGATGCTGGCTGAGTGTCCCTGGCCATACTCTCCCCTGGTCCCACATGCTCACCTGGGATGTGCTTGGCCCAGCCAATGATGACCACAAGCTCTCGGTCTGCCAGGTCACAGAGAGTGGTCAGGGCCTTGATGTCCCCCTCAGGCATACCGGGGGGAGGCATGGCGTAGAGCTTGTCCGGCTCGGCCACCAGTAGGTATGAGACAATCTTGGTCACTGCAACAACCAAAGAAGGAAAGGTAAACGCTGGGAAAAGAGGAAAGGGGCCGGGGTGGAGGCTCAGATGGGTCAGGAAGCAAAGTCGGGTTCCTAAGAGCCCCAGGAAGGTCAAAGTGGCTGTAATCTCCCCTCCTGTTCTGGCTCCATGAAGTTGATGATAGCAGTGATCTGGGATATTAAGAAATATCCCTCCAAGGGAAGTTGCCTGATGAATTCTCCAGGAGGAACCTGCAGAGCAACCTTGGGTGGGTGGCAAGGGGAGCATGTTCTGGACATTGGGGCCTGTGGCTTGTCAGGACCATGCTTCAATTGGAGTCACATTCTAAACATGCCAGGCACTGATGTCACCTCCCCAAGATCCATATTGTCTCATGACCCAGTGGTGGGAAGATGACGTTTCCCTAAGGGATGCCTGATGTTCCAGGTACAGAGATGATCTGGCAAAAAGGACAGGGACTGACACTCACATGGCTTTTTAGCAGGTGGAGAAATTTGTAAGCTCAGGTACGGGCTGCTCTCTGAGTCCAGCCGTCGCTTGTATTTCTGGCGGCCTCCACGCACTCGATCAAGGCGCACACCTATTGGGGAGCAAAGGGAAAAGATCTCAGGAGTTGTTCAACATCACCAGGGTAGAAGCACTGACTTTGGAATTTCAGCACTGGCTGGGTCCTTCAGGGCCATGCTCAGATGACCTCTGACAGCTGCCCCATGGCCAGCCTCAGGTCAGGTGGCTGGACAATCCTAAAATAATTGTCTAACAGTAATGGCGCATCCCAGTTGCCCCAGGCCTGGTCCTGTCTCTCTGGATTCAGCATCCTTCTGAAATCCATCTCAAGCAACCCTCAGCCCTTGGTTCTCCTTATCTCAACAAAGACACTCTACCAAGTGCTGGCGGAAAAAGACATTGTGTTAGATCTGCTTTGAATCCAGGGAGGGTTAAGTTAACTTGCCAACAAAAGAAAGGAATCCCAGTCATTCACAGGCACTTTAGGGGTTTTCACATTTTCCACATAAGAAGCATCTGAGGAGGCACTCATTACCAAAGTCAATTTCTAGATCCCACTCTCTGAGGTTCTAGCATAATGCTCTAGAGTCTGTCTTTACACAAGTCCCCAGGGGCTGGGAATGCAACAGTTGGACTGGCCACCTCTGGACCGGAAAATCCGTGCCTGGAAATATCTTGAAAGTAGGTTCAAAAGCAGCCGTGGCTACTACACGTTGACACCCACTTCCAGGAGTGAGAGTTTACCCTGGAGAGAACTGTCATTGTCACTGTATCCAACTTGCCTTCCAGAAGTCTGCCTCACCCACAGCTCCTGCTGCCTGGACAGACACGATGGTACCATTTCAAGCCCCCTACCAGCAGATCAAAGGTACAGGGCCTCAGGTGGGCACACAGCTCAGACTGGCTACCCACTGATGTGGCCTGGCCTGCCAGGATGAATCCCAACAAATTGGTTACAAAGTATGAACCAGCGCAAAAGCACCAGCGAGCAGGTGCCCCAAGCATGGTGCTGGGGCCCTGTGGGACCTGGAAGCCACTTCTGCTTTCTTGCTGTGGCTCTTCCAGGCCAGCCTCAGACAATGTCCCTTCTTGGAGTCCCTGCCTCGAGCTCACAGAACAGCTCCCTTTTCCTGACCATGAAATGGGCCTTGACTGAAACACACAAGAAATCAGACACGGAGACCAGAGTCCTCAGAGAAGCAAGCTGGTTGCCACCTCAGCCCCTGCTGTGACAGGCCAGGTTCAACTTCTGTTCTTTTCCCCAAAGGCGGTGAGTATCACCCTCACAGAGCCCCTCACAGTTGACCTTCAGGGCCCTGTCTTTCCCTTTTCTAATAAACTCTGGTGCTTCCTAGATCCGGAGCAGAAGAAAGAGAATCTTCATCCCTGTCCCAGCCTTGTCCATCCTTCAGCCCCAGAGGGTTGGCTGCCAGTCCCCCGGATTCAGGCCTTTCTCCAGAAGAGGCAAAGGGAAGCCTGAACAATGGTTACTTAGTGGAGTGATGATTTAGAGCCCATTCATGCCTGGGGCTATTTTCTGGCTGTTTCTTTTTTTTTTTTTTTTTTTGAGACGGAGTCTCGCTCTGTCGCCCAGGCTGGAGTGCAGTGGCCGGATCTCAGCTCACTGCAAGCTCCGCCTCCCGGGTTCACGCCATTCTCCTGCCTCAGCCTCCCGAGTAGCTGGGACTACAGGCGCCCGCCACATCGCCCGGCTAGTTTTTTGTATTTTTTTTTAGTAGAGACGGGGTTTCACCGTGTTAGCTAGGATGGTCTCGATCTCCTGACCTCGTGATCCACCCGTCTCGGCCTCCCAAAGTGCTGGGATTACAGGCTTGAGCCACCGCGCCCGGCAGTTTCTTTATTAGGATGTACAGCTACTAAATTTAAGTCCCTGGGAAGGAGGAAGTTTCCTAGAGCAACTGAAAGCAAAATTACTTTGTTTACTGAATGAGTGGAGAAAATTCCTTTAAGTGCACATTGCCCTAAAGGGCTTTCGGGGTGCTGAGGACACTACCCCCCACCCCTCTGCTGTCCCAGGTGTTTTCAGTTCAGGACTCCAGGTCACATCCCCCACTGGAGGGCAAGAATGCTGTGAGCTCACTGAGTGAGCCTATAACTCCACATTTTTGTCAGCAATGTCTTTTTCAACCCCACAACCTGGTGCATTTGTACCTGGTGCTACATGGTTGCAGTGAACGTTTTTTAGTCGGGGAGAGGGGGAGTCTATTCAGCAGCCCACCCGGGCTTCCTGCTTAAAGGAAATTCCCCTGGTCAGGCGCTGGGGCTCACGCCTGTAATCCCAGCACTTTGGGAGGCCATGGTGGATGGATGCCTTGAGGTCAGGAGTTTGAGATCAGCCTGGCCACCATGGCGAAACCCCATCTCTACTAAAAATACAAAAATTAGCCAGGTGTGGTGGCACATGCCTGTAATTCCAGCTACTCGGGTGGCTGAGGCACAAGAATCACTAGAACTCGGGAGGTGGAGGTTGCAGTGAGCCAAGATCGCACCACTGCATTCCAGCCTGAGTGACAGAGTGAGACTCCATCTCAAAGGAAAAATTTAAAAAAAAATTTTAAAAGGTAATCACCCTCTTGGGAATAGGGGAATTGTTGGAAGCCTGCACCTCACCCCTCAATGGATATCTGAGTAGTACACGTTCTTCTCTCTGCCCTCTGGAGGTCAAGGCATGAACCCATGACACAGGCTCAGTCAAGTGCACCATCAAATGGAGGCACAAGGGCAGAGTGAAGGTGAGGACTGATCAAACCAGCAGCGCCTCCACAGCGGAGTGTAGGCAGCCCCTGGCCAGTGTGTTCTGGCTACTGGGTGTCCTGCTCTTGGGCTTTCCAGGGATTCTCGTGGTTCTTGTCTGGTTTCTCAATGTACTCTTTGAGCCTCCTGATAGGCTTCCAATAAACTCCCCTTCTGCCTAGAAGGTCAGGTTTTGTAACTGACAACATCTGTTGTTGACTTCTCCAGGAGCAGAATCTGCGACAAGGCTGTGCATGCGGACAGTTTCCAAGGAGGGAAGAAAGCCAGTAACAAATGTGTTCCTGAGGACAGTACTGCTGTGGGCAACTGAGGCTCCCAGCTGCAGGCTGCTTTGGCGCTTCTTGCCTGCCTCCCAGGTCCAGGCTGAGCAGACTCTGGTGGCCAAACAAAGCCCAGGCGTCAGATCAGCACACACACACTCACACACACACACGCACGTATACATGCACACATACGCACACACACACAAATAGAGAGTGCTGAGTAGGTGTGGGCAGGAGCAGTCTCCGCTGTCTTCCTCCTCAAGTGTGGTCTGCAGGCCAGCATCATCGCCATCATTTGAGGCTTGGTGGAAGCCTCGAAATCTCAGGCCTGGCCACAGAGGAATCAGACAAGGTGATTTGCATGGACAACAGAGTTTGAGGAGCGCTGCACTAAGGCATCCTAGCAAATACAGCTGTACCATCAACTTGTACCCGTACCTTGGACCCTAAAGGGACAGCTAGATGCCATCCAGCTCCAGACTGAACCTATATGCTGCCAGCACTATATGCAGCTCACATTTGTCCCCTCACCCCTCCGAGCCCCTTCAGGGAGGGCAGAAGGAGCAGACACAAACACAGGAAGGATGATTTTTCCTGTGAAAGTTTTTTGGGAGAAGTTCCCTGTCTAGAAAAGCTTTCTGACTCTATCCTGTGACGTGTCTACATAGAAGCCTCCTCTGTTCACTATACCCAGGCCAAACCAAACCCTCCACCAAGCTCTGCTTCCCCTTGGAATGGTGACGGGACCAAGAGTGAAAACGGTCCACCTCATCCATAAGAGACAGTAAGGGCCCCCACTTACTGAGCACCTACTGTATGCCAGGATCTTAAACATATACTGTCCTTGAGTCCAGGACAAGCCCCAACCCCACTTTACTGACCTTCTCTCCTAGATGCCACTGGAATGAACTCTCACTTCCCATCCACCCTGCTTCCTGGCAAGCAGCTGTCAATCACAGTGAGACGTGCTCAACACAAAATAGAAAGAGGTGTCCATCCTTCAGCAAGGCAAGGAGATGGGCAGCCGCCACCTCTGCTGATGGCTCCATCTGGGGTGTTCTGCGTCCTGATATAGGGCCTGACCTTTCATGGACGTTCAGGAAAGACTTGATATTGAATACAGGGGTGGATGTACCTCTTTCCTCCTCATCCCCATGCCGGGTTTCTTCATGGGCTCCCAGAGCACACTGGGCTTCCCCTACTGACTAGGTGCCCGTTAAGGCCAGGGGCGGCTCACAGTCCTGCCCCAATGTCTGTCAAGGTACCCAAGACACAGCACGTGCTTAGAAAATGAAAGTATTATTATTATCATCATCATCCTTATTATTACTGTTCCCCAGCATTGCACCCAGGTTTTTGCTAAATCACATTAATAATGATAATGATAACAGCATAATTTGTAAAGGACTCTCTGTATGTATTACCCTGCTGAATGCACAAAAATATAAAGCAGGTGCTATTATCCTCATTTTCCAAACAAGAAAAACTGAGGCTCAGAGAGATTCAGTAATCTGCCCAATAAAAGACCCAAGGTCTTTGCCATTCCATGGTATGACCTCCCAGGGTACAGCAAATGTAAGTTCTCCTCTAAATTTTCTCCTCCAGATCTTTACAGCATAGTGGTCAATGGCTCCAATCAATATGTGTATCAATTATCAGGTTATGCTGTTAAAAAAAAAAAAAAGTGGCCCAGGCTGGAATGCAGCGGTGCGATCTCGGCTTACTGCAACCTCTGCACCCCTAGCCTGGGGTCGGGGAAGATGGACCCCCACCTAAGTGAAGTGGCCTTCTTCTTTTTTTACTGTTTTTGAGACAGACTCTCACTGTGTGGCCCCGGCTGGAATGCAGTAGTGCGATCTTGGCTCACTGCAACCTCTGCCTCCGAGGTTCAAGCCATTCTCATGCCTCAGCCTCCCGAGTAGCTGGGACCATAGGTGTGTGCCACCATACCAATGGGATGTCAGGGTAAGTCCATGGCGGGACTTCTGGAATGGTTTTGCTTTTCTGAGAAAAGGGACAGACATGTTCAGTGCAGCTCTTTTTGCCTTTCTCTTGCCCCAACATGGAAGGTGAAGCCTACAGCTGTGGCAACCACCTTGCAGTCATGACATGGCTGTCTGAGGACACCAAAGAACACCGGAGAAGAAAGAAAGAGCTGGAGCCCCTGCCGCCATGGCTGAGAGCTCTGTGCAATACAGCAGCTGCCCATCTCCAGGCTTCTTGTAAGGTGGAAAAACCAACTTCATTTATCCATGCTTACGCTGCTATCAGGTTCTCTATAACTTGCGACAGAAAGCAATTTTCACTGACTGATACAATGGGCAATTACTTTTAAAATTAGGGTGCTTAAGCCTTACAAACACTAACTGGAAAAAACAACAAGACTTGAACTTGAAATGAGAGTTGCCTTATTGTTTGTGTCCTTGTATTAATAAAATATCTAAAAGTAGACTCAGGAAACACATTAAAATACTAATTAACTTACAATTACTGTCTAGGATTATTAGATTTTATCATCTTATGGATACTTTTCTGAATGCAGAAAAGCATTAGTAATGCTCAAATGTAAAGTGTCACATATTTCCAAATACTGTAATAAATACAGATCCTCTGTTTTAACCACCATTAACACCGTTTAATCCCTTAATGTGTACAGGTCAGAATCTTAATATTTCTGAGTGCTCCATGAATAGAAAAAAATTGATAATCCCTGGAATACATGACCCTGTGCAGATGGAGATCTTGAGTTGAGATCATGCTATTGCACTCCAGCCTGGGCAACAGAGTGAGACTCCATCTAAAAAAAAAAAAAAATTAATAATAAAAAAAACCCACTTCACCCTTAAAGATTTTCTGCATCTTGGCCATATCAATGTCAATTGACTGTATCAATATCCTGGTTGTGATTTTGTACTGTAGTTTTTAAAGATGTTACCATTAGGGGAAACTGGTAAGTGATGCATGGCATCTCTCTCTATTATTTCTTACAACTGCTTGTGAAGCTGCAATTATCTCAAAATAAGAAGTTTGATTAAAAACTTAAAAAACGATACTGCTGGAAAAGTCAAATGGTGTAACCATGTGGAACATAGTTTGATGGTTCCTCAAAAAGCTAAACAGAATTACCATACGATCCAGCAATCCCACTCTTAGGTATATACCCCCAAAAAACTGAAAAGAGGAATCTGAACATACATCTGTGTAGTGTGGGGAAAAGAAGCAAATTTTCAAAAAATAAAAAGAAGGAATTTGAACAGACACCTGTAGGACAATGTTCACTGCAGCATAATTCACAATAGCCAAAAGGTGGAAACAATCCAAGTGTCTGGATAGATGAGTGGAGAAGCAAAGGTGGTATATACGTGAAATGTTACTTAGCCACAGAAAGGAATAAAGTTCTGGTATATGCTATAGCATGAATGCACTTTAAAAACACTACGCTAAGGAAAATAAAGCAGACACCAAAGGACAGATATTATGTGATTCCACTTAATCTTTCTTTTTTTTGAGACAAGGTCTTGCTCTGTTGCCCAGGCTGCAGTGCAGTGAGTCCATCACAGCTCACTGCAACCTCAAACTACTAGGCTCAAGTGATCCTCCTGCCTCAGCCTCCCCAGTAGCTGGGACTGCAAGTGCACACCACCGCACCCCATTTTTTTTAAGAGACAGGGTCTCACTCTATAGGCCAGGTTGGCTCACGGCAGCCTTGACCTCCCAGCCTCAAGAGATCTTCCCACCTCAGCTCCCACATAGCTAGGACCATAGGTACATGCCACTACACCCAGATAATGAAAAAAAATTTTTTTTTTGTAGAGATGGGGGTCTCACTATGTTGCCCAGGCTGGTCTCAAACTCCTGACCTCAAGCGATCCTTCTGCCTCAGCCTCCCAAAGTGCTGGGATTACAGGTATGAAACACTGTGCCTGGCCCCCTCCTTTTTTTTTCTTTTT
Organism: Papio anubis; assembly: GCF_008728515.1. Lineage (NCBI taxonomy): Eukaryota > Metazoa > Chordata > Mammalia > Primates > Cercopithecidae > Papio > Papio anubis. Next base: position 30,189,088 of record NC_044982.1, read on the forward strand.
TGGTAGATGGGGGATCTCACTATGTTGCCCAGGCTGGACTTGAACTCCTGGTCTGATGGTGATTACATAATAGTTTGTTTTGTTTTGTTTTGTTTGAGACAGGGTTGCAGTTTGTCACCCAGGCTGGAGTGCAGTGGCACAATCCTGGACTCAAGTGATCCTCCTGCCTCAGCCTCCTGAGTAGCTGGGATTACAGGTACATGCCACCACACCTGACTAATTTTTGTATATTTTGTAGATATAGGGTTTCACCATGTTGGCCAGGCTAGTCTCAAATTCCTGAGCTCAAGCAATCCGCCCTCCTCAGCCTCCTGAAGTACTGGGATTACAGGCATGAGCCACAGTAACTGGTCAGTGATTGCATACTATTGTGAATGTGTTTGATGTCACTGAATTGTACACTTAATTTCTAAAATGCCAAGTTGTACGTGATATATATTTTGCCACAATTTACAAATATAGGAATACAAAATGCTATCAAACTGTATACTTTAAATGGGTGAACTATATTTCAATAAAGCTGTTAAAATTTTAAAAAATATGTATCCTTTCTCAGGTTAGTGGAATTAAACAACGTAAAATGTTGAAACATGTGACAGAGTGCTTGGTACACAGTAGGCACTCAGTAGTAACTTCTTGCCTTTCATCTGCCTGTTGAAGGTCATGGAGTCTGGTCATGGAGTCTGGCTTGAACTTCCTCATGGAAGAGAGAAACATCCCCACAGCTGTAACTACCGTGAGTCAGATGTATTAAATGAAGAAATTAAAGTTCAGAGAGGTTAAATATTGTACCCAGGGCACACAGCCCAAACACTGGGACTCTCTGGAATATGCCAGCAGGTCTGATGGCCGCCTTTGTCCAACTTGAGAACAGAGGTCCCTCCCTTGGCTGCAGTCATAACTGCTCCCACCTCCACCGGCCTCATCACCAGGCTGGTGCCCCTCGTGCCTGTGGTGGCCAAGCCCACTTCCCAGCTCAGGACACAAAAAAACAGCAAAGAAGCTTCGGGGTCACTCTGGGACAGAAACTCCTTGAGAAGAGGGGAGCAGGGCTCCCCACCTGCTGGCCCCTCCTATCCACTGCAGGCATGTCACAGCATCCACAGCGGGCAGCTTACACATCTGGGATAGGATATCCACGAGCTGGCTTGATAAGATCAGGCTTCTGACATTTTTCTTAATGGAAGTAAAATAATTCCTTCTTCCCTCCATCTCCCTCCTTTCTTCTCATCTTCCCTCCCTAAGCTGGACAAGATCCCAGTCTTTCAGAAGTAAAAATAGCCGAGTGTGCAGGGTCAGCCGCAGTGGAGCCACTTTAAGCTTCTTTCTTTTATACCCAGGCACTAAAAATAGCAGGCTAAAGCTCTACAAAGCGTGGCCCTGCACCTGGCCCTAAGCCTGTCCCAGGAGCTTCCCCATCATATTTCTCTTCCAAAAGGAAAGGTTCAGACAGGGCAGGCGGGGGAAACGCCTCTGAGCCAGTGTCCTCCAACGAGCTACTGTCCAGGTCTGAGGTCAAGATCCCCACTGGCATTGCAAGGTTTTCATGACCAACACCCTTCTCTTCCCCTTATCCAGAACTTTCCCCCATCACCATCGCCAAATTCAACATCCCTGGTTTATGAACGAAATAAGCAGCTTCACAGTTTACAAATCTATTTCATACCCGTATCTCATTTGAGCTGCCTAACAATGTTGAGGAGGAAGAATATACACAATTATGATTGGTCCCATGTAAGATCTGAGGCTCAGAAAGGTCAGGCGACTCACTCACGATCACACAGCCAAGAAACGTCACAGGGAAGCTTTGAACCTTGATTTTCAGATCTCCAAGTCCTATCTTCTTTGCCCTAAACTTGTGACACCAGTCCCATATAATTTCAGAATGCCTTGGGAAGCCTTTGAACAGCACAGACTTTGAGGACTTATCCATTTAGAGGCTCTGAGTCGGTAGGTCTAGGGAGATGTCGTGGAATGAGTGTTTTTCCAAAGCTCCTCTACTGATTCTAATTATGTGCCCTGTCTGGGGAGCACTGTGCTAAACCTATTTTATTCAATACTTTTATGTGACCGGTATTCTTCCCAGGAAACTGGGGGTGAACTCCCTGCCTGTAGGTTCTACCAAACTATAGCTGACCCACCCCCAGGAGGAGGAGAAAACCATCCAGAAGGTGATGTGGATATCATGAGCCCCTGAGGTTCTGGAAGTTGTGTGGGCATGCTGACGGGCACTCCAGCCCAGTGCGATGCCCTGAACTCTCAGCCACAACCGCTGTATACACTGGGCTTCCTTCAGCCACCTGCTCTGTGTGGGTTTCTGGGTGATAGGCAAGCTTGCCTTGCTGCCTGAGACACTATGGCTCTTTTGGGCTGCCTCTTACCCCGATGACACACCATAAAGGCAGAGCGCCTCACACCTGACTTCCTAAAAGCTGAGAGAGAGAGCCTTGTAGCTAAACAGACACAGATGACACCTAATATTCCGGGGCCTTTGCCAGCTACTCTGTGGACTCTGGGCACTGTGGTGGGTAAGTGGTAGTGAGTGATGAGCTCCCAGAATTCTGCCTATTAAAGGAGTGTCTGCTATCATGCTGGGCTCCTCCAGACACTTCTTACCATGCCACTACATTCCCAAGGACATTTTGACAAAACTGTGTTACGCCTGCATTCCCAACTGCCAAGAAGTCTCCAAAACCGTACACCTGACACAGGGAAGTTATTTCAGCCCAGCTTCCCTTTCCTTTCCCTTCTTCTTTTTTCCCCTTTAAGAAAGGGCTGCAGGCTTCCATACTGGCCAAGGCATCAACGGTGAGATTGGAATAGGCTTCTTAGAAGGAATTCCACATAGCCAAGGAGACTAGATTCCACCCAGCTCTGTCATTTACGAGCTGTGTAGCCTTGGTCAAATCGCTGAAACTCAGTTGACCAGATCAGGCATGGCAAAGACTTATCACCTGTGTCCCTGCCTTCCATTGCTTAGTCTGTGGCAGACATTGCTAATCAATCATGGCACTCTTGCCTGCTAATCCCAGACACTGCCTAAGAAGCCTTTAAATCATGCACTCCAGCTGAGTCCAACTAAAGGCAATTTGCCATCCTGGAGCCTGAATTAAGAACAATTGTGTTAGAGGTAGCCAGCGCACACAAGTATGCAAATAAACAAATAAATAAATATGATAATGTCAGACTGAAAGAAGTTCAATGAAGAAGCATACAAGGGGATATGATAGCATGTAATAGAGTGGACAGGGAGGCCTTTCTGAGAAGATAACATTTAACTTGAGGTTGGAAGGATAAGAAGGAGCCAGCCTTGGGGAGAATATTCCAGGCAGAGGGAAGGCCCTGAAAGTCCTAAGATGGGAAACTGTTTGTCATGCTTGAGGGTCAAAAACAGCCAGGGAGGCTGGAGCAGAGTGGGTAGGAGTGAGCAGAAAGGAAAGGCATGGTATGAGATGATACTGAAGAGGCAGGGAGTAGATAGACCATGCAAGGTCTTGAAGACCAAAGCAAAGTGTTTGGATTGTATTTTGAGTGCAATGGAGAGCCACTGAGTGATGTAAAGCAAAAGGACAGAATCTTACCAGTGCTTTAACAAGATCACTGCTAAGGGGATTAAACAGGACCAAGAGTGGAATCAGAAGTCCAGTTAGGAAACTGTTGCAATGGTCCAGGAAAAAAACAATGCTTCGTTGGACCAGGGTCATGACCATGGAGATGAAGAAAAGTAGGAGAATCTGAAATACATTTTGGACATTGATCTGGGAGGAGTCAAGGATGACCTCCAGGTTTCTCTTGAGCAATAGGTGACTAGCATCACGATTCCTGAGATGGGAAAGACTGGAAGGGATAGTAGGAGGAATGGTTCAAACCTAGAGTTAATCTCTAGACATGTTTAATCTGTGATGTCTCACAAGGGACCCAAGTGGAAATGCCAATAGGGCAGTTAGACACGGAGGTCTAAAATATCTAGGGAAGACTCTGGGAGGCTGAAGCAGGAGGGTTGCTTGATGCCAGGGGTTCGAGACCAGCCTGAGCAATATAGCAAGATCTTGTCTCTACAAAAAAAAAAGTTTAAAAATTTGCCCCACATGGTGGCACATGCCTGCAGACCAGCTACTTGGGAGGCTGAGGTGGGAGGATCTCTTGAGCCCAAGAGTTAGAGGTTACAGCGAGCTGTGATCACATCACTGTACTCCAGCTTGGGCCACAGAGCAAGACCTTGTCTCTTTAACAAAAACAACAACAAAATCCCCCCCCAAAAAACAATACTTGTCCTTGAAAATACGTCATTCTCATCATTCTTTTTTTCCATACCAACAACGTTTTAGCTGTGTACATGACGTCCCAGATAATGGCTACAATTCCAAGACTCCGTGGCAGAGAAGCGTGGCCCTGTGACTCAGTTCCAGCAATGGGCTGTGAGTGGGAAGAACAGATGTGTGCTACTTGTGGTCCTGCCCTTCACCTGGGCTTTTCCTCCTTCTAGATGTCTGTGAGATGGGGAAGAACTGGGGTCCGCAAGGGCGAGCCACATGCTAAGCTTGGCAGAGCTGCCAGCTGGTCCTGGATTGCCTGTGACCTATGGCTTGTTATGTGAGAAATGAGCAGGAATGAAACTGCTATCCTGCTTAGCCTTCTGGGTGGTTTTGGAGTTTGGTTTGTTTTGTGGAGGGGGAAAGGGAGTCTCTTTCTTTTAGAAGCCTAGCCTGGCCTGGAGTGGTGGCTCACACCTGTAATCCCAACACTTTGGGAGGCCGAGGCGGGTGGATCACCTGAGGTCAGGAGTTTGAGACTAGCCAGGCCAACATGGTGAAATCCCATACAAAAAAATTAACCAGGTGTGGTGGCACATGCCTGTAGTCCCAGCTGCTCAGGAGGCTGAGGCAGGAGAATCACTTGAACCCGGGAGGCGGAGGTTACAGGGAGCTGAGATCGTGCCATTGCACTCTAGCCTGGGTGATAGAGCAAGACTTTGTCTAAAAAAAAAAAAAAAAAAAGCCTACCTTACACTACCTAATGTAATATACTATAAGTGTATTTCTGGATCTATTCAATGCTAACTTTTTTTTTTTTTTTTTTAAAAGAAAGGAGTGAATGGGATAAGAAAATGAATATAGCAAGTGCTGTCAATTCCTTTTGGAGGCTTTGTTGAGAGAGTAGGATCAGGTAGCAATAACTGGATTGAGATGAAGGGATAAAACACAGTTGTGGATTTTTAAAATTTAATTTCGTTTTTGGCTGGGCATGGTGACTCACACCTGTAATCCCAGCATTTTGAGAGGCTGAGGTGGGTGGATTGCTTGAGCCCAGGAGTTTGAGAACAACCTGGGCAAGACCCTGTCTCTTTTTTTTTTAATGTGAAAAAATTTTTTTAATATTTTTTAAAAGTTAAAAAATAAATTTAATTTTGTCTTCATTATGGGAGAACAGAAGTATGCTTGTTTGCTAATTAAAATGATCCAGTAGTGAGGGAGAATTCGATGGTCCTGGAAGCAGAGAAGATACTATAGGAATGAAGTCCTTGGTAAAAGGCTGGGCATGGTAGCTCACTCCTGTAATCCCAGCACTTGGGAAGGCTGAGGCGGGCAGATCATTTGAGGTCAGGAGTTCGCGAACAGCCTGACCAACATGCTGAAACCCCGTCTCTACTAAAAATACAAAAACTTAGCTGGGTGTGGTGGCGCATGCCTGTAACCTCAGCTACTCGGGAGGTTGAGGCAGGAGAATTGCTTGAACCCAGGAGGCAGAGGTTGCAGTGAGCCAAGATTGCACCACTGCACTCCAGCCTGGGCAACAGAGTGGGACTCCATCTCAAAAAAAAAAAAAAAAAAAAAAAAAAAAAAAGGAATGAGGTCCTTGGTAAACAAGAGAGTGATTCAGAGCACAGGAGGGCAGGAGCGGGACCACCTTTTGTCAGGATTGGAAATACTTCTATTCTACCAAAAGGAATGCAGAAAATAGGTGCACAAACTGGTAAGTTTGTGGATTCAATGGTAGGAGGGTAAGAAATTTCACATGTGACTTTCTATCTTTTCCCGAACATGTGAAGCAAGATTACCAGTCAGAGTAGGGAGTGAGGTTACAGGAGATTCAAAATTGCCTCTGGATCACAGAAGAAAATCCATTTTGTAACATGAAGAATATCAATCTCTAATAACAATCAAACTTCACGGTATAACTCTAGGGGCTTTCCCTGAAGATTGGGAGCAAGATGAAGATAGGCACTATTAGTATTCCCATTTTATGGAGGAGGAAAGGGAGGCTTACAGGGGTTTGAGTAACCGGCCCAAAGAGCCGATAAGTGGTGAAGAGAAGGTTTAACCAGGCCTACGTGACCACCGAACCCGTTAGCCAAAAGCCTGCAGTGAACAGTAACAATAATTCAGCACAGACAAGATCATCTCCTGAGTCTTCATTCAATCAACATGTCTCCAACCAGAGGTCATTGTGGCTGAGTGGGCCAAAGATTTCAGGGTGCCTGGGAAGATCCTGTGAGTTGTCAGGTACCTGTGTGTGTGTGTGTGTGTGTATGTATGTGTGTGTGTTTGTGTGTGTGTGGTTGGGGGTGGCAGTGTGTGTAGAATGTAAAGTGGCTCGAAAGGGATGCAAACACACATCGACATTCTCAGGCTGTAGCTCAATACCATTCTCTAAAGTGCTAAAGAGTTGGTTTGTTTCAAAACACTAATATATTTTGGAAAAGAAAAAGAATGTTTAAAGGCAAGTCATCTCTCATGTTCTTTCTTCATTCACAGGGCCAGAAAAAAAGTGATATTTCTGGCATGGGCTAGAGGCAGAATACTCTATAAATACAAGGCCATTAAATCCCATGCAGTGGGAACCTGATCAGGGCCTCCTTTTAATTTCCTGACATGAGCTGGCCACTAACGCAATTACCCAGAATCCCCGGAGGAGCCCTCCACCTTCCCAACAAGCACAAAGCGAGTGAGAGCATATTGCATGGATGTCGGCCCAGCTTTCACTGAAATCAAATATCTTTTAGAAAACACTTGGGGAAAGGCAGGCAGGGGCTGAGTGGGGGAGAAGTGGAGAGGACTTGAGAGGCTGGTCACATGAGGGACGTGAGGTGAGGAGGAGGTGAAGTTGGCAGGGACGGGCTGTCTAGAGAGAATCGCTGAAATCCCACAGTTGCACTGAGGACTTGGGGAGCCCCCTAGGAAATGCAGTTAGTGGTTTTCCAGGGCTTTTCCAGATTAGGGGCTGAGTCAGTCCACACCCTAGCCAGGCTGCAAAGGCTGACTACCGGGGGAGCTGCCCATCCTGATTCTAGAACCCACAGTGGGGACCAGCCCAAGACAAAGCCACCTTTTAAGATTCCCACCAACAAATCCAGGAAGCAAATCAGGGTGGCCAGACACCAGTCTGCCTCCCCCGACACAAGGGGCACACTGATGAAAAGCTGACTGCAAATGACGGTGTCTTTGAATCAAACACTAGAATTTTTTTTTTTTTTTTTTTTTGAGACAGAGTCTTGTACTGTCACCCAGTCTGGAGTGTAGTGATGCAGTCTCAGCTCACTGCAACCTCTGCCTCCTGGGTTCAAGCAATGCTCCTGCCTCAGTTTCCAGAGTAGCTGGGATTACATGCGTGTGCCACCACGCCCAGCTAATTTTTGTATTTTTAGTAGAGAGGGCATTTCACCATGTTGGCCAGGCTGGTCTTGAACCCCTGACCTCAGGTGATCTGCCCACCTTGGCCTCCCCAAGTGCTGTGAGCCACCACACCCAGCTTGAATCAAACACTGGAGTATTTTAACACATCAAGGGAGCTGACATTGCAAAGCAATCCCACAGTGGATTCTGCCAAGAGGAGCTGTCCCATCTGTCCCAGGTCCCCACTTTGACCATTGCCGGAGAGCAGGTATGAAGATCCCTGTTTTACAGTGAAGAAATGGAAGCATGTGGGTGTGAGTAATAATATTAAATGGCAGCCGGGGGCGGTGGCTCACGCTTGTAATCCCAGCACTTTGGGAGGCTGAGGCGGGCAGATCATGAGGTCCAGAGACTGAGACCATCCTGGCCAACATGGTGAAATCCCATCTCTACTAAAAATACAAAAAATTAGCTGGGCATGGTAGTACGCGCTTGTAGTCCCAGCTACTTAGGAGAATTGCTTGAACCCAGGAGGTGGAGGGTGTGGTGAGCCTAGATGGCGCCACTGCACTCCAGCCTGGCGACAGAGCGAGACTCTGTCTCAAAAGAAAAAAAAAAAATTACATGGGCAGAAATACCTAATAACCAGGGGCAGAACACAGGCCACCAACTCCTAACCCAGATTTTGTATTCAATTTTTAAAAGAGAAAAATTACTTTTTCTCTGAAAATACAGCTTTTTATGTACTAGATTTGCTTAAAGCAAGATAGGCCTTTGGACATCTCCTGCTTTCCACGGTCTGCTCTGGATGTTCCAGGGAGAAAGTCACAGGGAGGTGGCCATAGGATCTGTCCCAACCATGTGAGGAATCTGAAAAGCTTAGATCCCTGAGCTGAGCACAGTCTTAAGAGGGAGAGCCAGAGAAAGCCCAAGTCTGATCTCTTCTGTGGCTGTTGCTGGGCCCCCAAATTGGGAAACGATCTCTGATTATTTTACCTAAGAAAGGAAAAATCATAAAACACAAGGAGAGTGTGGCTGGATGCGGGGGAGGGTGGTGTTCAGACGTGCAGGTGAGGGGAGCAGAGAGGGCGGAGGCACCCACATCTCTCCCTCTGCAGCCCTCCCCAAGCCCCTGGCCCCCCAACCCCCCCCCCCCCCAGCAACAGAGGCCCACTGTGGGACCCTAACGCGGAGGAGCAGCCCTGGGGAAGGTGAAGGTCGCCTTTCAGAGTCCCGTCAGAGTCTGAGGTGGGCAATGAGCCCATGCTGGTCTCGGGGGGCCTGGGCCTTGCCTGCAGAGCCAGGAGGGACCCCCAAACAAAAGCCAAGCCAGGCAGCTGCCAAGAGCCCCTACCTGGCAGGGGCCCAGGCTGTTGAAGGAGGCATGCTCCTCCTAAGGGGGTTGGTCCCCACGGAGCTTCAGATCCCAGGATCTCTCCAAGGCCCTGCAGGGGACAGAAACTAAACGTGGCTCTCTGCTTTGTCCACACTCGGGAGCTTTTATGTCATCTCCCCGCTCTTGGATCTGGACCTGCCAGCACTGGGGGGGAGTAGGGGAGGGAGCGTTTCAGTGGCTGTCCCTTCCTTCTTCAGGCAGAGCTCCTTAAAGGGCCTTTTCGGGCTCAGCATGTCTGCCTGGGAGGCCCCAGCCGCCACCCTGGGTAAAGGACATCAACCAAAGGGCTATATTTGCAGCGGGGCAGGGGTGTCAACACTGAGGCGTCCCCTGCACGTCCTGCCCACTTGAGGCAGCAGGGGTCTCATGCCTCTGTCCTCCCAGCACCCCCAATACCATCATCCTGGGACACACAGTGTCCACCTCGTTTCTCTGACGAGTGCCAGTCTGGATGTCTGAGTGGCCACTGGGCAATTGTGGGCCTCACCATCTCCCTTCCTGCCATCAGTGCACCCCTCACCATCTCCTGCTTCCTGGGAAGCCACTAGAAAGTGCCCTTCTCTCTTCCCAGCCCTGCATAGCCCCCAGAGACTCTGTTCCGTGTTACGAGATGGTCCAGGAATTGAGTGGGGGTCCCCTCTGGCCCTCCCCCATCCCTGCCCTGTGCCATGGGGAGCAGACACTGAACAGGGCAAGGAAAGTTCCAGCCTCTGGGCCCAGCTCCCCTCAAATGAATATGTGACTGAGAGTGGGAGTCATCTCACCCCAGCTCCTGCAGGGCTCCATTTTGTCACCTGTAAAATTCAGGGCTATATTGAAAACAGTGAGGCTTCTGGCTGCTCTAAGTACCTGGGATGCTGTCAAGTAGGAAGGGAGGCTGCACGCTGCAACCAAGTGGCCCCTGGCCCTCTGCTTCACCTGCTGTTCTCACATCCAGCTTCGTCTCTGGATGTGAGAACAACAGGTCAAGCAGCTCCGTCTCTAGGGCTTAAGAGGAATAAATGAGTCTCCAAAGCTTAGAAACCCTTAGATTCCCAGCACCACACAGAGAGGAAAGTCGAGAGACCAGCACTCAGGCATGCTTCTCCGGGCCTTTGTGCCTCAATTTTCCCATCTGTGAACACCAGGAGGCTCTGAAGGAGCAGAAAGAGCCTGGCATAGGAGTCAGGGGACCCAGTTCAGCCACCAGTTTGGATCATCCTATCCAGGAGCAAGACCAAAATTATATAGAGTCAAAAATGAACTAACAGACAGGCTTTCCACAGGATGTGGCCCATTTTTAATCTGGAAAGGAGACTGTTTTTTCGGTTGAGCCCCTAACGAAGCAGCTGGCCTGTCTAAGAACTGAGTGGTCCGCTCCATCACAAAGGGGTTAAATGAAGCCCTGAATGAGGAGCATTTTAAAAGCCAGTGTGCATGTCGACACAAAGGCCGCCGAGGGTCTGCTTCAAGAGCTTCTGTTTTATGGATATAGGTGCTGGGCTGAGCTGAGGTGAAGTGGGGGACCTGGAAATGGTAAACGGAAGTGGAAGGTCCAATTTCTATAGCACATGACGGTCCAAGTTGTTCTGACAAAGCATCTTAGGTCTGGGCCCTCATCTTCGGAGGGCCCTGGGAGAGGGGATAGGAGGAGTGCCCTGGGGCTCTCAAGGCTGGGCTGGGCTTCCAGATGCCCACTCCCAGCCTTCCCCCTCCAGGGTCTGCATTCCAGACCTGTCCTTTGGTTCTCTCTGTAGCCCCTTCTGATCACCCCCACACACCTCTTTTCCTGTTTCCTCTCTCTTCTAGAAAGATTCCAGGCCCAGAGCTTAAAAGTTGATCTCTAAGAGTTGTCACTGGCTCCCCTTGGAAGCTGGAGAAGCAGGGAAACCACATACACTCACGACCCATCCCCAGAATGGTACTGAACGAGGTTCCTCAAACTAAAGACATCGTCCGGGCACAGTGGTTCATGCCTGTAATCCCAGCACTTTAGGAGGCTGAGGTGGGAGGACTGCCTGAGCCCAGGAGTTGGAGACCAACCTGAGCAACATGACAAGACCTTGCCTCTACTGATAATATTTTAATATAAAAAAAGGAGCAAATCAATAGAGAAAGCGAGGAAGAGGAGATCTGGAGCAGTTGTCCCAATGAGAGCTACGTGTCATTTCAAATTTTCTAGTAGCCACATTGAAGAATAGATAAAAAGAAGCATGGGATGCTAATTTCACAATGTTTTATTTAACATGTCCAGAAGATTAGCCTTTCTGCATGCAATCACGTTTTTAAAATTATCACCACCAGACTTTACACTGCTTTTTATGGTCCTATTAAGTCCTCTAAAGCGGGTATGTGTTGTACACTGAGCACACCTCTGTTTGGACCAGCGCTCGGAAGCCACGTGTAGTTTGTGGTTGCCATATTAGACAGCACAGCTCTAGAGACAGAGGACACAGGGAGAGAAAGGAGAGGGAAGGGAGAGCATGGGAAGAGAGGGAACAAGGAAGCGACCAGCATTTCCAAGGCAAGAGCCATGTCCTGTCCACCCACCAGAAAACAAATGCCATTCTTCACAGCTGAAGGGAACATTATTTATCATTCCTGGCCTTAATGTGTCTGTCCTTTCCACCCCCGAGCCCTCGAGGGTGCTGGGGGATATAACAGCCTCTTAAGCGTACCCCTCCTAGGGTGGAGGTGGGGTTTGCCCCTAAAGGAGGGCCTTCCCAGAGTGCCAGGCCAGCTGTCTGGGGCCCAACTGGGGTCAGGGGTTCTGAAAGATCCTTAATGGAGAAATTCCAATTCCCACCTCCTTAAAGGAGGAGAGCCACGCAGGCGCCGTGGCAGGCTGGCAGGGTGTGGGAGGAGATGGGCGCCCAGACTGGGTCTCACCCTGGGACACAGATCCGTGGCTTGTGGGTGTCTCACAGGGAATGAAAACTCCCCAGGAAGCAGAGCCTCACAGCAAACCCCAACTCAGTGGGGCCTCTTACCTTCCTTCAGCATCCCCACTTTGAGGCATTTCATGAAGCGGCAGGCCTGGCAGGACTTGCGCCTCCGTTTGGTGATCTCGCACTCATTGGTGGCCGGGCAGCTGTACTCGATGTTCCCTGCAATCAGACACAGAGAGGGTTGCCAGGTGCTGGCCGCCCAGGGCCCCCACCTGCCAGCGCAGGGATGGATGGACGGGGATTTTAATTCGCCAGAGCTGCCACTCCCCCCACCCCGAGGCTCCCACAGGGAAGCGTTCTCAAAGCAGGTGCTCTGAGGTGCTTGTCAGAACGTTTCAAACTCTCTTCCATATGGAGACTCCAGGTCGCAGGTCTGGGTGGACCAGGCAGCCACTTGGGGAAACTCTCCAGAGGATGGCCACCCACAGTCTTGAAGCCACCTGTGGGCGGGGACATCGAAACTCACTGAGCCAGCCTTTTACTCCAGGAGCAGAACATCCCCTGTGCTGACCAGAACATCAGCACAGACCACCACCACCAGCTCCTCCAGCCTCCGGCCTGGGACCCTGATGTGCGGGAAGAGCCTCTTGGAAACTCTGTGTCCACCAGGATCAAGGCCTGGGTTCTGCATCCCACTGGAGGGGCCCAGGCCACTTGGCTTTGCTGACCTTGAGGATATGCTTCCTCTCACCAAGCTGAAATTTCCTCATCTTCAAAACAGTGAGATAATCTACTAAATGAAGGATTAAACAAGACCGCATACGGACAACTGCTTTAAATACTGTTCAATTCGAGGGGGTCATTTTATAAGCACAGTTTGTTCAGCAGAGGGAATCTGTGATAAATTTTTCAGGCCACTCCTTTCATGGGTTATAAGAACAGCTACCAGGCTGGGCGCGGTGGCTCATGCCTGTAATCCCAGCACTTTGGGAAGCTAAGGTGGGTGGATCACCTGAGGTGAGAGTTCGAGACCAGCCTGATCAATATGGTGAAATGCTGTCTCTACTAAAAATACAAAAAAATTAGCCAGGTGTGGTGGTGTGTGCCTGTAATCACAGCTACTCGGGAGGCTGAGACAAGAGAATTGCTTGAACCCGGGAGGCGGAGGTTGCGGTGAGCTGAGATCACGCCACTGCACTCCAACCTGGGCAACAGACCAAGACTCTGTCTCAAACAAAACAAAACAAAACAAAGAATGGCTACCATAAACCCAATCCATGCTCCTTTAAGCTGTAGGCCCCATGAAGCCAAGACCTTGGGCTGCTCCCCAGTGTACAGCAGCACTGAGCGCAGCCCCCGCCATATAGAGACGGGCAGGTAGAATGCAGCAAATGAAGGATCTACGGAGTCCTTCCCAATAGCTATTCCATGAAAGAGAAAGTAAGTACTAACACTATTCCCATTTTACAGGTGAGTTTTCCAAATGTTTCTATGCCATGTGAACACAGAGGTCTTCTTTAGGTTGAACTGACCTTCCAGTGCTCTTCCTGGGAGGGCTGACAGTCCAGTCAGGAGAGGCTGCGGCTGCCTTTCTAATACAGGCATCTGCCCTGGGCACACTGACCTGCTGGCTCTTATTAACGAATATGCATTGAGCACTACAATGTGCCTGGTAATGGAAGGAAAGGCAATGGGGGGAGAGCGGGGGGCGGGGGCATAAAGAAATGCAACTGGAGTGGCCAGGCGCAGTGGCTCATGCCTGTAATCCAGCACTTTGGGAGGCTGAGGTAGGTGGAGCACCTGAGGCCCGGAGTTCGAGACCAGCTTGGCCAACATGGTGAAACCCCGTCTCTACTAAAAATACAAAAAAACAAGTAGCTGGGCGTAGGGGTGGGCACCTGTAATCCCAGCTACTCGGGAGGCTGAGGCAGGAGAATCACTTGAACCCAGGAGGTGGAGGTTGCAGTGAGCCAAGATCATGCCATTGAACTCCAGCCTGGGTGACAAGAGCAAAACTCTGTCTCAAAAAAAAAAAAAAAAAAAGCAACTGGAAGGTACAAATGAAAAACAGCACATCACAGTGCTGTTTTGTTATGGTGTCTCTTTGGCTCCCAAAGTCCCAAAGTCACTGAGGTCAGCCTGAGCCAGGGTTTTTCAGAACAGAATCTCTCAACTAGAACACATCTGTCGTTCCAGCCCCACCCAGACATCCACTTCCTGAGGGAGCAGGGAGGAGCTGGAGGCTCGCCTATCTGAATCCTCCACACTAAACCCTACCCACTTCAGAGGAATAGCAGCTAAGATTTACTGTGCACCTACTGTGTGCACAATCTGCACCAGCTCCCTCAGTCCTCACAACAGCCTCTGAAGGTACATCAGTGTCCGATTTCACAGACCAAGAAACTGAGGCTCTGGGAGCTTAAGCGGGTTACCCAAGGCCACACAGAGCTCCTGTCCCACCCTGCATCTCACAAGGAGGATGGGGAAATTGGAAGTGCTGCCCCCTAAGGACAGGCACCTGGTGCTGACGCGGCAGCTGAGGTCGCCTGGTGGGCAGCAGGGGAGAAGGGTGGCCTTGGGCTTCCCTGTGTCACTACCTCCCCACATGGGATATAGATGGAAACCTTTTCTATTGGATTTTCTGGGAACAAGCACGAACCATGTTCGACCATTAAAAAGTGCTTTGAGGTAGCAAAATTACTCAATGTGCCTAACTGTATTGAGTACTCACGATGGCTCAGTGAGTATTCTCATCCTTTCTTACTGGTGAGGAAAACTATTTCCGGAGCACCTCGGAGATCTACAGGTGAAGGCTAGCGATCCTCCGTCCCTCTCTCCCTCTCTCCCCCTCTCTCCTTCTCCCTCTCTCTCCCTCTCTCCCTCTGTCTCCCTCTCTCTCCCTGTCTCCCCCTCTCTACCTCTCTCCCTTTCTCCCTCTCCCTCTCTCTCCTTCTCTCCCTCTGTGTCCCTCTCTCTCCCTGTCTCCCCCTCTCTCCCTCTCTCCCTCTCTCTCTCCCTCTGTGTCCCTCTCTCTCCCTCCCTCTCTCCCTCTCTGTCCCTCTCTCCATCTCTCTCCCTGTCTCTCCCTCTCTCCCCCTCTCTCCCTCTCTCAAGTCCAGCAGGCATCACCTTTTTCCTCATCCCATTTCTTGCAGGGAGGGAGCTGGAGGTCATGCTCCGTGCTGGAGGATGGGAGGTGATGGGAAGGGGAAGGGATGAAGATTCTCTGTACCCCTCTTCGCTTTTATCTAGCCCTAACTATTTCTGGCTTGGGTGGCTTCTTGGGGAATAATTTCAATATTCATATAAGCCCGGTAAAATTTGAAAGACAAACAGAAAGGAGGGAAACACATATAAAAGCTAATTCAGCCAAGCCTTTATCTTGGCTTAGAAGGCACTGGAAGGTTTGGCCCGTCCCCACCCAGGTCCACCCTCTCTCTGCAGCCTCAACATGCTGATTTCCTCCACTCGCTCCGCATAACTATCACTTCCTGGAACTCCATGGTCTCCTAGGCTGCCAGGCCTTTGCTTTGCAGCTTAGAACAGACTCTCTATGCTTCCTCCACCCTCTGTTCCCCCAGTAGGCGCTCCTTCTCCGTGCTGATAACCCATTAATGTTCCCTGTGTTGTATCTCTCTCCCTCCTCCACGTACTCCAGCTCCTCTCTAGTCTCACTGCCTGGGACACCAAGCCACTCAATGCGCACACACGGGGAGCTCACACTGGCCAGTGCTTGTTAGGGAGTAGCCACAGCTCTGCTCTACAGATCCTGAGGCTTTCATGTTCCCAGTAACCCTGGAGGTAAATAGATTTTTCTCTATCTTACAGATAAGAAGGTGAGTAGAGGGGCCAGGCGCGGTGGCTCACACCTGTAATCCCAGCACTTTGGGAGGCCCAGGCAGTCAGATCATCTGAGGCCAGGAGTTCGAGACCAGTCTGGCCAACCTGGTGAAACCCCGTCTCTACTAAAAACACAAAACTTAGCCAGGTGTGGTGGTGCACACCTGTAGTCCCAGCTACTTGAGAGGCTGAGGAAGAAGGATTTCTTGAACCCAGGAACCCGAGATTGCAGTGAGTCAAGATTGTGCCACTGCACTCCAGCGACAGAGCGAGACTCTCAAAAAAACAAACAAAAAAAAAAACAAAAAAAAAAAAAGAAGAGAAGGTGAACAGAATCCAGGGTATGGGACAGCAAGGACTGGGACCCAGCCTGTCAGGTCCAGCCTGCTCTGAGCCACTGTGCAAAGAGCTCACAGGGCCTGCCATGGGCTTCACAGCTCCAGCTGCCTGGGACCCCTACACCCTTTGCATGTTCTTCACTTTTCCCATGCTTTGCTCTCAGCTGCTCAGCCAATCTGTCACCTTTTGAGGAAGGATAGGCCACAGGCTGCTGCTCAGAGCAGGGAGGTCAGGAAGTGTGTGTGTGGAGCTGGTACTGGTGCTCTCCCAGGACAAGAGGACCAAGTACTAACAGCAAGTCCCCAGCCAGGCTCTTCACCCTTTGGGGGCCAGCCTGCATGCATGTGTGTGTGTGTGTGTGTGTGTGTCAGTGTGTGTCAAAATAAATAAATTATTTATTTATTTTGGTTCCTTTCAATTTGTTTTATGGCCCCAGCGGCTGGCTGCCAGCAAAGCCAGGCTGGCGGCCTTGCTTTGTAATTTTTTTAAGTGCCTCCTCGATAAAGTGATGAGATTAATTCATCAGAATTCCTGTGGTCTCTTGAGGCGGGCCTAGGAGCGTGCAGGAACAGGGACAGGACATTGGCGGCACACACACATGCAGCTGAGGTGTGGAAGTTTTGGGGATGAGTTCTCTCAGGACAGGGACACAGCCAGTGGTTAGTTAGCATAAATTCCAGGTTCTAACCTGGGAATGTATTCAGTATAGACAGGTGCAGACTCCACTTTGGGCACATCACCTAACTTCTTGGAGCCTCAGTTTCCTCATCTGTAAAATGGGTACAGTTCCCAACTCATAAAGTTCTTATCTAAAAAGTTCCCCAGATTCAGGCCAGGCACAGCGGCTCATGCTTGTAATCCCATCACTTTGGGGAACCAAGGCAGGAAGATCACTTGAGGTCAGGAGTTTGAGATCAGCCTGGCCAACATGGTGAAACCCCATCTCTACCAAAAATACAAAAAATTAGCCAGGCGTGGTGGTGGGCATCTGTAATCCCAGCTTCTTGGGAAACTGAGGTAGGAGAATCGCTTAAACCCAGGAGGCAGAGGTTGCAGAGATCATGCCATTGCACTCCAGCCTAGGCGACAGAGTGAGATTCCATCTCAAAAATAAACACATAAAAAATAAAAGTTCCCCGGATTCAGTGGCAGAAAGCATACGAAGGTCTTAGTGAAGTGCAGGCACTAGCAAGCAGGCCACCATGGCTGCTCTGCTTATTTTTATATTCAGGCAGATCTTAAACAGCAGGAGTGTCCAATCTTTTGGCTTCCCTGGGCCGCATTGAAGAAGAATTGCCTAGGGCCATGCATAAAATATACTAATGATAACTGATGAGCTAAACAAAACAAAACAAAACAAAAACACTCATCCTGTTACAAGAAAGTTTATGAATTTGTGTTGGGCCGCATTCAAAGCCATCCTGGGCCACAGGTTGGACAAGATTGTCTTACAGCATAGACACAACCAAAGGATTCCAGGGTAAGCCTTTTCTAGGTGTCGGATCCGAGGCTAGCCACCAACTCTGATATTTGAGAATATTAAGGTCTGCCTCCCATCCCTAGACCTCAGAGTGGATGCTGCCGGTGCCTGTGGGAGGGAGGCAGGTACTGGTAGAACCTGACCTAGACTTCTCCGTGACCTTAAGGTGGAGGGGTAACCACCGCCATCAGCTCTCTTTGATCCTGTGCTTCCCTGGGAGAAGGAAATCCCAGGGGCATCCCCCTCAGCTGCTCACGAACAGCTGCAGGGAGGAGGGAAGCCCTGCCACGGACTCAGGGAGGGGGTTGCTAAGCTCAGACAAATAGCTCTCGGGGACCTGTGGCCTCAGAGGCTGCTGGCTAATGACAGAGCTCAAGTGGTACCACTCTATGCATCTGGTGTGAAAGGGCTGGGGTGATGGTCACTCAGTTCCACTCCCTTATTTACTCACCCCTGGAGACAGGGACCATCCCTTTCATCTCTGTGTTGCCCAGGGTCCTCTGCCCTCCCGATGCTCCCCTCACCATGAGCTGGATGATCTCATTCATGCCACTGGCTTCCACTATCACTTAATTGGCAATGATCTGCAGCCAGTGCCCATGCCCTTATAGCCACCTGCCTGCTCATGTGTCTACCTGGATGTCCCCTGGGCCCTCCCCTTTCTCAAACTGAACCCATCCTCATCCAACCTGTTCCTCTTACTGTATCCCTTGTCTCATCAAAGGGACGACTGGCCACCTGCAACCTGTCAGAAATGAACGGGCCTCCTGGATTTTCCATATCCACCCCTAAGATTCTTTTCATCCTACTTCCTGATACCTCCTCCCTCCCTCCCTTCTGCAACAGTCCTAGTTTCACACTCATCACCCCTTTTGACTACTGTCATGCACTAGCCTGTCTCCATTTCCCTTTCCAATCTATCCTCCACACTGCCTCCTGGAGGTCGGTTAATAACTTTCCCAGACAAGTTTATTGGTTCTCTGGCTCATCGTGGTACATGGAGCACACCTGTCTACATGTCATCCCAAAAGTCCAGTAACTGGCAGGACAGGAGTGGGAACTGTCTCAGAGAATGAGGAAAGTAGAAACCTAGGTAGTTAAGCAAGGGATCCAGATAAGAAATAAGCTAGCCACACTGCAGAACCTCGGAAAGTGTCAGGCATTGAAGACTCAATATACAGCATCATCAGGAGCTAGAAGACAAAGCAGCAATGGTGTCTAAATTCTGAGGGACAATTATTTTCTTTTCTTTCTTTTTTTTTTTTTTTTTGTGAGATCGAGTTTCGCTCTTGTTACCCAGGCTGGAGTGCAGTGGTGTGATCTTGGCTCATTGCAACCTTGGCCTCCCAGATTCAAGCAATTGTCCTGCCTCAGCCTCCCAAGTAGCTGGGACTACCGGCGTGCACCACCAAGTCCAGCTAATTTTGTATTTTTAGCAGAGACAGGGTTTCTCCAGGTTGGTCAGGCTGGTCTCGAACTCCCGACTTCAGGTGATCCGCCTGCCTCAGCCTCCCAAAGTGCTGGGATTACAGGCGTGAGCCACTGCGCCTGTCCAAGAACAATTATTTTCAACTAGAATTCTGTACCAAACCAAGACATGAATCTAATGTGAAGGTTGGAGGATGGAATAGAGGCATTTCCACATATACAAGGTATTGCCAATTTTACCTCTCCTGTACCTTTTGAGGGCGCCCATGAACTACGTGCTTTCCCCAGAGAAGGAGTGAACCAAAAAAAAAAGGAAGAGGTAGGATCCAGAAAACAGGGAATACAACCCACGAGAAAAGTCAAGGACATGTCAAGAAGGAAATGGCAATAGGCAAAATAGATTATTTTGTGAAAATAACCGTATTAGGACCGTGGGATGATTGTGTGTGTGTGTGTGTGTGTTGGGATGGGTTGTGTAACTGGAGCTAACTCGTCTTCCATAACAGAAAGTCAATAAAGAAGGTAAAAATTGCTGTCAGCAAATATAGCTATAAAATCACAATATTACTAAATGATAGAAGAAGATTTTTTTTTAAATGGTTAACTCTGGATTGGAGTGGGAGGAGAATGGGTAGCGCCAGTGACTGTGATCTTTCATTATACAACATATATATATAAAAACACATATTTATATAAACATATATGTATGGTTTTTTTTTTTTTTGGTTTTTTGTTTTTTTTTTGAGACAGAGTCTCGTTCTGTCGCCCAGGCTGGAGTGCAGTGGCACAGTCTTGGCTCACCGCAGCCTCTGCCTCCCAGGTTCAAGCAATTCTCCTGCCTCAGCCTCCCAAGTAGCTGGGATCACATGCACCCGCCACCACACCCGGCTAATTTTTGTATTTTTAGAAGCAACGAGGTTTTACCATGTTGGCCAGGCTGGTCTCAAACTCCTGGTGATCTGCCTGCCTCAGACTCCTAAATTGCTGGGATTACAGGTGTGAGCCACTGTGCCTGGCCTAAAAGTTATGTTTCTTTTATACTCTTTAAACTATTTGCATACCTTATTTTGAAAAGAATTAGAAATAAATTTAAAGTACAAATTTAAGAAATTCTCCAACTGTTGTCCCCCAGAGCAGGGAACAAAATCTAAACTCCAGGGCAAAGCCTACCGGGCCCTTTATGATCTGACCATTTCCAACTTGTCCATCCTAATCCCTTCTCACTGAGGCCTCCAGTTCGTAGGCTCCAGCAGACCTGAACTATCAGTAAGTATAATAGTTCATGGATCTCATGGAGCCCCCAGCCCTCCCATGCCTCCCTCTACCTGAAACTCCTCATGTGGTCCACCTGGCCAGCTCCTCATTGGAGCCACAGCTCTCACATGGCCTCCTTGGTGACACTTTCTTCCCTTGTGCCCCAGACAGGCTCACATGTTTCTCCCCACCACCCCATCCCCACACTGAAAGCAGCTACCTTAGTGTTTCCTAATCACATTTGTACCTGTGGGCCTCCCTTCTGAACTGCATACTTTTTGGGAATGGAGATTATTATGTTTTTCATTTCTGTATCTCAAGTACAGTATCTCAATCCTGGTACCTGATTAATATCTGTTGAATAGATAATGAATGCAAATGAATCAAAAGCAAGAGCCCCCACCCAGAGAATCTTAGAATTCCACAACAGTGACCTTTCAGCTACCAAATGCAATTGTCTCCTCTTGGTCTTTCTCCTCCTGGTCCTTCCTGAAGCAGCAGACACCCATTGCCACCCTCTTAAAAGAGACTATTTGGTTAGATTTCGTCTCCCTTCTCTCTGCAGGGACTCTTGCAACATCTCTGACCACTTCTATATGTATTTCATCAACTCTGGAGTGCTTGCTTTCTTTTGTTTTTTTAGTCGCCTGGTTTGTAATGAACTAAGATGCTTTCAATGGTAAGATGCATCAGTCAAGAAAGAAAAAAGAATCCACCGATTAGGCTCATGCCTGTAATCCCAGCACTTTGGGAGGCCACGGCCGGCAGATCACTTGAGCCCAGGTGTTCAAGACCAGCCTGGACAACATGATGAAATCCCATCTCTACCAAAAATACAAAAAATTAGCCGAGCCTGGCGGTGTGCCCCTGTGGTACCAGCTACTTTGGAGGCTGAGGTGGGAGGATCACTTGAGCCCAGGGAGGTTGAGGCGGCAGCGAGCCAAGATTGTGCCACTGCACTTCGGCCTGGGCGACAGAGCGAGACCCAGTCTCAAAAAAAAAAAAAAAAGAGCTTTTTTACAGATTTTATTTGATCCCATAGCCTTCTTACACATACATAACAGAAAACACAAGAAAAAGAGATTGGTTAAAATATTGTTAAAACATCTCAGTTAGAGTCTAACTCTCTTGATTCATTTTTGATCAGTCACTGTTTTCAGGTTTTTTTCACTGACTCATCCTCTCTACTGTCAAGGGCTTTGTTAAGAAAATGTTCACTGTTGTTTCAGGCCACTGGCCCCTACTCTGCAACTTTTGAGGTGCATTTGAGAGCAGCGACAACCAGGGAACGGCTGTCACCTGGTCAATGGTAACTGTGACAGGCAGCCCAATTCAGAGATGTAACTTGGAGAAAATGTGTGTCTTAGAACTGATGAAATATGGCACTCCTCAGTCTCCTTTCAGGGCCCCTCCTATGCTCTTTCTGTTCAGCAGGGTCCCTCAACCCTTCTCCTTCTAAAGAGCTTTCACTAGAACAGCAGTTCTCAAATTTGAGCTTGCATGAAGCTCACCTGAAGGGCTGGTTAAATCAGATTGCTGGGCCTTGCCCCCCAGTCTTAGATTCAGTACGTCTGGGGTGGGGCCCAAAATTTGCATTTCTAAGAAGCTCCCAGGTGTAGCCTCTGCTGCTGGCCTGAGGGCCACACTTTGAGAACCACAGCCTAGAGGATCTCCTTAGACCTAAAACCGCACTCAAGATTTTGCTTCTGGGCTGTAATTCTAAACTCTCCAGGGTCTCTGTGAACTTATCAAACTCAGTATGTCCGAAACTTTATCCATTATCTCATGCTCCTTCCCACCCTGACTCCCCCAGCTAATGAAATTGTTCCTTCTGGGTGTGTATGTTTCCCCCCAATGGCCTTGCCATCTCCCTAGTAGCCTAAATTAGAAATCTAAGAGTCCTCCTTCCCTCAGCGTCCACAATCCAGTCACTATCCTTTTAATACTGAACCCACTTTTTTTTTTTTTGGAGACAGAGTCTCACTCTGTTGCCCAGGCTGGAGTGCAATGGCCCGATCTCAGCTCACTACAACCTCTGCCTCCCAGGTTCCAGCGATTCTCCAGCCTCAGCCTCCCAAGTAGCTGTGATTATAGGTGTGCGCCACCAAACCTGACTAATTTTTGTATTTTTAGTATACGTGGGGTTTCACCATGTTGGTCAGACTGGTCTCAAACTCCTGACCTCAAGTGATCTGCCGCCTCAGCCTCCCAAAGTGCTGGGATTACAGGCGTGAGCCACCGTGCCCGGCCTGAATCCACTTTGGAAAGTACCTCAAGCCTGACTTCTCCTTCTAGGCCTTTTGCCCCGATCTTGGTTTGGACGGCCCTAACTGCGTTGTTAAAATTGCTTCCTGTGGCTGATGCGGTGGCTCACACTTGTAATCCCAGCACTTTGGGAGGCCAAGGCAGGCGGATCATGAGGTCAGGAGTTTAAGACCAGTCTGGCCAACAGAGTGAAACCCCCTTCCTACTTAAAATACAAAAATTAGCCAGGTGTGGTGGCATGCACCTGTAGTCCCAGCTACTCAGAAGGCTGAGGCAGGAGAATCGCTTGAACCTGGGAGGTGGAGGTTGCGGTGACCCAAGACCATGACATTGCACTCCAGCTTGGGTGACAGAGTGAGGCTCCATCTCAAAAAAAAAAAAAAAAAAAAATTGCTTCCTACTGGGCACAGTGGCTCACACCTGTAATCCCAGCACTTTGGGAGGCAAAGGTGGGAGGGTCATGAGGTCAGGAGTTCAAGACCAGCCTGGCCAACACAGTGAAACCCTGTCTCTACTAAAAATACAAATACAAAAACAAAAACAAGAAAAACAAATACACAAATATTAGCTGGGCGTGGTGGTGCACACCTGTAATCCCAGCTGCTGGGAAGGCTAAGGTAGGAGAATCACTTGAACCCAGGAGGCAGAGGTTGCAGTGAACAGAGATTGTGCCACTGCACTCCAGCCTGGGCAACATAGCAAGACTCTGTCTCAAAAATAAATAAATAAAATAAAAAATAAAATAAAATTGCTTCCTCACTGGGCTCCCAGCCCCTAGCATCTACTACTCCCACATCATCATTCCTATTGTTGCCTGAATTATCTTGCTGAAAGGAGATCTGATTAATTCCCTGCTCAGAAGCCTTCAATGACTTCCCATTGCCAAGCATAACTAACAAAACAAATACTATTTATTTCATGTGCCAGGCACTCAGTTACACCCTCACATGCATGTCTCATTTCATTTTTGCAACAACACTGTAGGGGCAGGAACTATTTATTAGCCACATTTTACTGATACGGACATTAAGACTCAGAAAAGCTAAGTCACTTGCCCAAGGTGATACAACTAAGAAATTGTGAAGCGAGATTCTAAGCCTGGTTAAATAGCCCTCAAATCTTAAATATGACTCCTTACTTAGTGTTCCTTACCACGACCTGTGAAGCCCGGTGTAGTCCAGTCCCATGCTGTTTTTCCAGCCCATCATCTACCACTGAGCACCCTCCTCTCTTGCTGCCAAGCATGTTTACCTTCCACTCCTGAGAAAGTGTCCCTTCTTCCAGGAAGCCCTCCCTGCCCTCCAGAAGGTATGAACCTTCTCTGAACTCTATGTGTCACCTAAGTCACAGGCTGACCACATTCTGACTTGCACCCTGGCTGTGTCTCCAAAAAGAGGAATTGTGATTTGTTCTGTCATTTGCCAGTGCCCTGCAGACAGCTAACATTTTATGGGTTTAATGGGCTCTTGTTGTATAGATGAGGAAACTGAGGCCAGAGGAACTCAGTCCTTGCTTGCCCAATGTCAGCCAGTTGGCTAGTGACTGGGCTGGGACCAGCACCTAGCTCCCGACTCCTGCCGACTCCTGCCCTTGTCTCTACACCCCTATCTTGTGTCTCCCGAGATCCGGGATCTGGATCCGCCAGCTGCATTCTCCGGGACAAAAGACCTGGAGGCGACCCAAGGTGGAATAACCCATCAATCATCCCCCTTCCCCTCTCCTAGGGGAGTTTTCTTCCAAGCCTGCATCTGGGCCCCAGGTGAATGGAGGAAGCACTGTGCCAGGCCTCTTTCTTACTTGTTCCTTTTTGTTTTAAGTTAGAGACCCAGGAGTTGCTCAAAGGACTCCCAGTGGCCTGTGCAAAGTTGGCCATCTACCCTGGGAACTCAAGAAGTGCAGACTGGCTTTACCTAACCGCACAGCCCCTCATGGCTATGTATCGTATGTTAGTCAATGGCTGCTACTCTACCTAGGAAAAAACCCAAGTGCACCACTCACCATGGCCCCTGGACTTTGCGCATCCTCTCCAGCCCCTTCCACTTCGTCTTTGCTCACTGACACTAGTCATGTTGGTCCTGCTGTCCTGAAACACACTGGCTTTTTCCTCTGCCTGGAACGCAGGTCCCAGCTTTCCTTGATGAGCTTCGGCTTACTTTAAAAGTTGCCTTATTAGCACAGCCTTCCCTAATCCTCTTTCAAAATGAGACCCCCTTTCTCAATCACTCCCTGGTCTCATCATTGTTTTTTCTCCTTCATAACACCTGTCTCAGTCTGTCACCATGATTCATTATTTATCATATTTATTGTCAACTTTCCCCCTACAATGCAAGCCCACTAGGGTGGGGGCCATAGGACTGCTTGAGCCCAGGAGTTCGAGACCAGTGTAGGCAACATAGAGAGACTCCATCTCTACAATTAAAAAAAAAAAAAAAAATTAGCCGGGCATGGTGCTGCATGCCTGTAATCCCAGCTCCTGAGAAGGCTGAGGCAGGAGCCCAGGAGTTTGAGGCTACAGTAAGCCATGATCATGTCTCTGCACTGAGCCTGGGCAACAGAGCAAGACCCTGTGCCAAGAATAAAAAGAAAAAAAGAAAAAGAAAAAAAGAGAGAAAATTGCTTATGATTTGAGTCTTTACAAGGTCTCACATCAGAGGTGCTTTTAAGTCAATCACTTTGTACTGAACAACAATCTACAATTTGGGAAGACACATGGCCCTAAGAAGACCTCAATCAATGCTACTTGCCTGAATGAATCACTAACAAAGGGAGTCAATAAAAATA
Source organism: Papio anubis (assembly GCF_008728515.1). Taxonomy (NCBI): domain Eukaryota; kingdom Metazoa; phylum Chordata; class Mammalia; order Primates; family Cercopithecidae; genus Papio; species Papio anubis. The sequence continues at coordinate 30,214,351 of NC_044982.1, forward strand.
CACTTTTTTTTCTTTTTCTTTTTTTTTTTTTTGAGACCGAGTCTTCCTCTGTCACCCAGGCTGGAGTGCAGTGTGTGATCTTGGCTCACTGCAACTTCCGCCTCCCGGGTTCAAACAATTCTTGTGCCTCAGCCTCCCAGGTAGCTGGGATTACAGGCACGTGCCAGTTCTGTATTTTTAGTAGAGATGGGGTTTCACCGTGTCGGCCAGGCTGGTCTCCAACTCCTGGCCTCAAGTGATCCACCTGCCTCAGTCTCCCAAAGTGCTGGGATTACAGGCATAAGCCACCGTGCCTGGCCTGGGAGTAAAGAAATTTAACACAAATTTAGTTATTCCCAGGAAAATAATCTTACAAGTGTTGGGTATCAAAAGCAGTATGTACCTGATACATTGTGGATATCCTGATCATAAGTCAACACAAATAAAAAAAGAACTCCCCTAATGGTGTAGGACGTATACTTATGACTTAAAATAAAAAAATTTTAGGGATAGCAGCACATACAGTCTCATAAAATTTCAGTTAACTGATGGAAATGAAGGCAGCACACTGAAACACCGTGTTAAATGACTCAAAAAACTCTGCAGAAGGAAAACAAAGACATTTGTATCAAAGATTCATTTGATAAGACTTCCTTCACAAAATATGTGTAGAAAAACAACTTTTCAAAAATAATATGTTGTTTTCCATAAGGTAATTTAAAATATACAAGCGTAACTAAGTAATATATTATTATAAGCAGACATTTGACTATTTTACCTAGATCCCTTAAAGTTTGCATACATGCAAACTAGCCCAACTTCTTCAGTTTGTCCTCCCTGGGAAATGGGAGATCACTTTGTTTGGGGATTGCATTGTATTTGGACACACTGAGAACCTCCTACATGCCAGGTACTGTGAGAGGACATGGGGTTAAGTGAAAATCAAAGTAAATGTGGGCTGGGCACAGTGGCTCACATCTGTAATCCCAGCACTTTTGGAGGCTGGCAGATCACTTGAGACCAGCCTGGCCAACATGGTAAAACCTCATCTCTACTTAAAAACACACACACACAAAATTAGCCAGGTGTGGTGGTGTGCACCTGTAATCCCAGCTACTTGGAAGGTTGAGGCAGGAGAATCACTTGGACCTGGGAGGCGGAGGTTGCAGTGAGCCGAGATTGTGTCATTGCACTCCAGCCTGGGCAACGAGAGGGATACTTGGTCTTAAAAAAAGAAAAAAAAAAGAAAGTAAGTAAATGTAACCCTGTGCCTTAGGAGCTTACAATCTTCTTGGGGTATCAGACAAAAAAAGGCAATAACCATACAGTGGGATAAGGGTGGCGTGATAGGCAAACCTTTTCAGGCCATCCAGGAGGAATGAGAGGAGAGAATCAGAGAAGGCTTCCTGGAGGAAATGCCCACTAACTGGAGACCTAAGGGACACAAGCTGGGAGTAGAGGTTGGGAGCAGGTGCAACAGAGAGAAGAGTGTATACAAAGTCTAGAAATTGAAAGCATGGAATAAAATCTGAGAACTAGAAAACAGAGCAATCAGGGTGACCACAGCGTGCAAAAGAGAGTGTCATGAGACGTGGGGCAATCCCAGAGGGCATCCTCAGCCATGTTCTGGAGCTTCGATTCTCCCCCCAAGAAAGAAGGGAGACATGGTCACATGTGTGTCCAGGCTGGGAAAGGCCGAGCCTGAAAGCAGGGAGAACAGGTAGGAAGCGGTGGGAGTCAGTAGTGGCCTGTGCTGAAGCAGGAGAAAGAAGACAAGCTGCTGGGTCAAGTGATCTGAAGGAGGGAGAATGAACAGGACTTGGCCACTGGGATGTTAGTTTGGGGTGGGGGTTGGTGGGCGCTGGGACAGGAAGCAGAGTTAAAGGTAAGACCCAGGTGTCTGGCTTGAACATAGAGGGCTAATGCAGGCACTGTATTGGGAACACAAGGAGAAATGGTGATGGAAGGAAAACCGCTTCTGTTTAAGACTTAATGCAACTGGGGTGCTTCTGGGACATCCAAGTGGAAATGTTCATTAGGTGTGAAAGAAATGGAGCTTGGGGAAGAGGATGACAGCAACACCTATGGAATTAGCATTCATCCTGATTTCAGAGACAACTGAAGCCATGGATATGAGAAGGAAGATGCTGGGCACAGAAGCTGGGTCAAGAACTGAGAGGAGGAAGAGAGGAAGAATCAGAGTTGAAGGTAGAGGTAATATATATATTACAAGATTGGAGATACTAGAGATAGTTGAATGCTGATGGAAGGAAGGAAGGAAGGAAGGAAGACAGGAAGGAAGACTTTAGAAAATGAGCAGGGGAAGACAAACGAGAGGAGGTAATAGGCGAGAGGGTCTCAGGAGGAGGGAAGGAGGTAGGATTCAAAGCCAGAGAAGAGCTGAGCCTGGGGTAGGAGACATCTCTTCCAGCAGTGAGTGAGTTGCAAGAAATAGCTGCGGAATCAGTGAACGGAAGCAGCTGCGGACAGGGAAGAGAGTGCCTTGGTTTGCAGCAGGAAGCTGAGGGAGTTCTAGTTTCTCAATAAAACGGGAGGCAGAGTCATTGCTGAGACAGACACCGGGTGACAGGGTCAAGGTTTTTACAAAGGTTTTCATTACGGTGGAGTCAGTGTCACTCAGCCCTAAGTCCCAGAAGCAGCTGACTTTGCCAGCCACAGAAAGTGGCTCCATCTCTCAGAGGCACTCCTATTGCCTAAATTCAGGAACCTGATGTATAAACTCAGGGATGTGGTCCAAAGAGAGCACACATACAAGGAGAAATTGATCTGTCTGCCTGACCTGCAAATTCACTCCTTGCAGAAGACCTGCAGGGGAACTAGATCCTAACCAGAAAGATATTAATCAGATAAACGGAATGTTTAATCACATCAGGCTGTCCCTAGGCTAAGACTCCTCTTTCCTAGGAGTGGTGGCTTTGCCTAAGTATGTCTATTTTTTTCTATGCCTCCAGGGCTGGCCAATCCTTGTTAATTGGCACTTTTTTTTTCTTTAGATATGCTAGTAAATGCAATCAGGTTGAGTTCTATCTCATCTGACTTGGAGCCATTCTGTTCCTTCAGGAAGGTGCCTTCATCTGTCTATGAGCTCATTTATTCTCAGTGAGTGTCGTCATACTCAGTGAGTGTCATCATAGCCCCCAGTGACAAAAAAAAAAAAAAAAAAAAACCCTCCCTTTCATAGCATAGAACTGGGAAGGGCTGGAATAAACACTAACATGCACTACTGGGAGTTGATTATAGGTCTCTGAGAGCCAGGGGACTGAATCTGCCTAGTTCAATGCAGTGCAGAGGAGTGTTTCAGGTTTTGTGGATCAGGCCGTCTCTATTGCAGCTATTCAGCTCTGCTATTGTAACGCTCAAGCAGCCACAGACAATATGCAAACAAATAGGTGGCTGTGTTCCAACAAAACTTGATTTATACAACCAAGGGTGGCCAGCTTGCAGGCTGTAGTTTGCCCATCTTCCCCGTCTTCCCTCCCACCACCATTGTACTACCAGCCAAGAACATGGTAAGGGCTCAATAAAGATTGGTGGGCTGGGCGCAGTGGCCCGTGCATGTAATCCCAACACTTTGGGAGGCTGAGGTGGGTGGATCACTTGAGATCAAGAGTTGGAGACCAGCCTGGCCAACACGACGAAACCCCGTCTCTACTGAAAATACAAAAATTAGCCAGGTGTGGTGGTGCATGCCTGTAATCCCAGCTATCTTGGGAGGCTGCGGCAGGAGAATTGTTTGAGCCTGGGAGCTGGGAGGCGGACGTTGCAGTGAGCCAGGATTGCTCCACTGAACTCCAGACTGGGCAACAGAGTAAGACTCTGTCAAAAAAAAAAAAAAAAAAAAGATTGATGGAGAAAGAATGACTCTGTCTTAGTCTTTTTCCCTAAATCTATCATGACATCCTTGTTTCTGCAAAATATCCCCCCATATTAGTACAATCATTGGATTGAGCAGAAGGAAGTGATCTAAACAGAGGTAAGGTGTGAGATAACATGACTAACATGATTTTCAGAGCTTTTCTTTCTTTCTTTTTCTTTTTTTTTTTTTTTTGAGACAGAGTTTCGCTCTTGTTGCCCAGGCTGGAGTGCAATGGCAAGATCTCACTGCAACCTCCACCTCCCTGGTTCAAGCAATTCTGTCTCAGCCTCTCAAGTATCTGGGAATACAGGCATGCACCACCATGCCCAGCTAGAGACGGGGTTTCATCATGTTGGCCACGCTGGTCCTGAACGCCTGACCTTGGGTAATCCACCTGCCTTGGCCTCCCAAAGTGCTGGGATTACAGGTGTGAGCCACAGTGCCGGGCCCCTTTTTTTTTTTTTTTTTAAAAAAAAAGAAACTCCAGCTCTGTTGCCCAGGCTGGAGTGTAGTAGCAGGATCATAGCTCACTGCAGCCTCCAAACTCCTGGGCTCAAGCAATCCTCCCACTTCAGCCTCCCAAGAAGCTGGGATTACAGGCACAAGCCACCATACCCAGCTAAGTTTTAAAAAATTTATTGTAGAGATGGGGTTTGTTACACAGGCTGGGCTGGGCTGGAACTCCTGGCTTCAAGGGATCCTCCTGCCTCAGCTCCCAAAGTGCTGCCATTACAGGCAGGAGCCACCACATCTGGCCCAATTTTCAGAGCTTTCCAAGAATTTACAGGCACTCGTGAATGGATCATTCCATGACTTAAGCCCTCTGTCCACATAATAGGACTTTAAAAAAAAAAATGGCCTGAATATTAGGTGCTTAGGAGACTGTGTCCTGGTTTGGAGAACAGTGCTACACCTGTAGACTCATGGGCACTAAGCAGTAGATTCCAGCTAGTTGGGCCAGACGCAGCAGCTCCTCCCTCTAATCCTAAGCACTCTAAGGCTGGGGCAGGAGAATTGCTTGCGGCCAGGAGTTTGAGACCAGCCTGGGCAATAGAGCAAGGTCTCATCTCTACGAAAACAAAACAAAACAAAAAACACAACAGATTCCAGCTTCTTAGGGACAGAACCACGTCCCTTTCTCTCCTGTTCCCCCTCTGCACCTTACTCAGAGAGGGACTCAAAGAATGCTCACTGAGTTCTGAGTTTGTCTCTGTGGTTATCCAATTCTAGGTCATTTTTCTCCTCTCTGTACTTTTCCCATTTTTCCAGATTTTCTACAGTTGCTACATTTAGAAACAACAAAATCTGAGTGGGCATGGTGGCTCATGCCTATAATCCCAGCACTTTGGGAGGCCGAGGCGGGAGGATCACTTGAGGTCAGGAGTTCAAGACCAGCCTGGCCAACATGATGAAATCCTGTCTCTACTAAAAATACAAAATTAGTTGGGCGTGGTGGTGCATGCTTGTAATTGGGAGCTTCTTGGGAGGTTGAGCTGGGAAGTGGAGGTTGCAGTGAGCCGAGATCGCTGCACTCCAGCCTGGGCAACAGAGCGAGACTGTCTCAAAAAAAAAAAGAACAAAACCTAAATCTTCGTTAGAACAAAACCAAAGAGTTAATAAAATAACCAGAGCAATCTGTCAGCCTTGAGTTTACTTTTCCCTGTCCTGAATATAAACCTCTTTCTGGTTACAAACTTGAAACTCTCCTTGTGGAAAGAGAAGAGGCTGCAGCAGTTCAGTTCCAACTGCACAAATGCTGCTGTTTGTCTTTTGACTTCTACGAAGAGATCATTATCTTATTCACGGTAGCAAGTAATTAAGACTATTTACAAATCTTTCATTTGGACTCCTGACTTGCTGAGAACATTCGCAGACACCTGGGCAAGCATGCAATAGGATTTCTGAGTTTACACACATTCACCTCTGCTTTCAAAAAATGTGATTCAAAACTCTCCAGCCCATCTAAGAACAACATGATGAGAAGAAAATGTGACTGCCTTCTAACAAGCAATTATTCAAAAACTGACCTCAAAGAGTCTAAAATAATGGCAACCTCTCCAAGACCACCTTCCAATTTAGAAAGAAAAATGTTATCTTGGTAACTTCAACTGACTTAAACATTTTATGTTCCTCAAATATCTAATGATTTATATAAAAACCATCAGACTGGAGATTCTCATTCTTGGCTGAGGCAAGAGGCAGGTTCATCATGCAGTGTTTTTCAAATACAGAGATCCCAGGGCCTTCCCCCAGACTCAGACTCAGGGTGTATAAAGCGGGCAGAGATCAGGGTGCATTCATTTTTATATCCTGGAGGCCAGCACAGTGCCTGATACAGATGATGCTCAATAAATATTTGCTTGACAAAGATGGTAAAGGGGTCCTTCTGGAATAGTTAAGAAAACTGAGGTCTGGGATTTCAGGAAAACTTGCTCTACTCTTCTGCATTGCTAGAATTTTTATCATGTTTATTTCTTTAAAACGGCTCATTTAAGAAATAAATCAATTTATGATCAGGCGTGGTGGCTCACACCTGTAATCCCAGCACTTTGGGAGGCTGAGGCGGGTGGATCACTTGAGGTCAGGAGTTTGAGACCAGCCTAGCCAACATGGTGAAACCACATCTCTACTAAAAACACAAAAAATTAGCTGGGTGTTGTGGCTGGCACCTGCAATCCCAGCTACTTGGGAGGCTGAGGCAGGAGAATCGCTTGAACCCAGCAGAGGTTGCAGTGAGCCGAGATCACGCCACTGCACTCCAGCCTGGGTGACAGAGTGAGACTCCATCTCACAAAAAAAAAAAAAAAAAAATTAAAAAGAAATATATAACTAAAATAGCTAAAATAATCTGAGTCCTGTTAGAGCAAAACAATTATTGTTTTATTTAAATATATGTAGATTACAAAAGCCTATTCTATAAGATAAATGTGTTGTTTTCATAATATGTCTTAAGTTATATTGTTAAAGTGAAAATAATAATCACAAACATTTGTTTGGCACTTACTAGGTGCTAGGCAATATTCTAAGTGCTTTATATATATTAACTCACATAAGCTTCTTAATAGCTCTATAAGGTATGAACAATATCTCACTTTTTATTTTTATTTTTAAAATTTTTATTTATTTATTTTTGAGACGGAATCTTGCTCTGTTGCCCAGGCTGGAGTGCAGTGGCACCATCTCGGTTCACTGCACCCTCTGCCTCCTGGGTTTAAGCGATTCTCCTGCCTCAGCCTCTCAAGCAGCTGGGATTACAGGCACCTGCCACCATGCCTGGCTAATTCTTGCATTTTCAGTAGAGACAGGATTTCACCATGTTGGCCAGGCTGGTCTGGAACTCCTGGCCTCAAGTGATCCACCCTCCTCAGCTTCCCAAAATGCTGGGATTACAGGTGTGAGCCACCACGCCCAGCTGATATCTCACTTTTTAGATTAAGTAACTGCAGCACAGAGAGAAACAAGCAGCATGCCCAAGGTGCAGCTATAAGGGGAAGATGGAACTCTCTGACCAGGAGCCCTGGTGGTTAGCCAATGCACCACACCATCTCAACTCATATGTGGAACTGGAAACATATCCAATCCTAATGTCCTCAATTGGTTTCATAAATAGATTGCCATCTGAAGAAACTTAAACACATATATATTTGTTGAATAAACAGAATCATCCCGGGGAAGCTCAGCCTGCCTCTTCTAAAAGAGAAATGAATGGGGTGGGTACATTCTGGGGACAGCCAGGCAGGGCCCTGAAAAGAGATCTGATGCAGGGGCAGGATGGGTGGTTCCTGGGTGTTCTCCAGTTTGGTCTGCAGTTTCTGTGCCAGTTGGATAGCACCAGCTCATCGCAATGACCTGCATGAGTAGGGATTTTGTGTATCCTATCACCAGCACCTACAGCCTGGCCTGGTGCTTAGTAGGTGCTCAACAGATACTTGACTAAACTGAATGAAAGCGCTGTATCCAGGGCCTGATGCAATTAAGAATCACAGCTATTGGCAAGGCATGGTGGCTCAGGCCTGTAATCCCAGAACTTTTGGAGGCCAAAGTGGGCCCAAGTGGATCACTTGAGTCCAGGTGTTTGAGAACAGCCTTGGCAACATGGCGAGACACCATCTCTACTAAAAATAAAATGAACTGGGTGTGGTGGTGTGCACCAATTGTCCCAGCAGTCTCTCTCTGCCATGAATTTGATAACAGCCTTGTTGGGGCAGGCCCACCATTCCCCCCAATTCACTTCGTGGTGACTTTACAGAGCAACCCACCAGGGTTCTTACACTCCCCTTTGTTAGACGGATTCACTCTAGTACCCACAGAAAGAGGCTGCCACCCCCATGGCCATTGGAATGTGACTCAGCTGATATGTAAATGTATTGAAAAAAAGCTTATGGGTGTGGTGGCAGCCACTGTAGTTCTAGCTACTTGAGAAGTTGAGGTGGTAGGATGGCTTGAGCCCAGGACTTCAATGCATGCTGCAGTGTGCAATAAGCGTGCCTGTGAATAGCCACTGCACTCCAGCCTGGGCAATATAGCAAGACCCTCGTCTCTCTCTCTTTTTGAGATGGAGTCTCACTCTGTTGCCCAGGCCAGAGTGCAGTGGCCCAATCTTGGCTCACTGCAACCTCTGCCTCCTGGGTTCAAGTGATTCTCCTGTCTCAGCCTTCCTGGTAGCTGAGATTACAGGCACTTGCCACCACACCCAGATGATTTTTTTTTTTGTATCTTTAGTAGAGACAGAGTTTCACCATGTTGGCCAAGCTGGTCTTGAACTCCTGACCTCAAGGCCCACCTTGGTCTCCCAAAGTGCTGGGATTACAGACGTGAGCCAGTGTGCCTGGCCCAAGACTCTCATCAAAAGAGAAGAGAAGAGAAGAGAAGAGAAGAGAAGAGAAGAGAAGAGGGAGGAGAGAAGAGAAAAAGAAAAGAAAAGAAGATCTTAAAAGATAGGTCAAACTGGGATCCAGACACAATGAGTTCCTGTCCTGATTCCAACAGGCCTGAGTCTTCTACAATGAGAAAATACTCACATATTATTTGTTTTTTTGTTTGTTTCTGAGACAGGGTCTTGCTCTGTCTTCCAGGCTGGAGGGCAGTGGTGCCATCACAGGTCACTGCAGCCTCAGACTCTTGGGTTCAAATGATCCTCCCTCCTCAGCCTCCCAAGTAGCGAGGACTAGAGGTGTGTGCCACCATGCATTAATTAAAAAAAAAAAAATTTAGTGTTAGGGTCTTACTGTCTTGCCCAGGCTGGTCTCAACTCCTGGCCTTGAGCTATCCTCTGGCCTTGGCCTCCCAGAGTGCTGGGATTACAGGCATGAGTCACGTCTGGCGTTTTACTTGTATAAGTAAGAAAGACAAAAACAAGGTGAGGGACTCTTCATATGTCCCACAAGTCTGGAATTGCAGGGCAAATTATGTTGTGTTTTTCCCCGGCGCAAAATAAACTTTTTGAGGGACACACATTTGACAGTGTACCCCACACCAGTGAGAAGCACCCAGGGTTTGGCATTCCTGTGGATTTTCTTTTGGTTTTCTGGGGCTCTGCATGGGGGAACTAACGGGGTGGGGAACGCATGTCATCTCAACAACAGTCTTGCAGCTGTCCAGTCCCAGAACTGGAAGCCCTGAGCAAGGGAAAAGGCGCCCCACAGAAGTACTGCTCCAACAGCGCCCAGAACTGGCAGTTTCTGGGAATTCCTAGGGCTTCTGCCGGACCCGCCGGCAGGGCTGCCACCCCCCACCCCGCACCCAGGCTCCGCGAGGCCCACCACGCACCTTGGATGGTCCTCTTGAAAAAGGCTTTGCAAGCCTCACAGGAGGCGACGCCGTAGTGGTAGCCAGAGGCAATGTCCCCGCACACGAGGCACAGGCGCTTGGGGATGGCGTTGAGCATGTACTCGCACTTGATGGCCGAGTCTTCCATGATGCCGCTGGCACAGTCCTCGTAGCTCTTGCGGCATGGGGTGCCTCCCAGCCCCGCGCCTGCAAACATGGGTGGCGAGTCCAGACCGTTGGCGTGGGTGCCCAGGGCCAGGCCAAAGCCACCGCTGGCGTCGGACGAGCCACTGGGGCTGTGGTGGCTGAGGGCATCGATGCCCGAGGACGGGCTGGACGGCTCAGTCTTGATGAAGGAGCCGCAGCTGGAGCCCAGGTGCCTGTCGTCTGAGGACATCCTATTCAGCAGCCTGTGGACACAAATCGGGAAGTCAGCCCCAGCAAGATGCGGCGGGTGTGGCGGGCGGGTCCCGCCCCGCAGGTAGGGTGGTTGGGAAGGGCTCTATGCTAAGGCTTTGGTGAGATAAAACAATGGTGGAGAAGGTCAACTGGTCTCCACTCGGCACAGCCGGCAGCAAGTTTCGGTCATTACCTCCAGAACCTTCTGAGGCCTCAAAGAAACTTTATTTTGATCAATAAACTTCAGCGAACCAGGTGTGGTGGCTCACACCTGTAAATCCCAGCACTTTGGGAGGCTGAGGGGGGAGGATCATCGCTTGAAGCCAGGAGTTTGAAACCAGCCTGGGCAACATAGGGAGACCCCATCTGTTAAAAAAAAAAAAAAAAAATCCTGGCATGATGATGTATGCCTGTAGTCCCAGCTACTCAGGAGCTGAGGAGGGAGGATTGCCCAGGAGTTTGAGGCTGCAGTGAGCTCTGATTGCACCCCTACATTCCAGCATGGGGGTGGTAGAGTAAGACTCTATCTCCAAAAAAAAAAAAAAAAAAAAAAAAAAAACCTTCAGATTAGGCACCCTAGTTCTTTGCAAAGTTCTAGTTTGAGGGTGACACAAGATGGAAACTATTCACCCAAAATGTTTGGCCAACCTTCCTGCATAACAATAATACACAATGATTACAATTTTATTTATTTATTTATTTATTTGAGATGGAGTCTCTCTCTGTTGCCCAGGCTGAAGTGCAATGGGCCAATCTCGGCTCACTGCAAGCTCCACCTCCCAGGTTCAACCGATTGTCCCGCCTCAGCCTCCCAAGTAGCTGGATTACAGGCACCCACCATCATGCTCAGCTAATTTTTGTATTTTTAGTAGAGACAGAGTTTCACCATGTTGACCAGGCTGGTCTCGAACTCCTGACTTCAGGTGATCCACCCACCTTGGCCTCCCAAAGTGCTGGGATTACAGGTATGAGCCACCGCACCCAGCCAATGGCTGCAATTTAACAGTCCTGGCAGTCCAGCTTTGGCCCAGAGACTCTAAGTACAGTGGCTTGGAGCTTCCCTGGGACCCCTATCTTCACTAAGATCAGAACCAGAGGCAACAGGTCACTTGGCCAATTCAAGAAGGAATCTTGTGGCAAAGGTACCAGCCAGATTGGCTGCCCTCTGGGTTTTACAGCTGGTCCAGGCTTGGTATAAGAAGTCATGTCTGGAAGGTGGCTTCCAAAACCCCCTATTTCATTTCCCTTCTTAGACCCCGAGCAGACCAGCTTCTTCCCAGCCTGCCTGTCCCCCAAGAGACACGTCTCCAGTGGAAAGCTTGAGGGAGCATTCTAACCCCAACTCTGAGCATCCGCCAACTATTTCTACCCAGGAAGCCTCCCCGCCCACCCACAGAGTCCAGGTGAATTACCAGTGTGGCAAGATCACTGTGTGGGATAACAGAATGTTTCCTGTAAACCAAGCCCTTCTGCCCCGGCCACACTGGTGGAGGAGAAGGTGGGCAAGCGTGTGCCCCTCCCACATACCAGCTCCCAGGATGAAGGGAGAGGACCTGTCCCTCTCCCAACATGGACAAGAAAGGCAGCTGAGCTCACACCTGAGGGATTAAGGTGTGTGTTCAGGGACACCCAGCTGTGGGTCACATTCCAGCCAGGATTGAGTGTGAGGGCGGCCTGGGTGGTGTTGATCTGTCCCTGTCCTCGACAGGCTGCCTCACTCCCTGAGCCTCCTCTGTGGAGGTAGAGAGGAGGCTCCTGCTTATGCCTGGAGCAGGTGAAAGGAAAGAGGGAAAGATCTTGGAGAGGAGCAAAGGATAGGGAGGTCATAGGACAGCCCGCCAATGGAAAGACAACTCATGGGTGCCAGGGAGGATCTCTCCTCTTATCACACCCACAGAGCCCACTCGCATCTTGCAACCCATGGCCGAACAGCAATGCCACAAAATGTGTCTGTGCAACCTTATGATGGGGAGAGGCCTCCACTGTCCCTGGTCTCATTAATGATTAATACAAATTAACCCCTTCTGGCTGGGCGTGGTGGCTCATGCCTGTCATCCCAGCACTTTGGGAGGCCGAGGTGGGTGGATCACTTGAGGTCAGGAGTTCGAGACCAGCCTGGCCAACATGGTGAAACCCCACCTCTACAAAAAATACAAAAATTATCTGTGCATGGGCTGGGCACGGTGGCTCACGCCTATAATCCCAGCACTTTGGGAGGCCGAGGCGGGTGGATCACAAGGTCAGGAAATCGAGACCATCCTGGCTAACACGGTGAAACCCGGTCTCTACTAAAAATATAAAAAGTTAGCTGTAGTCCCAACTAATTGGGAGGTTGAGGCAGGAGAATAGCGTGAACCCAGGAGGTGGAGCTTGCAGTGAGCCAAAATCGCATCACTGCACTCCAGCCTGGGCAACAGAGCAAGACTCCACCTCAAAAAAAAAAAAAAAAAAATTATCCGGGCATGGTGGCACCAGCCTGTAGTTTCAGCTACTCGGGAGGCTGAAGCACGAGAATCACTTGAACCCAAGAGGTGGAGGTTGCAGTAAGCCAAGATCGGGCCACTGCACTCCAGTCTGGGCAACAGAGCAAGACTCTGTCTCAAAAGTTAATTAATTAATTAATTAACCCCTCCTGAGGGGCTGCCCTTGACTATGGCCGAAGTCAAGGAACTCACTTTCCCACAGACCAGAAGCTGGGAGCTATAGACACAAAGATAAAAGATAACTTGAGGCTCCTACTCTCCAGAATTTCAGAACTCCCAAAATGCAGTGTGTGAAGACAGAGACTCCTGGGTCTCTTCTGTTCCCCACGGAATGTCCCTGAGTCCTCGGAGACACCCTCCTATGAGCCCCAGTCCCCTGGCTGATAATCTCCTCCAGGCCCTTCTACATCTCTGTGATCATCTCCCTGGGCACTGCCATACAACTTCTTCCCAACCACCAGTGGAGTCCCCAGGAAAGACCATCAGCCTGGCAAGGCCATCATTTGCCTGGGCATCTGATGGGCAGGCAGGGGTGCACCTTGCTCCTCGGGCACCCTTCTGGGAGGCAGGCAGAATAGAACTGACCACGCCCTAACTTTTAGTCCCCTCCTGCTCTCCTGATGGCCGCTTTAGGTTTTGCTTTTCACAGGAAGACCCTAGGGCACTGTGAAAAACCCTGCTGAGCAAGACAGCTCCCAGACCCCAGGGACCTTCAGCCCAAACCTTCCCCAGGCTGCAGAGGGCTCCAGAGATCTCAGGAGATACACTCGACATAAACAGTGATTACAGCAGTGGTGATGTAGTGAGCCAGTGCTCTATGTCCCCTGCTTCAGATCTGTGCCTTGATCTGTGCCTAAGAGGCATTTGCCCCAAGGAAAGTAAATGGAAAGCTCCCAGCCCCTCCCAGGAGAGGGCAGCCCACGGTTTTCCCAGCTGCCTCCCCGCACCGTCTCATGGCTGGACAACCCTGAAGGACACCAGAGCAGGCAGCGGTTTGCTCCCCAAGCCTTGGTTTCCTCTTCTGCTCTCCTCGATTCAGAAGGGTGCAAAGCATCCTGCAGTGTCGGGGCCCCACCTCCAGGCCCTCGATGGAGAACCCCCGGGCTGAGAGAGAAGTAAAGCAGATGCTGGCCTCTATCAGGGTTGGTGCAGAAAGCCCGCTATTAACTCTTTCAGGGTTGGTGCGGGAAACCCACTATTAATTTGGAGCCTGAATCCCAACTCGGGGGCGGGGTTCTAGTAATTTCAGTCCTCCAGCTTTCTCATTTCCATGACTTTTTTTTTTTTTTTTTTGATATGGAGTCTCACGGTGTCACCCAGCCTGGAGTGCAATGGTGCATTCTTGGCTCACTGCAGCCTTCCTGGGTTCAAGCGATTCTCCTGCCTCAGCCTCCTGAGAAGCTGGGATTACAGGCGCCCACCACCACAACCAACTAATTTTTGTACTTTTAGTAGAGACGGGATTTCACCATGTTGGCCAGGCTGGTCTCGAACTCTTGATCTCAAGTGATCCACCCCCCCTCAGCCTCCCAAAGTGCTGGGATTACAGACGTGAGCCACCGTGCCCTGCCTCATTTCTGTAACTATTATTTTGGCCTCCTCAGCACGCCTTTTCCAGGAACTGTCAATGTGTATTTTGGGCACCTACTATGTGCCAAGTGCTAGCCAGATAATGGGAACAAGACAGGAACAGCTCACGATCTCAAGGCGCTCATATTTCCATAGGAACAACAGACACTAAACCAACATAAGTACACAGAGCGCCAGAAAGGGCCATGCGGGTGCCCTGCTCATGGGGGCACTGCTGTGGTGTCTCTGGTCTTGCTTCATTCATTCGCTCATTCTTCGTATTTTCAGACTATATGAAGACCCCCAGAAGGCCACAGCTTCTTTTCTGGGTTGAAATTCTTCCAGGCTCTTTCTTCTGCCTGTTTTCCTCACTCTCACGAGCCGCCCGGCTGCCCCTCTCAGAGGCTGGGCGATACTGGCGGCTGCCCATCATGCCCCAGCTGCACGCCAGACACCTTCTTCCGTGCCATCTTATTTAATCCTTACAGCCTGTCCGCTCTGCTCTCCTATCCCCACCTTACAGAAGAAAAAGGCTGGTGCTTGGAACCTGTCCCATTCGCTTGAGTCCTGGGAGAAGGAAAAGGCTGGAGCTCAGAGCCTGTCCCATTCACTCGAGTCCCGGGAGAAGCTGCGGTCCGAACCTCACTGCAGGTCCATGTTCCTTGCTTCACGACACTCTGCCTCTCTGCTACCAGGCCTGGGCAAGAGCTGCTCCAGGCAAGGACCTCAGCTTTCCAACCCCGCAAAATGCAGACAATGTCTAATTGCCACCCAGAGTTCCAAACCCTAGAATCCTGTCACTGCTCTTTCTTTTTGTTTTTCTTTTTCTTTCTTTTATTTTCTTTGAGACGGAGTCTGGCTCTGTCGCCCAGGCTGGAGTGCAGGGGTGCAATCTCGGCTCACTGCAAGCTCTGCCTCCTGCGTTGAAGCAATTTTCTTGCCTCCGCCTCCCGAGAGGCTGGGATTACAGGCGCGTGCCTCCACACCTGGCTAATTTTTGTATTCTGTTTTTTTAGTAGAGACAGGGGTTTGCCATGCTAGCCAGACTGGTTTTGAATTCCTGACCTCAAGTGATCCCCTGCCTTTACCTCCCAAAGTGCTGGGATTACAGGATGGGCCACCACCCCCAGCCTCGCTGTTATTTCTTAACCTATAAAGTGTCAGAATAGAGAACTCTCTGGAAGCAGAAGGGGAGAGAGGCACAATGCTCTCTGGGCTACCTGGTTCCTGATGTACCAGGCAGGGGAAAGAAAGTTGCTGGAGAGGCCAGACCCTCTGGGAGACCTGCCCACTCCCTCCATCTGTCCTTAGCCCCCAGGACCTCACGTGTTCATTCATTCAAATGAGAAATTTAAAGGCAGGCCGGGTGCAGTGGCTCACGCCAGGCATAGTGGCACATGCCTGTAATTCCAGCCACTGGGGAGGCTGAGGTGGGCAAATTCCTTGAATACAGGAAGCAGAGGCTGCAATGAGCCAAGACTGTGCCACTGCACTCCAGCCTGGGTGAGAGAGAGACCCCGTCTCAAAAAAATAAAAATAAAAAATGTAAAGGCAGGACAGAGGCAAAGAAGTCCAAGAAGACAGAGAAGATGTAACCAGAGGTGTGGGAAAAGGGAAAAACAGAGCATATCATGGAAACGGGATGAGCAGAGCCATCTAGAAGGGCCATGGGCAACAGATTCCATCCTATAAGGTCAGGTGAAGTGAGAAGGGGCAAGTATCCCCGCACTTAGCCGTCAGGAAGTATCCCCGCACTTAGCCGTCAGGAAGTGGCTGAGGACATTCACCAGAGCAGGGTTACTGCATGGTGGGGACAGAAGCCGCATTGCAATGGCTGGAAGTAGTGAATGCAGACAATTCTTTCAGTAAAATTGGCCATGAAGGGTAGAGGACTGGGCGGAGCAGGGGTGCCTTCATGAATACCTTCAGGCAGCACCAGCTACCTTGTCAACAAAGCATGCCCTCCTGGACTTAGGGCCTGTGGCGTGGAGAAGGAATGTTTTGTTATTATTGTCGGTATTAATTGTCAGCTTCTTTGATGAGAAGGAGGTGTGTTGAGAATGTAAGGAATTCAAGGTATTTAAAAATTAGGTATCCATACCTCCCAGTTGGCCCTGAGCAATCTTGCTCCTACTGCTGGCCCAGTGTCATTACCATCACCGTCCCCCCTTCTGTCCCTGAAGTAGATCACGAATCACATGGCTACCCTATATTAAATATTAGTGGTAAAGAGCAAAATCAACATTTAATGGCTGAAGACACAAAATCCATGTCAGCTTTTCTCAAACTGTACTTCAATCTTCACCAGAGGCAGCTGAGGGGCTTGGTGAACAGGTGGCTTCCTAGACCTGATCCCACTGACGTCATGTTTTGAAGAAGCATCTCCGCAGGCGGCGCCCAAGAAATCTTCAGGGAGGTTTGGTTTGGTTTTGGTGGTGCAGCTGTGATTCTTAAGGGTGTTGATTTTTCAGGGTGTGATTCTTAAGGGTGGGGTACCACTGGAAGAAGGGATGCCGTCGTGAGAGGATCTTGTAAGAGTTTGCAAGGAATCTGGCTGGGTGTGGTGGCTCATGCCTGTAATTCCAGCATTTTGGGAGGCCAAGGTGGGCAGATCACTTAAGGCCAGGAGTTAAAGACCAGCCTGGCTAACATGGCAAAACCCCATCTCTACTACAAATACAAAAATTAGCTGGGTATGGTGGCACACACCTGTAGTCCTAGCTACCAAGAGGCTGAGGTGGGAGAATTGCTTGAACTTAGGAGTCAGAGGTTGCAGTGAGCTGAGATCGCACCACTGCACTCCAGCCTGGGAGACAGAGTAAGACTCCATCTCCAAAAAATAAATTTTAAAAAAAGTTTTCAAGGAATTTGGAGTGCAGTTAGAGAAACAGCTTATGCAGGCCAGGTGTGGTGGTTCACACCTGTAATCCCAGAACTTTGGGAGGCTAAGGCAGGCAGATCACTTGAGGTCAGGAGTTTGAGACCAGCCTGGCCAACATGGTGAAACCCCGTCTCTGCTAAAATACAAATTAACTGGGTGTGGTGGTGTGCACCTGTAATCCCACTACTCGGGAGGCTGAGGCAGGAGAATCACTTGAACCTGGGAGGCGGAGGTTGCAGTGAGCTGAGATTGTGCCACTGCACTCCAACTTGGGTGACAGGGTGAGACCTGGTCTCAAAAAAAAAAAAAAAAAAAAAGAGAAATAGTTTATTCAGTAAGAGTGAGAGGGAACGTTGGCTGTACAGATGGGAAGTTTGTAGGTGGCAGAAGGGGGCACTGAGTGAGGCCCTCTTTACCCCCCAAGCCCACCCACACCACCTCCACTCAGCCTCTAGTGACTCTGTGAAGTAGGAGGGACAGGGAGTGAAGGCGAGGACCGGAGGGCAGGAGGACTAGGAGAAGGAGGAAAGTTTGCAATAGTAACTGTGGGACAAGGAGGGAGCAGAAATCTGGGACGCAAAGGTCCTCCAGGCCCCTTAACTCTTGATGCAGGTGCGATGATGCAAGGGGGCCCCATCTCCAGCAGCTGAGACCTGGGTTTCCATCCTCGGCACTACTGACATCTGGGGCTGAGTGATTCCATGTTGTAGGGCTGTCCTGGCACTGCTGGATGCTCAGGAGCACCCCCGCCCTCTACCCACTCAATGCCCATAGCACCCTGCCCCCAAATATGTGAGCCAAAACCTACAGACATTGCCAAATGTCTCCCTGGGAGCAAAACTGCTGAGAACCACTGACTTAGAAGTATGAGGGAAGAAGGTGGACAAGGGAGGGATGTCAGAAAGGGCGGGATTGGGAGAAAATGGAGAGGTGATGATAGTGGTCTCCAGGAGGCTGAGGCGTAGGTCCAGCAGGAGGAAGTAGCAAGAAAGCTGGAAGGTTGGGAGACAGCGTCTAGGCCTGAGACTGACACTTCAGATTTTAGAGGTGGCCGTGGGGTGGTGGCCGAGCCGGTGTCCAGGAGGAGTAGCTGCAGGACGAGGCGGGAGGCAGCTGACCCTTGTGTTCTGGGGAGGAGCAGGGAGCGTCAAGTCCATCATCTGTGGCTGGCTGGGACTCAGCTCCCCACTGGATCGATGACTATTGACTCATGGTGGGGAGGGAAGAGACGCCCATCTAAGCAGCCTTTGAAAGGGCAGTAGTCCGTGGTCGAAGCCCCTCGGGGCATCATTTTCCCTTTGATTCATCTCCTAACTGGAGCTTAGCAAGCACTGTCCTGGCCTCAATTTCACCCCCATCTGATTAAACGCGGCCTCCCTCGTGCCCCAACCCAGCTCTGCCCTGGGCCTTCTCAGTAGCCAGCGTGGGACCCTGTTCCCTGCACAGCCTGATCCCTGGGGACGCCGAGCTTGCTGGGGGGCCCTTCCTGCCTCGGCTGGACATTGCTCTGTGGGACCACAAAGCAGGTTGAAAATTTTCCTAATGCAGAGATCAGGGGAATCTCAAAAGTTCTGAATGAAACTCAAATTGCAGAACTATTTTCCCTTGACATCTAGAGGAAGACAGATTTCAGGGTATCAACAAGAGATCATCGTCAGTGTTTTGTTTTGTTTTGTTTTGTTTGAGATGGAGTCTTGCTCTGTCATCTAGGCTGAAATGCAGTAGCTCAATCTCAGCTCACTGCAACCTCCACCTCTCAGCTTTAAGTGATTCTCCTGCCTCAGCCTCCTGAGTAGCTGGAACTACAGGTGTGTGCTCCCACGCCCGGCTAATTTTTGTATTTTTAGTAAAGACGGGTTTCACTATGTTGGCCAGGCTGGTCTTGAACTCCTGACCTCAGGTGATCCACCCACCTCAGCCTCCCAAAGTGCTGGGATTACACGCATGAGCCATCATGCCCGACCTCTCATGATTTTTTAGGCTAGAATCTCAAGGATCTATCCCACACTAGGTGGCCTGCTGCTGATCAGAGGGCAGCAGACAGGGGAATGGACTGGCCTGATAAGCATCTAGCTTGCTTTCCTCTGTGGGGTAGAGTCTACCCACCACACCCAAGAATCTGGGTTAGGCTGAAGGACGGCCCCCAGAGCCTCTTCCCTCCTGGGGCCATGCATTTAAGAGCTGGAACAAGCAGCTGGGCCACTTAATGGCTACAAGCCTGAATGCTGGTAGCAGATGTGTCAGTTCTATCCCCGATTGCTGTTGACTTTGAGTAACCAGGTCATCCTCTCTGGACCTCAGGGTCCTCATCTGTAAAATGGGCTCAATCACAGCTTCATAGAGTTGAGCAAGAAGCAATGAAGGCGAAATGCTTGGAACAGCGCAGTTGCGGAGCAAGCACTCGGTGGATGTTGCCTGAGGCCGTGATTCTTCTCAGAAAGTCCGGTGGGCAGGCCTGTGGTTAAGCCCAGCAAACCCCTTCCCTCATCCAAGCTCCCCAGACCTAGAATTGAGGATGATTCTGCAAGGAACTTGCCACAGACCAGGAGGGAAAGGGGCTGGCTGGGCAAATTACGAAGATAAACAAGCCTGACATGGGAATCCACTCCATAGAAGAAAAATGGTTTCTGAACACTTGAGAGATTCTTATGTACATTTCAATAATTAATTTGCTAACCAGGAGCCGTCAAGAGCTATCCATTAAAGCAGATCCTCAGACCCTCCAGCAAGGCTTTGTGTCACCAATCAGCCCCTCAGGCACCTGGAACTAATATAACTAAATTTCCTTTAAAATAGTATTAAAGAATGCAGAATGCCCCTAACAGGAGGGTAGGATGGGAGGACCATGTGGCTAGATGCAAATTACTGTCAAGGTTCCAGTTTTCCTGTTGAACATGGATTCATGGGCACTTATTACATGGGAGGGAGGGTAGGAAAGGAAGGAAGGAAGGAAGGAAGGAAGGAAGGAAGGAAGGAAGGAAGGGGCAAGTAGGCCAATGGCTAAGTGTTACTAACCAATGATAATGATGAATCCAGTTCTGTGCACTGAGATCCATTAATTACACACACACACACACATACACACACACACATAACTTAAACTCGGATTTTTCATCAAACTGACCTTCCCTCTGAGTAGTCTGAACTGCCTATTTTGTTTTATTTTATTTTTATTTTTATTATTATTATTTTTTTGAGACAGAGTTTCACATGTGATCTTGACTCACCACAACCTCTGCCTCCTGGGTTCAAGCGATTCTCCTGTCTCAGCCTCCTGAGTAGCTGGGATTACAGGCATATGCCACCACACCTGGATAATTTTGTATTTTAAGTAGCGACGGGGTTTCTCCCTGTTGGTCAGTCTGGTCTGGAGCTCCTGGCCTCCGGTGATCCATCCGTCTCAGCCTCCCAAAGTGCTGGGATTACAGGCATGAGCCACCACGCCCAGCTTGAACTGCCTATTTTATTAATAGATGGTGATATTTTAATTGCTCCTGTGTGATTGAATCTTGGGTATGTGTATCTTTCAACTTTCAACAATAGGTAACATTTTTCTGGCCACACACTTCAGCACAGCTGGAGTCACTGAATCCTAACTTCTCAGAGATTTTTCTGACTACCCTGGTGACTTTCAGATAATAGAACAGTCCTAAGAAACCAATGACATGCTCAAACTTATTAACTAGAATGCCAGGCTGCTGCGGGGGAGGCTGGGGCTGATGGGGCATTAGAGACACAGCGAGTGGTGACCTGTCCTGGAGGATGAGCTAACTTAGAAAGCAGCCCTCTGATACCCTCTATGTCCATGTTGCTAACACGGCCCCTTCTTTGTGACGGTTCCATTGTATTTGGCCTCCTCGGGAATGTTTTCCTAATGCTTTCTTTCTCTTTTTCCCCTTGGGGGCCCTGTGGGACCCAGAGCTGCAGAATGACCCAGGAGCATGGTGGTGGCTTCAGCGAGAGCTTGCCTTCCTCTGCACGCTCTGGAGCCCAGGCAAAAAATCTGTAATTAAGCATCTTGTCGTTAGAAAGATTAGTCAAAACCAGGCTGATCCCCGACAACTGATTGAAATCTCATTCCGCACAAATTACGGCATGGAAAATAATGATGGGTAATTAGTGCCTTTCAATCAGGGCTTTTTATCCATGATTTTCCAGGCTGCAGGCATCACAATGAGAAGAGCGAGGCTCTACCAAGGCAGAAAGAGACAACTGGAGGCAGAGTGGCTGCCCTGGTACAGCTGGGAGGTCCCAGTTCACTGGCTAAGCCCGGCACATGTGAGCTCAGGCTCACAGAGAGTGGCCGCTGCTGGCTTTTTGAAACTTCAGCCCTCACTTGGGTTCTCTCAGTCAAGTGTCCTTATGCAGGGCCCAGTGGTACCTGGTAGCTCTCACTTTAGTCCACCTAGCCTTGGCCAGCTCTGGGCTCTGACCACCACAAAGGGGTGTGTTTGAGGGAAGTACAACATCAAAAATTCAGAATATGCCCCCAAATACACCTCTAGTATCCTTCTTTTCTGTAGCTATTGGAGCTCTGACCTCTGTGAATTTAGCTTAACTTTTCTCAAATCTGTTTTTATTTTCACTCTATATCAAAACAGTGATGTGGCATAAATATCCTACCTAATGGCCAGGCGCGGTGCTCACGCCTGTAATCCCATCGCTTTGGGAGGCCAAGGTGGGCGGATCACCTGAGGTCAGGAGTTCGAGACCAGCCTGACCAACATGGAAAAACCCCGTCTCTATGAAAAACACAAAAGTACAGGCGTGGTGGCGCATGCTTGTAATCCCGGCTACTCGAGAGACTGAGGCAGGGGAATCACTTGAACCTGGGAGGTGGAGGTTGTGGTGAGCCAAGATTGCGCCATTGCACTCCAGCCTGGGCAACAAGAGCAAAATTCTGTCTTAAAAAAACAAAAACAAAAACAAAACATATCTATGTCCCACCTACTGTCACTGAACACACTCAGTAGCCTCCAGATGGCTTTAGTCCTCACAATAGCCATGGCGCTGGGCCAGAGAGCTTTGTGGTTAGAGCTGGACTGCTTGGGTTTGAATCCTACCTCTGCCCCTTATGAATGGGGTTATTTAACCTCTAGATGCCTCAGTTTTCTCATCTGTAAAATAGGGATGTGACTTATAATATTCATCTCACCGGGTGGTCTTGAGAATTAGTGAGTTAATGCAGAAAAGAGCTTAGAACAATGCCTGGCATACAGGAAGTACTTAATAAATATTAAGAGTTGTTTCTAGCATCCCTGTTTGGTAATGAGGAGACAGCTTCCATTTAGATTCTTTAAAATGTTCAATCCTAAATCAAGTAAGACCGTCTTACTCCCTCTCGCCTTCTATCGTTCATCCATCCATGCGTCTTCCCACCCACCCATTTCATTATGTATTTGCATGCCTGTTACTTTCACTGACACAGTCCCATTTTAGGCAAAGGGGCCCATATTCAGGCACTGCTAGAACTGACTGCCCAGCACTAGCCTCTCTCCTGAGAACTGCATCTGACCCCAACATACATTGCCTGTCTTTTTGTCTGTGCACACACATGTACACATACACACACACACACACACACACAAAGCTCCTGCAGGAATTGCCATATTCTTAGAGACATCCTATATCTACCTTCCTGGCTCAGCTTATTGACCCAGGGTGGGCTCCTGATCCAAGCTGGGCCAGTGAGTCTCTGCCATTAGATTTTTGGTGTCAGGGCTGCCTCTCCAGGGACAGAGGCAGTAAGATGGACAGCTCAAGAGCTGAGCAAGGTCATCCTTCCCTCCCATGTGCAGTGAGAGAGAAGAATATCGAAGCTGGCAGCAGAGAGAAGCAACGATTGAGGCAGAGAGTCCTGGGAGCCCCAGTTGCTGTTGGCAATTGCTCCTATGCCCCTGCAGCATCTCTGCTCAGGTGAACGAGCATGGCCTGATTCCCTGATGCTATAGTCCACTCGAGGGGGCTTCTCGCATTTAACCAAAACAATAGCTCACACATCGTCTCTTTCATTCATTCACTCATTCAACTACTATTGTCTTAAATTTTTTTTTTTTTTTTTTTTGGTAGAGACAGAGTCTCCCCATGTTGCCCAGACTGGTCTTGAACTCCTGGGCTTAGGAAATCCTCCCACCTCAGCCTCCCAAATTGCTGGGATTACAGGTGTGAGCCAGCATGCCTGGCCTCAACTATTGTTCTTTGAATATCTACTGCATGCTTGACACTTTTGCAGCCCTGGGGATACACTGGTGAGCAAGGTGATTGGGTCCCTGCCCTCAAGTTCATTGACTTGAGGTTGACATGACTACCATAGTTCATTGACTCAGAGCTGTACCATTTTTTCACTTTTTACCATCTTGGCAATCAGAATTCACCGGAAATCTATGGCATGTCTTAGTTTAATTGAATTAGTGGTTCCAGAAATCATGGTGTCCCTTGCAATAGACGATGTCATAAATTCAATGACATATGATAAACAGTGTAGCTGAGACTGCCATGAGTTCAACAAAAGTTAATTCATTTTCTTGCTAGACACCAGGAGGACTACATTTCTAGTGTCACCCTGGCCATTGGCTATGGCCATGTGACTGGGTCTTGGCCAACGGGATGTGGGCAAAGTGATATAAGCCACTCCCTTATCTGGCCCATAAAAATCTCCCATAGACTCTTGCCCTCCTCCCCCACTCCACTCCCTCCCCTCCTCTCTCCAATTCCTCTCTCTTCCCCCATCTTCAGGCCAGGGGGTTCCAAGACCCTGGGGGAGAGCAGAGCCACAAATTAGCAGGAGCCTGGGTCCCTGAACACCTTGTGAAAGGTCACCTGCCAAACACCCTCACCTGTGGGCAAGACCAACTTCTGCCGTGTTAAGCAACTGAAACACTCGGCTTATGTGAAATAATGCCAAGTGTCATCCTCCCTAACGTGATAAGTAAACAGCCAAATGGTATCAATGCAGTTAGTGCTCAGTGCTATGAGAAACAGCAGGGAGGGCTGGGTGTGGTGGCTCACACGTGTAATCCCAGCACTTTGGGAGGCTGAGGCTCCCAAAATTAGCTGGGCGTGGTGGTGGGCACGTGTAATCCCAGCTACTTGGGAGGCTGAGGCAGGAGAATCACTCGAACCCAGGTGGTGGAGGTTGCAGTGAGCTGAGGCAGAGGTTGCAGAGATCACATCACTGTACTCCAGCCCAGCCGACAGAGTGAGACTTTGTCTCAAAAAACAAACAAACAAAAAACCAGCAGAGAGGACGAGGAAGTGACATTTAAGCAGGGGCCTGAAGAAGAGAGGGAGGGTCCACACAGGGAAAGCTCTATGTTGGAGGGACAGCAGGGAAATCCGTTGCTGGAAGGGAGGAGGAGGGGGAGGAAGGTGGGGAGGAGAGAGAGGCAGGCAGAACCCCCACACAGCCAGGGGCACTCAGGCAGGCCAGGACAGAAGGGCATCCAGCCCACCCTCATCCAATGTTTGAGTCCCTGTCCCTGAATCCCAGACATGTGACCACCTGCCTTGTGAAGACCCTAGTGATAGAGAGATCACTAGTTCAGGAGGCAAATATTTACGTCTTGCTCAGAATGCTAAAAAAATAATAAAAATAAAAATAAAAATAAAAGGGTTTTTTGTGAAAAGTAAAAGTGTTTCTTCCCTCTGAGTTTCCAGTTGCAGTTTATACAACCCCACCCCTCAGGACCTACAGAACAAGTCTAAGCCCTTCCATGAGACAGCCCTCCAGACTGCGGAAGGCAGCTCCTGCTCCCTGCGGATCCTCCCCTCTCCTCACCGGGGTCAACATCCCCTGCACTTCTAAGAAGAACCCGTCTGCTCTGTCTTCTCTTCTTAAAGAACAGCAGCAGGCCAGGCGCAGTGGCTCATACCTGTAATGGGATTTACAGGTGTGAGCCTCAGGGAGGCTGAGGCGGGAAGATCACTTGAGGTCAGGAGTTCGAGACCAGCACCACCAACATGGTGAAACCCCATCTCTACTAAAAATATAAAAACTAGCCGGGCATGGTGGTACATGCCTGAAATCCCAGCTACTTCAGAGGCAGAGGCAGGAGAATCACTTGAACCTGGGAGGTGGAGGTTGCAGTAAGCTGAGATTGCACCACTGCATTCCAGTCTGGGCAACAGAGTGACACTCCGTCTCAAACAAACACACAAACAAACAAACAAAAAAGAGCATTAGAACTGAGCACAGTTCTCCAGGTGAATTGTGCACAGCACAGAGCAGAGCATTACCGACACCTCCCTCATCCTGGACACTATACTTCTGCTTATACAACCCAGGATGCAATCGGTGCTTGGCTCATGTTGCTGACCTCCACTCAGATCACACATCTGAGTCTCTTTTGTGCGTGTTGTGACTGGGCCTCACTGCTGCCCCCTGTGCATTCCCAAAGGACAGTGTGCAGACCCATACAACGAAGGGGACAAAACTTCTATCCACTCCCTGGTCATGGCCATGGCCCTTTCTACATGGCCGTGTGTATACCAGGACAGGATCAGGGTCTGAGAAAGGGGGTCAGCCAGTGACCCACGAGCAGACCCCACATAGGAAGCTTAGGGCTCCCAGTAGCCATTCTTCATCCTGACTCAATTTTTCAGTCTTTGTGCAAATGGGCAGCCTGGGCAGATGGCAAAGAGGCATCTTAACTCAGGTGGACAGATAGGGACTGGCCACTGCAGCCAACTGAGATCCCTGTTCTGATCTCTGTAATGACAAGAGTGCTCACATATGGAGGGCTTGCTCTCTATGCTCAGTTATTAAATCATTGATTTCTTGCAACAACTAGTTGAGGTACTATCATTTCCCCCATTTTGCAGATGAACAAACTGAGGCCCAGAGGGGTTAAATATCTTGGCAGGGACCACACAGCCAGAAAGTGCTGTCGTGAGTTACATCACGAAGGGGAGTAAGTCACAACACTCCTCTGCTCAAGACACCAGGGGCTCTAGTGAAGCAGGAGTCCTTTCCACAGCTCAGAAGGCCTCCGGGTCTGCCCCCCAACCTCTGTCACGCTATCTCCTGCCCGCTCTCCCCCGAGGTCACTCCATCCCAGCCATACTGGCCTCCTGACTGGTTCTTGACTACACCAATCACTTTCCCTCCTCAGGGTCTTTGCTCCCCATGTATGATGGCAGAGGCTGTTTTCTTTCCTGCCCTACTCCAGTGTCTAGAATAGTAGTAGACACACAGAAGGTGCAGAATAGGTATTTGCTGAATGAGTAAGGAGGGTTAGGTGGGATCTAAGGACCCCAGTCAAACAACCATTACCGTTTCCAGAGGCCTGCACTCCCTCAGGATGTGACAGTCACAGGCCTGAGACACAGGACAGGATCAAGGTCTGAGAAAGGGAGTCCGCCAGCGCCCCAGGAGCAGAACCCACAGAGCCCCTGGGGTCCAGGGAAGCCCACGAAGGCTCCTAAAGGATCCGCCTTGCCATCAGTTTTGATCGAATTCTGACCATCCTGGTTTAAAGAGTTTATGAAAGGATGATGCGGTGGCTCATGTCTGTAATCTCAGCAATTTGGGAAGCCAAGGTGAGCAGATCACTTGAGGTCAAGAGTTCGAGACCAGCCTGGCCAACATGGTGAAACCTCGTCTCTACTAAAAATACAAAAACTAGCCAGGTGTGGTGGCGTCCACCTGTAATCCCAGCTACTCAGGAGGCTGATGCATGAGAATCACTTGAGCGTGGGAGGCGGAGGATGCAGTGAGCCGAGATTGTGCCACCGCACTCCAGCCTGGGTGACAGAGAGAGACTCTGTCTCAAGAAAACAAAACAGAACAAGTTTATGAAAGATGTGTGCATTTTTCTTACTTTCTGGTTTTGGTTGCTTTTTTGTAAGTACCCCAAGCCACTTAATGTGTTGGCCGGCAACGTAGAGAGGCTAGAGTCTGAGAGCCAGTCATTGAGACATCTGCCTTCAAAATGCTAAAAACTAAATGTTAACACAAAATCAGTGTAATTTGTAAAGAAACTGTGGGAAGCGGGGCTGGAAAGGGGTTGCTTGACTTCAGAGCCAGAATCCCACTGTGTAAAGAAAAATGTTTCACCGCCCCCTGCCCTTGAGAGAGGGAACTGACAGGGCCTGGACATGAAGGCTCTGGGCCCAGCTCACCTGGGTCAGAATCCTGGCCTGTCACTGACTCGCTCTGCAACCATTGCCTGACCTCTCTAGGACTTGGTTTCCTCATCTGCAAAATGGGTAAGATAGACATATCTACCTCATAGAATTATTCTGAGGAGTAAATGACCCAATGATGTGAAGCATTGACGGCTCCTGTACATTGTAAGTGCTCGAAAATATGTGCTATTATCTCAGCTCTCTTGGGTACAGGTCCTGGCAGCCACAGCAAGGGTGGTGCCTGCCCACATGGTTCTCAGTCATCTCCTCTGTAAACTGAGTATAAGAAGGAAATATCGGCCAGGCGCCGTGGCTCATGCCTGTAATTCCAGCACTTTGGGAGGCCGAGGCAGGCAGATCATGAGGTCAGGAGATTGAGACCATCGTGGCCAACATGGTGGAACCCTGTCTGTACTAAAATGCAAAAAAAAAAAAAAAATTAGCTGGGTGTGGTGGCAGGCACCTGTAGTCCCAGCTACACAGGAGGCTGAGGCAGGATAATTGCTTGAACCTGGGAGGCGGAGGTTGCAGTGAGCCGACATTGCGCCACTGCACTCCAGCCTGGCAACAGAGCGAGACTCCATCTCAAAAAAAAAAAAAGAAGAAATGTGGCAAGGGCTGTGTGTGCCCACACTCTGGAAAGGAGAAGCAGAGGTAGGGGTCACTCCCAGGCTCCTTGGCCTTCTAATCCAGGCATTTGCGGGAGGGGACTGTAGCCACCAGGACTGCCCTTGGCAAGACTGTCACTTATCACACTAGCTTCTCCAGACAGGGCATTTTGACTATTGATCTGATAAATAAACAGCCTGCTGGCTCGATCAAAATGTTATTTTGCATTTCAATTACTGCTCACTGATGCAACCTTCATCCTGCGAGATGCTGTTGGCAATGGCAGAGCCCTGCCACTGGCTGGAGAGGTAGAGCCACCCCCTACCAGTGCCCAACCACACCCTCCCTCCCTGGGAAGTGAGGGGTCCTTGGGGAAGACAGCAGCTCTCAGGGAGGGGAGGGAGGAGAGTGACAGGGGGACTGGAGGGGCAGCTGTGGCAGGCAGGAAGGCTGCAGGTGAGCCAGACTGGGACATACCTAACCTAGCCTGTGCCCTCCAGGGACCTCAGTGCCCCTGCTGCTTTGTGGGGTGGCCTTGGGCATGTCATTACACTTCACTGCATCTTAGCTGCTGCATCAGTAAACTGGATCCAAGAAAAACTCTCCTACTCCACTGGCTTGTTGTAAGGACACATGGAGTAAACAGATGTGTGAGCTCTTTGGAAGAAAAAGAGAGACACGAATGCTGCTATATTATATAACCGAATAATAATACTACATTTCCTTTCTTTTTAAGCACTTGCTATGTGCAAAGAGATTTACACACATAAGCTTATTTACTCCTCAAAATAACTCTGGATTTTTCATCCTGATTTATACATGGGAAAATCAATCGAGGCACTAGACATTGTCAGGTGGGCCCCACACCTTCCATGGCACGTGGAAAGGCAAAGATGTGCCCTCTTAGCCATCCTGATGCCAATGTATAGGATTTTAACCACTCTGGTGTTACCCATCTCTGGAGGGGGGACTCCAGACAGGCCTCCTTCTTCCCTATCCTGGCCAGCCTAGCCTTTAAAGGTGGGCAGAAGAGAGGTGGGCTCTGTGCTCCTCTGGCTGGATCCAGGCTGGGAGGAGGGGCAAGGCTGCTGACAGCTGGCCGGCCAAGCAGACTCTTTCCTGGACTGCTTGAGTACTGGGACCAGTGTTCCAAGGCCAGCATCGGGCCCCAAGGAACCAGAGGGTGACGGGTGAGTGCTTTGGGTGCTCAGTGAGACACTGCAGGGGTCTGAATACCTGGGCACACCTCACTGCACGGGACAGGCAGAAGAGATATCATTTAGAGCCAGAGGAATCAGCAGGGCCATGTCATCCATGTGCACAGGTGGGGTGTGTGTGGGTGGTCTGCAGGCTCTGAATTTGGAAACTTCGATGTGGATGAAATGGGAACCCCCGATATAAAGGGCATGGTGGCCACCAGTTTCAGGGGACCCCTTTTTGAAAAGGACAGTCCATCCCTCCAACCTCTGTGGGCTTTGGTCGAATTGAAGGTAATTTTTGGCCATTTGGCCCAAGTGTCAAAATTGCTTTGTCTTTTGTCCTCACAGTGCACTGACCTAAATGTGCTGCCTTCTCTCTCTCTCTCTCTCTGTGTGTGTGTGTGTGTGTGTGTGTCTGTCTCTCTGTCTGTCTCTCATACACACACACACACACACTCTCTCTCTCTCTCACACCCTCTAGGAGAAGACCTATTAGCTCATGCACTTAGAACTGTGGCCTCCCAACTCTCCCATTCATGTCGGAACTGCAACTTTGTAGTTTACATTTCAAGTTTTAAAATCTAATAAATAGCACAAGTGCCTTCTGAGTTCTTATTATGTTTGGTAGAAAGAGCCCAGTGACTAACTGATGTGGTGTCTGCTCTGAGGCTGTGTGTCCTAGAGACAGCCACTTGCCCTGTCTGGCTTCAGTCATTCTATGTCCCTTTCTGGAAAACAGAGAGCCCTCACCATCTGCCAGAGGGGCCTGAAGATGCATGAAACAGGAGGTAAGACAGTTGGCTCTCTGGCAGGAAGCTGGACCACTGGTCCTGAGATTTACCTGGGAAGCTGCCTGCTAGTCATGAACCTTTTGCTCATTTGCTCATGCTGGTTTCATAGGTAACTCAAGGGTTAAAAATGAGATTACCTAGAGAAAAAAAAACTACATTACAAAATTAAACACTCGCTGTAATACAACGGCCTGAGACCAATATGGTGTGTAAAGACTGAGAATCCATAACTCTCTAGCCTCTTGCCCCATGAGTCAGATCCCTAGCCAAACCCCAGTCCTCCTGCCCCATGAGATAGACCCTCTCCCTCCCAGGATCCAGGGCTCTGGGCTTTCCTGCCCACATCCACCCCAGAGCTACCTGCCCCCTCTGCCCCTCTGTAGGCAACTCAGGCCAGCCTACACTGGAAAGAGCACAGGGACTCTCGGCCCATGTGCAAGTCTTGACTTTGTTCTTCCTTCCTCCATGCCCTTCAGCAGGTTCTTGACCTTCTGTGAGCCTCCAGTAACCCATTTTACTACCATAACTCATGGAGTTATTGTGAGGATCAATACAGAATACCATCTTCAAAGGCTTTGCAAAGTGCTTCCTGCAAAGTTGTCACAACCTCCCTGCCATCCTCACTCTGGCATTTCACAGCCCCAGCTCCTGCAAGAGGAAGTGAATGTCTTCAGGGTAATCAGTCTCACCAGGGGCCCAACCAGCAATGAAACCGAAAAGAAACCTCAAGCTCATGAGCACTTCCATGTCTCACCCCAGTTAACCCTCATCAGGCTCGGGGGTGAATATTCTCACCCCCAGGATAAGAATGAAGCATGGAAGATTTCCTTGTTCAATGTCACTTAGTGGGTAGGGAGCAAAGCCAGAACTGAACCCAGCACCGTGTCCCCCACCCTTGATTCCTGAGTTCTAAGCTCGACCTCAACATTTTGCAGACTCAGCCGGGTGCGGTGGCTCACTCTTGTAATCCCAGCAGTTTGGGAGACCGAGGCAGGAAGATCACCTGAGGTCAGGAGTTCGAGATCAGCCTGGCCAACATGGTGAAACCCCATTTCTACTAAAAATGTAAAAAGTAGCTAGGTGCAGTGGCACATGCCCGTAGTCCCAGGTACTCAGGAGGCTGACACAGGAGAATCATTTGAGCCTGAAAGACGAAGGTTGTAGTGAGCCGAGATCGCTCCATTGCACTCCAGGCAGGTGACAGAGCGAAACCTCGTCTCAAAAAAAAAAAAAAAAAAAAAAAAAAAAAATTTTTTTTTTTTTTACAGACTCTCAGCACCACGATTCCAAATAAAAATAGATAGTTGAAAAATGGAAAAGCAAAATACCTGGCCAGGACTTCTAAAAACTCTCAAGGTTAGGCTGGGCACAGTGGCTCACGCCTGTAATCCCAGCAGTTTGGAGGCCGAGGCAGGCAGATCACTTGAGGCCAGGAGTTTGAGACCAGCCTGGCCAACATGGTGAAACCCTGTCTCTACTAAAAAATAAAAAAGTAGCCGGGTGTGGTGGCAGGCACCTGTAATCCCAGCTACTAGGGAGGCTGAGGCACGAGAATCGCTTGAACCCGGGAAGCGGGAGGTTGCAGTGATCCCTCCACTGCACTCCAGCCTGGGCGACAGAGCAACACTCCGTCTCAAAACAAACAAACAACCAAACAAAAACTGTGAAGGTTTATGAAAATCATGGAAAGTCTGAGAAACTATCACAGATGAGGGGAGACTACACAGACATGACAATTAAATGCAGTATGGGATTCTGCATGGGATCCTGGAAGAGAAAAAGGATATTAGCAGAAAAACAAATGAAATCTGAATAAAGTATGGAAGTTAGTTCATAGTAATGTACCAAGGTTGTTTTCTTAGTTGTGACAGTTCTATGGTGGTAATATATGAAGCTAACAAAAGGGAAAACCGGACAAGGGACATATAGGAGCCCTCTGCACTATCTTGGCAATTTTTCTGTAAAGCTAAAGAATGATTTCATTAAAAAGTTTGTTTGTTTGTTTGTTTGTTTGTTTGTTTATTTATTTTACTTTTGAGACGGAGTTTTGCTTTGTCGCCCAGGCTGGAGTGCAGTGGTGCAATCTCGGCTCACTGCAAGCTCCGCCTCCTGGGTTCACACCATTCTGCCTCAGCCTCCCAAGTAGCTGGGACTACAGTAAAAAGTTTCTTTAAAAGCGGCAAAAGGACAGGCACAGTGGCTCATGCCTGTAATCTCAGCATTTTGGGAGGCTGAGGCAGGTGGATCACCTGAGGTCGCTGGTTCAAGACCAGCCTGACCAACATGGTGAAACCCCATCTTTACTAAAAATACAAAATTAGCCAGGCGTGGTGGCGGGCGTCTGTAATCCCAGCTACTCGGGAGGCTGAGGCAGGAGAATCACTTGAACCTGGGAGGCGGAGGTTGCAATGAGCCGAGATCATGCCTCTGCACTCCAGCCTGGGTGACAGAGCCAGACTCCATCTCAAAAAAATAAAACGTAGAAAAATGTGTAAAAGCCCCACCTGGCTCTGCCTCTTGGAGGAGAGGGGAGGCACTCACTTGGCCCACCGCCCACCTGTTCTCACGAGGCACCTGCTTCTCCAGTGGCTCCTCTCTCATGGCCAGGGACTACCTGTGTGATGCCTCGGGCCTCTGGGAAGGCTTGTTCTTTCTGCCTCTGCACCTTTGCACCACAGATCCACTGCCTGCCATGCCTTCAGCTCTTGTCACTAGAAGTCACACTATAGTTTTACCTGTCAAGAGCCAAAAAGATGAGCACACACTTCCAACCAGTTATCTCGCTGCTACAGAATTATCCCAACATAGTCAAAAGTCACATGCTTGAAATATGCTTGAAATGTGTGTTCGCTGCACACACACACATATATGCGCACACACAGGCACACACAGACGCTGCAGGAAACAACGTCGATGTTGATGAATAACACCACATCCACTGGGTTGAATTGTAGAATAATGGGAACTAGAAGACACCAGAGAAACACACTAGGAACAAAAGCCAGTCTCTTCCACGGCCTGCAAAGCCTGTGACCTGACCCCAGCCACCTTTCCAACTTCACATCCCACCTTCCCACATTCCACCCATGCTGGTCTCCTACTCTTCCCCAAGTGTGCCAAGGGCATCACCATCCCAGGGCCTTTGCACTGACTGCTCCCCCTACCTGGAGTACCCAGATAGCCACATAGCTCACCCCATCATTTGTCAGGTCTCTGCTGAGATGTCACGTTTTCAGGGAAGACACCCTGACCCCCATCAGGTACTCTACATCTTTTTTTTTTTTTCTTCTTCTTTTTTTTTTTGAGATGGAGTCTCACTCTGTTGGCCAGCTTGGATTGTTGTGGCGTGATCTTGGTTCACTGTAACCTCCGCCTCCTGGGTTCAAGCTATTCTCCTGCCTCAGCCTCCTGAGTAGCTGCGATTACAGGTGCCCGCCACCATGCCCAGCTAATTTCGTATACTCTACATCTTATCCTGGTCTACTTTCTTCACAGCCATGCTTAATATCTGACATCCTATTATCTGTTTTATTGCTTCTCTGTTTGTCATCTGTCCACCTAAGGTAAGGTCCCTGAAGGCAGGGTCTTGGACTAATTGTTTTATCTCAGAACCAAGACACATTGTAGGTGCTTGGTAAATAGATGAGTCAATGAACAAAACCCAGAGATGGGCCGGGAAAGGTGGCTCACACCTGAAATCCCAGCACTTTGGGAGGCTGAAGTGGGTGGATCATCTGAGGTCAGGAGTTTGAGACCAGACTGGCCAACATGGTGAAACCCAGTCTCTACTAAAAATACAAAATTAGCCGGGCATGGTTGTGGGCACCTGTAATCCTAGCTACTCAGGAGGCTGGGGCAGGAGAATTGCTTGAACCCAGGAGGTGGAGGCTGCAGTGAGCCACAATCACACCACTGCACTCCATTCTGGGCGACAAGAGTGAAACTCCATCTCAAAAAAAGAGAAAAAAACCCCCCAAAAAACAGAGATGGGGGGAAAGAATGCTATAAGTAAAAAAAATAGAGGCTGGGTGCAGTGGTTCATGCCTGTAATCCCAGCACTTTGGGAGGCAAAGGCGGTCTGAACTGGAGTTTGAGACTGACCTGGCCAACATGGCGAAAACCCATCTCTACAAAAATGCAAAATTAGCTGGGTGTGCTGGTGGGCGCCTATAGCCCAGCTACTCCAAGGGCTGAGGCAGGAGGATCCCTTGATCCCAGGAGCCAGGAGGTTGTAGTGAGCTGTGATCACACCACTGCACTCCAGCATGTGTGACAGAGCAAAGACCCTCAAAAAAAAAAAAAGTTGGGGGGCGGGGGAATGGTACATTGCTCTAATTATGTAATGTAAAAAGGGTATGTATGGAAGATCATGTTCCAAAATGGAAATAGAAGTGACATTTGGGAAATTAGCTGATTATTTTACCTTCCTCAAATTATTTAATACTGTAATATGGTGCGAAACTGTGTAAAGAGGATGAGTTTTGACATCGTTCAAAGTCTACTTCTCCCTTGCTTGCTGTGTGACTGTAGGCAAGCCACTTAGCCTCTCTGAGCTTTGGATGTTTTGTCTACAAAAGTGATATCATATCCCTTTACTTAGAGGGTTGCTGTGAGGATTCGAAAGACAATGAAAAGAAAGTGCTTGTCAGGTGCTATGGCTCATGCCTGTAATCCCGGCACTTTGGGAGGCCAAAACGGGAGCATCATTTGAGCCCAAGAGTTTGAGACCAGCCTGGGCAACACAGTGAGACCCCTATCTCTATTTATTTACTAACTTTTTATTTATTTTTGAGACAGAGTCTCACTCTTTTGCCCAGTCTAGAGTGCAGTAGCACTATCTCAGCTCACTGAAACTTCCGCCTTCCGGGTTGAAGCGATTCTTCTGTCTTAGCCTCCTGAGTAGCTGGGATTACAGGTGCAAACCACCACACCCAGCTAATGTTTGTATTTTTAGTAGAGACGGGGTTTTACCATGTTGGCCAGGCTGGTCTCAAACTCCTAACCTCGTGATCTGCCCGTCTCGGTCTCCCAAAGTGATAGGATTAGAGGAAAGAGCCACCGTGCCTGGCCATCCTATCTCCATTTAATATGAGAAGTTTTAAAACAATTTAAGTGCTTACCACTGTACTCAGCACAGAGAGGTGGCTTCTACAAAGTTCACTCTTCACACCCCTAAAGTTTGTACAAGGTATTTTATTTTAGACTGAATCCAAATGTCACCGCTCTACAACTGTTCTGAGTTAGGCACTCCCCTCTGAAACTCCACTGAGCTTGGAACACACTAAGTTATAGATGCCAGAGTTAGCATCTTGCCAGTCCCCAACTCCACGCCACTAGCTCCTAGAAGGCAGGGCTCTTGACTTGCTCACATCTGTGTCCCCATAGCACCCTGATAAGTGCTGGCCCAGAGGTAGCTCTGATACTGAATGGATGGGCAACTCACAAACCAAGGCTGGGGCACTCAGAGGTAGAGTTTTCATAGAATTTAAAGGTGGGGGGATTCAGAGGCTCATTTACTTCAACAACGTTTTTACAGATGAGGCCCTGAGAGGGCCAGGGACTTGCCTCAGGTCACTAGGCCTGGGAGGGCCAGGCTCCCAGCCCACAGAGCCACCACAGGCCACTGCACCTCCAGGCCATGGGCAGTCCACCTGGTGCCTCTCTGGGAAAAGGCTCCTGAGGAGGAGAGGGTTACAGAGTATCTCCTTCCAATCAGCGATTGTGCTAATCAATCAACTCAATTAAATCTAGAATTTTTTTTTTTTAAGGAACAAACAAAAACAGCAGCAGAAAGTAATGACTAATAATCAAGTAAAATTGGATTATTTCTGTGCTGACTGGTTGGGGGAGTGGGAATCTGAGACAGGTCACTGGAGCAAGCGAAGAAAGTAAAGAGGAAGAGACTGCAAGCTCAGCAACGCAGGGGACTGAGCTGGGGAGGAACCGCAGGGGCAGAACTCGGCCTTCCGAAATGAAAACCATGAAAACCGTCACCAGACGCAGAAGGTACTGCACCCAGGCACCGCTCTAAGTGCAGAACACAGATTAACTCACCTCCTGTTCACAGCAACCCTAAGGGGTCAGAACTATTATGATCTTGTTTTATAGATAAAAAAAACTCGGGAGCAAAATAATTTGGTTAAGGTCACAGCTGGGGTGGAGCTAGGATTTGTTTGAACCCCTGTGGGTTTTTGTGCTTCAGGGCATGCAGTATGCAGGGGCGGGGGACAGTGCAGGGGCGGGGACGGTGCAGGGGCGGGGACGGTGCAGGGGCGGGGGACGGTGCAGGGGCCGGGACGGTGCAGGCGCCGCCTCTGCTGCATGTGTCTGGGGATGGAACTTGGCTGCACATGAAAAATTGTTACTATTCACTTACTTATTTCATTTACTACACATCTACTGAGTCAAACACAACAGGGATCCTGCCCCTCAGCTCAGTAGCTCGTGGAGATACAAATAAGTGATCAATGACCATAAAGTCACTGGACAAGGAAGGATCCCAAAGCAACACAATAGGGTCACACACACATATTCATGGGACCCTGCGAGTGCCGAGAAGGAGTGTTTAACCCTCCTTAGGGGAAGGGAGTCAGGGAAGGCTTCCTGGAGGAGGAGTCTAGGCTATGTCTTGAAGGACAAGTAGGTGTCCGCCAGGCCAAGAAGGGGAGAGGGTGGGAAATGGCATTCTGGGCACTGGAACCAGTGTATGCAAATCACAGAGAGAGAGAACAGCAGCATACAACCAAGGAGCTGGAGTTGGCGTGGGGAGTCTGGGACACAGGTGTGTGGCCAGGGCAGGGGCGCAGGAGGAAGGTAGGTCTGTCAGGAGACCAGGATGGACAGGTGGGCAGGGGCCACCTAGGAGATTCAACACCAGGGGTTTCAACATCACCCTTTGAGGGGCAGGCTCATCACACCGATAGCACTGTGGTGCAGCTTTGCCTCACCTGACCGCCCGCACCCAGCTCTTTGCAAACTGCCTGCACAGTCCTCCCCTGCAATGCTGGATCTGGGTGGGGTGGTCACCATTCACTTTCCACATCAAGGAAACCCAAGGCTCCAAAAGGTAAAATGACCAGTCATTCAGCTGGCTTAGAACTCGAGCCTTCTTTTTTTATTTTTCTAAAGGCACAAGCCACCATGCCTAGTTAATGTAATGTAATTTAATTTTTTGTAGAGATAGGGTCTCCCTGTGTTGCCCAGACTGGTGTTGAACTCCTGGGCTCAAACGATCCTCCTGCCCTGGCCTCCTGAGTCATTTGGATTACAGGCCTGAGCCACTGCAACTCGGGCCTTCTGCTTCATAGTCCTGTCCTTATTTCCCCCACCCACCTTTCTTTGCAATACAAATGCATTAGCAAAGCTAGCTATTTAAAGGAACCCTGCAGCTAATCCTTATGTAAACGGAAAATCTTTCAGCAAAGCTAATAATCACTCCATAATCCAGCAGTTATATAATTCTGGATTTTATAGTACAGCATCCAAAGCTGAGGTATTCTGGTCCCTACAAAACCTTTGTCGGGGGGGATGGGGTTGGCATAAAGATCTGGTGAAAAGGTGTGGCTTGCAAGGAGGAGGATGGAGGCTCCCAGGTCAACAGCCTGGTGGAGGAGCCAAGACCTTGCAGCTTCCAGCCAGGGTTAGGTGGGAGGGAGTATAGGGTACTAGGCGGTGAGGGAGAGGGAGGGGGTAAAGAAAGGGGCTCAGCCCACTGGTCCCCACAAGACTGAAACCACATCAGCCAGATTGTTCCATATCTTCCAAATACCAAGAAACAAGAGAGGGAACTACCTCCACTCCTCAGAAGGGGAAACTGAGGTACTGAAGAACAGGAAGCCACTCCATCTACTCCTGTACCCCAGGAGCATGCCCCAAACCCTGCGAACAGCTTGGGCTGCAACTGATGCCTCCGTTCTCAGTCATCTTCCCGATTTGATTGTTCGTCCCCTGAGGGCAGAGTCCGAGGTCTGTTCTTCTTTGTGACAGCACATAGCAGAATGCCAAGTAAATAGCAGGTTCTCAATAAATGTGAGTGGGAATCCAAACTGGCTCACTTTACAGAAATTAGATTCACAACAAGGATAAAGAAGAATCAAGATCTTGATTTAAAACTGGTAAAGAGACAGGAATAAAATGGGAAATCGTATTTATGGAGCATCTCTTGTATACGTGACACTATGCTAATTGTATTTAAAACGATACTAGCTTATTACATAGATTATGTTTAAAAATATTAAATATAAAATAATAGTGTGATGATAACAGAACAATACTATTCTTATAGTTGAGGCAAATTGCACAGAGCAGATGAGCAAGGTATGGAAGCTTCTCTAGCTAGTGACACTCATAATTGCTAATGTTTACTGAGAGATTACCATGTACCAGGTACCACGCCATGGTATCATTCCACCCTCCAAAGAACCCTCCGGGGTTGATACTGTGATTACCTGTTAGGAAACTGGGTGCTGACTCTAGGTCATAATGCCACACAATTTGTAGCACGTGCTGCCACCAGCATCCTCTGCCCTGTAACACACACAGTGCCTAGTAGGAAGTGGGCAGAACTCAAGATCCAGATAAAGCAGGCAAGGATTCACTCAACACACTCCACCCCTCACTCTCATAAAGGGGTACTGAGCTGAAGGAGACCCTAGTAAAGATGCCCTTGCAAGTTTGCCTCCTGGTTTTTCGTTTTGTTTTGTTTTGGAGATGGAGTCTTGCTTTGTTGTCCAGGTTGGAGTTCAGTGGTGCAATCTCAGCTTACTGCATCCTCCGCCTCCCAGGTTCAAGTGGTTCTCCTGCCTCAGCCTCCCGAGTAGCTGGGGTTACAGGTGCCCGCCACCACACCCAGCTAATTTTTGTATTTTTAGTAGAGACAGGGTTTCACTACGTTCGTCAGGCTGGTCTTGAACTCCTGACCTCAGGTGATCTGCCCACCTCGGCCTCCCAAAGTGCTGGGATTACAGGCGTGAGCTACCACGCCCGGCCTTGCATCCTGTTTTTAGGATGCTTGGGTATAAGTGGACAAAACGATAGCATATGGATGGACCCAAGAAGAAAAGAGTGGGCCGGGCGCCGTGGCTCACGCCTATAATCCCAGCACTTTGGGAGGCCGAGGCAGGCAGATCACTTGAGATCAGGAGTTTGAGACCAGCCTGGTCAACATGGCAAAACCCCGTCTCTACTAAAAATACAAAAATTAGCCGGGCTTGGTGGCATGTGTCTATAATCCCAGCTACTCGGGAGGCTGAGGCACAAGAATCACTTGAACCCAGGAGGGGGAGGTTGCAGTGAGCCAAGATTGTGCCACTGCCCTCCAGCCTGGGTGATAGAGCGAGACTCCTTCTCAAAAAAAAGGAAAGGAGTTGGAGAAGTGGAAACTCAAATATTTGCTGTGTTTAGCTCTGAACAGCCCCCTCTCTTTCTGGGAAAGGCATATAGGAGAGCATATGATTTCACAGAAAGACCCCAGGATATAAAGCCGGACCGCCAGCTCATTCACAATTTGGATCCTGGCCCTGCCACTCACCAGTGGGCACTTCACCAACCTGTGCCTCCATTCTCTATCAGTAAAATGGGAACACCAGGTTTCCTCTGCAGGTTTCTTGGAGAGATTAAGAAAGCTGTGTATGAGTGCACATGGGCAATTTTTGAAAATATTGTAAGGTTCACAGAAAACTTGGTAACTGTGGCTACTTTTAGGGATTCTATCTAGGGGACTAAGGATTAGAGGAGGAAAAATACCCCACCAGTCACTGCCTGCACTCTCATAGTGTTTGACTTTTTTTGTTACACGTGTGAATGTATTACTTTTTTTTTTTTTTTTTTGAGACGGAGTCTCGCTCTGTCACCCAGGCTGGAGTGCAGTGGCCGGATCTCAGCTCACTGCAAGCTCCGCCTCCCGGGTTCACGCCATTCTCCGGCCTCAGCCTCCCGAGTAGCCGGGACTACAGGTGCCCGCCACCTCGCCCGGCTAGTTTTTTTTTTTTTGTATTTCTTAATAGAGACGGGGTTTCACCGTGTTAGCCAGGATGGTCTCGATCTCCTGACCTCATGATCCGCCCGTCTCGGCCTCCCAAAGTGCTGGGATTACAGGCTTGAGCCACCGCGCCCGGCCTGTATTACTTTTTTTAAAAGACTGGAAAAATGAAACAAAATGTACATATAACGGCTCAATAAGTGGTAAGCAATACACCAAGTCTTTTTTTTTTTTTTTTTTTGAGACCTGTCTTGCTCTGTCACCCAGGCTGGAGTGCAGTGGCATGAACTCGGCCCACTGCAACCTCCACCTCTTTGGTTCAAGTGATTCTCCTGCCTCAGCCTCCCGAGTAGCTGGGATTACAGGCATGGGCCACCATGCCCGGCTAACTTTTGTATTTTTAATAGAGATGGAGTTTCACCACATTGGCCAGGGTGGTCTCAAACTGCTGACCTCAGGTGATCCACCCACCTCAGCCTCTCAAAGTGCTGGCATTACAGGACTGAGCCACCAGGCCCACCCTGGTCCTCTTAAAAGTTTGCTTCATTCTCCCAGATGGCGTAAAACCATGAGACATCCACACCCTTGGCAATTGCATGTACAGTTTATACTCCAGGACCTGCACAGAAAACCCTTCCCTTCTTCATTTCCTCAGTCTTCCCACCATCTCCCATCCCCATCCCCCAAAAACCTTCTCCCCAAAGGAGCCCCCTCAGCTTGTTTGGCTAATGTATTCGCAAACCAAATTAGGGGGGCCCTGGCTCCCAGGGAGGTCCCCAAGCCAGTTGCTAGATGCAGGGAATTAGATACCATCTCATGCTCAAATCCGATTAGGTCCCACCCCCACCCCCACCCCACATGCAAAAGCCTACTTTCTAATCAATTTTACAAAGGGCCCTCTGCAGATATACACTAATGGTATTGAGCTGAGATCTTTAAACCAAGCCTGCAAGAAGTCTGCAGAGATAAAATGTACACACTATATTAAGGAGGAAGCCGGTCGCCACGGCATCCTTCTCCTCAAACAGAGAGGGACTGGGGGTGCAGGCAGAGTGTTCACTACAGTCAAATAACATCCTTTCTCCAGCCTCGACTGCTCTTTCTCCTTTCAAGCTTAACCCACCCTCCAGCTCCTTCCCATTTCAGTTGCTTGTTATTTTAACTCTCACCCACAAGAGGCCCAAAATGAGATCCAGTAACTGGTACATACTTTCTCTCATCCTAGGTCCTCTAGGCAGCCTCCCCAAAGGTAACCATTGTTACCAAGTTTTCTGTGAATCTTGTAACCTTTTCGCAGACATTTCATGTGCACTCATGCACAGCTTTCTTAATCTCTCCAAGTAACTTTCAGGGGAAGCCCAGGTGTTCCCATTTTACAGATGGCGAAGTGGAGGCTCAGGTTGGGTTAAGTGCCCATTGGTGAGTGGATTAACACCTGACTCTGCCACTCACTACCTGCATGGCCTTCAGCTCAGACTCTTTGGGCCTCAGGCCGTGCAACTGTAAAATGGGGGTGACAACAATAGGCCCTATCTCAAAGGTTAAAGAGGTGATATCTGTAATACATTCAGAACAATGCCTGGTTGAAATGAAGCGCTCAATGGAAGTGAGCTCTTACTTCTCTACACTGCCACGTTACGCCTCACATATTTTATAACATTCACACCTTTCACGTAGGATGCCTTTTCCTTTCCCTTCATGCAGGAGCTTTCCCCAGCCAGTTTCTCACTCTCCCCTCCTAGCTCTTCCAGCACCTTGCTCGTTCAACCAAGATTTACCGAGTGCCTGCTGCATGCCAGCTCTGTGCATTTGGGGCTGCCATCTTTTTTTTTTTTTTTTTTTTGAGACAGGGTCTCACTCTGTCACCCAGGCTGGAGTGCAGTGGTGCGATCTTGGTTCACTGCAGCCTTGACCTCCCAGGCTCAAGCAATCGCCCCACCACCTTAGCCTCCGGAGGAGCTGGGACCAGAGGCATGCACCCCCATGCACCTGCCCCTGGCTAATTTTTAAAAACTTTTTGCAGAGACAGGGTCTTGCCATGTTGCTTAGGCTGGTCTTGAACTCCTGGGCTCAAGTGACCCTTTTGCCTCGGCCTTCCAAGATCTTGGGATTACAGGTGTGAGCCACTGAGCCCGGCCTGGGGCATCATTTAACAGTTAACTTCTTTAAGGACAGATGGGAACTCTTTTCCTTCTTTGTGTCTTCGTAGAAGGTGCTGAATAATTTCTGTAGAATGAACATAAGCATGAATCAATGAGTGGGGCCAGATAGCCTGAGGTGACCGTGAACCTGGTTGTGTGCACTTTTTTGGGGCCAAGACCTGAAGTCCTCTCAAACCCGCCTGTTGACTCAGGGGCCCGAGACCGTACTGCAGATAGAAATAACTGCAGCCGGACACTGTGTCCTCGAAGACTGGCCAGTGCATATGTGAGCTGAGGTCTGTGTGCTGCTGTTGTCTGTGCAAGGGCTGGGCTGCTGGGACCCTGCAATCCTGTGTCAACAGTCACCCACCAGCTGGTTTGGCTGTAAGAATTCACGGGCTGCCTGGCACAAGCATATTAGGCTGAGAGGCTCTGTCCAGCTTTCAGGAAGCAAGCAAGCTAATTGCCCTCCTCCAAGTGGGTCTCACTGGCTTCGGCTGCTCAGCCTCCCAGTGCCAGCACCTCTGTGCCCCTTTCCAAGGTCACCAGGCAGTAATGTAGTCTTTCTACTCCCCTAGAAGCACCCAGACCACTCCTACAAGACAGCATGGTCTGCATCAGGGCTCAGCCACCAGGGTTTTGGACTGAGTGTGAATCGGCCATGCGGCCCTGCTGGCTCGACTGGACCCAACTTATTCTCTGAGCAGCCTGTGTGACCTGCAGATCCCAGATCACTGGATCACCTCTGGCCCATTTCCAAATGGGAAAGCTAGAGTAAGATCATACTTAGATACCAGACTCTGGTTCCTAAACCAGAGTCAAGGTCAGAGGATTTAACCTGGCGGCTCTGCTCGATGCAGGCTCTTCGGCCCTCAGACACAGAGAGGGGCAACCCCCGACTCTGGAACCAGGACTCCAGGGTCACATTGCATTGTGGCTGTACCTTTGTGTCCTGCTCAGCAAAAATGACTAAAAAGTGACAACTAGTTGTCAGCAAAGGCTCCTCCCAGCACAGGCTGATGACCAGCAGCATCAGTATCACCCAGAGTTTGTTAAATTCAGATCCCTGGTCTCCGCCCCCAACCAACTGACTCAGAATCTCTGAGGATGAGCTTCCGCTTGCATTTTAAGGACTCCTAGAAAGAGAAAATGTGCTGTAATTCCTGGGGCCAATGGCACATCGGCTTATCCTTTGAAGAGTGCATCTTCTCTCACCTGATTCTCCCGACAGCCACTGGAGGCAGGGAGGGCCAAGATTCATTCATTCATTTGCTGTGCCAACAACCACACATTTATTGTGGAGCCTTTAGGTGCTAGACACTGGGGAACAAAACACATTCCTTGCCCTCAGGAAGCGGATCAAGACAGAGCACACACAAGTAAACAAACTAATCAATAACAGAGTACTCTCCCTGCCCATTTAGTCTGTTTATTTGTCTACATGGCATTAATGACTTCTTGGCACTACATGTTGTATTAGACAAAGATGGGGCACTGTTTTTTTTTGTTTAGTTTTTTTTTTTTTTTTTGAGACGAAGTCTTGCTCTTGTTGCTCAGGCTGGAGTGCAATGGCTTGATCTTGGCTCACTGCAACCTCTGCCTCTGGGTTCAAGTGATTCTCCTTCTTCAGCCTCCCACGTAGCTGGGATTACAGGCACCTGCCATCATGCCTGGCTAGTTTTTTGTATTTTTAGTAGAGACGGGGTTTCACTATGTTGGCCAGGCTCGTCTCTAACTCCTGATCTTGTGATCCACCTGCCTCAGTCTCCCAAAGTGCTGGGATTACAGGTGTGAGCCACCGCGCCCGGCCGGGACACTGTTTTAACCAATGTGACATTTGATTAGAATCTTTAATGGAGAGAGGAAGGGAGCTAATGGGTATCTGGAGAGTTAGGGGAAGAGATCCCCAGGCAATGGGGATTAAATGAACTAAATATCAGAAAACCATTGAGAACCAAGCCCTAACTGCCAGCCCCAACCCCACCTACCACCCTCAAGAGACCCTTGGAGACATCTCCAGTCAATGCTTCATTTTTCTCCAGCGTCCTCCCCTGCCCCTTCCTTACT
Organism: Papio anubis; assembly: GCF_008728515.1. Classification (NCBI taxonomy): domain Eukaryota; kingdom Metazoa; phylum Chordata; class Mammalia; order Primates; family Cercopithecidae; genus Papio; species Papio anubis. The sequence continues at coordinate 30,258,219 of NC_044982.1, forward strand.
CTGTAATTTCTCAGGGCCGGAGCAGGGGCGGTTTGTCCACTCAGCCCTGTAGGCACAGAGCCTCTGGCCTTTGAGTTTTTCCAAAGACCTTCAACATGCTTGAAATATGCAAATACATTTTTAATCCCCAAATATGAAAAGGAAAAATGCAAGATCAAAATGTTTAAATGTGTAATTAAATGTCCACAAAGCACAACCTAATGTCAACTTGCTTCATTAATGGTATATTCGTAAACATTTCATTATGTTGGAAAATAATTTGTAGGTTAGATTTTCTTTCCCTTTCTTTGAGACAGGGTCTCACTCTGTCACCCAGGCTGGAGTGAAGTGGCACAATCATAGCTCACTGTAACCTGAAACTCCTGGGTCTCAAACTCCTTGGCTCAAGTGACTCTTTCCTCAGCCTCCTTAGTAGCTAAGACTACAGATGCATGCCACCACATTTTGTGTTTTTTTTTTTTGACAGAGTCTCACTCTGTTGCCAGGCTGGAGTGCAGTGGCGTGAACTCAGGGAGGCTCGGCAGGGAGAAGGACTAAATCCTAAGGGTAGCTTGGCTACACAGGCCACAAGCAAATCCCGAACTTTGTCCATTTTCCCTTTGTCTTTTCCTTTGTCTATTTTCCTAATGCCTCACCCTGGGTTCACCAAAAAGTCCCCTGGAAGCATTCTCCCTCTTCTGATCATGCTCATGGACTTAAATGCCCAAGACAAACCTCCCACACTACTTCCCAAGGTAACTTACAAGGAAACACTCCCATTATCAGTTCATCCACCCTCTTAGGTTCCCGGCCTTCTTCAGTTCTGGAAACCAGCTGGGCGCAGTGGCTCACACCTGTAACCCCAGCAGTTTGGGAGGTTGAAGCAGGAGGATCGCTAGAGGGCAGGAGTTGGAGACCAGCCTGGCCACAACAGCAAGAACCTGTCTCTAAAAAAAAAAAAAAAAAAAAAAAAAAAAAAAAAAAATCGCTGGGTGTAGTGGTGCAGTGGTGCATGCCTATAGTCCCGGCTACCTGGGAGGCTGAGGTGGGATGATTGCCTCAGCCGAGGAGTTTCAAGGCTGCAGTGAGCTATGATCACGCCACTGCATTCCAGCCTCAGTGACAGAGAGAGGCCCCATCTCAAAAACAAACAAACAAACAAACAAACAAACCCAGAAACAAAATCTGTGAGCCCATCCTTCTCACTGCCAAACAGCTTCTGAGGTCTCAGGCTTAAAGTTCATGTCTATGTGAATACACACAAAAGGGCAAAAACTCAGGAAATTGCTTTAGAAAACAATGCAAACAGAATGTCAACATCCAGCTGGGTCTGTCCCCTTCTGAGGGGTTTCCTGGGTCCCTCTGTCCCTGTCCCTTCATACTGAGCTCTCCTCTATAAGAGGAATGACCATTAGAGATAGTTTACTGCCCACAACAAAACACTCATCTGATTACCATGCCCTATTTATCATCTCTGAGTTAGGGACCTCAGTGGCCCAAAAAACAGCTAATATCCTTGGTTCCAAATGATTTTGTTGCTTTTAGGAAAAAAGTCAAAACTATCATTAAGTGTATTTTCAAAAAGCTGGGCTGAAACTGTTGCCAGAGATGATTCTAAGCACTGGGAAAGGGAGGGAGGAAAGGAGGCAGAAACAATAAAGGAAGAGAAGAAGGTGGAGGAAGAGGTGAAGGCGGTTGCAACACTGACGGCCATTTCTCGAGGGGCTCTGCAGAAGATGTAAATTCTAGGATATTAACTAAGAGATCACAGCCCATGGTCTGGTCATTCATTCACTCACAATATTTATTAGATACCTCAAAGTTCTGGACACCGTTTTGGCAGGGAAAAGGAAGTCCCTGACCTCAGGAAACTTTTATTCTGGTGGGAGAGACAGATAATTAATTATATTATATTATATAAATAATTTAAAAGTATTTTGTGATACAGGAATACATTTATGTGTGGTATGTATCTACACACACACATATGCAGACACACTGTTCATGGGCACCTCTGTGGCCAGGTCCCTGATGAGTACTGGTTGCTAAAGACACAGGCGCATACAAACACACACACACACACACACACACACACACACACACACACGAGACTCTTCCTTTCTGAAACACCCTCATGCAAAACAGGATGCAGCAACCTTGTTCATGCAGCAGGTAGACAGAAAGCACGCCAGATATTTGAGAGCGCATAGACTTGTCCAAGTCACACCAATGATTGGAGCACAAGAAGGTCCTGTTCCCGGCCGGGCGCGGTGGCTCACACCTGTAATCCCAGCACTTTGGGAGGCCAAGGTGGGTGGATCACCTGAGGTCAGGAGTTCGGGACCAGCTTGGCCAATGTGGTGAAACCCCATCTCTACTAAAACTACAAAAATTAGCTGGGCGTGGTGGCTGGTGTCTGTAATCCCAGCTACTGAGGAGGCTGAGGCAGCAGAATGGCTTGAACCCGGGAGGCGGAGGTTGCAGTGAGCCGAAATAGTGCCATTGCACTCCAGCATGGGCGACAAGATCGAAACTCTGTCTAAAAAAAAAAAGATGGTCCTGCTCCCAATCAGCAGGGTCTTACCACCTGTCACCACCTCTACTTCTCTGGCATTCTCAGGGACCACCTCTAGAGCACCGGGGCTTCCTACAGCAAGGAAATGTGGAACTGAGCAGGGTCTGTCTGTCACCAGCAAGGGAGATGATGGCTCAGAACACCTTGAGCTATGCTCTGCCTTTCCCTCTACGACATGACCACATCTTACCATCATACAAAGTCTATGTTCCCTAATAGTATTACACTTCCTCCCATTCCCTCATCTCTTCATTTTCCTTTTTGCCATCAAAAGGCATCCTGTCAGTTAAGGGCTTTCAGATAAACTGTTCGATTTCAAACCACATGCCTGGTAATGCCTCTGTTTTGTTTGCTCCTGAACGTTTCCCAGCCACACAGTAGGAATCAGGCTGGTAGAGCGGTTAAGTGCATTGTTCTAGAGTCAGACAGAACTAGGTCCAAAGCCTGATTTCTCACTTGCGAGAAAGTCACATAACTCTGTGCATATTTCTTTATCTGTAAAATGAGACACTAGTTCCTAATGCAAAAAATGGTTGAAAAGATTGGATGAGATCATGCACCCAGAGCACTTAGCATTCAGCCAGTACTGAGTAAACACCCTCTAAGTACAGTTGAATTACGAATTCTGGCTGGGTATGGTGGCTCACACCTGTAATTCCAGCACTTTGGGAGGCCAAGGCAAAAAGATTGCTTGAGCCCAGGAGTTTGAGAGCTGCCTGGCCAACATGGGGAGACCCTGTCTCTACAAAAAACACAAAAATTAGCCAGGTGTGGTGGTGTAAGCCTGTGGTCACATCACTGGACTCTAGCCTTCCAGCCTAGGTGACAGAGCAAGACCCTGTCTCAGGAAAAAAATAAAACAGAAAAAGAAGAATTCCCAGAGCTGAATGGAATATCATGCCTGTAGTCCCAGCTACTTAGGAGGCTGAAGCAGAAGGGTAGCTTGAGGCCAGGAGTTCAAGGCCAGCCTGGGCAATATAGCAAGACCCCCATTTCAAAAAAAGAAAAGAAAAGAAAGAAAGAATTCCCAGAAAGTTCTCTCTTGAGTCCTTTTACTTTGGAATGCAGCTTGACCATGACAGTGCCTGGAAGCCTCAAAATGCACCACAGCCCCAGTCATGGACAGGCCGCCTTCTTGCAGCTGGCACAGTAGTGTCTTACTAATGTTACATCTCCAGAGCAGTGTTTCCCAATGGAGAGTCCCCAGAGTCACGGGATTCAACAGGTATCATGGCCCTTCCCTTCTTCTCTCCTCCCCAGCCCCACAAAGGACCATGGCCAGATAAATAAGGAAAATACTTGGGTGAACAAGTCAAATAGGTTTCTTGACTGCATTCTCGGAACATTTAATACACTAAAATGCCCTGGAAGGCCAAAGACAGGGCCATGGTATACAAGAGTCTCCCAAACTCATGTGACTGCTATGATGGTTAATTCTGAGTGTCAACCTGGCTACGCCATGGAGTCTCCAGATATTTGGCCAAACATTATTCTAGGTATTTCCAGAGGGTGTTTTTGGATGAGATTAGCATGGAAATCAGCAAATTAAGTAAAGCAGGTTGCCCTATGCAATCATCCAATCAGCTAAAGGCCTGAATGAAACCAAAAGGCTAACCCTCTCCCAAGAGAAAGAAAATCCTTCCTGCCCAGTAGCCTTCAAACTGGGACATCAGCCTTCTCCTGCCTTTGGACTCCAACTGAAATATTGGCTCTTCCTGGGTCTCAAGCCTGCCTGCTTTTGGACTAGAATTACACTGTCAGCTCTCCTGGATCTCCAGCTTGCTGACTTACCCTGCAGATTTTGGGACTTGTCAGCTTCCATAATCATGTCAGCTAATTCCTTATAATAAATCTCTTTATATACATAAATAAAGGGTAGACACACACACAGTCATCCATTGCTTAATAATGAAATGCATTGTTAGGATATTTCATCATTGTGTGAACATCATAGAGTGTACTTACACAAGCCTAGATGGCATAGCCTACTACACCCCTAGGCTGTATGGTAGAGCCTATTGCTCCTAGGTTGCAAAGCTGTACAGCATGTTACTGTACTAAATACTGTAGGTAATTGTAATACAATGGTATGTGTATTATCTACACAAAGAAAAGGTACAGTAAAAAATGCAATGTTATAGTCTTATGAGACCCCATCATACATGCAGCCCATCATTAACCAAAATGTCATTATGTGGCACATGACTACATATCGTATTGGTTCTGTTTCTTTGGCAAACTCCCCAGGAAGCTGTTTCCCCTGAGAGCATCTTGCAGTACTCAAGTTCCACGAATGCTCAAGGAATGCTGTAGCTGAAGGTCAGAATCTAAGAAGGCTGGAGGCCTCCATGCCCCACCCACTGCCCAGAAATTGGGGCCACCACCAGCTGGCTGACACTGGGGTGCTCCCTGAAGTAATGTATCCCCATGGTCCCCATTCATCATGGTCTCTTTAATCTGAAGTCTTCCAGGCTATAAAGACCAGCCAGCAATGGGGATTCGGAAGGCTCACTCTTTCATGAATGACAACTCCCAGTCTGTTTTGAGGCTTCCTCTTTTTTTCCCTTTTCCTATGACACAGGATGTTTAATGCCTTTTCTCCTCTCAACCCTCCCATGTAAAGATTGGACAGTGTAGGGCTCAGTAGTGGCCTGGGCCTGAGCTGTGATCACACCCAGGGCAAAACGGTAAAAAGGAGCCCTTCTTCTCACACATGTGTCTGGCAACTCCCTGCAAGAGGCCAGAGCTCAGAGCACAATCAGGGAGAGCAAGACGACTGTGTTCTCAGTGCTGCTCAAACCAGGGAAGAAGTCTTGTATCTCTGGACCTTAGAAGCAGCTGCCTTCTGCACAGTGCAGAAAAGTACAGCACCACGGGGAAGAGGAGAATTCCTGGACTGAATGGAGCCCCACCCATAGAAGCCTGCCTGTTGGAGGATGGCGGATAGAAACAGTTGTTCCCGTGTCTTCACTTTCTGTCCCCAGGTTCCCTACAGAGACTTAAGGCCCAGCTTGAGGACACCTAGTTTCCAGTTTCTGGGTTCTAGGCCAGTGGTTCCCATCTTCCAACCACACGAGATAATTCCCACTCCTGTTCACTACCACCCAAACTGGGACCAATACAAGGTTGACTCTGTATGTCAAGTGAGAACATAAAACATGGGAAAAGGCAACCTAGGACAATGATCACATTATAAAAGAAAAACCATTTTCACATCCCTAATGAGGAGGACCCTAACCTGAGAATCAGGAACAGACTTCAATGGAAGCGGTTCCTTTTGGAAGGCTCCCGACTGTTGTTATTTCCCTCATTTTGTTCAAATCTGCAACAGTCTTCAGATTGAAGTCCATCTGCCACTATTCAGAGTTCTCTGCCCTGTGCTCTTTCTCCCCAAATTATGTTCTCAGCTAGCTATTTTCTTATTCAAAACTTCTAAATCACTACCTTTCCCAGAATGGCTTCTCTAGAAGTTTTCCCAGAAGGAAAATGTCAAGGGACAGCAGCACAAGAAGTACCCAGCTGAAGGGCTCTCACTGCCAGGCTAATTCTCAAGAGCAGATGAGGTACCAGGAGCAGGAGGGGGGTGCGTGTCTTTCTTCCCTTCTGCCCCCAGCTAGACTCTTGAAAGCGCTGGCTCATTCGGCCCTCCCAGCCAAAGCAGCGTGGGTTCTGTTGGGTAATTTGCAGGTTTGGCTGGTAAGATGAGAAAGGTATAGGCATCTTGCTGGGCCATTATTTATTCTGCATGGATCAGGGACTGAGCCTGACCTGAGACGGCCACAATTACCCCAGTTCGGCTGGACACCTATGTGACCTCCCACCGAATTTGCTCCTCCAAACGGCAGCAGCTGGTCAGGAGCAGCAGGGTGTGACTGCGAAGTCAGGAGACCATTTGTGACCAACCGATATTTATACACCCCGGTGAGCACTGTCCCCTTCCTCATGGTCACCTTGGGCATCTCTTCCCAGTTCCCAGTATGCTGACTTTGGTCAAAGCATTTTTGGAGCTCCTCTGGGAGCTGTCTTTCAGGCCAGATTATCTGAGAAATAGAGTCACATCCTCACTTTCTTTGTAATCAAAAATCGCTTTGCTTAGCTCTGTCACCCAGCTAATTCCCTAGTCTTGTCTCCAAATGACCTCGGCTGCGTTAAACATTAAATCCACCCCCAATGGAAGAAGACTTGCCATCAGCGAGCATATTCAAAGGGGATGATGTGGGTTCTGAGGGCATAATGAGGAGGAATGAGCGGCAGGGACATTGCTAGGAAGCCTCCTGGGGTGCACGTCCAACCTGTGTTGGCTGCTTGATTTCACCTAGCCTAGCATTGACCCAGGGAGTTGGGGTTCTCTTATCCTCATTAGGCAGATGAGAACACAGAGACTCAGAGGCTAAGGGGCTTGTCTAAAGATCACAGAGCAATACCAAGAAACCTTTGGACTCTGTCACAGGGAGCTTCCTGATGGATTGTCAAAAGCATAGGACTTCTTGGAGATACGTATGCACTGGTTAAAACACACAGCTCACTAGCAAGCCATCCCAGTCTCCCCTTCACACAACCATAGGGACCTTCCCTCCCAGACCATCCAGATCTGCTGTTTGGACCCATCTGCAAAAGAGGCAGGCTGCAGCCAGGGGACAGGTGGTAGCTTCAGTCCCCAACTTACTGAGTCCAGCAAGACACTTGGGTCTCAGGGTCTCCATTAGGAAAATGAGGATTAAAAAAATCCCTAAACCACCTAGCAACTGCATCCTTTCTGTCACCTCCTACAGTCCCCTCAACAGACAGAGAGACTGAACCGAATCAAATGCAGGATGGTGGTGGTGAGTTGGAACTTAGGAGGCAGGCAGACCTAGGCTGGAGTCAGACTCCACCATGTACTAGCTTAGCAACCTGGGCAAGGCACACAGCCTCAGTTTCAACACCTGTAAAAGGAGGAGCAGAAGAGCTTCTACCTCACAGGGTTGTCACAAGTATTCAATCAGCATGTGTATCTGGGATCTGGAATGGTTGATCCTGAATGCAATGCCCAATGTCAGTCAGCCTCTTACCCCATGTGTATGCTCCCTTGACTGCCTAGAGAGGCAATCCTCTCCTCTGACCCCTTCCCCCACAGCCTTACCCTCCTCCCACCCTCCGCGCCCTGCCAAGAAAGGGCACTGTCTTCCTACTCTAGGGAAATACAAATGAAAGGTGACAATGTGGTAAGCAGCAAAGCAGAGACCACCTCATTTCCAGGTTGCCATTGAACTCTGATGGGGGAAGCAATAACAAAAAGTGGACTCAGTTTCCAACAGAGCAAGAGATTGAAATATGGGGGAACTATTTGTCTTCCACGGGTGTGTCCAGCACAGTGGACTCTGGAGGTGGGTCTAGGTTTAAATGCCAGCTTTGTCTTGTGTTAGATCTGTGACTCTGGGGGTGCTCCTCAACCTCTCTGAGCTCCCATTTTGTCACCTGGAATACGAGGAAAACGCACGTGCCTACTTTGCAAGACAGTTGTGAGATTCAAAAGTACTAACTGGGTAACGCACGACACACTGTGCCTGGCATATAGGAAATAGTTCGATGCGTGCCAGTTAGCAGGGCTATTGAACGAATTTTCCAACAAAGCACAAGCTGGTGTAGGAGGCACTGCCCCATGTTTGAAAGGCTAGACATAAAAAAGTGAGAGGATATCCAACGAGGCCCTGCATGTGCCCATTCTCTGTTCCCCATTGTTATGAAACAAAAGGGTTTATCAAAAGGGTTTATTCAAAAGGGGAAAGTGTGCAACAGAGACTGCAAGCCCCTGGCTGCTGTTGTATCTTCTATAACCTTCCAAACAGGTCAGCTTTGCATGCACATACCTCCTGCCACAGGCCACTTTCTGCTCAGGAGGTAGTGCATTTCTGAGTACCAAACCTCCAGGTTAATCAGAAGTCCCCCTTTTTGCCCCAAACTGTTATTCTTTTAAATGTTTTATTACTTTTGAAAAATAGAGACAAGGTCTCGCTACATTGCCCAGGCTGGTCTTGAACTCCTGGTCTCAAGCTATCCTCCTGCCTTGGCCTCCCAAAGTGCTGGGATTAGAAGCATAAGCCACCATGCCTGGCCTGCCCCAAATTATTTTGTCCCAATTTTTGCCCAAATTTTGTCCAAGAAATCTATTTTGGAATTACTTTAAAGCCAGCAAGCCCAGCCTTCGTAAAGAAAATATGAATCTGTGACTGAAGCTGAGATTCCCGGGGTAAGGTCAAACTCCACACATTACTGACACCCTGGATGGGGTACCTGGCACTTTGGCTGTTTTGCATGCGCAGCATCAGAGGGCAGAGAAGGAAAGTCAGAGCTGGTCATGCCGGGAGGTTCTGCTGCCCAGACTGGCCCTGGGGGACTGGCCTGCTGGGTGCCGTTGACTGGAGTCTTGGCTGCTAGGGGGTCCTGGGTCACCTCTACAAGCCCCCTCCTGAGGCATCTGTAAGATGGGGTGCTCAGGCCCCACAGGCAGCCTCTGGAGATATGAGCCCTATCTGTGACCTGAATCCAAAGGCCCAGCCAAAGGAATAACAATTAGAAATATCACCAGATACACTCTCTTTGAAGTGTCCCAACCTGGGGAATTGGTGTCAGAAGACACACAGAAAAGCCAGATGGTATTTTCCAGGGTCATGGTCCACCATGGAGTGAAGCCCAGGAACCCTTTCATGTCCTTTCCCGAGTCAGTCCGTGCCCGGGCGGCTGGCGTGGGAGGAGAGACCGCAGAGACACAAGATTAATGGCTTCCTGGGCAGGTGAGCAGCCACCCACTCGGGCAGTCACGATCCTCCAGCGACTCCCTCGGCCTGACTCCATGAGGCGTGAAGTGGAGAGAGAATCTGGTGGTGAGGCCAACCCTTGCCAATGCAGGCCGAGCCCGGCTGCTGCATCTGCCGCCAGCGCTGGCTCCGGGAGTCGAGCCTCCGGGCTAAGCCTCTGTCTGGGTTTGTCCTGCTGCAGGCAGAGGCGCAGGCTTGGTAGGACGTGCACTGCAGGGGACCAGGGGAGTTGGTGGGCAGGCAGCTGGAGCAGGGACAGAACCCAGCTTCTAGAGGGCTGTCTGTGCAGAGAGCCGACTTCCAAGTTTTCATAAGGACCCCTTGTATTTCAGTGTTTTTCTTAGGAAGGTTTATTAGTTGCTGGCTTGTTTGCTCACACTTGGTTCCTTAACTTACACATTAAAATTGTTTCCATTATAGAATACGTACGTACAATCAAAAGAATCAAAGTTAAAAGCAAAAATCTCTCCCATTACCAGGATTCTTAAGCCCATTCCCTACAGCTGATTCAAAGCACAGGTTTTTTTAAATATCTCTTTCCACAAGTTTCAAAAGCATATACCCAGCATTTGGAGCTTAAAAAGCCATGCATGTGATTTTACTCTATCTACTGTCCAGCTACTTGTTTTTTATTTTTACTCAATTCTATGTTGCCTGTATTTTCATCTCAGTCCACATGAACCTAGGAAGGCTTTTTTTGGATACGGAGTCTCGCTCTGTCACCAGGCTGGAATGCTGTGGCGTGATCTTGGCTCACTGCAACCTCCACCTCCCAGGTTCAAGGGATTCTCCTGCCTCAGCCTTCTGAGTAGCTGGGACTACAGGCACGTACCACCACGCCCAGCTAATTTTTGTATTTTTAATAGAGATGGAGTTTCACCATGTTGGCCAGGATGGTCTCGAACTCTTGACCTTGTGGTCCACTTGCCTCAGCCTCCCAAAGTGCTGAGATTACATGTGTCAGCCACTATGCCCGGTTGAAGGCCTCTTTTTAATGCCAAAGCATTTCTCGATCACGCCCCCCACCCCAAGTACCAAGTATCATAATCTTGGACTTTCAGTCTTCATTAGGTAGAAAAATATATCATAACTCCTAATTTAGCAATACTTTAAAATGAATTTATAATTTTCTTTTGAATGACCATAGCCATGTTTACAGAGAATGCGTGGGGTATCTCTGGCTTTGTAAGGCTGACAGTACCCTGCATAAAAGCATTTTGCAAGCATTATTTTATTAAATCCTTCTGCAACCCTGTAAGAGAAGGATTCTTATTCCTGCTTTTCAGATGAGGCCAGCCTGCCCGGGGAGGTTAGGTGACTTGCCCCAGGGTACACAGCAAGGGCGAGTTGTCAGCTGAATTCACACCTGTCTGACATCAAAGGTGCTGCTTGCTCTGCCACACCACACAGGGGCTGTCTATTCCTTCGTGTTCTTCTAGTGTGGGCCGTGAGTCAGGAGGGACTCCTTCCTCCACACGCCCTGCTGCGGTCCCTGGGGAGCCAGTGGTGTTCAGATCCATGGTAATATTGCCAGACCTTCAAGTGACCTCAGAGCCGGGATGGCCAGTTAGGTACTGACCTAGGACACAGGCTGGAGTAGCTGGGATGCTGCCTGGCAGCAGGGCAATACATTCCTATTTCTGTACCGACCATGGAATGAGGCCCCGGGAAGGCCAGCGTGAGCCAGACAGTGCACACGGCTTAATTCTCATGTAGCTCTTACCTCTCCGTTTCCTCCTCCCACGGGGCAAGGGGCTGACTGTCCGAAATGGAGAGCTCCTACTGAGGTCACCGAGGGCAGAGAACAGCCTAAAGGGATGGCCCAGGGAGAGAAGTGAGGGGCCCATGGGCCCACATCGGGAGATGACGGCAGCAAAACCTGCGAAGGAGGCCACCTCGCCCAGACGGCCAGTTCATCTTCCCTCCTACCAGTTTCCCTCTATCAAAATTCTTTTTCTCTTTTAATTTTCTCACATGGGAATGGTTTGTGTCAGTCTGTCCAGCCCTCCTCTGGCTCTGCGTGGCTCCTGCAGTTTCCTCGCCCTGCCCGGCCTGAGGTGGGTATGCAGTGACACTGGCACAGTCACATCAGTGATCTGCACTGCCTGGCCGGAGGCTCACCATTTAGGTACTCACAGCCCCAAGGTCAAAGAGGCCCTTAATGCAGCTGACAGCAAACGATTTGCATCCACAAGATGCAAGACAGCTCTGGGTAAAGGTAAAGAGGCCAAGCCCTGGGTTTCCTTCTGCACCTAAGCTGCAGAACTGCACCCAAGGCCCTCACCAGCTCAAGCTCTCAGTTTTTTCATCTGTAAAATGAGGGCGCTGAAGCCAAGGAGTCTCCCTCCCAGCCCCCACAGGCTGCGTCCTCTTTGGGGAGGAGAGTACTGGCCACATGAGGTGCTCAAGGGGTACCAGGGATACCCTTCAGTACAAAAGGCCCAGAAAGAGAGGAGGCAAAACATATGAGTAGCCACAAGATGCACTTTGCACAGCGCCTGGCTCATAGTGGGCAGTCAGAAGATGTTAGCAAATATTACTATCGTCTTGAGCATCAGCAAATAGAAAAATATAGGGAAACTGGCCTAGGACGACAGAGGCAGGGATACAGGGCTAGAAAGAAAGAAGGATGGGGAAAAAGAAAAGAGCCCAGCATCAAAGAGAAGCTGGTTTTGCCTGGAGTGGCCAAGTCTACCTGTTACAGGCACAATCTCTGATCTCATTCATGTGACCAGGAACTGGAAGTACTAAAACTAGAATCCAAAGTGTTCTAGGCTGGGCACGGCGGCTCATGCCTGTAACACCAGCACTTCGGGAGGCTGAGGAGGGCATATCACCTGAGGTCAGACCAGCCTGGCCAGTATGGTGAAACTCTCACTAAAAAAAAAAAAAAAAAAAAAAATTAGCCAGACGTGTTGGTGCATGCCTGTAATCCCAACTACTTGGGAGGCTGAGGCGGGAGAATCGCTTGAACCTGGGAGGTGGAGGTTGCAGTGAGCTGAGATCATGCCACTGCACTCCAGCCTGGGGGATGCAAACAGACTCTGTCTCAAAAAAAAAAAAAAAAAAGAATCCAAGGTGTTCTTACCGAGAAGACTGTAGCCATGGAGTCCCTTGCCTCAGCCATCCTGGGGACCCCAGGTCCTCTCGCCCTCATAAAAATGCCTCTGATTCAAGTCTTGCAGGCATCTGCTGGACACGGGCAACTGCTTGGAAACAGTTGCCGGCACCTGGCCACACTCTTCACCTGGGCACGGACCAGGGACCTCTCTCCTGGCTGCCAGGGGCCTCTATGTTCCGTGACTGCTCTGATCCCAGGTAATGCTTTTTCTTTGCAGTAAATGTATTTCATGCAAAGTCTTGATGTCATAAAATGTAAAATTTTTAACATAAAATACACTTATAGACCAAAAAAAGAGATCCATTGTCAGACCATATGTGACTATTTTTATTACTGTTGTTGCCATTCAAAAGTAGCTGGCACAGTGGAAAGACTTAGGAGGCTGCAGGGCATGGAGAGGAGTGTTGTGAGCAAGGTGGTGGCCAAGACTGCACGTAGGGACGTCTACTGGAGCTACGGTGGGGGCACTTCCCCAGGCAATAGGTCTCTAGGGGAGGGCCCATCAGGTTTCCGACTGTGGCCTCACGTCAAGCCTACAGGGTCTCCTGCGAGCACTCTGCTGGCCAGGCATGGAGTTGGGTGGTCAAAGAATACAAAAGGGAGATAAACCCACAAACCCAAGCCCACGTGTGTTAGATCCTGGCTACAGCACCTCACAGACCAAAGCAGGCCTCCCTCTTTGCTATGCCCCAAAGGCTTTGCACAGGAAACTGGCCTCTGGTACCTCCCCGCCCCACATGCCCACACAGAGGCCTTCCCAGGGCTGGCCACAGGCCCTGGGTTCCAGCTCACACATACGGACCACCCCCAAGTGGCTCTTCTCTGTGAAGGCCAGTGGCCATGCAGGGCTACTGACCCAGGGAGCAGCAAGGAGGTGGGCCCGCCCTTCCCTCTTCCTCATTCTTTCTTGGCAAATGAAAGCACTTCTCTCAGCACGGCATGAACAGATCCCAACACTGGCTCTTCCAGGTGTCCTGACCCTCTCCACAGCCGTACTGGGACGAGGCCCTGGTGGCAGCCCCCGAGCCACATGCCTGTCTCAGGGCCTGCACTCCCCTTTCCTGAGCCCAGGATCAACTGAACAGTTCAGCCTGAGACCACATTAATGTGTTGGGAGAAACATCAGGAGGTTGGCCTGGAAAGACAGAGATCTGTGATAGAAACAGTGGGTTTTCTGGGCCCCTGGAATTCTGAGCTATTTCAGGCAGACAGACTTGAATGTGCATCCTGGCTCTTGAAGAGGATCCACTGCGCCACCTCTGTAAAGGGGGAACAGGACTCCCTACTTAGGTATTACTGTAAAGATCAAAGACATCAAATGCTAATAACAGTAGCTTCCTTCCCCTCTAAGTTGATAAATTCTAGCACTCCCCAAAATCTACTCACAGAGGCTCCTAGAGCCCAGGGACCCTGTGGCGCTGTTTCTCGGATATGCCCCTGCCTGCCAGGGCCGCTGGCTCACTCCCCCACACACCACTCTGCACTCTGACTCAGGAACACAGTGCCCCAGTGTCTCTGCTTCTGCGGACATCCCGAAATATCAGCAGCCAGAGCAGAGCCTGGAGGCCCCTCCCTGCCCTGGGGCCTGCTGAGAGCCACGGACCGCTAAGTACTGCAGTTACTCAGAACAGAAAGCCTTCGAAGAGCTATCAGGCTCTAAATGAAGGCTGCTGGGATAGCGTCGGCAGAAAGAAACAGAGTTCTTCAGAGAGTCCAGACACAGATTAGGTAGGAAGTTGCTTCCAATTAATGAGTTGGAGCCTGGCGAGGTGGTTCCTCAGCCCCCTCTAGGCCCTCAACCCCTTGGATACTCACCCCCATGCCTCAGCCATGTGTGCCTTGTTGTGAATTAGAATAACTAGGTTCAGAGCCCACCCACCTCCTCAACCAGGCACTCTTGGACAGTGAACAACCTGTACAACTGAACGGGTAACCCACCAGTGGTTCTCCCCAAAGCACAGATTTTCTCAAAATGTATCTAAACTTCTACCTCGTGTTTACTGAAGGCTCCTCCATGACTGACCCTGTGCTGCAGACGAATCAGAACCAAATGGGCCCTTGAGGATCTCAGGGTAAAGTGAAAGACTCCCATAGTGAGGTGGGAAAAAGGGCTTCAACTCTCAAGGCTGCTTTCTCCTTGGGAAGGCCACTCCAAAGGGCATTTGTCTACAGACCAGGGATTCAAAGAACAGGAGACTCCAGCAATGAGCTGCAGCTTCTGGCCTGTACAGCATGCAGATGTATGCATTGCCAGGGGTCTGTGGGCTTGTAATGCGCTTACCATTGGAAAAAGGGCTGGGCTGGGAACTGTGTGTATCTGAGTCACTGAGCTGCCCCTTCTGATGGCAAAGGTCTGAACCTGAAGCAATTTCCAGGTAACAGAGAGATTAAGTGCAAATCCTCACTCCAGGGGCCTGTGTTGGCTGGGACCCAGGGAACCTTCCATGGAGGAGTCTAGAAAAGCCCAAACCCCGTCTGGCTCTTTCCTGGCCTCTGCTGTCCTGGAGGCTGCAGACCAAATCTTCTCACCTTCCCACTTTGCTGTAGCATCCCAAGAAACCACAATGCGGCCAATGTAACCTCAAATGTGTGCTCCAACTCGGGATTGGCCAGGAATATTTTCTCCACTCGCAAAGCCAGAGGAGCCCTTGCCTCCATGGGCATGACCACACAGCCCAGCATTTCCAGAGAGGGCGGCTGCCTCCTCGCAGGGTCCTGGGACCCCGCTGCAGCCACACACAGAGGCTCCCTTCATGCTGCAGCTTGGCTATTCTTGGTATCTGCTCCATTCCTCTCCTGACCTCACCTGTGCCTGCCTCACCTGTTCAACCATGTTGTGCCTCTGTGGCCTCATTTGCTCACAGGGCCTGGGGCACAATCCTCTCACGCCTGGAGGCTTAAGCATACCTCTCCATCAGGGTCTTTCCCCCTGGAAAATTCATGGTTTTCACTTCCTGCACTTAGCTCCTCAACTTAAATCCCACACACAGGGGTCCTGTAAGGAAAAGACATGAACCTTACGCTCTAGAGATAAAACTTCCATTCCGCTACCTGGCACGTCATCTGTTTCCATAGGATTTGGATAGGGGCATGACTGGAGCAATGAGAAGAAATACTAAAAAGAGCTAATATTTATTGAGCACCTACTGTGTACCAATTTCTGCTATAAGTAGCTTATGTTTATCAATTTTTTTTTTTTTTTTTTGAGACTGAGCCTCACTCTATTGCCCAGGCTGGAGTGCAGTGGTGCAATCTCGACTCACTGCAATCTCCACCTCCTGGGTTTAAGTAATCCTTCTGCCTCAGCCTCCCAAGAAGGTGGGATTACAGGCACCCACCACCACATCTGGCTAATTTTTGTATTTTTAGTAGAGACGGGGTTTCACCATGTTGGCCAGGCTGGTTTCAAACTCCTGACCTCAGATGATCCACCCATCTCTGCCTCCCAAAGTGCTGAAATTACAGGCGTGAGCCACCACACCCAGCCATGTTTATCAACTTTTAATATTTACAGCAACAATATTAAAGATCACAACAGAAGAGGAATCTGAGACACAGAGAGATTGAGTCATTTATCTGGGGTCACAGAGCTGGGATGTGACGGAGCCAATGCAGTGGTGTGGTAATAAATGTTTAACAACTAGCTGGGGGAAGGCAGATCTGTAGCATTTGCCAATTTCTGTGGTGTAAATACTCCCATCGAGGCCGTTCGCAAACTACCAGCGTGTCATCAGAGAATGCAGGCTTGGGAAGAGACAGGAAGCAGCTCAGCATTGCATGGTTTTTTCACCATACATTAGGTGTAAATTGACTGCAAGAACATAAAGTGAAATGTACTAAGATATGAGGAAGTGAGGAGTGGTATCTATTACCTTTGTTATTAATACAATGTATTTAACTATAAGTTTATACCATTTAATTTTTAATAACGATTGTGTTTGACCATCAGCCCACAAAACTGCTGAATATTTAACAATGAGCTCTTCTGAGCTGGTTTGAGCTGGTTCCAGAACACCACTGGGACCAGGATTTCAACTCAGTCTGGAGCTAGGGTTTTTCCTCCTAACCACGACACTAGACCGCCTCCCAGAAGGATATAATGCTTCCTTAGCCAGAGCTGCCTCCATGGCTCAACCAGGGCAAAAGATGTAGCAGAACCAGTGCTCTCCTGGTTACCTCTTCCCAGGCCCTTTTTTCTCTCTCTTTTCCCCCAAGGGCTCCCCTTTAACTGCTTCCAATCCCCTCAGGTTAGCTCGACCAACATTTATTAAACACCTACTCTGTGTCACCAGGGACACAGAGATAAGCCTGGACTCTAGGACCTCATGATCTAGGAGAAAAAATAAGCAAATATTCAAATTCAACAGATTGTAACCCAGTCAGGGGCATGAGACAGAGAACAGCTGCGAGGAGAGAGACTAATTCCCCCAGGGAGAAGTCAGGGATGGCTTCACACAGAGGGAGATACCTAAGCAGGGTTTTAAAGGATAAATAGAAGTTTGCTAAGCAGACCAGAGTAGGGGGAAGCAATATAAGAAGGGCCAGATCTGAGGTGTATACATAGGTAAAAGTTTTCCAAATGTAGGAGGGGACTCAACAATGAAGAGCGGGAGGGAAGAACTGAAGATATGCTCCATATCTTGGCTTGGGGGGGTCCCTGCCTCAAGAGACATGAGGAGAAGCAGGTTTGGAGTGTGATGCTGTGCACGTGCTGCTGTGTGGTGCCTGCAGGAATCCAAGACAGGCACCAAGGTAGGGCACTGAGTCTCAGACTTGGGAGCCGTTGGAGAATGGGCGATAAGAGAATGGTGGGAAGGCATGGAACAGGAGAAAATGCAAGCTGAGAAGAGGGAAGTCGGCTTCAAAATATGTTTATGATAGACTCCAGGAGAGGCGTGGACAGGATCAGATCACTGGGTGGCCTCCAGAGGCTGGGCATGGGCCCTTGGAGGATGATGTCAGTAAGACCAAAAGTTCCTTTCTACAGCTTTCTCCTGTGCCTAGGACAAGGATGGAAGCTGAACTGGGGGATGAGAGGTCCGACTCTGTGCAGTGATTCTTCCACCTTGTTTTTTTTAGAACCAAGACATGGGTCTTGGTCTTTTCCCCCTCCACCCCCACCTCAAACTTTGCCCAAGTGTTAGATCCACACAGTGTTAGATGGGGCATTCTGAAGACAGGAATTAGGAAGCTGAAATTCTAGATGCAATGAGCGACACATAATATGGGGGTGAAGAGTGCAGGCACACAGCCAGACTGCCTCTGTGCAAATCCCAGCTTTGTCAGTTGTGTGACCTTGGGCAAATGACTTAATGTCTCTGCACCTCAGTTTCTTTACCTGTGAAATGGGGGATGGTAATAATACCTACTTCCTAGGATTGTTGTGAGGAAGTGATGATTTCACACATGAAATATTCTTAGGACAAAGCCTGACACACAGTAAATACTCAATAAATGTCAATTACTACAACTATTACTATTACAATCGCCCATCTCTGGCCTTACACTTTATATTTAGCTCTCCTATCCACCCTCAGACACTTTTCTTACATCAAATCCTAAAATGATCCCCCAGAGAATTAGGTGGCTTGGAGAAGAGCATCTGAACACCAGTATCCGGCTCTGAGAATCATGCTGGCTGCATGGCTTCTGCATATTCAGCAGCTGGAGGGCATTCTTCAGACCGAATGAGACCTGAGCACTTTCCAGTCCATCTGGAGGTCAGGCAAGCCACGGAGGCAGCGAGTGTGTTGTGCGTAGGTGTGCATGTGTGCATGCTGGGGCTTGGGAGGAATACCACACTACAAGGCAGCTGCAGTGCTAAATTGCATGGAGCAGGGCTGGGAAAGATGAGAACCACAGCTGCTTTCTAAAGCCAGGGTCCTGAGCTCACTCCTGCGCTTCTGAAGGCTCACCCCCTGGGATTCTCCCTGCAACTTCCCACCAAGGGAGGGCTCTGTTACAGAACTGTCACCCATGGGGTGCAGTGCCAGTCAGTGCCTGTAGGGGGCTCTAGAGCTCTTCCATTCCCCGTACCCTGGGCCGTGAGGGCACCAGGCTTAAAACAATGGTTGTTTACCAGGACTGTGCGACTGTGCTGTTCCGAGAGTTGAATGAGGGGAAGCTGGGGTCCGCTGGTACCCTGTTGGCGAGCCCCGGTTCATCCATGCTCTCAACTAGCTCTGCTTCAGGTTTGGAGTCCTAATCCTCCCTGCTCCACCACCTAACATTGACTTGGGCTGCTTCCCCTCAGCCTCCTGGGAGACCCTCCCAAGGGTCAGCCTCCGGTCCTTGTGTGGGGAGGTAGAGAGAGCTGCTGCTTTGGCCTCCAAGGTGAGGTAAGGGTGACTTCCAGTTTCTGGGGTCTCGGGTTCTGGCAGTCCAGCACCGCAACCAGTTTGTCAGGCAAACATCAGGCACAGACAGGTTCCCAAAAAAACTTGACTTACCCTGTTTCTCCCTAAGGCAAAATTCAATAGCCCTGGGTGCTGTTAGGAGACCTCATTCAGTTAGATGTATTTACTTCATTGTAACTCTATCAATATATCTGGATGACGGAACTTACCCACTGCCTTATCTAAGGGCATGGCCAGCCCAACACGTTCATATTGGTAACATGTTAAAGATGGTCATTTGGAGGCAAAGACAGGCAGATCACCTGAAGTCAGGAGTTTGAGACAAGCCTGGCCAACATGGTGAAACCCCGTCTGTACTAAAAATACAAAAAACTTAGCCAGGTGTGGTGATGCACACCTGTAGTCCCAGCTACTCAGGAGGCTGAGGCAGAAGAATCGCTTGAACCCAGGAGGCAGAGGTTTCAGTGAGCCGAGATCATGTCACTGCACTCCAGCCTGGGCGACAGAGTGAGACTCTGTCTCAAAAATAAATAAATAAATAAAATAAATAAATAAAAATAAAAAAATAAAAAACTGAACATAGAATCAATCTTTGGGGCTTGGTCAAAAGCAGAAAAAAAAATAAGGGCAATGTGTTTCTTATCAGACTAATTTAAGAAAAACAGTCATGGGTAGGTAGCATTGCCAGATTTAAAAAGTATTGCATGGGATTTACTTATACGAAAAAAGATACCAGCATTTATCTAAAATTCATATTTAACTGGGTATCCTGTATTTTAATGGACAGTCCTACTGAAAATACAGGGATTCATTCAGAGGAAAATTTCCTATTCATCCTCTCCACCCCAAATTGTAATTCCTTTTTTAATCCCCTTGTGTTATATGTTGACACGCAAGTCATATTGATCACATTAAACAAAGTAGTCAATTCAAGCACCCAGTCTCACTGCTAGGGAAGACTATAATTGTGAGATTATGTCAAATGAATGAAAAGTAATGCCCCAAAGATAACATCAAAAAATTAATAACATGCACACCTACTATGTGCCTGGTGCTCGTCCTCTGACTAAATCTTCAAAACAACCCTGGGAAGTAGATACTATTAGTGGAAACTGAAAAGAGAATCTACACATCTAATTTCTGTAGTTCTGGGAAAAGCATGTAAATTTCTGGCCAATTGCTTCCTGAGAAAGAAAGGGGAGGGAAACCAAGAAGGACTCCATCCCATCAACAAATGGCCTTATTCATAATGCAAAGCCAGGTTGGTTGCTATTTGGTTATATGCCGCTTACACAGGAAACTGTCTTAATTTCAGTGAATTATCACTGGCTTGGAGTACGGGATGGTGGGAGAGCAGTGGGTGGGAACCCTGTAACAGTCAGCAGTAAGTTGGCCTTACAACTGAGGAAGATGCGTTATACTCGGGATAATCAATAGCTCATTTGCCGTGTATAAAGGCACCCCTCAAGCCACCCCCAAACTCTCGGTGACAGTGACACACAGATTCCAAATGTTCTCTGTAAGAAAAAAACACCCTTTCTCCTAATCCTTCTTAAACTCAACAAGACTGATTGGTTTTTATTATTCATGAATTAATTTTTTACTCAGGGTCCAACAAGGGAATTGAAGCTATAAAATTTCTCACCCATTGAGGGGGAAAGCAGATCTCCACCTGAGCAGCACAGCCAGAGTCTTGCTTGCATTCCTTGGGGGTGGAATGTTTTGTTTGTTAAATCAGTTAATAATCAATTAATAATCCAAAGCTTTGGGGTTTGGTTGGTTTTTTTTCCTGAGGAAAAGAATTGAGTAAGAACATGAGTAAGAACACTAAGGTGGAAAAAAAATACAGACAGCTAGGGGACCCTGGAATATTAGGTGAAGCAGAGCTGCTTCCTCGTTCCACGATACATATACAAAAAAGGAAATGAGAGAGGAAATAAAAGCATTGTCAGATTCGAAAGTAATGCACAGATAAGCATGGTCTGTAGGTGAGCAGGCTTCAGGTCTGGGAGTCGCCACGAAGCATCACAAGAAGGGTCACAGAAATTCAGAGAGGTCAGTTCCCTGACGACCTCCCTCTAATCACCTCCAGAGTGCAGGTTGAGGTACTCAGGAGCAGGGACAACGGCCTCATAGAAGCCAAATGGCCAAGAAGGCGATCAAGGGTGGAGAGGTGACTTTGCCTCTCTCTTCACACAGTTCTTCTCCCAGATACTCATATGCGCCAAGTCATAACCCCCCTTGTCTGCTCTGTGCCTTTGGTCTGCAAACCTCTCATGAGAACACAGCCAGGGGAACCAAGAAGCAAGGGGAAACTGGGAGGCAGAGCATGGCACGGGGCACAGAAGCTGGCGGTAGTGGGGTCAAACTTGGCACAGCATCACTAACAAGAAACATTTCTCCTGTCTTCGTTCAAAGGCAAAGTACCCAGCATTTCTCAGGGGGGCCAGGGGTTAACACCGTATTCTCCTCTACCTGCCTGTTCATATTCAGAGACCAGAGAGTTTTTGCTCATGGGTGAATTCAGACATGCAAACCTGCAGCCTTTGCATGCTTATGTTTGCACGAAGATATTTATGTTTGGGAGCAAGAAACGGCCACCCTCATCCAGCTACTATGAGAAAAATGGTTATGAGAATTGCTTTGCGATTTTTGGGAAGAAAAAGGTACAAGCTGTGATTACTGTAATCATAATTATTATAACCATCACATTAAAATTGCTACTATTTCTGTAAAAGCAGCGTTTTTTCTGCCAAAGCTTGTTAGCTTGACTGCTTAGGTAGACAATGTCAACACACCCAAGAGACAAATGACAAAGAGTGAAGCTAAAAGGAAGAGGATAAATACTGCACTCTGCATGCTGAACTCCGGTTTCACCATCAAAAGGAAATGTTTTTTGCTGATCGATTAGGAAGACAAAAACAAAAGCATACAACAGCTCATTTACTGTGCATCATCAAGATCCCAAACTCGGGTTCCAAGCGTAGGCGGTGACATGAAGGGGGGATTTAAAAATCGATTTTGAATAAAATTTAGTGCTTCTTCATATCCTCACCCATACCTGCAGCCCCTATCACCACGCTCCTCAGGTAACAAACAGACCACCTGAAATTTGCTTTTAAACAGCAGGTCTATACCCTTCTTGTTTTTTCCACCAAAACGTGAGCCAGCCAGCGACCATGGATAAAGGTATTGATGGCAGAATCAGAACAGAGGGGCCAATTATAGGCATTCTGCTTTGGGACTTTACCCAACTAATCATGCTCCACATCTCTGAACAGCTCAGCCAGCACCTCCCCCCCACCACACACACACTCACACTCACACTCAGGCAGACCACACACCTACACTCCTTCCTCCAAAACAGTCGAGGAGGGATAAAAGGACAAGGGCAAACTACAGCAAGTTGGAATAAAAATAGAGGGAAAACATGAAGACAAAGGAAAATGCTAAATTATAAAACACGAGAGAAATCTCATCTAAAAGATCACCCTTCTTCACCCCTTCCATCCTCTCCTATAGCATTTCCTTACACCTGTATTTCCTTGTTCTTTGCCCTTCAGAAACCAAGAACACATGAAAAGGCCAGTGATGCTCAAAAACCCTTTATCAGGCATCATTTTTAAAGCATAAGCCAGACGAAAATGCCAAAAACATAAATACAATAAAAATTTCAAAATGAATAAACAAAAAGAATAAAACAAAAAAAACTAATTTATGAACTCAAGTCAATTCAAGCCATTAAAAATAAAAGAGCCAAATTAAAGCCACATTCGGTATTTGGGGTTTTTAAACTCATCGTTTCCTTGATAGAAAAGATTGAATTCAGTTGGACACTTCACATTCGGACAATTTAAATGCAGGAAGTTAGTAAACACCGATGGTCAGGCATGAGGCTGGCTGCCACTATAATTGGTAGGAGAGGTCTCTGATATGATTTTCAATAAAAATTGATCACATTTGAAATCAGAAGATAAAAACAAAGGCTTGTTGGAGTTTGTTTAACTGCCTTTTGACCTCTGAATGAAATGACTTTGCGAAATAAAATAACATTTTCCAGAAAACCGTTCCCTGAAAAGGTTTAGTCCTGGGGACTCTGAATGACAATATTGAACAGAATATTTTAAAGTCCTAAGGAACAAAAGAAAGACTTTTTTTTAAAAAAGAAACTTTTAGACCAAAATGTGTATAAGTTTAAAAGCACAGCAAAATGAAGACGAAAAAATTCTATCTCTAAGTCCCAGGAAAACTTTTGTTTTAGATTTATACAATTTTAACTCAAACTCAGACAATTCTGAATTTAAAACATTTACCCAATAATTTATTTCCACCTAGTCCGACTCCATAGTAAACGTTCCATGGGCTGATTAACCAGTATGATTTTCCTTGATTTAAGAAAACAGTTGACTCTTTAAGCTACAGCCTGTCAATGGCTGGAGAGAAGGGGAAGTCGGGAACCTGGAACAGAATGGCCCAAATGCTCCTTTGAGTGTGGCCATCTGCTATCCTGGAGAAGGGCAGGACTCCCTTCTCTCCCTCTCTGGGGTCTGCCCCAGCCCTACCCAGGCCAGAAAATTGCAGAGAGGCTCTTAAGACTGAAATCCTCTGGGCAAACCAGAGGGACAGCCACCTAGCAGGTGCCCCTGTAGTCCGCTTTGCACCATGGATGAACCAATCCCAAGGCACGGCAGCCCCTGCTGGAATGTGGTCACAGCCAGACCTCAGCCCAGGCAAGGGGTATAGCAGGCAGCAGGAACATGTTTAAATAGCAGAGCCCCCTGTCCACTGTCACCCCATCTAAAAGGGGACTACCCACCGGAACACACTCACACATGTGCACACACAGGTTTCCCATGGTGGAAAGTCTCTTAGGGGTGGACACGGCTTTTGATGTTTCGAGGTTCAGAAACATCCTCTACAACAGGGGCTTTATTGGCAGCACAGAAGGACTTGACACTCTGTTAAGCAATGACTTATAAGGACAGGTCCTGTTAGGACCCTTGATGATTTTAATCCTGATCAGTACAGAAGGGCACCCTAGAGAGGCAAATACAAGCACACTCATAGGAGGGAGGGAAAAGACCATGCAGCTCCATGTTCCCCACTTGTCTGGTGTTTTGATGTCTTTTTGTTAGATGGTTAACTGGGGAGGTCTCTGTTCCTAGAAACAAATTGAGCCTGTGCTCTCCTATGACCAGCTTCCCTCATGACTCTGAGTGGGACCACCGAAGCAGTTCAGCTCTGTGGAACACCAGCTCAGAGTCCAGGAGCCAGTGAACAGTCACCTGCCCAAAGCTGGCTCTGAGAAGAAGCTGATGAGGTGGGTGAGTGCAAGCTACTGCCCGCTGAGCCCAGAAGCACCAGATGGAAGTCACAATGAGTCCCTTTAGAGCCACAGAAATGACCAGCATGCACTCGAAGTCCTTCCATCACATCCTTCCCGTGTGGCCAGGAACGCGAGGGAAGAAATGGCCCAGCATAGCCTGCTGCCCAGGGTGACGGTGTCTCAAGAGGCGAGGGTCACCAGCCCAGTGCCCTAGGGAAGAAAAAACACCTCCCAACTACGGACCTCTCCCAGTCATTGCCCTGACAACCCCTCCGAGGAAGTTGTGTGGTTCCAGGACAGCTCTGCCATTATCAGAGAAGGTCAGCAGCCTCACCAGTGGCAGGAAGCAGGCTGGCCCGGTGAGGGTTAATCTGCCGGGCCAGCCATTACAGGGGTCACCGTGATGTGCAGAGAAGTTGAGCCTCCCAGTCCCCCAGAGCTGGTCTGCTAATTACATTTGCAATTATAAACACCACAACCTCCCCGCACAGGGACGAAGCCACACCAGTCGACGGGGCTACCAGGATATAATCCCACCCCACCCATGCCAGGGGACACCAGGGCCACCCAAAGCCTATGGGCCCCTCCTCCGAGGGAAGACCATATCTGTGACTGTCCCCAGAGGTCTAAGGCTGCTGGGGCTGAGGAAGGGCAAACTCACCAGAGACAGAGCCCAATCAGGGGTCACCAGTGCATACATGCTAAAAAGGTCTTTGATTTATCTCTAGAAATCAACGAAAGGCTTCAAGGGCAAACAGGCAGGATGTTCAGGACGATTCCGGACCAGATTTGGCTAGTTACAGCCCATTCTCAGCTTGTACCCTCCTGGCTTCCTGGGGTCCTTCCTTAGACGCTGCACTGGCAGCACCTCTAGGGGCTGTAGTGTCACTGGAGGACCCCAGAAGTTGAGCATTCGAGTCAAGCTGGGGCTCCCCACCCCAGTAACATTCAGTCAAGAGCCACCAGACTCTATGACAGAAGCTCCCAGGGGAGCTGTGCAGCGTCCTCGCTAATTCTGGGCAGAGCTCCTGCTCAGCAGGAAGAGCATTTCGAGGGTGTCACTTAAGAGAGAAATGGACAGAGACCTGACGATGGCCTGTAGGTGTTGGGGGACACCAGAATGGAGGCAATCAAGGTGTGGTGTGGGCTTTACTTTGAAGGAGGACATTATGGTCTAAATATCTGCCATCTCTTCCCTTAAATTTGGAACCAGAAAGAATTTTAATCATTTTGAAGAAGTCACTTAAAGGACCTGGGAAGACAAGTTCTAGAGAAGGGCGCTGCAGAGCCAGGCCAAAAGCATCCTGTTTCTTGCTTGTCTACCGTCTTCGAATTCTGTCTCCTTCTGAATCCTACTCATTCACGGTCAACTCCACCATCCACCCCCAATTCACACACTCCCTCAATGTCTCTCTGTCACACGCATCCTTCCTCTGGCCCATCAGAGGTAGGCAGATCTTTGCTCAAAAGAAAAAAGGCATTCAGCAGAGGGCCGAGGAAGGGGATAAACTTTCTCAATGAGTTTAGATTATCTTTAAAAACCACTTGGCAAAATGTCCAATTATCAGGAATATTAATGGAGCGCATGCAGGACAAAGTTATAAGGGCCCCCGAGCTAGGGCCGGGGGTGCTCTGAGAAGGCAGAGTGTGACATGAAATCTCTGTCACCGCCACCTCCTTCGAAGTGCTTTCCCCGAAAGTCCCCTCTGCCCCTCCTCTCCCAGACTAAATGGAATATTTATTGATTACTCCAAATCAATAGAATAAAAAGGTTCCTGTTTGGTGGCCAGGTTATTTCTTTGCGGTTTTTTTGTTTTGTTTTGTTTGTTTTAAGAAACAGATCTTTTTCATATATCCTCGTTATCAGCAAAATAAAGGATTGTTTCTAAAATGAAAAGGGTTGGGGGAAGTAACAAACTCCAAGAGGAAATTTCCAGTGATGTCAGGATCTCACTGAGCTGGAAAGAGCCTTACCCGGGACCGGGGCCCTCCAACATTGACCTAATGTCTCCTCCCAGTTTATCGCCTTCAGGCCTGAATGCCTCCCACCTCCTATCACCCATCCTCTTCCACGGCAGCGCACACCTCCAGAAGGGTGACAGGCACATAAAGGTTTATTTCCTAGAGCCCCTCCCTTAGAAAACTGAGACTAATGTCCTCACTCTGATTTATTTTTAAATGTACCATTAAAAATTAATTTCCCCCTTTGTTTTTCTCTGGGTCACTGACTCTGAATTACCATGTGGCATTTTTCCTACGTGTGAACTCACATATTTTACCTTCAGGACAATTTGTTCTTTGTTTCTTTAACAACAGCGAAGTGGTCATCGGATGGTGGGGAAGACAGCCCCCTGGCTCTCTGGGCTGTGTGCGGTGGGTCTCCAGTTGGTCCAGTCATGGACCCATTTGTACACAGGCACACACAGGCGAGCACGCTGCCTCCCACTCTGGGTGATCATATATGTACATAAAATATTGATTAGAAAGGGTAATGGAGTCACCTACAGGATTAGCTACAGGAAAATGAAAATGAAGGAGAGCAAGGTAGGAAGGTATGTATGTTTCTGTGTGTGTGTGTGTTCATTTCTCACCTGGGAAAGTGAGAATGACACTACAGCATTAACAAATGCTCTCTGTGTGTTAGAAGCAAAGGGAGGACCACAGAGTTCCTCCTCCCTCAACTCTAGTCCCTATGCCCTTGGGTTTTCTCAAGTCCGGGAATGTCAACCAATCCACAGGGGTCAAAACTGTGAGCAGAGCGTACCCGAACCCACTCACTGTATGTTCCCTTAGAAACGCCGGCACTGTAATGAATGGCTTTGTCCTACTATCCTTCTACCAAACCAAAGAATCCAGTCCCCCGCTCTGTTACTTTGCTACCTATGGCTCTAAAGCTATGTCACAAAGCTGTGGGGTAGAGGTCAGAAAGATGTCCCCCCAGACACCAGCCCCAGACCTCCACAAGCTCGTCCTTGAAATGATGCCCCTCTGCACCACAGCACATGCGGACCCTCCCGAGGCGGCACATATATGTATGAGGCCAGCTCACCAATGCCTGGGCTGCCGCCCAGGGGGTCCTGGGCTTTGAGAAATGACATCTCACAGGGGTGCTCAGTTCCTGGGTGGAGACGGCAGGTGTATTTTTGGCTTTTCCTGCACCCCATGGAGTGAGAAGCTAATTCTTTGCGAAGAAACCAGGAAGGGTTGGGGATCTAAACCCCTGTCAAGCTTAGTTTATAAATGATTTCCATCTCAAACCTTTCCCAGACCCCCAGGACCTCGGCTTCCTCACTTCCTTCTGCTGCTTCCCTTACATTGCCTTTTTGCCCATATTTCTCCTCAAACTCCAGTCAGGGCTGCCGTCAACTCGATGAATTACCCAGCTGTTAAAGCCTCCATCTCACTCCTTGCTTTCCTGGTAAGCACAATCAAAGAATGGACTTCCTTCATACGAATTTTCATATTTATTGACTATGACTTGAGCTAGGGACAAACACATAAGTATTTTGTGCTCAACTAAAGAAGTCACCTCTGGAGAGAGGGAGCCTTAATAATTTAAATATCCAATATTTGTCATACTTGATCATTTTATGTAAGGAAATACTCCACAAGCACCAAAACTGTCCACAACCTCACTAACCTCAGGTTCTCCCACCCCATCCCCACCCCAGCTGGAATCTAACCTTTAAAAGGAGTGAAAGCCACTTTTCAAGCTGATGGAAATCGGAATCCATTATTATTAAGGATTCCTCTCCCAGACCAGCGCCTTCTGCGGACATTCTAGGGGCATCTAAAGGGCCCTCTGCCCGAGGGCGGAGTGGGAAAAATCCCCAAATTAGAAGCAGGAACAGTCTGGTCAACAACACAAGCCCTGCTGTGGACAGCTGCCCTCTCTCTCAAGCGGGGTGCACCGTGGTGGAGGTGGTCCGTGCAGCCAGGAGAGGGGTTAGGTACTTCCTGGGACCCCACATTATCCAGAGTATATATTTTAGAGATGTAGAGATGTAGTCGTGGTTCTTTGGGGGAAGGGGAGAGCGAGTGGTACACACGTGAAAGCACGGTGGAACTGGAGAAACGCTGACTTAGAGAGTTTAGTTTGCCTCAGAAAAAAAGAGGAAGACGAGCACAAAGTTAAGCAGAAAAGCTGTCCGTGAGAACCTAGAGGTTTATTAATTATTATTATTATTAAGCCTTCCGAGGGACCACTTTGCACATGCACACACCCTGCCTCCGGGACACCCGCCAGGGGCGCCGTGGGGTGCGCAATGCCCAAGAGGAGACCGGGGCAGGTACCCGAGCAGGTGAGGCGGCGGCGACAGTGGACGGGGCCGGGAAGGAAACCATAGGTGGACAGAGTGGGACCCCCGAGAGCCCGGACAGGACACGCGGGTTGACCACCCGCTGCTTGGGCGATCAATTCACTTTCCTACTCTGCGCTCTTGGCGCGCTGCCCCGGGGTGGGGGACCCGCGGTTCCTGAGAGTCGCTTCTCGCAGCCCCGGCAGCCGTCCGCGCCTACGCGGTTCGGATAACCCCACGCTCTGGCACCGCGAGCGCAAAGCCGCCTCGGAGCAGGGAAATCGTGCCCGTCTGTTCCGATGGGCGCAGCCTCCCGCAAAGCCGCGAGCGAACTTTGCCTACTACGCAGCGCTGGGTCCGCATCCCCCTGGCGCCCTGGATCCGCTGCGCCACGTGCGCACCCTCCGGACGCCCCACGGGGACCGCGAGGCGAGAGCGGCACTGGCCGCCTGCAGTTTCCAAACCGCCGCGGCACGTTCGATTTTCTCTCTCTTGCTGGGATCATTTTTGGTCTCCAGGATGGAAATAATAAAACAAAGCACCCGCGGGAAGGCTTCCCCCGACGGGACAGGACATCCTTGCAACCACATCCCTGCACCTGTTCTGGGCTTCTTCTTCCCTTCTTGCTCCATTCCACAAAAACTCAAATATTTTCTCACCCCGGAGCAAGATCAGAGAGGAGAGAGAAAAGGAGAAAGTGCATGAGAAAGCGCCACTCTTGCCCGAAAGTGGATTTGTAAAAGGGGGTGCGGGAAAAAGTTAGAGGCGTGTTTATGCCCTAGAAAGAAACCCAGAAGTGTGCGGCTTTTCCCCTCCTTCGTCCCCCAAGTGCCCCCCCGAAGTCCCTTCCACTTTTACACAAGAATGTGCAGAAAAGGAACGGCCATCCCCAGGACAGAGACTGCCGGACGGGCAGAAGGACAGACAGACCGAGAAGCAGGGCACCTACTGGTTGTGGTAGCCGAGGGGGTCCGAGATGCAGAGTTCGGACACGTCCATCAGTCCCGTTTTAGCATTCCCAGTTGGTAGAGAAAGGCGGCGGGGAAATCACGCGGAAGAGCGAGTGAAGGGCACGGGCAAGGTGCGAGCCCGGGCAGGGCACAGTGAGCGCGAGAACGCAGAGTAGCAGGACGCGGCCCCGGCCGGGGAGAGGGAGGCAGAGACCCGTGCGCGCAGAGCCGGGCGCTCCCACTCATCCGCACGCTCCGGAGCGAGCGGGCAGAGGGGATGAGAAGCCGTGGAGGAGGCTGGGGCACCAGAGACTTGGAGCCCACTAACCCTACTGTAGCTTTAAGGCTGGGAGACTGATGTATGATTTGGCTCCTATTGGCTATCTCTCAGGGGCTGGACTTAAAGTGACAGAATCAAGCTGGGGTGGGGGGAGGGGGGTGAGCCAGAGAGACTTCAATGGAATAAGACGCTCAGCGCGCAAGGTCCCCACCTCCTGAGCAGTAGGAGTAGTGGGTGTTAGAGCCCCAAGGTCTGCCTTCTCGCAGTTCAAGGCGAGGGGCGGGGAGGGGGGGAATGTCCAACTGCCAGGTGGGTCTCAGGGTGGGGGGAGATTTGCTGCTTACATACCCCCCAGCCACCCCATCCCATCTTTTAACTGGCAGGTCTTAGCAAACTCACCTCTCAGCCTTTCTGGAATGGATTTGTTTTCCAAATTAAAAATGAGTCACATTTCTCCACCCACGCACCAAAGAGAAGAGGCAGCCTCAAACCCTGCGCTGTGTGTGCAAAAGTGCAAAGGGTCAGGCCAGCAGGTGAGGCACAGCAAGAAGGCAGGAGAGAAACAGATTCCCTTCCCAGTTCTTATCACCTGGGCCAGTCAGTTCTGCACCACTCTCATACGGCTAGATGCAGGGTGCGCATCTATAAAACGTTCTCTCGATGTATGAAGTGACGCTGTAGTCATTGGCAGCTCTCTGAAATGTACCCAGGACACAGACATGAGCAAATAAATTTCTGTCTGCTTAGGAAGATACAATCGTGGTGAAAATGATCAACTTACCCGCCACATCCACTCCAAGGCACAAGTACACACTTTGAAATACACACCTGAATCCCCAGCTACAAATGCACCTGCATCCCCGTCAGCTGCTCCCTCAGTGAACCTGAATATTATGGGATGCCACTGTACCAAAATGAGGTGTAAGTTATGTCCCAGCCCTGCTTCTGGGGTTTTTCATCTTTTGAGATGCACCAGCCACAGGGATAATAATCAATTTGATGATTCAAATGAGTGTGGGGAGAGGAGCAGGTATAGAATTATTTAAAAGGGGGGAAAAGCCCTTAGGAGAGACCATCACCTTATTCTCCTATATTCTGCAGAAGACAATGAGCAGTAGGGGGGAGACATAATTTTATCATCAAAATAATGTCTAAATGGAGTGTAACTGCAGGCAATGTTCAAGCACTTCAGGAATAAAAGCAGGGAGGGTTGTGAGAAACCCCAGGAGGGGCCAGCCGCCTGGGCCGGGGCTGGGAGAGTGGGCAGAAGGATCGCAGATGATTTTTGACTTGGATAAATGTGCTTGTGCAGGTTGGGAAACAGAGCTGAGATTTTTCATAAGTGCTGAAGTGGAGGGACGAGTGGGATTCTCTGGGCACAAGGCTCAGGAAGGCATCTCACAGAGAGATGGATGAAGATGTCTCCTTTGTCAGTAGCCCCTCAGCAGCCTCCGATTTTTAAAAATCACATAGGTACTTCATCAGAGACAGAAAGAGGGGTGCAGAGATGCTTCCCTTGAGCCTGGCTTCTACATGACCATCATCTCTCACCAAGTCCTCAGTGGCTGGTTTCTCTGCAACCTTTCTGCCCCGCTGAAATCCATTCTCCAGGCACACAGCAACCAGGGAGCGCTTTGTAAAATGCACATCCAATGTCCTGTTGCTGCAATTAGGAAACAGGCCCCAGTCCTTGACCTCCAAGGAAGGCATCCTATGACAGGTTCCTACAGGTCCCTGTGTTCCTCTCCACAGTCCCTGCTGCCCTCCCTCTGGGCCCCAGTCTTTACACCTGCCACTGAGAAGGCCCCACCTTCCATATCGTGCTAGAACCTTCTGTGGTTCGCTTTGCTTTGGGTAGTTCATCACAGTTTACAATTGTCTGTGTACTGGCATGAGTGGCCCTTCCCTCCTCCACCCTTCCCTCACTAGACTGTAAGCTCCATGGGAGTAGGGACCATGTCTCTTTTTGTTCACCAGAGAATCCCCAGCATCTAAAGGTGCCTGGTACATCACAGTTGCTTGACGAAGATTTTGCTGAATGAATGGCTAACCTGTAGGAGTTTGGACTGCGGTGCCACAGCCTGCTGAGTGACAGGCCACTGCCCAGGAAGAAGGTGAGGCACTGATGGGTTTGGGGGCCCCTTGGCTCCTTACTCTGTGTGGGTGCACCGTTTTTAACTGGAAACAAAACACACTTGGTAAAAATAAAGTCCTCTCCACAGCCTGAAAAGAAAGACCACGTCACAGCCCAAAGCAATGGATTCAAAGCCGCTGGGAGCACATGAGGAGAAATTGGGGTCTGCATTGGTTAAAACACTAGGCTAATGCTTGCATACAATATCTCTGCCTCTAAGGTCCAGGCATGAAGGTGATCCGGGCCTCATCTCTGGGCACTAGCTGATTGTCCTCCAGGCGGAAGTGAGCTCCTGGAGACCTAGGCCTTCTCAGCCTTCCTCTGCCTGAGCCTTCTCTCACAGAGCCCTGGGGCAAGCTCTTTCTCATTTCCTTCCTGACTCTGCAAGAGGAGAGATGAGGGTCAGCCGCCGGGACACCCCAGTGGCATGATCCAACTCGGCAGGCCCAGGCTCCTCCTGTGATTCTCCCGACAAACCTGCCTGGGTCCCACACTGTGCATGGGGCCCACATTTTCCCTGCTCTGCCCTCAGCCCACTCACAGAGGATGGATTCCTCCCCAAAGCCGGGGTCAGGCTCCATGCCTCTGACTGGAGAGGCAGCAGTGTGGGACAGTAAAGAACTCTGGGATCCGGTCCTGACTCCTCCGTGTGACCTTGCCAAAGTCATCTCTTCTCCAGAAAACAGGCTGTGCAGGGGTGGAGTGGGGTGGGCAGCTTTCTTGGCTTTCTTCAAGCCTAAAATGCAGTCAACCAATCATGATTTAGTTTACTGCTCACCTAGAGCAGGGGCTGTTTGTAATCCACGCCCAGCAAGAGCTCTAAGCCATCCCTTCACTACCTTCCACCCCAGTACTTATACCCCCAGGTGGGCAAGTCAGCCAAAAGGAAAGTGGACAAAAGCTATTAGATGCAGTAAGTGTGGGGGATGTAAGATGACAGCAGCTCATGTTGTTTTTGTGACAAATGCCTTTAAATTGATATTCATTACATTCATAGCACCTTACAGCTAGGAGGGACTCAGAAAACCATTTAGAACCATCATCAGATTTGACAAAGGAAATTTGTAAATTTCCCTGTGTGGTGAAGTGACCTGCCCAAGGTCACACAGAGAATATCTGGCAAAGCATGCCATCTGTGGTCACTGAGTTTCTACTTATTCAATTCCTAAATCTTAAAAGACAAGTCCCTTTGCTTTCCTTTCTTTCTTTCTTTTTGAGACAAGGTCCAGCTCTGTTGCCCAGGCTAGAGTGCAGGGGCGTGATCTCAGCACATTGCAACCTCTGCTTCCTGGGCTCAAGCCATCTTCTTACCTTCTTACCTCAGCCTCCCCAGTAGGTGGGACTACAGGCACCCACCAGCACACCTGGCTAGTTTTCGCATTTTTTAGTAGAGACAGAGTTTCACCATGTTGCCCAGGCTGGTCTAGAACTCCTGGCCTCTTGTGATCTGCCTGCATCAGCCTCCCAAAGTGCTGGAATTATAGACATGAGCCACCATGCCCTGCCACTCTGCTTTTCCTATTCCCTCCTTCTCTGAGTTTGAGCTCTTTCCTAAGAAATATGAAGACAAATGAGAACTGTCCAATACAACACACTCCACACACTCTTCGCCTGGTGGACAGAGGGAACCCAGGCTTCTGTGTCCTCACCCTCCTCCCAGTGGTTTCCTGGGAGGTAAAAAGGAAGCACTGGTTGGTGGATGCCGATGTCATAGGCTGCTGTCCTACAGTGAGCAATGCTCCAGGTGGCAGATAATTAGGAAAAATATTCACATACAGCCTAGCCCACTCTGTCCCCCATGCCTCTATTTCCCTGGGTACAAAAAGCACTGAGTATGTCAGAGATCTAGACAAACACAGGTCTCCACTGACCACCTACCCTTTCCCACCCCAGCATGCCTAAGTCCTCAGGGTATGCCATCCTACTCTAGGGACTAGATCTCAGGGGGTGACTAGAGCAGTCTAGCAGTCTCATCATGATACATGCAGGCTAACCCAGCATAGCAACTCTTGCCAGAGGTCGGGAGAAAATCTCCATTCTTAACAGAACCCAGTCTTTGTAGTGTCTTCCCTCTCTAGAGGCAGTCTCCCTGGACACCAGCCATTTTTGCACAAATGAGGCAGCAGCAAGCAGTGTCTCTCAGGTTCTCAAATCCCCTCCCTGCCCTATGCTCTCCTAAGACCAACAACAGGAGGATACTTCTTCCACCTTTCAAGCCAGGCAACTTAGCAGAATCTGGTGGAGCCAGCTTGGTCCCCAGGAGAGCAGAGGGCTTGACGGCTTCCTCACTAAAAGACAAGACCCAACAGGCATTTTTGGATAATTTGCCACTT